>NC_134231.1:10804515-11417015 GCF_965140235.1 Caretta caretta | reverse complement strand
GGACTGAAAGTGCAGTATAAGTGCTGCTCCCTGGAGGAACGCTAAGCGCTTCCCGGGCCCAGACCCAGCTCGCGACCTGCCTGGCTAGTTGAGTGGGGGACGTAATCCCGGTTCTGTGTCCCCCAGGATTCAGCCCAGAGGGGTGAGGGAATAAGGCATTCTCAGGAGGCCTCCAACTCCAGTACTTGGTACCAAGCTCTAGCTGTGGGAGCCTGTCTTGCTGCTTCTAAGGTGCTTTCCAAGAGACAGGTTTTGTTTGGGCTTTTCCCGACCAGAGGGTGCTGGATTCTCTGTGGAAACTGCCTCCCAGGTGTGCTGAAGTTTAGAGCGGTGTAGGTTGAGCTGAGAGAAGGGAGGAGAATAACTTTCCCTCTCTCGTACAGAATAGACTTAACCTGCATTAAGTGTCCCTGAATACATACGGCAAAGCTGCTCAACCCTGCATGAGAGGCATCACACGCTTGTCACTGATGTGGGAGGGGGGTGGAACTGCAGCACAGAGATCGATACTGCAAGTCAGGAGAGGAAAGAGGGCCCAGTGAGGAGGGCACAAACCTGGGACTTGGGAAACCTGAGTTCAGTTCCTTGCCCAAGTCGCAGAGAGTGTCTGTGGCACAGCAAATCACTGAAGCTTTCTGTGCCACAGTTTCCCCCTCTGTACGGTAGGGGTAATTGCACGGCCCTGCTTCACAGGAGGGTGTGAGGATACTGTCGTTACAACTTTGTGAGGTAAACCGCTACGACAGCGGGGGGGGGTACTATCTGAGATTAGAGCGGAGCACAGGATTCCTGACTCTTAGCCCCTTGCTCTGAAAATCTGGTTGAACAATGTGCCCCATGAGGAGCCGGCGAAGGGTTTTCCCTACAAGGTCGTCGAGACATGTTTATGCAGAGGTAATGCTAACGTATGGCATAAAACTCATGTGTTCTCTCCTGGAGTGGGCTGACCAAGGTCAGTGGGTAGCGCTGTCCCCCGCAAAATGTGCCAGCATTCGTCTCTGAAGCAAAGATTGTCAAAAGTGACTAGAATTGAGTGCCCAAACGGATGCTTTAGGGACATGGGTGTGGGGGTGTTTTTTTGTTCTTGTATTCTCCCCAGGGGGCAGGTGCTAAACACTCCCTGAAAATCAGTCGACTTTAAGGAGTCGTAGATTGCTAGATTCCAAGGCAGGAAGGCACCATTGTGATCATCTAGTAAACACGGGCCATGAACTTGGGCATCTGCCAACAGAAGCATCCAAAATCAGGAGTCTCTGCTCTAGGAATTCTTTTGGGGCGTTCTCTGGCCTACGTTATACAGGCGGTCAGACTAGATGATCACAGTGGTCCCTTCTGGCCTTTCAATCTATGAATGATTCCACTCCTCTTAGAGGAGTAAATTCCTGAGACTTATTATAGAGCCTTTCTGAAGGTGCCTGGAGATCCTTTGACACAATTCAATTACGTGAAAATCTTAACTTTAATAAAACAATCCAGTGTGAAAATTCCCCCCCATCCCCCAAAAGGCTAAATACACGGCAGTTCCCATTCCTACAGCAACCAGGAAAAAGCATTAAGTGTCTCATTTTAAAAATAAGCAGTGAGACGACATCTCTCTGTAGCAAAAAGAAAAGGAGTACTTGTGGCACCTTAGAGACTAACCAATTTATTTGAGCATAAGCTTTCGTGAGCTACAGCTCACTTCATCCGTAGCAGGCTCTTTCGGCAGAGAATGCCAGGCGTGGCCCTGACAAGGCCTTTTCATGTTGCATAAAGTTTTTTGATATTACGAGCCATGTATGTTTCTGCCGAGATTTCAGTACAGCCCTTCCCTCCCTGAGCACACTGTTTTACTGTGACCTACAGAGAACGACATAAGGTGGGTGCATTGGAAATGGTCAAGACCAACCCATTTCTCACTGTAGTGCAATTCGAGGCTTAAAATGAAGCAGGTGAAGGAAAAGATTGCTCTTGATTGCCTTCCACATGTGACCCTGCAGCAATCAAACTCCATGCTGGGTGTGTGTGGTTTTTTTTTTTTGGTTTTTTTTTTTGCTCCAGAGGGAAATGTCTCTTTCCTGGTTTGAAGATGGACCAAGATGCTGCTGCATACTGGAGCAGAGGCAGAACAGAAATGCCCAGACTTGGGGAATAAAATAGACAGACTTCCCATCTCTTTCCACACTCCAGTTTTTTCCCTTTTTAAAATGGGGATTGAGCTACAGCTGGATCATGAAGTCACGCTTGGCAGGCTGACTTAGAAACCAAGTGGTGACAAATCGGACGATTATTTAACACCACAGTCTTTTTAGTGGGTGTACATGTATATGTATCTCGCAGGAGTGAGGCGGTCAGAAAACGAAACTACTTCTCTGAAACCTTTTGAAGTTCTCATTTCAAAGGCTTCAGAATTGACCCATCCTGTCTTCAATTTTTGTATCGAAAACATTAGGGACTGGCATTACACCCTTGAACCTCCCTATGCAGTTCCTTCCCCTCTGGCTGTTAAGACCTTTCACACACTTTGTTACCCCACTCCCTCCTGTCCAGCCCGCCCTTGTTCCTTGGTCAAGCTCTGTGTACTCTGGTTATGTTTAATAGTGTTGGTTCCTACAGCTGAAGGACAGTTTTGTGTCATGCTGGCTATGTCCTGTATCCTCCCACTGTCTGAGCCACAGAAGATAAGAGCTCACCTCTGCTACCAGCTAATCGAGTTGTTCCTTTTGGCTCAAGTGCTCGGCTGTGGGTTTCAGTGTTGGAGGTTCTGGGTTCTATACTCACTGACAACCTGGGGATGGGGGCTTGAAACATGTGGCTGGCTTGTGTTTTGGAAGAAATTTGTATCCTGAGCTGTGAAGAAACTATTACATCCAAGGTTTCTGTGGAAATCCCATTAAGTCCATGGGGCTCCAACCCCTGTTAAACAGCTAGCACTCACAGATATTTTGCTCCTTAATCCTGTTCCCGCTACAACCTCTAACCCGTCCGCCCAGCCGACAAGACTTTTGGCCTCTCTGGTGAGAATTTTTCTGCCCTGGTTGTGAACCGTTATGCCTCGTTATGTGGCGGCTGCCATTTCTCTTTTAGCAGCACACGCCGAATCCATCTTCCCTCCCAGAGCACCAGCACAGCTAAGGAAAGTGTTGTCACTTGTGATTATGGTTAAATGGGACCGTAATACTGTAGGTCAGTGAGGCTCTTTGAGTTTTCCCCTGTTCCGTTGTGCTGTGTGAGGTCAGGGCCCTGGACTACAGTAATGCTTCAAACACAGCCATTGTTCGTGGATGAGTAGCTTGTACATTTGCTTCCCTTCCTAGAAGCAGGCCCCAATAAGACAACAGCAAAAGCCTCAAACAACACCGCCTTCAGCTGTCCAGGGGCAAAAGCTGGGCTCCCTCACCCCTCCCTCCTCCCCCAAGACTCAGCGTGCGGGACACAGGAGGATTCTGAGCGACGTGACGCACAGCGCGGTTTTCGGGGTCCCGGTCAGCAAATCTACCCAACTCCTGCAGGCGGCTGCTGCTGAGGCCAGCCTCAACAAGTCCAAGTAGGTGGCTGTTAATTTTGTGATTTGGGGGGGGAGATGCTGTTTGTCCAACTGTTGAATGGAATGCCCAGAAAGTGAGATTGAGTCAGCCCATCTGGGAACCCCAGTTTCGTACCTCCCGCCCCTACCATGCCCCAAAGCCTCTTCCTTGCCCAGAGAAGGAGAAAATCCCAACTGCTTCGGCTCTCTCGATGTGCCAAGCAAACTGGGACCCCCGCCCCCGATGGACTACGCGGTGGGCAAGAAGGTTATCAGTAGCTTCTGGATCTTGCTTTGCATGGGACCCCAGCAATCCTTTGACCGACATTATGAACACTGCGCATGCAGCAAAGAATCTGCTCTGTTTCATCCGTACCATCAAACCTGTAAAATCTGGAGGCTGCCACATAGCATGTTGGATACAGTTTTTTATTGCATGTTACAATACAGCATTTCGACAGGGTTCCCTAAGGAAGCGACGTTTGCCTTTTGAGTTATAATTTTTGGTTGAGCCCCCCCATCCTGCAAACCCAGACAAAAATAGACACATGCAAAAGTATACTTGATAGCCTACTCATAAACCTAACAAAGACCTTAACACTGCTTTAATTTACCTACATCTGGAAGTTTCAAATACACAGATACTAACTGACTGATAGAGCCAAGGTTTCTTCATCAGCGGGCCAGGCTGCACTGTTAGGGCAGGGCCAATTACTGCCCCCCGCCTCGGGTTTTCAGGGTGGGGGAGGGCATGTGCAATGGTCTCTGGGGGCCGAACCGGGGCACGGAGGCTGCTGGGAGTGGAAATCTGCCTGGCCGTGGCAGATGTTGGTGCTGGCCCACTGAGGTGAGTCAGGGATGGAGGTGGCCGTGTGGGGCTGGCACAAGCTTCCTGGCATTGCTGCGGGCCCCCCAAATGTTCCTCCGTGCCCCCCATGGTTTGAAAACCTCTGCTCTAAGAGCACAGAGGCCCTAATACGTGTCTGTCTGTCTCCCCGGTGTGAGTAGTACACTAGGCAGGCAGGTCAGACGAACCCAGTCCCTGCATCACTGAACTCTAAATAGAACAGGTGTAGGTGCAAGCCCTGGAGTCCATGGGAGTGCTTGGCTCCCACCGTTTTGTTTACTTTGTTGTTTGCCCGTCTTCCCCAGCCCCTCCGCCCTCACCGCCAGCGCCCACGGTGCAGCTGTCAGATTAATGCCCTGTTGTTCCCTCCCACCCCTTGTTTTGTGGTCTCTCAGCTATTTCCAGGATACCAGATTAATGCCGGTTCTTATGAAGGTTGTCAAGGACCTGGCTGTGACTGGGTTGGGGGACGCGCGTAGTGTGAGTTAAAAGGAAAAGCAACTCGGGCAAAAAGTTCATGGATGTTACGGCCAGAAGGAACCATTATGATCATCTGGGCTGACCACCTCCATTGCAGGGAGTCAGAGTTTAAGGCCGGAAGGGAGGACTAGGTACTCTAGCTGATCTTCTGTATGTCTCAGGCCACCAATACCACTCAGCACCTGCTCACTAAACCCACCGATGGAAACAAGACCGTTAGGAGACTAAACTATTATGTGCCACAGACAGAGAATAGGCAGGATTAAGGTGCACCAATGCTCAAGGCCCCTCAATGGCAGGAAAATGATTAAATGGGATGTACCCAGATGCTGGAGGAGAAGTCAAGAGGCCCCTAAGATCACTGCCGATTTGACCTGGGGGGAAATTTCTTTCCCGACCCCATACATGATTATCAGTGAGACCCTGAGCAAGTGAGCGAGAACCAGCCAGCTGACACCTGAGACAGAGAATGCTCTGTGCCACCGCAGAGCCTGGACCCATCTTGCCCAGTGTCCCATCTCCAGCCGTGGCCATCTCTGATGCTGCATAGGAAGGAGATCAAAAAATTTCCCAGAACACATGGGAGGGGCGGGCAGGGAAAATCCCTTCCTGGCCGCTGCTGGTGGCTGACTGAAGCATGTGCTTTAATAACAAGACATAAACTGGAAGTGAGCCCCAAGGTTGTTGAGCCCCACCACCTACCATCTCAAGCAACCCCTTCATCCAGTTGCGCTCAGAAAATTTCCTGTTGACTTGCCTGGTTACTAACATCCATGTTTTGGTTGCGGGGGATGCTTCTAGGTCTGCATCCACAACACCATCCGGCTCCCCTAGGACCTCGCAGCAGAATGTCTACAACCCACCGGACGTCTCCACGTGGAACCCGTTCGATGACGATAACTTCTCCAAACTCACGGCGGAGGAGCTGCTGAACAAGGACTTTGCAAAACTGAGTGACGGTGAGTTTACCGGAGAGCTTCGGCGTCCGCTAGCGACTGGCGTTGCTCCCTTCTGGACCTGGAAAAGCGGGAATGGCATAACGGTGGGGAGATGACAGTAGCTAGAGGCTTCTGAAATGCTCCAGTTACAGAGAGCTCTCGTGAGCATGAGAACCCGCAGAACTAACCTGTTAACATTGTGCATCCAGTATCTTTGTCTCTTACTGGGCATGTGACCTCCTACACAAGCCCTCCAGGATGCAGTGTTCATCTGCCACCCCAGTCACCTCTGCTCATGCCTTCCTCTCAGTGAGGTCAGGGAGATGACTCAAGGCCTCGGGTAGTGCTCCCCGTGAGTAAGGATGGTAGGCTCTGGCCCTGATGAGCCTACCACGGTATAGCCATTACATTGCTGCATACAGCCCGCAGATGAAGCTACATGGCTTCATGTGCGAATGATGGCTTGCAAGAAGTATGAGTAAATGTTCTGCCGTGGCATTTTTAAAGCTGTTTTAAATTTATAAAAGTAGGTCAGCTTCAAAATGGGAGCCAGCGACCGTCAAGCGTAACCCGACATTCTGGAATTTCAGGTAAACCTCCAGAAAAGCTTGGTAGCTCCACAGAGAACTTGATTCCAGGCTTTCAGCCAGCTCCATCGACAACACAGGCAGATGCTTTCACTTCCTCTTCCTTCACAGCCGGATCAGGTAAGCACGTGAGCGTACCCTGAAAGAGCCTCCTTTCGAGATAATACCAGTGGTCGGTGGCGGTGGCTTTTCTGCAGCCCCCCGGAGGCCCAGATCCATTCGACTGACCTTGTTGCTTCAGACTGTCGCCTCTTTGGGCATCTCAGTAGCAAATACAGGACAGACGTGATATCTTGAGTGAAAAAGGATGGCAGGAGGGACGCATGTACTAAGGCATGCCCTGTGATGGAAGACCTTAGCCTGGGAAACTTGTTTAGTTCATCTCAGTTGGCTAATGGACACAATGAATGGACACCGTGAGGTAGCTCTTCGGGGAAGTTAGACACGGAATAGACTCCTTAAAGTCCATAGGAAAGTCGGAGCCTCTCCCTACTAGCCATCATGGATCATACAGTAGCTGTTCTATACTCAAAGACGTAGTCTGGAACGGTTGGGGTCAGGGGAATTTGTTGGTCAAAACTTGCCTGACTCCTTGAGAGAAATCCGACAGATGTGCCAGGTGATTCCACTTTGAGTGGCTATGATGGGATATAGAACCCTAGAAATACAGGGCTGGAAGGGACCTCAAGAGGCGATCTAGTCCGTCCCCTCCGTGCTGAGGCAGGACTAAATCTACCTATATCATCCCTGAGGGGTGTTTGCCTAACCCTGCCCTTAAAAACCTCCAATGACTGAGATTCCACAACCTCCCATGGTAACCCGTTGCATTGCTTTCATATACGCTACAGAAAGGATGTGGGCAACTTGGAGAGAGAGTCCAGCGGAGGGCAACGAAAATTATCAGGGGGCTGGCGCACATGACCTACGAGGAGAGGCTGGGGGAACTGGTCTTATTTAGTCTGCAGAAGAGAAGAGTGAGGGGGGATTTGATAGCAGCCTTCAACTCCCTGAAGGAGGGTTTTCAAAGAGGATGGAACTCGGCTGTTCTCTGTGGTGGCAGATGACAGAACAAGAAGCAACGATCTCAAGTTGGGGAGGTCTTAGTTGGATATTAGGAAACCATTATTTCACTAGGAGGGTGGTGAAGCACTGGAATGGGTTACCTCGGGAAGTGGTGGAATCTCCATCCTTAGAGGTTTTTAGGGCCCGGCTTGACAAAGTCCTGGCTGGGATGATTTGGTTGGGGTTGGCGCTGCTTTGAGCAGGGGGTTGGACTAGATGACCTCCTGAGGTCTCTTGCAGCCACGGGTGAAAGTAACTTAAAGGACTTAACGGTACTCCAGAGTCCTGAGCAAGGGGCGTGGCCTCAAGGGGAAGAGGCATGGCCTCAACCGGAAGAGGCGGGGCCTTTAAATACCTGGGCCCTTTAAATCACCGCCAGAGCCCTGCCGCCGCTACCCCAGGAGCCCGGCAGCGGGGCATGGGCGGAGATTTAAAGGGCCCGGGGCTCCCCACAGCAGCTGGAGCCTGGGGCCCTTTAAATCACTGGCCTGGGGAAGCTGGTCTGGTCCGGCACGCCGAACCAGACCGTACCGGCTTGCTTTCACCTCTGCTTCCAACCCTAATCTTCTATGATACTTCTAGTTAGGTTAGATATTAGGAAAATCTATCTTTTTTAGATCTCCCTTGCTGCAAATTAAGCCTACCCACAGTGGACATGGATAACAATTGATCACTGTCCTCTTTCTGAAAACCTATTACATATTTGAAGACCTATTCTCCTCCCCTCCCTCCCCCCCTCCCCGCCCCGCACCAGTCTTCTCTTGTCTAGACTGTCAAGGAGGCAAGGCTGACGCCATCATTGTGCCATGGGATGAAGGGAAAAATGCTGATTGCACTTAGCAAAGATAAAGAAAAGTATGTGGGCGGGGAACACCTTTCCCTGCTGCAGAGAAGGAGCACACGGTTGCTTAAGTACAGTATGTAATCTACGTGGTGGATGCAGAAAGTGGGAACTGACGGTATGAGCATGGATTCCACACATCAGCAATTCTTAGGACCTCGTCCTGCAACCACATCTGGGTGCGTAGAGCCTGGTGTGGAGCACCGCTGGGTTCCGCGCGGGCGCCCAAATGGCGGCTGTTGCAGGATCAGGGCCTCGTTAAAATTTGGTTTCTCTTGCTCTCAAGTAAAACCCAACCCAGTTTCTTCAAGCTCAGAAATCTCTGGCTGGATGCTACTGCGCGTCTTGTCACCTTTTTTTCAGCCATGGGGGCACCTGGAAAATACCCACAGCAACCCAAAACAAAATGTTTATCTCAGCATTTCAGCCTCCCGCCCCCCCTCCCCCCGCCCCAGCCTCCGCACTGACCTTTTTACCATTTAAAAACTGGATTTGTTGAGTTAAAACTTCCCCAGGGGTCAGTGAGCTTCCAGGAGAGCAGGCAGTCATTCTGCATCGTAAATTAGCTGTGAGCATGTGTAATGTGCTAATCAGAGAACTGGGCTATGGGGCTGGGTCAGATTTTAGATCACCCTAGAATCTTAATTACTCAGAAGGAGAAAATGAAGAAATCCATTTTAAGATGACTTCTAAATATAAGTGGAACTTAGAGAAGCTTACAATAGAGCTCAGTAGCTTTGCAGTGGCTTGTACCTGCTAGCTAGAGAGCTGTGGAAGCTTTAGTGAGTTAACGTTCCCTAGCCACTCGACACAACATGGGTCAGATTTGCTGCTGGTGTCCATTCCATCAGTGTCGCTGGATCGACTTTAACAGAGATACCAACTGAGGTGCTGGTCCTCTAACACACATCCGATAAGGCCTTGTCATTCCAGGTACAAAGTGTCCTTAATTCCCATTGGGCCACAAGTTTCTAGACCTTTTTCCCATAACGCTGTAGCTTGCTCAGCCCTCTGAACGCAAGTATGAGTGGAATATTCTCCCACTTTGAAGGGTTGGGAGGTGTTGGCTCAACGTTTTCTCTACAGCAGTGGTTCCAACTGTGGTCCACCGCTTGTGCAGGGAAAGCCCCTGGCGCGCCGGGCCGGTTTGTTTACGTGCCGCGTCCGCAGGTTCAGCCGATCGCGGCTCCCACTGACTGCGGTTTGCCGCTCCAGGCCAATGGGGGCTGCAGGAAGGGCGGCCAGCACATCCCTCGGCCCGCGCCGCTTCCCGCAGTCCCCATTGGCCTGGAGCGACGAGCCACGGCCAGTGGGAGCTGCGATTGGCCGAACCTGCGGACGCGGCAGGTAAACAAACCGGCCCAGCGTGCCAGGGGCTTTCCTTGAACAAGTGGTGGACCACGGTTGAGAATCACTGCTCTACAGCATTGGAAATTCTTTGCTGAAAAGTGTTATGAACAAGCTTAGTATTAATATTACAAGAGGAAGCAGGGTCTTGTGGGTAAGGCACTGAACAGGGACTCAGGAGACCTTGGTTTAATTCCCATCTCTGCTGCTGCGCAGATATTGGGCGATTTTTTCTTTCTTTACTTCATTTCCTCCATCAGTACAACTTGGATAATAACTTCCCTTCTCCCACCTTTTCGTCTTCTAGCTACACAACGTAAGCTCTTCAGGAGAGAAACTCTCCTCAGTTTGTACAGCCCTGATCTGGGCTACTACAATACAAATAAATAACTGGCATTGTTCTGTGGATCTCTTTGGCTTTTGTGCTCTGTAAGGTTTCCTGCCTCATAGACTCTTCCCTGCACTAAGATCTGTTTTGTTTGGGGCATGCCTCACAGAAGTTTTTGTTGGTGCTTCCTCAGGGATTGGAAACTTCCATCTCTTCTCCTCCTTCTTTCCTCTTAAGTGTGCGCGAAAGAGGGCTTGCGTTTGTCAGCACGTCTGTACTGAGAGGTACATGATGCCTAATAGGGTGGATTCTGGGGCGGGAGCAGTCAGGTTCAATGGTTTTGGCACTGGATTGGGGTTCAGCAGAGTAGGGTTCTATTCCTAGCTCCGATGCTGGGTGACCTTGGGCAAGTCGCTTCATCGCTCTGTGCCTCAGTTTCCCCACCTGTGAAATGGGAATAATAGCTCTTTTGTAAAGCACTTCGAGATGTATGAATTAAAAGCGCAATGGATCTGCTCCATGGAGGTCTTATTACTAACTTTTTCCATAACCAAATAAGCTGGTTTCCCCAGGCCTGGTTTTAAATCTGTTAAGATCTATCTGTGTCTCAGCACTGCACCTTCTCTGCTTGACATTTTTTTGCCTTTTCTTTCTCTCTCTCCTCTTGTTTCTTGCTGCCTCTCCAGCTGAAAAAACAAGAGACATTCTGAGTCTGGACACTAGCCCTCCACTTCTGGCTATGCCTGATCCTTTCATTCCTCTTCAGTTATCCGACACACCAGGTAACCAGAACAGAATGTGGTGTTTAATATAAATATTTGTCACTTTCAGATTTATGCCTTGGGAAACTTGAAAATTGGGGCCGATATCAAAAGCCTGCAGGATGTATTGAATGACAGATGCTCCTCACCTTTTGGTAATTAGCCCTGCTGGGTGGGTGTAGGTGTTGGGGGATGGATATACAATGGAGTAGTGATTCCTGATTCAATCCTTGGGTGCTATTGAGATATTACTACTACTAACGGAATTTTTCTCTATAATGTACGTAAGGGTTCAGTGTGTACAATAATTTAAAGAATACTCGGGTATTTAGTCATACTTTCTAAGGCTATTTTAGATCAGTCTCAGACTTCTAGGTATTAAACTTGGAACCTTCGCCACGAGACGGTTGATTCCTTTTGGCTCATTGGTTAGCACTAGATCTGCTGTACAAATGTGCCCCTTGGTCGCTGTGTAACCCACTGGTCAGTCTGGATTCTAGATCCCTGTCTCTGCCCAACCCACAGAGGATGTGAGGCTGCAGTGCCCAACTACAGACCCTGGCCCTACAGCTCAAGCTATGGCAGCTCATGCTTTTGGGTCACTTTCAGGGCTTAAATTTTGGGCCATGCAACCTTAATGCAGCAACAGAAATAGATACTTTCCCAAATCCTGCCTCCCCTAAATGAGCGCACGTCAAGAGTTGATACCCCATTCTATTAGGGGATCCCCTTGCGTTTTCCTTTTTTTCCAAACGCTATTGGAAGCATTTTGCTTTCTTGGCCTGTCAGCCTGAAGCAGTGGCAAAACTCCCTGCCCAGTACGCACAACACAAATGGCAGGGGCTAGCATGCTGAGCCAGCTCTTTTTTCATATTGCGTATTGAATTTCCGTGCAGCAAGCAGCATTGGTAGACTTGGCTCCAGGCAGCTCTTAAGCCTCTTTATAGAAACCATTACGAGGAAATTGCCTTCCAACCCTGCCCTTGGGTGACGATAATCAGAGGAGGTAGTTTCTGATCTGTTGGATTGTGCTAGCCCCATATATGGCAAATATTTAAAGCTACAGCCCACAACTGCCTTCACTAATCCATTGCATGCACGTATGAAGTTATAGGTGTAAGTGTTTGCAGGATGCATGCTCCAGTCTGCAGCTGGTGCTCAAGCTCCTGGAACAGTTACCTTCCGACGGCAGGTTTCAGAGTAACAGCCATGTTAGTCTGTACTCGCAAAAAGAAAAGGAGGACTTGTGGCACCTTAGAGACTAACCAATTTATTTGAGCATAAGCTTTCATGAGCTACAGCTCACTTCATCGGATGCATGAGGGCAGTGACTTCTTCTCTCTGACTTAGATGGCAAATGTGCCTAGGTCACATGTTTCTGGAATTTTTTTTTCTAACCGCTTCTGGCACACACTCGTCCTGCGATTTGAAAATGGAGATGGCTACCCGTGTCTCTAAAGTCAGCAGTGAAGAGTATTCTGGAATTGAACTTGGCTGATAACTTCCATCGATCCATCAGGCAGGACATGCCTTGCTTGCTCTCCCATACCTGTATTGCCTCTGCAGTACTTCCTGCAAACACACGTCTGCTAAGTAAGCATAGGTGGCTCAGGCACAAGGGGAGTGGATACATCTAGCTGGAAGACAACCATTTTATAGAGTCCCTTGTGCCAAGAGGAGCCAGACTTGCGCTACCTGTAGGCATCTGTTTGTGTTATAAATATCTTTAAATGTGCATGGACAAATTGCTTTAGAAACTCCTTATTTGACTGTAAGAGATTCTGGTTACATACTTTGTACTGTGTTCGTTTAACTTCTCTGGTGAGGGTCAGTTGCAGAGCACAGCCACTTGATAAATATTTGCTTTAAATTAATGTCTGCTAAATTTTTTTCCAAAAGGGGTGGGAAGGAGGGAGAGTACAACAAGTATTGGCCAGCTGTAGAATATTTGTTTTAACCACCTTGCTTCCTTGGCCCGTCAGTCGATTTTGGTCAGAGGCCTTCGGCACTAAAAGCATGAGCCTCTTCCATTGGTGCTGCAGGAATAACTCTCTTAGGGTCTGTCTTCACTGCAGACTTCGCTGCTTCTTCAGATGTTGCCCCTAATCCCCCTCCCATTCACACCACAAACTCTCTCCCCTGAGTTGGGTGGTGCTTTAAACCCAAACTAGCTGGCCAGGCTGATGTCTACACTGTATCTGGGAATGAGCGTCCCAGCCCAAGTCCACAGACTTGTGTTGGTGGGGCTCATGTTGCGTACACCTGTGGCTTGGGTCTGGGGGTGGGGAGGGCTTGACAACACCAGCCCAAGCCACGACATCTCCTCAATATTTATGTAGCTATTCTAAGTGTGCTAGCCCGAGTTTGTGGACCTGGGCTGGGAGCTCTGCTCCCAGATGCAGTGTAGACATAGCCGCTGAGGGTTAGAGTCCGGGTCCTGCTTTCACGTGGGCTGGAATGAGCGCACTTTGCAGTGAGGATGTAGGCTAAGCTGCTTGAGTCCTTATAGTCCCCCAACGCTTTCCTGCAATTTTTCTGTGTTCCCGGAAGGACAGACCAGTTCTCCCACAATTCACTGGGAAAGAATCCCAGAGTGGCTCAGTCTCTCTCTCTCTCTCTCTCACACACACACACACACACACACACACACACACACACACACACACACACACACACACACACACACACACACGCAGCAACTGGGAGGATCAAGTAGGGCTTTACAGCGCAGCTGCTCCCACCTGGGCTCGGTTAACTCGGATTCTGATCATCTGAGTTAACCCTGCAGTGAAGAGAGAGCCTTAGACAGCCAATATAATGTACTCTTATCTTCTCTCACAGATCAGCCCCGGAGATACAGTCTCCTAGTGGCACGGTTTTGTTTTCATTTCAATAACTTAACATTAAGAATGTTACCTCAAATTAGGAATAGTTCTAGGGAAAATGGGGAACTGTGTCCAATGGAGAAACTGAGATAAAAATTAAAGCAACAGTCCAGTGGAAATTGGATTTGCTTTAACACATCCCTTTTTATTCTGCGCAATCACTAATGGAAATGTAACTGGTAAGAGAGGCTGGCAAGCGAGGTATAAAAATAAGCAAAACATCTGTTAAAATACTGGAAAATGAAATATTCATGCCGAAAACGTTTTTCTTTGTGCCTGTCTCGGAAAGTGAGCCAAGTTTTTCTTAATAAGCTTATTCTAGGCTTCACTGCTGATTAATCATAATGGAGCGGTTGATCAGAATGCTAATTTTTCTGCTGTGTGTGGCTGTTCGATTCCTATCAGTACAAATCTAGCTTACAGTGAACAAGTAGCCACTGTATTATTGGAAGTGAATTTTTGCACAAGAGAGTCTGGAAGCCATAAATTAAACTGAGTTATGGAACTTGAAGGCAGATTTTGCTTCGTTTGGGGAAAAAAGAAAAAATCCTCTTCTGCGCAATAACCTTACATCGTTTTTTTACATGTGACCTGTATATACAGTTTGAGTTTATGCATCTTTCTCTTTTGCTAACAGTCAGTTCCAAAACAGCCCTTGAGACTCGCTTTCGCAAAGTACTTATGCACATGCTTGATTTTAAGCATGTGAACAGTCAAGTTCTTTGCTGAATAGGGACAAAATTCTGGGCAGGCTTTAAATGTAAGCACCTGAATGGGGGCCTTAGTTCCGTAGTCACACAATATTCGGGCATATTGGCATGTTTACCCATATCTTTACTGAAGGCACAAAACCAGATGTACAAGCGTTTATGAATATGTGAAATAGGAGGCTACTGAAGTACTTCTCCAAATTTTGTTGGTTTGTTGTTTTCCCCTTTCTGTCTAGTTTCCCCCCTCCCCTGCAATTTTGGCACTGAAAAAAGGGTAAGAGGGGAGTGCTGGCATGTGAGGGGAAACAGGAACTGATAAAATGGAAACTGAAGACTTTTGGGGTTTCTTGTTTGTCATCAAAAGAGTGAAAAAATTCCAAGGGAACAAAATGGGTTTTTTTTGTTTGTTTGTTTTTTTTAAGGCTACTTTTCATTGCAAGGGAGGGCAGTGGTTTGAACAAAACATTTTGACCGGTCGCAGTGATCGGTGTAAGAGATTCAATGTCTCGGGTCACACTGACCCAATCCAAGCTACAGTAATTCAGGACTGAAATACACAGTCACCTGGTTATCAGTGGTCTCTTGCGGGCATGAATGGGACTAAAAATTTAGGCAGGGTAATTGTTAGTCACAGGCATGGGTTGAATCGAATTTCTCCTCCAAAATTAATTTACCACCCCCAGCCATGCTGTACTGGCAGGGATCCTGGCTTATTTTCTCCTTCCTCTGTGGAGTTGAATGATCTGTTAGGGTCAGGTCAGTGGTTACAGTAGATTGAAACAAGAGGGAGAGTTCCCAAGGAACAGTCCAGGTGGAGAGAGCAGGGGTAGCATACCTGTGCTTACAGAAGAGAAGGGGGAGCTGCACTTCCCTCCTTCCCCCCCCCCCAATTATTCTATGCCTGGTTGACTTCTTAGGACTCCAGGATAGTGGGCATTGATGGACCTCAGCTTTATCTTCCATCACTGTGCCCCTCTTAAGTACCCTCTATCCTGGGAATAGAAGAGAACTGTCCATCCATGAAGGATAATGTGTCTGTCTGCATAGCTTTAATTTCATACAATAACTCCTCCCTGCCCCCCAAATGACACCAAACCAAATTCTGCCCTTAGATACATATTTATAGTAATGCCTACAGGCCTCAACTGCTACCAGGGTTCTGTTATACCAGGTACTATAGAAGACCTAGTAGGAGAAAGTCCCTGCCCCAAAGAGCTTACAGTCTAAATAGGCAAGAGTGGTAGGGGAAAAGTAGGCAGAGAGAGAGAATACATGTGCCATCTGTGTCCATGAGCAGAATGGATCCTCAACGTTAATTAAGATTCCCAACAAGTAGCGTTGCTTTTTCAAGAGAAATTACCTATTGTACATCTCTTGGAGGCTTACAACTAACTCTTTCAAATAAGCAGGCAGGCTCTCTTCCCTGACTTTATTTTCTTATCCCAAGAGGTGCGTCAAAGCAACAGTATCACCGTGGCGATCAGCACTGTTCGGAGACGATACAGCCAGCTAGCAGCTGAAGAGCAGTTGCGTCCTGCCAACCCCAGTGTGGGGGAAAAATCCAGAGTTGTGCACGCCCATGCACAAAATCAGGATTGGCTTTAAAATCATGAGCTTTTTAAACAACAACAAATGTTGGGTTCTTCTTATTTGCTCTCTAGGTTTTGAACCTTGAGTTGAGACCTGCAATGACAAGACTCCAGGAGCTTGAAAAAATGCCAAGAATCGTGAGACTTGCTAGAGTTGGCAAACCTGGAGCCAAAAGCATAGGGAGCGGCCTTTCAAAGCTGCTTAAAGCCTTATCTAAACACAGGTGTGGTAGTGGTACGAGAAGGGAGTACAACCACCCTAGTTTGGGCAGTTACTCTTGTATAAAGATGCTTTCTATTGGTACAGTTTATTTCCCCCTTCCTCTATGGGAATAGGCTGTATTGATGTAAAGCACCTTCATACTGGTGTAAGCGCATCTACACTGCGGTTGTACCAGTGTAACTATTCTAGTAGAGAAATTGCGCTCCCACCCGACATAGTTTATATCAGTACAAACACTGTGTAGGTCAGGCTTAAGGGACTTGGCTGCTCAGTTCTCATTAAAAGCTTAGTGACCTGTACTAAGCCCCCTAGGAGACTGAAAAAACCCACCTTCCATAGCTAAGGACCCGCTTCCTATTTATTACACATCACTCTGCTAATTTCTTACAACATAAAATCTTTTTTTTAAAAAAAAATCACTGAATTTCTCTTTTTTTGTTCTGTAATATTATATATTCAGGACTGCAGAAACTCCATGAAGAGCATTAAAGTCCAGGCCCATCCTTTGATTAGTCAGAGCCTTCTGAGGCTGAAGCATCAGAAGTTTTCCTTTCATCTTTAATACTTGATTGATCAATAGGAAGAAATCTTCCTGAGTGACTACTCTACATATACTTCAGTTATTCCCTCACCCCGCGGTGTCACAGTTGACTTGGCAGGATTTTTACCACCTTGTTTTTCTTTCTCAGTTGACACCAGAAGGAAAGGTCTGTGCTCTATTGAATTGTATTTCGTTTTGCTTTTTCCCCATGGTACAAGAGTGAGTAACGTTCCTGTAGCGTGCAGTGCCCGGCTGTAGAGATTTTGGCTTTGAGATGTTGCAGCCTGATTGTTCAGAGTGGTATTGAACTATCGTGGACCATAGTAGAGAAGTGTGGTGCGGTTTGGTTTGGTTTGGTTTTTCTTCCTTCCCTGCTTAATTTGAAATTCTCTTAGGAATCCTCCTTTACTCTCTTCCTAATGGACTGTTCTGCTTAAAGGCCCATCAGCCCCTCTAATTCCTAGGGCTTTGTAACCACACTCTTTAAACTCACTGCTTGGCCAGGACATTCCAGGGTCATAGTACCAAACATGGATGCAATTTACGAGCCTGAAAAAGATTTTGCCTTCAGCAGTTGCAGATGGGGAAAATCCCTGATTCATGCCAATGGACTAACTGCAGACCTGAAGTACCCGATTTGCATTCACGTGATAGGATATGGATTTGGGGACACAGGCCAAATTAGGTGTGCTTAACCGCTAACACCGTTCGCTTGTCAGTTCGAGTTGTGCAGTTGTTCAAGGATATCCTTAGTAGATCACACGTCAGCGCTCGAACCTGAGAAGTGAAAACAGGCACAGATGGACTGTAGCATGTTAGCTACACTAGTGCAAGCTGTGTTGGAAAGATCCCCATTAAATTTTCAGCTACGCTATAAAAACCTGAATTTAACATAGAGCTTGCGATAATGAGCCTTGATTCTGTAACACAAATTTCAGTGACTTCAGTTTTCGCATTAAACTTGCTATTATTCATGTAACGTAACTTACCTTTTTAGTCCCTTAGTATAAGAATATGTTTAACTAAACCTTTAGAACAAACGTTTTAGTTACTTATTTAAAGTTTCATCAGATTTTAAATAGATTTCCCCCCTCTTATGTTTCACAGATTTAGGGGCAGATTTTTCCAAAGCACAGATGGCAGAGATAATAAACTCCCTCTGAAAGTCAGCAGGAGTTGGGTGCCTGACTGCTGTTTTGTAGCTTTGAAAATCTCTCCCTTATTTATCTTCTGGGAGAAGATTTTATTGTTTAGGAGAATAACGGATCTGTCAAATAGCCTAAAGAAAACTGGGGTTATAGAATCCATCCCATGCAATATAATGGAAGATGCAGCTAGCACTAAGCATTGTGTGTTTGTGTTTGGCAATTGATTTGTCACATCACACGTGGAACCCAAGACATATATGGAAGGCTTGATGATGAGGATGAAATTTGCTTACCCAAGAAGCAGCCGCCTTAATTTATGTGGAAGACCGTGTGTACTTTGGCTACCGTGTTGGTACAGATAATGGAATGGGGCCCTGAGATCTCCATCGTAACTTTTTCCCCACAAATGCTGCTTCATGCACAATGGTCTTTTCAATTTCAGCTTAGTTATCTGACAACGCTGGTCTCGGCTCCGACCAATAAGTGACCTCAGTTCCGCTCCAATGAAGTAACTTTCCTGACTGAAATAAAAACTAGCATTTAGCTTGAATTATTTTATTCCTTGGACGGAGAGCAGCTCAGTATAACTAGAGAGGCTAAAAGAGCAGGGAGCTCTGCCTTTCGAGGCACACCTACCCTTGAACTGCAGCTGCCTAAGATCAGTGCATGGGAAGTAGTCTAGGCTAAAACATTTCCTTCTGTTACGGTGTTTTTCTTTGGCGTCTGTGGTCAAAAATGCATGCTGGTGAAGTTACTCTGAAGAGTTTGAATTCACGAACCGTTTTGTGCCGAGTGATCTTGATGTCAAGAAGCTAATCTTGTGGTTTATTCATAAGCATGTTTTAAAGAAACTGCCCTAATCTAACTGTCTGAGAGAAGCACCTCTTTAATAGAGCAGCGCTTCCTGCCGCTTAAAGCGGAACCATAGATCAGTGTACACAGGGGTCACTGAGCACTTTCTAAGCAGCCCTCACTCTGTCCCCAAGCTGCAGGTATTGGCTTTCACCGGTACTATTACCATGCTTTATCTCACAATCCGTACGTTTAGGACCGAGTACAACATAAAATAGAAACTCTGGGTGGGGCTGTTCAAATGCACCCACGTGCTTGAAAGCTACTGAGTCACTTGGGAGCTTTCGAAAAATCTCCCTCTGTATAGATTTTCAATTAGAACAAACAGGACACTGCAGTCCTGGTGAACTTCCTTTCCCTGCTCCCTACCCTGTATGTGTTTTGTCTAGCTCAGATTGTAAGCTCTACTCTGAAGGGATGTAGTCCTCTTTAAAAGCGTGTCCAGTGCTAAGTTCTTATGACTGCTAAGTGACCATGCTGACCGTTAAAAGTTGGCAATGAAAGAAACAGGAAATTAAAAACAGGCAACAAATTATGGCAAAGAACCACTGAAGTTTCTCATCAAATTTACATGGAAAATTTTAAAACCGGATGGGGCTGTGGAGAAGATGGGGATAGGGAAAGGTGGTTGGTGTTTTTTTTTTGTTTTTTTTTTTTCATTGAAAAAACCCCAGTTTTTGTTTGAAAAATGTTGTCCGGCTCTCTCCAACTCCAAGCGTTCTCTCAGGAGACAGCTACCCAGTGACTAGAAACTCACCAACACTCTCATCCCACAATAATCCACAGAAGATGTTGCAGTGAGTCAGTTCGTGATTGCATGTCTGCTAAAATTATTGCCATATGGCTGACCAGAGAGAGAGCCTTTTGCATGTGAAGATTAAATGGATGATCCCTTTTGAGGTCAGGGGGCGGAAATGAAGGAGGAACACATTTCATAAAGAAACATGAGGGTGGAGCAGAGATGCATGTAAGAGGTCGGGGTGGTGGTGAAGGAGAATGGTTTCAAACAATCAAGGTTGCTTTCAGAAAGTTTGGGTGTCCAACTAGAGACCCTCTGCAAAGGGCTGAGTTTCAGAGGGCAGAGGTTCAAATCTTCTGGAATCAGGCCCCGGGAAGGCAGGTCTCAAATATGAATAACTAAAATTACAGATCTATTTTTAAAAGTACCAAACTTTGTAATTTTTTTAACTCTTGTGCTCTGTAAGGCTTGTACAGTGATTAAGAAAATGAGCCGAATTTTATGGGGAATGTAAAAGCTAAAATGAGAAATGGGGCCCAAACCAAACTCCCGAATCTGAACACCACAAAAGGGGCCTGATCCATAATTCTCCACAGTTGTGTGTGTGCCAGGTTGATTGCTAGGTAAATGCAACTGAAGCCAGCTTTACTGTCTGCCCATGCTAACCAGTTACCTTAGCCCTGCCTCTGGCAGTTGCCAAAACGCAGTATTATTCAGCAGTGGAAATAATAGGCATGCCATTGCCGAGAACTCGACATCTGATTTAAAATTTATTTGGTATCTGGAAAAAAAATTATTGGTGACTGGACAGCTGTATAAACCAACGTTAGATCTGTGAGCCTTGGCTTTGTAGTGTTTTTAATAATTTTATTTAGCTACCTAAGGCATTTGTGTATGCAGTTCTCGTAATAATTAATGGAAATAGTATGCCTAACTCCCTTGGGTGGGTTTGAAGATCTGTGTCCTTTTTTCTTTTTATATGACGATTCTAATATAACCAAATACCTTTCTAATATAGGAACAGTTAGGGGAGCTTTAAACTGTTTCACAGTTCATGGATTTATAGATTTTTTTTTTTTTTTTTTTTTTTTATGCTTGGTTTGTGGGTTGTTTTTTTTGTTTGTTATGGTGACTTTCTGGAGGCGACAACCTGGTATTCGAGAGCAAGGTGGTGGGGGTTAGAACACCTGCTCTTCCACTGAATTGTTGTGTGACCTTGGTCACTTAGGGCCCTGAGTTCAGTGAAGTACTTAAGCACATGCTTACGTACTCACTGAATTAGGGCCTTAACCTCTGTAGGTGTCCCTTCAGCTAGAAGTAAAATGGATCAGTTAGATACTTCTGTGAAGTGCTTTGAGATCCTTGTTTGGAGGGCGCTGTGTAAGTTTCTCCTGCGTAGAGCCATGCTAATATGAACCAACAGAGTGTAATGTGAGATGATTGGTTCCTCAGATGAGCAGCTGTTTAACGTCTTTGCTTTTATTTCCCTTTTTTGCTTTTTCTGCTTCCTTTCTTCCTTTTCTGCTTAACCCAGAAAAACTGATTGAGGGTCTCAAATCTCCTGAGACTGCGCTTCTGCTCCCTGATATCCTGCCTCTAGCTGACCCCTTCGGTTGCACCTCTGATGCTGTGAATGGTAAAATAACAAACTGTAATTTGTGTGGCATGTTCTGCTCCTGCCCGTTTACACGACAACTGCGCATGTTTATGCTGCTGGGCTAGGATAGGTGAGAGGTAGGCCTGCAGCCATCACAAAACACACCTTGCTTAGAAGAGAGTATGTGCAAAGGGCCGAATTTGCCTCTCAAGGCACCGTGCCCCTTGACTCCAGGGGGAGTCACAGCTGAATAGCTCAGCACTGCTTTAAACTCTTGAGGTTTACCCTATTGTCCTCAATAATGTGGCAGAGCTGTGACAGTGTGGTGTTTGGGGAGGGGGTTCTTTGAGCCCCGTGTAGAGGGAGGATGGTGTGCTGGGTGAGGGGAATGGATGTAGGGACGCTATCGAAGATGGGTGGTTAGGGAACTAGCCTTGGATTCGGGAGATCTGCGTTCAAGTCCCTGCCCTGCCACAGAGTTCTTTGTGACCTAGGGCAAGTCACTTAGCCTCTCTGGGTCTCAGTTTCCCATCTGTAATATGAGAATAATACCACTGCCCTACTTCAAGGAGCATGGGAGGATAAATACATTTAAAGGTTGAGAGGCACTCGGATACTTAGGTGTTTGTATGTCCCCTATTACCAAAGAGCGATGGAATTTTAATGATGTTTTCTTTGCAAAAACTGAAGACTAATAAGGCTCTGGGTTATTCATGAGCAGTCTGTTTCAGTGATTTGCTGTTATCCTAACCTGAGTATAAAATCAAGCTGCCACATTCCTGCCAGCGTAGCTGACCTATGTATTAGAGATATTTATAGATTCAGTCAACTGCCTTCTCAGCTTCTACCTGTGCTGTATTTGGAAAACTAACTTCTCCCTTCTCTCTGCTCTGATCGCGGGTGCATTCTGTAAGGAAAAGATGACCTAGCTGTTGAGAGTCTCATACCTGGCCTTGAGGCTCCAGTGCCCCAGCACCTCGCTTCCCAGACCGACTCAGTTGCTTCCAACAGAACAGGTTTGTGAGATGCCCCAAAGCGTTAGTGTGAGCCGTAGGACCTCTTTATAGTGAATAGGAAGATCTTATCCACTTGACTAAACTGTTTTCTCTCCTCCTCCTAACCTCACCTGCAGTTTAAATTGACCCTGTTTTTATAAAGCTAATTTCAGCTAGTTCGTTAAAGGTCACCGTTAGCCTGCTGGAGAAGAATCTTACAGAAGCATTTGGTTGTTCATCCATCACCCTCTCTTTGTTCCAGAGCAGGTGTTACGATAGACTGACAAGTGCTGGTCCTCTGCGGGTGACACTATATATAATATATATTTTTTTGATCCAGTATATATGTCCAGAGAGGCCTCTGGATCTTGGGCATAGAATTGTGGGTATGTCTACACTGCAATCAGAGATGGGAACTTCAGCATGTTTGGATGTGTTCTAGCTAGCTCGAGTGCCAATAGCAGTTAAGCACTGGGAGCATAGGCTAGTTGCTGATGCAAGCCCGCTCAGGACCCTGGCTATGCAGTGGAGTAGCTAGCCTGTGCTCGCAAGCTAACTAGATCAAAGGTAACTCGGGTATCCCTACGCATGTGGCAATTGCCTTCCCTCCACCCCCAATTGCTTAGTAGACAGACCATGTCTTTATGGTTTGTTAATCCACTAAAGTCTCTTTCACACTAGAATAAAAAGACCCGCCTTCTCCGCCTCCACCCCCCAAATTAGCTTCCCTTAAAATCACGTGTCTCTAGTTATAGACGCTTGTTAGTGGTGTGTTGCCAATATGAATATGAAATTTCCAATTTCCTGTTGAGATCTCCTGTGGATGTTAGGAATGCCAGTCTTCAGTGTCACCTATATCTTGTCTGTGTTGTGTAATTGGCAATTCATCCCTCTTCCTTACTCCATAAGCCCTGATCCTGAAAATTGCTCCTACGGGTGGATCCTTACACCTTCTCAGAGCCCCACTGACTTCAACAGGATGTTTAGAACTTCTCAGGATAGGCCCCAGCTGACAGTGTCCCAACGTGCCACAGGACATCAGTAGTTTTAAGATATCTGAAATGTTACTTAACGTTTTTTACACAGAAATGAATTGTATCTAGTTTGGTCTCTGGCTGACAAGCCTCTTCAGATAGTTGAGCTAAGCTACTTATTTATCTCGAAAAGGTAGTCAGCTGCATCTAAAATATTAGGCTTGCAATTCCTTGCTTCCCTGAAACCATGGTTTTAAATCCTCCTATGAGCAACTGTCTCCTTTGCAAAGTAAATTAAATAATTACCATACAGTCTGTCTTTCCAACAAGACCTTAAACCAGGCCAACAACAGCAAAAGCCTCCTCATTCCAGTCTTGACTTAAACAATATCCAAAGATCCCATGGAGTTTTTTTGCAAGAGGGAGGGACTCTCGCTGTTCTCTTGGCTAATGTCGAGCTCATTCCATTGTGCAAGATTCTGACTTGACTGCTGCTCTCACCACTCCAGAGGCGGCTGCTTTCCTGGGGTGAATCTGGTTTTCTGCATGTAGGTGGTTAAAACACTTTGGGATCCTTCAAAGCTCTCGAATGGTGGAAAATTTTTCCCACCAGGATAATGTTAGATGTGGCTACATGCAGGTTTTGCAAACTGCCCTTTCAATACTAACTGGATGGTAACAGGAGTGTGACCGTATTAACCTAACAGTCTTGTGTGTGTGCTGTTTAATGCTGTCGTTGCTGTGGCCTGACGGCTGTTAATCTGAATTCAGATTCTCTCACTGGGGAAGATTCTCTACTTGACTGTTCTCTGCTTTCTAACCCCGCTGCTGACCTCTTGGATGAGTTTGCTCCTATAGCTATTTCAGCTCAAGCTCACAAAGGTAACCTGCCATTGGGCATTTTTGTCATACCTGTACCTGATGATGTAACCTGTGCTTCCCCTCTCGAAGAGCCAGTGTTTGGTTTGTTTGTAGCATAAGTCCTCTGTGACTTAGTATTGCCAGATTTGAGGAACATATCCTCTTCCCTGAAGTGTTTAGCGAGAAAGAGCCCGTGAACCAAGTGACACTAATTACAGAAGTGACTAGGTTTCAGAGTAGCAGCCGTGTTAGTCTGTATTCGCAAAAAGAAAAGGAGTACTAATGGCACCTTAGCGACAAACCAATTTATTTGAGCATAAGCTTTCGTGAGCTACAGCTCACTTCATCGGATGCATTCAGTGGAAAAAGTCACTAGGTGTTCAAGTGTAACGTCCAAACTGAAAAGTTTAGGGAGATATAGTTGTGGAAGGTGGGCTGGGGAACCTGAAGTGCAGAGTTACAGTGGGCTAACGTATTGTGGCTATGAAGAATTGCAATTCTGGACCTTGGCCAGTGCATCTTGACCTGAGCATTGTCTAGTGGCGAACGCGCATGCCTTGGTGTAGGAGATCTGGGTTCTGTTCCCAGTTCTGCTCTTGCTGTGTTATGCAAGACCTTGTGCGTTTCACTTACCATCTGTACTAGGGTTTGAAGATACTTGAGGCATGATTTTTTATTTTTTCCAGAGTTGCTCACCACTCCAGTGAAATCGGTGTGGGTGAAAATTAGGTCCTCATTATATTTGGCTCTGGGATGTTGACTGTCGCTCATCAGTTCAGAGCTTCAAGCACAGGTTTTAAGATGTTCTTTTCCTGCTGTGATCTTCCAGTTTCCTGCTCTGTGCTGAAGAACATCTGTGCGTGCTCCAAGAGCATATTAGAAAAATGCCAGGCAATGAGTAATATGCAAATAAAATGTGGAGTGTATCTTGGATGGTAAATCTCTCTCTACAGGGGTTTTTCCTTCGTTTATTGCATTGAAAGGACAGGCCCAAAGAGCGAATACCAACCTGGATTAGACCTCTGGGTGTCTGTTCACACTAAGTTTTGTTTAGCTCAGTTGATAAACATCCCTATGGCAATAGAAAGCGTTCAGTCACTAGAGGAAGTGCCGTAGAAATAGTTCGTAATCAATTTTTACAGTCAATGGCATTTTAAAATGAGATTGCATTTTTCATAAAGCTTTTGGGTTTAAACAAGCAATTCTCCTAATTGCTCATTGCAACAGTAAACTTCCCTGCAACTTTATTCTGAGTAAATGGCTTGAAATGTAGGTTCACTGGCTATTATTTTGTGATGGAACTTGGCAAAATGGAAGCTCAAAATGTTGGACTTCAACGAGAGAAAGAATTGAGAGAATTCTGCCTGATTTGCCACAGAACGTAATGCTATTTTCATTGCCTTGAGGGCAAACTTGGAAATCTCACTTTCCTCATCAAGCTTATTGGACACACAGATTTATATCTTTTTCCAAAACTCTTGTCTGTGACTGTTCTTCAAAATCTTTATTTTAGCACGTCTGGACGATCTCCTTATCCATATAGCTGTCCAATCCTGTTTTTTTTTTTTTTAATTCTTCCAAGTTCTTTGCTTCAGTGAATCCTGTGGCAATAAGTTGCACAGGCGAATTGTCCACTGTGTGCAAAAGAATAATCCGCCTGAAGAACTCAATGCAACAAGATATCATTGATACCACAAACCTGCCTTAATCACGTCAGCTATTGGCTCAGGGGAACTGTGATAAATTTAGAAAGATTTTAAAAATGGGGTGCACACTTGTATCACTAACAATATCCAGAGATGAGTTGATATTCTCTCCAAACCACTGTGTCTTATTCAGCAAGTCACACTAGAGAATTTACACAATATGTGTTGCTAGACTGTATTGTTTCGTGGGCTGTAAATTAGAGCCCCTCAAACCTTGGTTGTCATTACTTTGCATTTACTCAACAAAAAACTGAATCCTGGATGTGTGGGATGAGACACTGACAGAATAGTGTGTGTTACTATAAATAGCTGAAACAGTGAACTGAAGAGAAAATGCATCTCCTAACGAAATCCATCCAAAAGTACATACATGCTTGCATTTTTCTCTTCTTGAGAAGTTGCCTAAATGAGTACAGGTTTAAACACTCTTCCCTTAATGGCTACAGATGGAGATGGCTAAATGTATTAGAAACTTCAATTGTCTCAAAGCTATCAACAATTATGGATAGAGCAGAAAAGAACGTTAGTTGACGCAAAAAGGTGTTCAGCTATTTGTCTTATTGCTGAAGAACTCAGGTCTTCCAAGCCATAAAGCCCACTTGCATGATCCTGGATTTTCTGCATATTCATTCTGTAGAAATGTGTGGTTTTCCCTTTATCCTCCTAAGAGCCATGTGTGTTCCCAGGGTTTCCTTCACCAGCACAGCCAAAACCTAATAGGATATCTATCAACTTCATCTAAAGGGATTTTAGATGAAAACTCTTTACTCTGATTCCCTGAGCCATAGCGAGGGAATATACTTCACATAGGGTTTGTGGACCAGATTTTCCAAGGTACTTAGTTGCTTAAAGAAGCAGAGGAGCTTTTAGTGGGATCTTCCCAAAAAAAAAAAAAAAAAAAAAATGCCTAAGATGTTTAGGCACCTAACTGCCATTGATTTCAAGCCACTATTTGCCTTCTTTCCCACGGGCAGTAACTCGCGTGTTTTGGCTCATCTGACTAATCAGTCTTGGATCTTTTTGTACACCTCCCGTGTGCCAGGCTGCCATTTTTCTCCTCAAATCCCCCTTTATATATGGAGCCCCATGACCAAAGAGGTAGACTGTTCTCTGGAACTGTATGCATGTTTGGAGCACCAATAAGATGATGCAAAGGAACATTTTAATTCCTCTTTGCCTTCGCCCCCAGTCCCCCAATCCTTGCTGGCCGTGCAGCATGCCAGTGTAACCTCAAACCCATGTTTCTAGCTCAGCTAGGAAATGTACTAACTGCTAAAGCATTGGGTTGGCCAAATTTTATTTTGGTTCTCATTATTTGGCTCAGCTGAGTACGTGCATGTATGTTTTGGGTTTGGTTTTTTTTCTTGCTTTTGAGTTTAATTGACTCTTCCCCTACTACCTTCTTAGACTTACCAACTTAATTTCAACTTTTTATTTAAACTCTTGCTTTTTAACCACTTTAAAAAACGAAACAAAACAAAAAACAACCCTAACATTTTTGGCAATTCTAACATGCTTTTTCTGCTATCTTTGCTTCTCTACCTGCGTTTCTCCTTTACACTGCAGAAGATACTAATCTGATATCAGGCTTTGATGTTCCTGAGGGCTCTGCAAAGGTGGCAGAAGATGAGTTTGACCCTATCCCAGTGTTGATATCCAAAAATTCACAAGGTAAGCCAGGATTTTTAAAAAGAACACACATGATGGCAACCAGTTTATTGGGTAGTCGTGCTAAGCCATACACATAAATTACACCAAAATCATATCTCCTTAGTGATCAGTGAGCCTAATTCTCCTCTGGCTTATGCCAGTTTGTCTTACTGCATTGTCTTTTAGGTTACTCCTGATTTTCAAACTTGGGGTGGGGGGGAGAATCAGGCCCAGTGAGATAGGATAATACAATATTGAGAAGGATTCATTCACCACTTGGTCACAATGCCACTCACTCAGATTTGGCCTGGCTGCCCCACCGTCATGAATTAGAAAGTTTGCTGTGTGTGCCCCACTGCTTGAGAACTGCTGAGACAGGACAATGGGTATAAACCTTTCGTAATTCAAACGTCTTGTCATCCCAGGAGTCAGCCACACATCCCATGCCCTGTACATGCCCTGCCACGGGGCTGTATCAACTCAATCACACAAACATTTCTATGGTGTAACTTTACTTCTTAAGGCCCTGATCCAGTGCCCATTGGAGTCAATGGTAAGGTGCCTATGGACGTCAATGGGCTTTGGACCTGGCCCAAGAAAGAGAAAAGGAGATTGATCTGTCTTCAAACCTCTTTTGAAAGTGAGTTCATCCTTTCTGGCTGGGATTTGCAACAGTGCCTATGAGAGTTAAGTGCCCAACTTCCAAAGAATTCCTGTAAGAGACAAGCACCCAAATCCCTAAGGCACTTCTGAAAATTCCAGCCTCAGTCATTAGGACTTTGCGGCCTTCCTGTCTATTTGAGTTCCAGCCTTGTATGTTCATGTTGCCATCCTATCTACAGACGATTGTTCATACTTATATAAGGATGTAGCTATTAAGAGGCATTGTCCCTTTAAAAATAAAATTAGGTGAATGATGCTCCATTAATGGGTTTTTTAGGGACAGAGGCAGGCAGCTTTTTTGGAACAACTCCTGTCAAATATGACTTGTTTCTGCAGTCTGGCTGCAGTGAAAACGTTTCTGAAGTTCCTGGTGAAATAACACATATTTTTATCACATGATCCGTTACTCTTCTTTGGCCAGTGGAACACTTGCCTTTTGTAATTCACCTATATCCTGTCTTTCATAGCATGGAGCGTACTGCATGCCCGCTCTGCCGCTAATATTCGCTTTGAAAGAATGACCCTCGTTAAGAAAAATCCTAAGTCATTTGGGGGGGGATTTTTCAAATGCCCTCAGTGCAGGTTTAAGTCTGCTCTGCTCCCACGTGAAGTCAATGGAAGGTTCACCACTGACTTGAAAGAAAGCAGAGGGGGGCCAGTGCTGAGGTGCTTTTGAAATGTCCACCCCAAATAAAGAAAAAGTCTTTGTGTAGAGAATAATATAAATGCAATGGGGGATTTACAGGATCACTTAAAAAGCCTATGAAATGGCTGTAAATGACTTAATGGTGTCTTGTAGAAATTTACTCTTTAAGTTATAGAAGTACTCTTAAAGATCTAGAACAGAGAACATCCTTTCTGTAGATTTTGTAACCCATCTTACAGCAGTATAGAAATATATCATTAAAAATCCTATCGAATCCCATTGATTTGATTCTGATAAAATTCTCTGTTAGACTTTTCCATGCAGGCCCTATTGGGTGTACATCTTGGCGGTGGCTGCTACCTTCTCTCCCTCACCAGTAAAAGATCTATTACCTGACCCATCTTGTCTCCCCTAATATCCTTGACACGGCTATAACAACACTGCATACCATAGTACCCGTAACATAGAATAGCTGAGCTCAACTTAAAGTTGCTTTCTCTGGTTGTTCTTTCTTTGCTTGTGCTTGTACATCTGAAACTAACCTGTGTGTCCTGTTCAATACTGAATTCCTATCTCTCACCCTTTCAGGTGGGCATTCTAGAAACAACGGTGGAAGCTCTGAATCCAGTCTTCCCAACCTAGCCAGGTCTTTACTGCTGGTGGATCAGCTCATAGACCTGTAGCAGTGACCCAGTAGCAGACGCAGTTTCTGTAACATACCTTATCTACGTTTTCATTTCCAGAGGAGTTAACCTTCAGGTTTTTTGGGTTTTATTTTAAATAAATAAATAAATCTGCAAACAGAAGGAGACAAACCCCTATGTTCCCATCTCCCGGCCCAGGAACGGATTCTATTTCTGTCCCACCTACTCCCATAGTCCGTCCTTCAGCTCATCCCTGGTACAATCTGCTATGGTTCCTTGTGCACCTGTCTTGACTAGCATAGAATACCAGGGTTGGAAGGGACCTCAGGAGGTCATCTAGTCCCACCCCCTGCTCAAAGCAGGACCAATCCCCAACTAAATCATCCCAGCCAGGGCTTTGTCAAGCCTGACCTTAAAAACTTCTAAGGAAGGAGATTCTACCACCTCCCTAGGTAACGCATTCCAGTGCTTCACCACCCTCCTAGTTGTTAAAAAGTTCTTCCTAATATCCAACCTAAACCTCCCCCACTGCAACTTGAGACTATTACTCCTTGTTCTGTCATGTGTCTAAAGGAAATGCTACTTACCATTATCCACTCTGCCGAGATTTATACATAGCTCCACCGAAAGCTTAACTGCAAACGAATTAGTGAATTGTAGTCTATGTATGATCCTTGCTAGAAATGGCACACAACAGATATTTTTTCCCTTAGGCTAGAGTGCTAATGTAAGTGTTTAACCTTTGAGGGGAGAAGGGAGGATTTCCGACAAACGGGCAAAAGGAAAGGACACACAAAATCACTAATGCTGGTCATCTCCTAGGTAGGAGACAATTAGGAGAGGATGGTTTTAAATTGGCAATATGTGCTTCGGGGGGTGGGGTGGGGGGGAATTTGGATTTTGCTGCAGTGCAGCTGCCCAGTAAATATGGTGATCATGTAAATTGAGAGGGTTTTCCACCACCCCTCTAAAATGATCCTGCTTACGAACAAATTGTGCTGTCTCAAAAAATAACCCAAAATGTTAAAGCTACAAAAATGACCCCAAGTGAAATATTTCAAAATTGAGAACCAAATACATGCGAGTATGGCTGTAGTGTCTTTTTACTGAAAGAACTGTTGGCCAAAAAGGGCAATGTGGCAGCAGCGGATGTATTCCCTTGTTATTTTTGTGTGTGCGTGTGTGTGTGTGTGTGTGTTTAAAAAACAAACTGTAAATTGTGTACAAACCAAATTGTCCAACAGTTGTTGGTTGTTTTGTTTTTTTTACCCTGGGTTTTAGTCAAACGTCTCGTATGTGTTCTGGATTTTCCTCTTTTCCCTTGTAACTACATATAGTGCAACATAGTTAAGTATGGAACCATTTTTCAGTAGACAAGTTACTGTAAACTTTATTCAGATCTTCAGTCTTTGTAGAACAAGCATGCACTCTCCTCAAACAATTGGAGATAAGTGCTGACAAGCTAGATACAACTTGATGGCATTTACCTTTTTTCTTTTTACCTTGACATGCTTAGTTTGTCAACTAACTGGATACGCTAAACTTGTTTTCATTGGCTTATGATCTTAAAGTCCAGCATTCCTATCATATATTTGAAAATTCTTCCTGAATAAAAGGACTCGTCCTCTGTAGTGGAATAATTACTAGCTTACTGCTAACCTTGTGTATGTGTATGTAGCTGTATTGATAAAAGTGCAGATTCTCATGTGCGAAAGTATGAATGACTAAATTATAGATGTATTGACCTCTCCCTGAGAGGGAAAGACATTAAAGTCTGTGAGCATTTCTCTCCTATTGCCAGTTTCCCCACTATTCTCCCCCCCACACACACATTTAGTTTAACAAATTCTGTAAATAGAACTAACCATCAATTGTCTGCTCTCCGGTTAATCTTCTTTTACAATCTACACTTCATAATAAAAGTATTGCTTAAATGTGTTGTATCATTATATGTGTAAAACTGCACTTTCCAGAAGAAGCTTTACATGAGAGAACTATGGAAATGATCTTAGTAAAATTGTCAATAGAATTTTATTTTTTTTTGTTGGTTTTTTATTCCTAAAGCGGGCAAATTGGACTGGAGAACATGAAAAAGCTTTAGATAGAAAGTTATTGTATAGCCAGATACAGAAAATACATGAAAAGAGAATGGATTTTAAAAAAAGTAACCATCTACTGTATATTAGAAACCAAGAGATTTCTGTGAATTAAAGTACTTTTAAAGAATGTTTAAGATTTTAAATTGAATAGAATTTGTTCAAGTGTTCTGGAATCAACATTATAAAAGCACTAGGTTGTTTTGGAATAATGCTATTCAATAAGCAGCGGTGGATGTTCTTTTTATTGTTTTTAAAATAGCTATTCATGGATCTGGGAGGGAAATACAATACAATGGAAGCATAATCCTTTTTATAAAGGTGTATGATTTAGACCCAGCTCATAAGAAAAGACTTGACACTGATTGTTAAGGAAATGTTACAGAAGAGATCTGTGGAATGGAAAATGCAAGTGAAAAATGAAGACTTCAGTTTCTTTAAAAGAGATGGGGGATTAATTTTAAAAATAGCTAAAACTGTTGTCAGCCAGCAAACATTAGGTTCATGTGGTGTAAACTGCCCAATTGGGAAGAAGTTGTATGAAGATTGCTAGCAAGAAGGAAAGGCACAGAGTGAACTGTCATCCGGTTTCTATGCCAAAGAATTTTGGTCCCCCGAGTGCCATAAGAATACAAGTTTACTAACCACCGTAAAGATGTTCTGTTACAGTCATGAAAACGAGGGGGGGAGACAAGTCAAATGCTTATCTGTCTCCTCCAAGGGCTGTTCCTCCGTCTGTTGTCCCAAAATGGGTCGGAATCTATGCTGAGTGAAGTGACGTGAGATGATTCTCCTTTCTCTGCTAGTACATGCTGTTGATTCATAGAACGATGACGAAGGAACCATCACATCCTGATATCTTTGGGTCACTAGTGCAGTTCTTGACATGAGTTTCCTTTGTAACTTAATAGATGCTCCTACCAGGATATTATACTTTCAAATGTAGCCACCATACAAAAGTCACAGCAACTCCCCTTTCAAGGCCAATGTAGGACGTCACATCCTTTGTTATAACATCAGGAGCAGGATTTATTTGTGGAGTTCCAAGTTATTGCATAAATTGGTGAACAGTTAAACGTTGAGCCCCTGAAAACAATTGATCAAAATGGGTGGGAGTATCTTCCAGTGGCAAAGATGACTGTGTCAGAGCTTCTGGGCTCTATTCCGACACATTGCCATGCGCATGCGGCAGTTGTGGCAAATCCCTCCATGGAACCCAGCAGTTGTGCGGAGGGGACTTCTCCGACTGATGGCCGGGCTACCATTTAAAAACCTATTTTAACTGGAGTGAGGAAGCTCCCCCTCTTCCCCCCTTCTTCACAACCAGCCCGGGGCTAGCTCTGCCTAAAATGGCTTTTCCGTAAAGCCATCTGAAAAGGCTGCGTCACTGGAATACAAGATCAGATGAGAATCGGGTGGCCCAGGTGAGCGTATAAAGTTAAGGCAATCGAGCACAAGGAAAAAATCCACCATCTCCTCAGTGAAGGTGAATAAGGGAAGCATAGATCACTTTTTTTTTTTAAAAGGTCACAAACAAACCTAGCCAATAGCCGTGTGTTCCAGCTATTGTATTAGTTTTACCCAGTCAACATCAGACGATAGTATCTTTATGGCTTTGTCTCGATAAAATGTTTGGGACAAAACAAGCGGAATTACTCCATGGAAAGGCAACCTCCGTTCTGGCAATACCTGTATTCTTTCAAAGGTTCTAATTGTAGGGCCTGATCCAGTGTCTATTAAAGTCAATGGAAAGTTTCCCATTGACTTGAAAGTGTATTGGATCAGCCCTCCTAGCCGACGGCGAAAGCTGTTCAGTGTATGTTTTGTTTTCTTGCCTTAATTATTTTAGTATCTTGCAATTACTGCACAAGGTTCATAAAAAGAAGAAAGCCGTTCAAGTGTTGATATTCTAACCTGTAACAAGCTGTCTCTTCCCTCTCGCCCACAATAAGCATTAAGGTTATTACAGGTTTTATGTATTGCTAATCTATTCAAACTAAAGTCTCAAAGCAGCATTTATCACTTAAAGTTGATTTTTTGTGTGTCTATACTTACTGTAGCTATGTGCACTACATCTGTTTGTTGTGAGTATTCTACACTGCGGCATTGTGCAGATCCTGATCTATCCCAGAATGTATATTTTTAATATTTACCTTCTCTCTGAAGAAGGTAAAGCAAGTTGATTTTCTTGAAGTGTTTTCTTTAGTACAACGTTTTAAGTCTAAAAATTTCTGCCATGTATTGTATACGAGGGGGGGGAACAAGTTATCGAAACATAGTTCTAGCTTTTGTGTAAGGGCAGCTGTCCAATGGCAGTGTATTTCTCGGCATGCTAAAGTGTTAGAGTACCATCTCCCAAAAAAAGAGGTTGTGTGCATCCCATTCTTGCACAACTTCATCGAGGTTGGCCACTGGACCTGTAGAGGATGCCAAGAAACTGCTGTGTGGAGATTGTGGGTGTTCCGTGTGTTCATAAAAGGCAACCAGGCATCTTGTTCAGCTTGCTTACCGATAGTGTGCCTGGAAACGGTGCCGTGAAATAAAATGGGCAGGATTTCAAAGCTAGCAGCACTGTCGTAGTTTCACTAAGCCTGCCTTTTACATTCTAACCACAGCTATTTGTGGAATGGTCCTTTCTGCCCTTCACCCATGACATAGAATGATATGGCTGGTACCCTTTTAAAATAGAAATCTCCTTCCCTTGAGTGCCTCAGTCACCTTGGTCTCTCTCTTTGACCTGGAATGGGAATTGTTGGACCACCCATCATGTTGGAGACTATCTACAGTAGCTAACTTAAAGGATCCACTTGCACTAATGTTTACATTGCATGCTCCTCCAGACTAATCAGTGACAAAACCTGGGGCTTGGGCCGAATAGAACTGCCTCCCTATTCCTGTCATAGAGTAGCTTGTTAACTTTTACACCACCCTCATGCAGACCTTGAGCACTTCAGAGTCTGTAAGTTTAGCCTATCTCCCTATATTTTTTTAACTCGCTTAAATCATTTTTATATAGCTGTAAGAACAAACCCATTGGTTTACTGCCCCTGTCCAAAAGGGGACACCCCTAAATATTTTAACAAAGCTTGGCATCTTCTTGTTTTGTTGGTGACGGGAGTGGTGCGCTTGCTACTCTTGTAGCTCATCCTTACTCTTCTCTTAGTGTTGGTGAAATGCACGGAGAGAACCAGAGAACTTAGAACATGGGCCTGGATCCTTCATCAATGTTGAATCCATTGTGGGGCCGAGTGATTGATTTGATTAATTTTAAAGGGTACCGCTCAAAATTTTCACATTTTCTTCCTTCAGGAAAAGATGCAGGAAAATTTCCATTGGTGATGAATTATGGTAGATCTTTGTCCTTCTCTGTTAATATCGCCCTCACAACTAAAATGTTAATTACCTTGTAAAAGCATTGAACCATCAGAAGTTACACTGAGGGGTGGCTGGCCCCTCTCTTGGACAGTGCTGTCCCAGCTAAGCCAAGGTGGCACCTCAGACTTGTATACCTTTACTGCATTTCTGCTAGTCTTTATTTGTCATATGATAGCAATATGCTAGAATACAGTGGCTGGCCATTTAAAAAAGAACAGCTCCTATCAGAGGACCGTCAACTCATAATGGTGTTGGGGAGCCAGGTTTCCCCCACTTGTAGTTAGAATAGGAAACAAGTGTGATAGCATAGGTACTGGTGTGGTAACCATTGGCAAATGTTGAGATTCTGATGGCAACCACTGTACGCTTGCCTAGAACTCCATTTCTGTCGACACGTGGCATCTCAAGTGGCACACCTATACATACTTGTTTGTCTTTAAAATCTTTAATATGATCTAATTCTTGTAGTACCTTCCAGCAACTATTACATAGGCTCAGGGTGAAACTGGCCCCGGTGCAAGAGGCCAGCACAAGATCTAGGCTCTGCATAAGCACTGTTTTGGGCACTTAAGTCTCACTAAATGGTGCAGAGGCCTTGACTTGGTCTTCTACAGAGGTGAATTTCACTCCCGAATGTACATGGCCCTCCACACTTAAGCCTGAGTGAGGTATTGAGGCGTGGAAGGCGCAGTGGCTACCCAGGAGAGCTTCTAATTCCCTTGCATGCGTCTCTGCAGGATGTAGGCCTAGCCCAGAGCCACTGGTCTGGCATGGGCTGAAAGCCTTGGACAGGACACGTGCACAAACTGCAGCTGCCCTGACAGCCCATAGTTTGGAATAGCTGCCACAGGGCAGCTGCTTTGCCTATCGGAAGCTAACAACAAAGGCAGAGAGCAGAATGTCATGGAACAAATTATGCTACCTTCCTAACCTTGACAATGTACTTATCCGGTGCTATCCCCATATTCTGTTCAGATGGTTGCTGCTACTGTCCTTAACTGATTGGGGCTTAAATCATATTGCACCTGTTTTCCCTCCCATCTCTACCTTTTTATAGATCATACTCTGTACACAGTGATTGTAGATACATGCTTATTATGTAGATAACACTGAAGGAAGAAAAATCATTCTGGTAAAATGATTTGTCTAGTGAAATATTGAATAGTTTGCATTATAAGATTATAGTGTAATTTGCATGTATGTTACATCTGTGATGATACATGCTCATGGCCCTCTTTTTTTCCTTCTTATTTTCCTGTACCACATCATGTTCCAATGTAACTGCATAATTCAGAAAGGCTTCTCCAAGTCTTGGTCTTTGTCAGCTGCTGCTTTAAAAATCACACAACAGCACCCAGCTTGGGAAATATATAATCAACCTCTTGGAAGGAGGGGAAAAAAAATCTATAATTAGGCCTTTTTGTTACTATAGTTGAACTGAGATTAGTATTTAAGTTTAAATCATTGCTGACAACATACGCTTCAGAGAAGGTAGACAGTATTTTTGTACAGTATCTTAGAAAATGCTCACCTATATCTACACTGTTTTACTTTACAGTGTAATGTTTCTTAAGTGAAAGTTTCCCAATAAACAATCATTTGGCTGTCTGAGTATTGTGTCTTTAATTATGAGAAATGGGTGTAATCTATTATCTGTTTTATGCCCTGAAGTTCAGCGTGTTTCCATATTTAATATACGCAGAGGTTGGCAGGAGGAGGGGGTGATCATGCAAGTTTTCAAAACTGTGAGATGTTTTGTTTAAAGCAAAAGGAAGTGTTGGTGCATCTTTCTGTCCTATCGCTCGATGAATATCACTTACCAAAACGCAAATCTTTTTGTCTGGAATCTATACTGCTTAGTTTTTCATGTGCCTTTTTCCTATCCTCTTGCTAACATGAGTCCAATGACATACTTCTAACCTGCTAATAGTTCTTTGAAGGTAAGATATCTTGTATTCTGATAACTGTCTGTGTGATTCATAAGGCAAAAACAAGCCAACTCTTGGGCTTCTGTAACTAGAAGACAGCAGGATAGTAAGTGTCCACTTCTTCCTTCATTAGTAATGTCTTACTAACACCTAGAACCAAGCTAGTCCATTAGGGTCATGTTAGATATTTCATTTGTAATCATTATATAGGGTTGTTTAAATTTAACACTGTCTGTTTTGCAATGGCTTGAATACCATTGTGAAAATTACCAGATTTGATACAAAATCCTTGCTAAGGGGAACACGTTTATTTCTTTTAAAACACCTACTACTTTCACAGTAAGGGACGTCAGTGTGTGTATTTTACATGCCCTAAGTGTATTGTCACTTTTCTGTGAGTCCGCTCCCAGAAACAAAATTAAATATTTAAAAAATGCCCAACAATATACCGTAGAACCCCTATTTGATGAGCTAATTGGAAATTGAGGCATTCATAAAATCCAAGAGTTCATAAAATTGAAGACCTCATAGTGCATAAGACCTCATGGTGCATAAGTTGCAGTGTGGTGCACTTTGTTGTTGTTGTTCGTTTTTGTTTTTCAAGCCACTGCAAAGTGATTTGCAAGGCACTGAACGCATCAGAAAGTGAATGATGTCAACTTGTTGTTCATTGACATTTTTTGTTTTATGATTTTTCCGCCCTCCCCGTCAGGAAAGATGGTTAATATAAGAAGTCATTTGTAAGATTGGTATTTGTAAAATCGAGGTTCTACTCTACTGCTATTTGCACGTAGGGGGCTGTTATGTCAATGGGCAGGGTTGATTATACCAAGACCTGTCTGTTCACTGGTACTTCACTCTAGACAGCAGTTCTCTGAAACAAAAACCCACATAGGTTGTGGTTCTTGTGGGTGACCTAAAAAGATCCTCATAGAACGGCATCAGGAGGGAATGTTGAATTGGAATGTATGCGTCTCTAACATCTTGCATCTCTTTTTAACATGTTTTACTTGTGGTGTCCTTAATTGTTAGGAAGTGCTGAGTTGTTCTTTGGTTTTTTTGTTGGTTTTTTTTTTCCAGTTGGTGTACAGTGAATGCCTTGCCTGTTCTTAATTTTATTTTCCCATTTTCCATGTGTGGCAGTTTATATCTGATCATCATGACGTTTCTGATGTGGTTAAGTTTCTTTTGCGTTTACTCGAGGGGCTATATCCATGTAGTCATAATGCTCTTGTTTTGTTCTTATAGGTTTGCAGAGAGAACAAGCTGTATATCCTGACCTAACGACTGAGCACAGTAAACTGTCTGCTGCTACCGATGTACTTCCTCTGTACAAAGGCCAGCCTGAGATGCTCGAAGCGAAAACTCAGCACAATTCGGAATCTGATTACTTCACAAGAGGTGGGCCTTCAAGCAACAGTTCCTTCCACAGCAGTGAGGGAGAGGGGACAGACCATGAGGTGGACATCTTGGATTGTAGTGGGTCCAGGCCTTTACTTATGGACTCAGAAGAAGAAGAAGAAGAAGAGGAGTCCAGTAAGTTGCAATCCACACTCAAGGAAAAATGTATGGCTTCCAAAGAAGATTCCAAGCCCCAGCCTTCCCAGAGCCGGAGGGGGAAAGCTCTGTTTACAGCCTTTCAGCAGCAGTCCGGAGAGATTTTCAATGAGCCAGATGTCTTTGCCACGGCTCCTTTCCGAAGCTCAAGAATAGTGCATGATGAGCTGGACATCTTTACCAAAGCTCCCTTCATCTCCAAGAGCAATGTGTCTGTCAGGCAGCCAGAAGAGGCAGATGTATTCCTACGTGCCCCTTTCACAAAAAAGAAAAGCTTGGAAGAGTTGACTTCTCATAACGTTTCTAAGGAGCCTCACGCTCCAGCCTCTTTCCTAGGTCAAACTGGTGATGTCCAACATGTAGATAACTTCAAGTTCCGAAACTTGGATACAGGAACATGCGGATTGTCTGTCTCATCTAGCGCTCAGTACTCCAGGGTAGGGTTTATTCAGCCAGCCAACCTTCCGCCTCATTCCATAAGACCAGTAGAGACCCAAGAAGGCATTCCTCCCAAAGGTACATTTAAAGATCATGGTTGCATTCCTAATGATAAAAACCAAGGACATGCACTCCCCCAAGAAGCCGTCTTGGGTTCAATGGTTAGTAAGCCTTTCCGTCCACAGTCTCTATCAAAGTATTCCCGTCACTACAGTCCGGAAGATGGGCAGGGTCTGGAAGCCCAACCCATAGCAGCATACAAAGTGGTTTCTCAGACCAACAAACAGGCTATCGCAGGATCTGTCTCTATTGCTTCTCTGTCTTCCAGGACTAAAGAGCTACCCAGCATTGACCCATTTGCTTCAGCACCCTTTCCTTCCAAATCTGGAAAGCAAAAGCCTTAAACAGTCTGAGAGAAATGGGGTGTGTGCATATCTCACAGGACCTTCAATCTCTTAGTCGAAACAAGCAACATAGCAATATTTTTTTCAAATATTATTTGATACTCAGTTAAGCCATTTTAAGTTATGTTAGATAGTTTCAGGATATTGAATGCCAGGCTCTCGAGGTTTTCCGCATCCTTTTTGAGTTGCTGTTTTTCCCCAGTATTTTTTTAGATTCTTATTTAAACCGGTAATACTCCATACTTTCTGGCTTCAGTGGGGGGAAATCCAGCGGGGATAAAATGAATTACCACTGATACTAGCATACAGTTAGGATGCTAGAGCAAATCAATCAGGACAAGCTAATGCTCTGGAGAAGAAATGAGTTTGAAGTAGAAAGGTTGTCATGATTCTCTTCCCCCCTCCTCCCCACCCGGCCCCACCTCTTACCAAGGGGAATTCTGGAAGAGACCAAAGGACAACTCTTCCCAACGGTTAATCAATGTCATCACAAAATCAGGAGCTGTAGATTGGGAACTTGATGAAGAGAGTGTGTGTGTGTGTGTGTGTGTGTGTGTGTTTATCATATGCACGTGGAGTAAAATTGACACGTGCCACTAGTCTGCCACAAGACCTCTGCACCATAGAAGACCTGTTTTAAGTATTGCATAGGCCCTCTGTTGGCCTTCTTGCCTATAGGCAGGTTTTACTCATTGCAGATGTAATAGGCAATTTTCACTGTCTGCAGGTGTAATACATGAAAATGTATCTTTCTATGGACCTGATCCAAAACCTGTTGAAGTCAATGGAAGGACTTCAATGAGCTTTGGATCAGCTCTTTGGGATCAGGTACGTATGACTGGAAGTATCGGCATAGCAATCTTTCAGACACATTCTTCCTGTCACATTTGGCTACGCTCCAGAAATACCATGATCCTACTGTGTTACTAAGGAAAAGAACAGTCGCTTAGTATTTATAATATAATTTAAAACGTTAGTGTATCACACTTGAGTTTAGGGGAAAATGTAGTTGTTTAGTGTGGAAGTTCATTGTGATATTTGTCATGTTACGGTTGGTGGCTGAGCAGGAGTACAGTTGACCTCTTCAGGAATTGTTAGTCTCACAGTGTGCCTTTTCACACAGGAAGGAAAAAGGCAAGTATCCTTAATTAATAAGTGCCCACATTTAATGGGAAGTACCAGGTAGCAAAGCAGTCCCTGTCAAATCTGTTTTGTTTTTCAAGCTATTTCACCCAAGAAAACACTTCTAAATGTCGGACTATAGGGATGCTTTTGGCTGATGATCATTAATAGTGGTGTCCTTTTTTTAAATGCCTGGTGTATCCAGAGAAGCCACTCTCCTAGTGGACATCCTAGAAGAGGGCGATCTCGGGAAGGTCTCCACGACTCTCATTTTCTAAGGGCCTGATCCAATGCCTATTTGAAGTCAATGGAGACAGTCCTGTTGACGCCAGTAGTCTTTGAGCTGGCTCTTAAAAGCGTAGCCATGATTTTGTTTCCAATTTAATTTGACAACTGAATAAAAATGACCTAGAGCTTTGCACTGAAAATGAAGGGAAAATTCTGCCCTTGGTTACACTCTCAACATCTCCTTGAATTCTCTGGCCTTGCACGGGGGAAAATCTTAAGACAGCGTTGGTTTGCCGAGGTTTTAAAAGTTTGTAAATAGATGGTGTGGGACTGGTGTTAAGCTCTGCCATCTTACAAGATAGACAGGTCCTCCGAGAAACTGTTAGCTTTATTGAACAGAGTATGTAGCGGGGGGGTTCTCCTCTCTCACTGGTGTCAATCAGTGTGTGACTTGTAAATCCAGCAGAGTCTCACAAGTGTAAAGCTGGTGTAAATGAGGGTAGAATCGGGTCCCGTCATTTAAACACAAAACTTTCCAGTCTCATGGGAAACTGCTTTGCAAGAACTCAGACCTATGACTTTGAGCTGCCAGGTGCCCAAATAGCTGTTCAAGGAACATAGAAGGTACATTGAAACTACATATCAGCAGATCTTTGCTATGCAAAGCAAAACATTTAGTCCTATGGCTCACTGTTAACATAACAGCCAGGGAGGGAGAATTAGAACAAACTTGTCTGCCACCAAATGGGAGAGGATTAATGAAACACAATTCGTCTTCCCCTGCCCAACCCACACTGCAGTCAGAATGACACGAGCCACATTTTGCTGGTGGACTGGTGCAGCTCTGACTTCAGCGGGGCTGTACGAAAGTAACCAAGGGTAAAGAACTTGACCTGATGTGCTTAATACTCAGGTAGGGGAGGGAAGAATACTTGAAAATAAGGAGCATAGATTGCTGGCGGTCGGTGATGTGGTTAGTCTAGCTCAGGTTTAGAGCCTTTTTTTAAAAGGTGGGCAACTTCCTGCTGCTTGTCTGTTGTGTTTCAAGTTAGGGTCTGCCTAGGAAAAACCACAGCTACAAAATCTGTCAGCCATCCTAGAAAACGGAAGTACTGTAGACCCGTTTCTGAGTTTCTTGGATGTAATGTTTCTCCCCAACTAAACTGAGGATATAGTTTGTGTGTGGGTGGCTTGGTTGGTTGTTTGTTTTTAAAAATAACTTATCAAATGCGTTACTGCTGGAATAGATGAATGCGGAATGCCTGGAACATCTGCGATGTCACTGTGAAATACAAGGCGTACAGATGAGGCTTAGCATTCGGGCGCAAATTCATCCCTGCACTTTTGCAATCGCCTGTTATGGTCCTTCGTGGAACCTGGAGACAGAACTTTGCCCTGAACTGTGAACTTCACTTGGTGAGGTAGTGGAGGGAAGGAAGGAGAAATGTAGGTACTATGGGCCTGAATCTGGTGTAAATGAGGAGCCACTCCATGGCAGTAAATAGTTACACCAGCATAAATGGGATGAGAACTGGACCCATTGTAGCTGATAACTGGATTCCCAAACCTAGGTTCTTTATTTTATGGGTGTGTCAGTTTTTTTTTTACTTGAAAAAGTTACTATAGAGCTCTGTTGCTCTAATGTCTGTTACTTGGAATGCTTGACCTTTTGTGAAAAGTACTGATAGAAAAGTATGAGCAAATCCTTCTTCAGACTCCTGCTAGGATCCAGCTCTTTGCTTTCTTGCCAATTAGTGTCCGTAAGGAAGACCGGAGTTACCGGTAAGTCAGATCTAGCTATCTTACACTGCCAGGTAGGATAGAAAGGGAGAATGGGAAATGTACAGTAGCTTTGACAGCTGAGTATTTTCCTCAATTTCTTTACTTAGGTTTGTTATGGATTGAATTTTCCAACCAGGATGTTGGCAGTTGACATCTCATTTCTCAAGCACTTTTTATGAAAAGCAAGTTAAAATTGTACACAAACTAACAATCCTGCTAGTAAACCCAACAGGTGAATAGTTTTAACTACGTACAGGAGCACTCTGTTCAGATGAGTTCATTTTGCTCAATCTACCAACCACTGGAATTTTGGTTATGATCAGAAAACTCTGAAAATTGCATCTTGTTGCCCTACTAATCTGATTTTTCCAGATCAACTCATTCCCCCCCCCACACACACACCTCTCAAGTTGCCAGCATGACAACCTCAACCTGATCAATTAAAAATGGAGTTGTGATCTCCCTGTATCATCTAAAGTTCACTGTTTTAAATGCACGTGGCAGAATGTACTATGGAGCTTCTGGGTTTTTTGGCAACCCTGATTTCATAAGGCTTTGACTTTTTTTACTGCTCAGTAGACAGAGCTACACAATCCAAATGTGACCATTTAAATCACTTTTCTGAATGTACGCACAACTTAAGAAATGTAATCAAACTTTTTTTTTATTTCTGCCACTTCCCAGTAACCAGTAAAATTGCAGCAATCAGTTTTCAGTTTTGGCTCTGGCCAAAAGTGTTAAAGATCCCTTTTCAGAAGCAACCAAGACCTGTTGAATTTCAAGGGCCTTAGGCTCCTAAGCTACGTGGGCACTTTTGAGAATAGTACCCTTTCCAGTCTTGCAACTGGATCAATGCAGATCGTGCCTGCCCGGAATCCCATCATGGTCACTGTTTTAGGGGGTCACCTGCACAAAACAAGGTCTTGGTGAACTTCCTGGTTGGCTTTAAGCAATCGGCAGAGCAAGGAGCTCTTTCTAAGCTCTGCAACTCAGTGGCTGTCCCTATTTGACTTTCTAGGAAGGAGGAGAAAACTCCTCTCTTCATGATAGCAGCAGCAGGATGAGGGAAGGTCATTTTTGTTCTGATTCTCCTTCCTCCCTCTCCCCTGTCCACCTTGACTTTAACCATACTACAAATGTCGTACCACAAATCACAAGGTTTCTCCTGGTTGACCCCCCCCTTTCCAAATGCACTCACAGAAAGAACTCCAAATATGATTTCATGCTGCTGTGTAGACAAGTACCAATCAGTCCTGTGACAATCTTCAGCTTCTGTAATTCACAATTGTGGATGTGGGGGCATCGTTTCCCAGCTCGCTGCCAATTTAAATTTGAGTTTGGTTAAACCCTTTCCTTTGGAAAGGATTAATCAGAGCTTCTGCACACGCAAATTTAAGCCAGGCAATCAGCTCAGCTCTGTGCATCTCACTCCCCACGCATTTTTACAATGATCATAGCCATAAGAGCTGCTTTCGTATTAGTCAGCATCTTCTTTATCTTATTGCTCTGCTTCCAAGACTTGTAACTGCATCTGCTCTCCCTTCCAACCAGCTCAGTACTATACTATATGTGATTAAGTGTTGAGTTTACAATCTTATTCTCTTGAAGCCAGCGTGCACTCAATCTGCAATCTACAATATGCATGGAGCACACAGAAGATCCTAAACTTGCAAGAAACCCAAGTAATCAATCCTGAAACACTGTAGCGGGGCATGTTTTCAGCTACATTTAATATAGCAAGTTTTATACTGAGTGGGCTCTCTAGAACTGTGAGACTTTGTCACTCCAAAGTTGGGATCGGTTACGTTAACTCAGCTTCCACCAAAGATTGTCCTGTAGGAGAGTTGGTTATTGTTTGGGTTTTTATTTAAATCAAGGCCTCTTTAGGACACCCAAAGACTCCAAAGTATTTTCACCGTGTAATCTTTTATTCTGCTTTTGAAACACATTCCTGAATTATGATGAGCTGTGGTGGTGATCCTACCAAACCACAGCCTTTCGTTTTTGTGTTGTGTACTGTAAATGTTCTACTGTTATAATAAATCTAGATGTGCCGCCTGTGAAATTAGAGGGGTAATCACAGATTACTCTCTCCTTCCCCCCCCCCCCCAAAGAGAGAAAATTAGAAAAAGGGATTCATAATCTTATGCAGGTATAGGGAGAGTAGATTATGTTCTGGGTGAAGAAGCCTGATGAGGAAATATCCAGTGGATCTGAATGAGGCAGATTCCACTAAGCATTGACGAAGATAGTGAAAGACGTTCCTAATGTGACGTTCAAAAAGACAGCGAAGTCTTTCTTAAGGAACAGAGAGCCTGAGTTGGACATGTCAGATAACTGGGAATACAATCTGCATGTCACTGTAGGCTGTGTATTGTGAGACCAGAGCTTCATTTAAATCCCATTTTTATTAGGGTGACATGGGCATGGTGTTGGAAATACCTCGGACTTGCAGACTACGGGAGTCCTGTTGCACTCCAGGTGTGATTCCGCTATGTTGCTGGTAGTCTTGATGGAGAAATGTTAGAGCTGTAAACTTACGTCCTTTTTATTAAAAACCTTATCTGAATAAAATGTACCTTCCCTGCTCTGTGTTCCTTCTTGTTAGCATGAAATTGTCACCGCTCTGGATACAAAGCATTTGGTTTCGCAGTCTCTTTCGTCACGCTGGTGTTAAAGGAAAATTTCCTGATAGTTGAATTTCTGCATGCTCAGGTATACCATGGTGCTCAGCAACCAAGGTCATGGGTGCCTCTAGAAAGACTGAAGAGAGAGGTAGGATTCTAGGTTTTGGACTAGGACAGCCAAACTAGCATGACTTCTCTGAGCACGGTCACACAGTGGAAGCCCCATGTTATTTTTAAAGGGATCTTGATTTGCCTAACCTAGGGCTGCATAAATAATACACACATGATGGTGTGCAGCTAATCAGCACTCATGCAGCATCAGCGATGGATCCCAGAACCTCACTGCAAAAACAAAGGCTGTTATGACACACAAACTCTGCTTTCCCTGGAAGTAGAGCGTTTTACTTTCCGTACGTTGCCGCGACCTTGCAGTTTAACACCCACAAGTATACACCAGCTAGTATGTTACACTGCGCCTATTGATTTGTGGAAATGTGCCTTTAAAAAAAAAAATCAAAAAGTGCAGACATATAGAAGAGCAGTGTGGGCGGGTAAGGGAAGCCTCCAGCTTAGGAAAAATCTACCACCCCACCTAGTCTCTTTCAGGCTCTTCCCTGGGGGCAGAGTTGTTGAATTCAAGCACAAAACTCACAAAGGAACACCAAATAAAGCTATTCCCCGATAAACGCAGGGGCTCAGAGACCTTTTCTTCCCCACCCTCTTTCTTCTCCAGGGCCAATCCCTTGAACTGAACCGCATCAACCCCTCTCTTGCAGTTCCCCTTTCTCCCTCAGCCACTTGCAGGCTTTTATAATTGATCCCTTTCCATGTTGGTCGGATAATTGAAGAGGGTGGCCTAGCCCCAGGCCCATCAAGGGGCAGACCACCCTGTTACAAGCAGGCTTCAGTGAAGCTTACAGGGAGGACTTACTCTGTGTCAGCACAAATGGTGGCCAAAGAACAACAAAGCAAGCAGAACAACTAATAAGAAATACAAGTGATGGGTGAACAGAATTTTCTCCAGCGGAAGAATGAAAGTCTGATGGGCAAAACTTTTGTGCCCCTGAATTGCTGCTTGCTTCTGAAGGGTCTGAGGCAGAAAAAACAGATGTGATTAGCCTAACCCTAGCTGCTCTCCAATTCGATAGTGTATTGCTGCCAAATTTGAAGAGGCCAAGTTTTACAGTAATGCCCTTTAAATTAATCACAGGTGTATAGACTATGTGCTAATCTTGGTGAGATTATTGAGGATTCAAATGTTCCCTCTGAGAGAGAGAGAGAGAGAGACATACAGACTCTTATTCAGCAGCATAGCTGTACACAGTACTGCTCAGTAGGTGAAATCTGCACACCAGAGACCCTCTGGGTCAAAGACTGTGCAATCTAAACGAATGAATGCAATACGCTATTCTCAGACCAAATAGGTCTCCGGCAAGCTAGCTGGAGGAGAGTCTAGTCTGCCAAATTCTTGATGATGAAATCTAATCATAGATTTGTGCAACACATCTATGCTGCTGGGCTACTGCCAAAGGACAGTTACCCCTTTTTGATCAGAGCAGTTAGCCAAAGTCGAGGACCTTGCAGGTTGTGTCCATTGGGGGCAGATATTGATGCTGGAGTCAGGTATCTCTGATGTGTTCCTGTTTGTTTACAAAGAATGTACAAAGTTCTGTTTGGCAGAACACAAAAAGAACCGAACAGCCTGAACCACTTTCTTTGCTCACAATGTCAAGCCACTTTCAGCCAGCACTCAGCCCAAAAAACTCCCTGTAGCTATTCAAAGGGCTATACTCCAAGAGTTGGTGCTTCCTTACTGCCTCCTCAATAAATGGGTAAGTCTCTAAGGTGCCCCAAGTACTCCTTCTCATTTGCGAATACAGACTAACACGGCTGCTACTCTGAAACCTGCCTTCTCGGTGTTCGCTGGTCTTTCTGCTGTTTTATATACACAAACCTCGGCAAAACAGTATGAGCCAGCAACACCCTTGTCTGTTGTCATTTCTCTTAGACACAGGTTATATGTGCTGTGGGACGAGGACTGTATTTTAATGATAGCCTTGCAGCAGGGGCCTGGCTCCTTTAGGAATTACTGCACTGTAAGTAGGATGGCAGGTAGGTATTGTAGTCTCAGTTTAAGAGAGGGCAGTGTGAAAGACAGAGAGGGAAAGAGCTGCACTTTCTGAAAGGGCCACTGATCCTACTGAAACAAAATATGTGCTCAAGCAAGTGTCAGGCAAAAACAGACAGGATCAGTTCTCTGGAACAGCCACTTTCCCTGCCTTTGACCAGCGCTGGACCCAGTGGAACTATGATCAGCGCTGGGGGTCTGCGGGTAGTGTTATAACAGAAATGTAATGAACACAGTGTTTGTCCCAAGTCATGGGATTTTGTGGGTTCCCTCAAAGCCAGAGCTCCTGGAATGATGTGACTATTTTAAATTACAGTTTTAATTAAAAAAAAACAAAACACCAAACAGTACATTTCTAGCTCTCCTCAGTATAAATGCTCAAAGCACAAAAACTAGAAGGTAAATAAACCCCGCTACTTTTAAACCAACCTGATGCTTGCAGGGGAGCAGCGACCTGATTTCTGAACGCTTGGGGGGTGAGGGGGGGGCAAAAATAACGGAGTTTTGCTCCCTGAATGTTGCTCCACTGTGTTACCCTAGCGTATAAACTCCTGCTCTTTTTTCCTAAAGGCAGAGGGCTTGCAACCCTTGCTAAGCCAACGGCTCGGTGCCTCGGTGAGGCACATGGGGTCGGTGGGTTTTGCAGCACCCTGGGGGGGTTGCTACGTCGGTCGTGCTAATAAAAGAGGGAGGAGCCTGGGCCCCAAAAACTGGACAGGGGGGAGCGGGTCGGGAGCCCCTCGACGGATCTCCCGGGCCAGGTACCCCAGCAATGGGACAACCTGGACAGGTGGGAGCCCCTCGCCCCACTGTTGGGGCTTAGCCAGGGATCCGTGCTGCTCCCCCCGCGGGTTTGCTGCAGCGGGGGGGAGGGGGGGAGCGGGCCGCCCTGGGCCAGGCTGTGGGGGGCGCGCGCCCCATCCCCGGGACTCCGCGGCCCCTCAACTCCCCCGCCCCCGCCCGCGCTGCAGTTCCCCCCTGCGGCCGGCAGAGGCCGCCCCAGCGCCTCCGACTCCGGCCTCCGCAGGCGCCGGGGCGGGGCAGCCTCGCGCCCGCGGCCCTGACTCCGGCCGCCGGCGCCGCGGGAGGGACAAGATGGCGGCGGCGGGGCGGTGGCTGCGGGCGGCGGCGGGGCTGGGCGGCCGGTAGGTGACCCCGGCCCGGGCGCGGGCTCGGCTCGGCTCGTCGCCGCCCCCCGCTGGGGGGGTGAATCCCTTTCCAGACAAGGGGAAGCAGGGTGTCCCCGCCGGTCACCCCCAACTCCCCCCCGTTTTCTCCCCCCCCCCCCCCGCGGGTCGCCCCCCAACTGCCCCCCGCGTCTTCTCCACCCCCCTCGCGGGTCACCCCCCAACTGCCCCCCCCGCGTCTTCTCCACCCCCCCCGCGGGTCGCCCCCCAACTGCCCCCCCGCGTCTTCACCCCCCCCCGCGGGTCGCCCCCCAACTGCCCCCCGCGTCTTCTCCACCCCCCTCGCGGGTCGCCCCCCAACTGCCCCCCCCGCGTCTTCACCCCCCCCCGCGGGTCGCCCCCCAACTGCCCCCCCGCGTCTTCACCCCCCCCCCGCGGGTCGCCCCCCAACTGCCCCCCCGCGTCTTCACCCCCCCCCCCGCGGGTCACCCCCCAACTGCCCCCCCGCGTCTTCTCCACCCCCCCCGCGGGTCGCCCCCCAACTGCCCCCCGCGTCTTCTCCACACCCCCCCCCACGGGTCGCCCCCCAACTGCCCCCCCGCGTCTTCACCCCCCCCGCGGGTCGCCCCCCAACTGCCCCCCCGCGTCTTCTCCACCCCCCTCGCGGGTCACCCCCCAACTCCCCCCGCGTCTTCTCCACCCCCCCCCGTGAGTCGCCCCCCAACTCCCCCCCCGCATCTTCTCCACTCCCCCCCCCGCGGGTCGCCCCCCAACTCCCCCCCTCCCCTACGTCTTCTCCAAGCTGTGAGGTTAACTTCCCTTCTCCCTCTCCCTACGGGTCACCTCTCCTCATTTTTCCCGTCCCCCCTCCCCCCGTCTCCCCCTTGGGCCAGGCTTCGGGGGGGTCACAGGTTAATCTCCACCCCACCCCCCGCAGTGGGGTGTTAGGGGTTAAACCTTCCTCTTCCCCCCCCCCCCCCATGCAATGGAGAAGCAGAGGACGTCTAGCTGATCACAATGGTCTCCTCTGGCCTTAAAAAAAAACAAAAAACTATGAACTATCGACCTGATCTGCTCTCCCCACCCAGCGTGTAACTGGGAAGATGGTTTTATTATTTGTGTTGTCGTTGTGCGGAGGAACCTTAGTCATGGGTCAGGACCCTGTTGAGATCGGCAAGGCGCAAACACAGCATAACCTTAACTGTTAAGTCCCCGGCCGGCCGGCCCAGCTGGAGCAGCACCACCGGCCCAGAGCTCCCCCAGCCGACCGGGTCGGCCCTTTAATCGGTTAACTGTTTAAACGAAATCTTTTTAATCGTTTAAACGGTTAACTTTTTTATTTACATCCCTAGTAGGTTCCCTATGACCTATCACTGAAAGGCTGGGTAGGGAGAAACTTCTACATCTCTACAATGAGGAGAGGGTTAAAAGGACCCTAGTAACTCAAAATTATCCCAATTGCTTAAATTTGGTAAACTCATACAAAAGTTGTTTTAAAAAACCAACAACCTCCTGCTGAGATCTGAAAGGGAAACTGACTCTAAGTGTGAAACTGACTTCATTTATTTTCATTGTGGAAACCCAGAGAGAGGGAAGCAAAGAGTAAGCAGTGTAAAAAAAGGAATCTGGATCAGATCTTAAAATATTTTTGCTGTAATAATTCAAGGTGGTTGTTAGTAACAGATAAAGATATCTGTCCCTATATAATTACAACATCATTGTCTGAAGATTCTTGGAAGTTAGAAGTCAAAGCTCACATTTTCAAATTGTGGATATTTTCATGCCAAGTTTGTGCAGGTGATTATAGTGACTGCACAAAACAGGAATTTGCATGTGGAAAATGAACAGTTCTTTTGTATTCCTGTTTATTACCTATATAATCATGGTAATTATTGAGTACAAATATGCACCTAAACTTTTGAAAATCGGTTTAGTCCATCTTCTCACCTCTTCGAGTTTGTTCTTTTCAGTGTATTCTTCGCCGTTTTGTCCACTCGAGGTCTGTGTGTCTCAGCAAGATGGGTGGTGTGGTTTACCTGACCAGCATCGACAAGAATTTTCTGTTATAGCTGGCCTGGTTCCACTCCAGGGCCCTGGTCTCCCGCTGCTGGATACGAATAGCTCTGTTGATACACTGCTTCAATGGAGCTGCTGTCCTTTCTCCACAGCAGTGTCCTGGTGAATTTTAAATCAAGGTGATTGCTGTGTAATGGTTACTTGGCCACCTGGAAATTGAAGGAGAAGGGATTGAAACCCCATTTTCCCTTCTCCTCCAACAATTATGTGGAGAGGAGGGGAAAATAAGCCTGTAGCTGATAGCTACTCTACATTACCTGTTCTCCTTCAAGAGGGAGGAAATTGGTTAAGCAACTTGCTGAAATCCAGTGGTATTGGGTGCATACAAAATTCTCTTTTCTTGGGAGATGGGAAAAACTAAATTCTTAATTGAGAGATTGTTGGTAAAATCTGTCTTTCTTTAGGTTCTGTCGCATGACATTACAAGGCTTTAACTTAACAACTAAACAGCCTCTCTGCCAATTTGCACGAAGAAAACCGTTTCTTCCATCCACCATAGCACATAATACAGGTAAATTTAATTTTTGTCATAAAGTAAGTAAAGCTCTCTTGAGATTTGTCTCAAGAAGATGGTGAAAGAATAAATTCTCCTTTTTACTGAAATCTCACATGTATGCAGTATTCTGCGTGATTTTTTGTTAATGGAAAGGTAGTTAAATCATGCAGTCAGAGTTTAGAACCAGGACTCGGAGACTGTATACCAGATTCTGGTCATTATATGACCTCGGGTAAGTCCATTACACTCTGCGCCTCAGTTTCCCCATCGGTATAATAATGGGGATATTTCATTTGGTTGCTGAGGCTTGTAAAGAGCTTTGAAGATGTAAATCACTATACTTGTGCTTATACATATTAGTTTAACTCCTTAGCGTAAGATCACTCTGAGACCTCCTGCTATCCTGTGTCCTGTTCAACAGCTGAAATCAGGAAGACTGGAACTGCTGACCATCCCAAGATATAATCTTGTAAGGGTGGAGGTGTAGTGCCTTTACCATCAGGAGCAGTGTGCTCCTGAATATATCCTTCTGTACGTCTCTGGCCATCTTTGGGACAGAAATTTAAAAGTTTTGTTTTAATTTTGAGTTGTCTGATTAATTGTAGGTGTTGGGGAGGTTTGAAGTGATTTTGCTCTTCCTTCTGTCAGTTTGTTAGGCATGTTGCCCAATTCTCTTTTAATTTGACTAACACCGTATTAAGGCGCTGAGAAATTAAAATGGACCGAAATGACAATTTTGCAGTTTTTAGTATTAACCTCTTAACATTAGTTTTTCTGAAAAGCACTTCAGCTACTAAAACTTGTAGTTACGTAGCTCGTGGGATTGTAGTAACATATACCGATTTTCAGCTTTGGATTTCTGGTTCAAAGCCAGTCTTTGTTAGTGATCAAAAATTGTTAGTTTCGTGTGTCTCTTCAGTGATCTGTATAAAGTTAGTTTGGTCACAGAAAAGGGTTTCAGAGTAGCAGCCATGTTAGTCTGTATTCGCAAAAAGAAAAGGCGTACTCGTGGCACCTTAAAAACTAACCAATTTATTTGAGCATAAGCTTTCGTGAGCTACAGCTCACTTCATCAGATGCATCCAGTGGAAAATACAGTGAGGAGATTGATATACACACAGAACATGAAAAAATGGGTGTTATCATACACACTGTAAGGAGAGTGATCATTTAAAATGAGCTATTACCAGCAGGGGAGGGGGGGAGAAAACCTTTTGTAGTGATAATCAAGGTGGGCCATTTCCAGCAGTTAACAGGAACGTTCGAGGAGCAGTGGGGGCGTGGGGGAAATAAACATGGGGAAATAGTTTTACTTTGTGTAATGACACATCCACTCCCAGTCTCTATTCAAGCCTAAGTTAATTGTATCCAATTTGCAAATTAATTCCAATTCAGCAGTCTCTCGTTGGAGTCTGTTTTTGAAGTCTTTTTGTTCTAATATTGCGACCTTTAGGTCTGAAATCGCATGACCAGAGAGATTGAAGTGTTCTCCGACTGGTTTATGAATGTTATAATTCTTGACGTCTGATTTGTGTCCATTTATTCTTTTACGTAGAGACTGTCCAGTTTGACCAATGTACATGGCAGAGGGGCATTGCTGGCACATGATGGCATATATCACATTGGTAGATGTGCACGTGAACGAGCCTCTGATATTGTGGCTCATGTGATTAGGCCCTACGATGGTGTCCCCTGAATAGATATGTGGACACAGTTGGCAACGGGCTTTGTTGCAAGGATACGTTCCTGGGTTAGCGGTTCTGGTGTGTGGTTGCTGGTGAGTATTTGCTTCAGGTTGGAGGGCTGTCTGTAAGCAAGGACTGGCCGGTCTCCCAAGATTTGTGAGAGTGATGGGTCGTCCTTTAGGATAGGTTGTAGATCCTTGATGATGCGTTGGAGAGGTTTTAGTTGGGGGCTGAAGGTGATGGCTAGTGGCGTTCTGTTATTATCTTTGCTGGGCCTGTCCTGTAGTAGGTGGCCTCTGGGTACTCTTCTGGCTTTGTCAATTTGTTTCTTCACTTCCGCAGGTGGGTATTGTAGTTGTAAGAATGCTTGATAGAGATCTTGTAGGTGTTTGTCTCTGCCTGAGGAGTTGGAGTAAATGCAGTCGTATCGTAGAGCTTGGCTGTAGACAATGGATCGTGTGGTGTGGTCTGGATGAAAGCTGGAGGCATGTAGGTAGGAAAAGCTGTCAGTAGGTTTCCGGTATAGGGTGGTGTTTGTGTGACCATCGCTTATTAGCACCGTAGTGTCCAGGAAGTGGATCTCGTGTGTGGACTGGTCCAGGCTGAGGTTGATGGTGGGATGGAAATTGTTGAAATCATGGTGGAATTCCTCGAGGGCTTCTTTTCCATGGGTCCAGATGATGAAGATGTCATCAGTGTAGTGCAAGTAGAGTAGGGGTATTAGGGGACAAGAGCTGAGGAAGCGTTGTTCTAAGTCAGCCATAAAAATGTTGGCATACTGTGGGGCCTTGTGGGTACCCATAGCAGTGCTGCTGATTTGAAGGTATACCTTGTCCCCAAATGTGAAATAGTTATGGGTGAGGACAAAGTCACAAAGTTCAGCCACCAGGTTTGTAATACACATTCACCATAATTGGCATTAACCATGAAGCAGTTTCAGGAGAGAGGGTGATGGGTCGTGAAGATGGAGAGGGCTCCTCCTTTAGGACAGATGTGAGGGACGTTGGAAGGGCAACCTAGAGAGGTTTGAACTGCCACTGCAAATACTGTGTGTGTACAGATGACTTCAGTAGCAAGGTCTGTCAATCCAGCACCTTTCACTAACACTAAAACTCATGCCCGTACCGTGCCAAATTAATATTATCTGCAAATGTAGTCTGAAAAACCGCAGGCTGGAACTCCAGTTTACTCTATCTGCTCCTACAATATTTTGTACGACTCTGTGCTCCGAAAAAAAAGGGTTCCATTGCCTTTTGTGCTGCTGAAAATTGCAGATCAGCTTCTGCAGCTGCCTGGTGGATTCAACGACTCTGCCATGCTGTGGAGAAAGAGATTTGTGTATATACACATTTTTAATTATGCGGGTGCCTGTTGTATAGAACCAAGCACAAGTGCAAATATTATTTAAATGAGTGTCTCAGTGGCCACTGCAGCAAATGCTTTTTGATGCAGATTGCAGAGGGCCTCAGACCTAACCAACTCAGAATTGATTTTTTTTAACATTCAGATTTAATCAAGCAGTTTACTGGTTGACTCTGAGGGTTCTAGTCAGCTGCATACGGATCTACAAATGTCCTTTAAATTCTGTCTTTTTTCTATCTTTATTTTTCTCTTTCAGTAAATGATCAAACAGAAGAAAGTACATGGTATATTGGCCAGATACTTGAAAGAAGCAATATGTTTAGTCTGTGTGCGTGATGCTACTTACAAATAGTAGATGATGATAAACTTGGAGAAAGGAAAACGGTTTTTTTTCAAAAACCAATGTTTCTAACTTCAGAAGATCCTGGGTACAATAGCAACCCTCATCAATATTTTTGTGAGAGGATGATGTATCCTGTTGTGTTGTAGGCTAGCCATTTGACTGTAGAGTTGCTGTCAGTTGCCCTTTGCAGTAGAGAAGTCAGTAAATTTGTAGGGCGTGTTCAGTTGACCACATCCAGTTCCATCACTATAGGCTATTTGTCATATTGTCACATTGGAGGTGGCTTCCTTTGCCACTCTGATCAGGGAGATGTTTCTAGCCCTTGTGGTTGGAGTTGTGTGACAAAACAGAAAACGGCGTTTAGTTGCTAAGTCAGGACTATTTCTAGCATGTTAACACTGAGCATCTCCATGCTAATTCTTTTACTCTTTCTCTCGAAACCTGAGAGCATGCGTGTGTGGTGATGCTGTGGGTTAAAGTCAAATGAGTTGTCAGGACAGACACCTGCAGAGGAAATTTGGCGACTTATAAATAGCCTGATTTGTCATCTAATACTAGGAGTCGTGATCAAAATTGCCATTTAGGAAGTGAAAGCTTCAGCTCTTTTTTTGTTGCTTTAAAAATAACAAAAATAGTTGACTCTAAGCCATATATGTTTCTAAAGTTAAATAAGCTTGCTTCCCAAATAGCATGTACTCGGAATTTATACATATTCCTAGGGTTTTCTAATTAAAAAAAAAAATCTATTTCCCTTTGCTGAAAGTGATGTGCTGGTTTGAGAATCCGAATCGTGCAATGAAATATGGCAGTGAGGGGACAGGAGAGTGATCTAGTGGTTAATGTAGAGAGTAAGGAGGTAGGGTTGTATATCCAGCTCTGACATTTACTTTCTGTGTCACATCACATGCCCTTTAACCTCCCTGTACCTCAGATTTCCAATCTGTAAAATGATTATTGTAATACCAACTGCACAGCTCCATTGTGAATCTTAATTAATGTTTGCAAAGCACTTTGATATCCTTGGCTAAAAGTATAGTCTATTTCTTTTTGTTAAGGTTTGGCCAGTCCAGCAAAATCCCATTAAAATAATAATGTCTGAGTAAACAACTAAATACTTTTTTCATAAATGTTGGGGATATTTTTACTAGCTTTTATAAATGATTTTAGTATCAATTGTTAATACAAAATGTTTGCTGAAAGTCAATACGCACGGTATCAGAGCCAGATTAATTAAACTGGTAGAGCTGTCCATTCAGATAAGATAGTTTGGGTAATTAAAAAGAATTCTGTGCTTGCTCTGAATACTGAATTTCTGTGATACTTTCTCCTTTTTGATAATGCTGGAAAAGGAACAAAAAGATCTTAACATTAGCATATCTACAACAGAGGGTTAGTACACCTGCCCAAATCCTGCATCTGGAGTGTTCTTAATAGGAGGGTGATGATGTTGGAGTGGAGAGCCCGCACAGTGCTCAGGTACCAAAGTGGTGAGCATGGAATAACAACCTGAATAGTATAGAGAAGGGGCACAAATCGTATCTTAGTGTGGATGTTAAAAAGAGAGCCTCTGAAAAAGGAGGGGCAGAGTATTAGCTCTGTTCAGATTAACACAGAGAATGTGAGCAGCAAATTGCTCAGGGAATAAAAACTAGTTTGAGATTAAAACTAGCTGGGACAGGGTTTCATTAAGCTTTTCATCTGTCTCTTCAATTTAGTGACTGAATTGGTTGATCTTTATGTCAATATGGGTACTTTGATGGAACTCACTGAGCCATGCGTGATAAATTTCAATGTTCCACAGTCCTCTGTTTTTAATAAATCTGTGTTGTGCAAACAAAGCCTTGCCTGGCTAAATAAACAGGATCTCTGTTATTCCTTATATGAGCCACTTCTCTTTTGAACATTTATTTCCTCCTTTCTCTTTTCAGTAAGATGCATGTTTATTCAGACTCAGGACACTCCAAATCCAAATAGTCTGAAGTTTATTCCAGGAAGACAAGTACTGGAATCGAGGACCATGGATTTCTCCACACCAGCTGCAGCATTTTGCTCACCTTTAGCGAGGTGTGTTAAAGCATTACATACTTTGTTCAAGGGACTAGCTGTGTTAGTTACTGAAACACATCTATATACAAGTGTCGTCATACATGCAGCTGAATGTTAAAGAGAGGATTTGCTGCCTTTCCATTGTGGATGCTTCTTTTTTTCATAAAGTAGATTGAATGCCTACAGATAGCCAAAGTAATCTATCGAGATTTTTATACTGTGCCTGTCAATGTAATAACTAAGTTCCTGGTAATCTATTTCATTGTTTTGAATCAAATCATGATAGAATTCAGTATTCCTGAGAAGGAAATATACTGTTGCTCATACCTGTGTGCCAGATCTTGCAAAACTTTACTCAGGTGAGTAGTCCTTACACTAGTAGTACCATTAAAGTCATGCCATCTCACAGTGTAATGAGACAGACAACATAAGGAAGTGTCCATAAATGTGGTACGTGAAACTGAAACAGTTTACTAATATTGGCACAGTACGACTCTGACACTGTTAACCTTAGCTTCGAAGCCAATTGGGTTTTTTCTTCCTTTAAAATATGGGTATGTTACAAACAGTACAGTGGAAAAATTAAAATGATTTTTTAGTTTTCATGTATAACCTTTTGCAAAGGCCCTCAGTGCCGTAGATCTGGAGTATCCATAGTGAAACTTACTTGGACTAATACATTTCAATCCACTTGGACTATGAATCCTTACGACAGTTTATTTTCCGTCTAATACTTTGCTATATTTTCATTGGGTAAAAAAAAGGGCTGGGACACCATTAAAAATCTGTCTGAAAGTGGGGGAATGGGATGGGAAGGAGTTTTAGGAGTCTTTCGCCTGCTGATGGTGATGAGATGCATTGGAGAACTGTTGCAAACTTGCTTTCTGGGAAAAGTGGGTGTGAGCACTGCTCCTGGTATCTGCCATTGCATCAACAGCAGCCTCTGGAGATAATGCTCCTTATGCCTGCTATGTATGTGGGTTGAGAGGCTGCAGTGGGAGGGTGAGAGATGGAAATGCCATAGTGTCACCTTCCCAAGATCATAGTTTAATTTGCTCTTTTACGTGATGGAAATACTGCACACAAGTGAAAGCAGCCAAATGCAGTCCTCTCTCCGGGAAATGTAGCATTATCCAATGTATTGCTATAATATTTCCAAAATGCTATAGTTGATTTGTAGCCAGACAGGAACTTTTCAAATGAAGTTCTTTAGCTCAAAGGTAGTATAAATGCCCATATGTATAGAACAGCAGATGCAGTGTGAAAGGTATTTCAGTGCATCCAGTAGAGATTGTTTACAATCCAAGATCTCATTAGCAGAGTGCTGAAATACCAGGATGTGTATGAACCAAATTATATTAGATTGCAGAGTACAAATAACTGGAGGAAAATGATTTTGTTGCAAAATGTCTGAGAATGAACTTCTGTATAGTACATGTTGAGGAAGTACAAGGAATATTCACATCTTGTGATTCTGTGTTTAATGCTGGCCTGCCTACCAGCACAGTTAGAGTAAAGCGTTTATTGCACTACCATTTATATCTCAGTTTCCAGGCTTTGTAATTGGGATGCCCATTTGCTTTGGTGTGAGAATACAAATCTTCCAAAGAATAATATCAGCTATGCTAGCTTTAGATGATTTGGAGTGAATGTGTAACTCCAAAATATTTTTAAAGTAAAATTTTGGGACCATTAGTCCATCAAGCAAATTAGGGTGTGGTGATATTTTAAAAAAACACACAACACACACAGCTACATTTTTAACATTTAAAAATTGTTTGTTACATGTGTAGGAAAGTTCTTCTCCTAAATATCCTTTGCTATACATAACCTGTGGTAAAGTATCTGATTTGTGCATCTTTGAGTTGTATAGATTTCCCCTTCAAGAAAGTCTATTTTTCAGCTATTTAGATTTACTGAAAATGTATCCTGTCTCTGTTTTCAAGATTAGGGTTACCTACAGTGTTTTGTGTGAAAATGCCAGATTTAACTTCTGGTTGTTCTAGCTGTTTTTTATCATATCCCTGTGTGTGACAACAATCAGTCATTTAATCTGTGGTCTAGGTATTAAGGTTCTATAGATTTGACATCACTGACTCCTGGGGCCACACAAACAAAACTGAGCATTTGTTGAGATTGCCTTTAAAACTCTCATTCAATTATTTTATAATTAAAATAGTTTGTAATCAGTGAGTTCTTGTTTCCTGTCTGGTTCTAAAGTTTTAGAGTGCTGGTCTGAATTTGTGTAACAACAAAATTGTGTGATGATAAAATTCAGAACAGCTTTTAGTAGAATTGATTATAATGAAAAGTTTTCAGCAACCTAATCTACTGTTCTAAAGAAGAGTCCCTGTCCTTCCACAGTTGCATGCCAAGAATGTTGGGATGTGTGTGTCGGTCATCTTGATGCTGATTCAGTAGTTTTATGGCTAAAGAATACCTCATGGCTTCAAACAGGAGCTAGAGACATGAGCATTAACTCTTTCATACTTCTACAGCATGTTACTTTTCCCTGTTCAGTATCACACGCCACGTTATGATGTTTTCCACTTATGCCAAGCTGCAGAATTCCATGAGCATGGATAAAGAATAGAAGCACTTAAACTGTAGAAGAATCTTTTGCCAATCTCCTTTAATGGTTTTATTTTCTTAAGTGATTATTGCCCTCTAGAAATGTATTCTAGTAGGAAAGCAAGAAACACAGTGGAACATGATTGATAGAAACTTTTAGTTTAGTGTTTTTTGTGACTGCAGACTTGTGGTTAACTTTCTTTTGCAGACAGTTGTTCAGGATTGAAGGAGTTAAAAGTGTCTTCTTCGGGCCAGACTTCATCACAGTCACAAAGGTAAGCGGAAAAGCGGTTCTAATGGTCTAAACATGAGCTGATGCATGTCCAGCCTGCAGGGAGAGGTGAAAGGAACAGACTCCTTGCAGATCCTTCCCTGGCTTGCATAAGGTACAGTAAAAATCTTACCTTTACCTAGAAAGTCCTCAAAATATTCACTACAGGCATTAATTTAATTCTTCAACATTATCTCTCATAAAGTGAAATATAGTTACCATAAAGCTATGAAGGGCACTGTGTTCTAGTTACGGCTTCTGAGAATATTGTCTCTTGAATCTGATTTTCGGAGCCGCCGAAGGTCACTACTTACCTTGACTTGAATTGTTGTAGGTGCTCAGCACTTTTTCAGTTCTAATCAAAATGTTAGAAGTCAGTTGAGTAAACTTTTAATAAAACATTTTGCCCTTTTGTGGTTCCCTTTCCTCTAAATTTGAATAAAAAGCCTCACATTTTACGGATGTGCATATTTACTATGGCATACTTGGTTAAGTAAGTTTCTGTAGCCAGGGACAGATCTTGGGCATCCAAATGGATTGGCATGCTAAAGGCATCACTGTTGTCTGATCTAGCATGCACGTGGCATTGTGAATAGAGCTCTGCTCCAGAAATAGTCCTTTTATTACTCGCGCTAAAAGAGAAGTTCCGTAAAATATTAAGTAGTGTTAAGGTTCGTATCCTTTTAGGCTAGATAATAGTAGGCAACAAAATTACAAACACGTGAAGGTGAAAATCTATCTAACAAAGAACAGTGATACACATAAATGCAAGCAAGTGCATTATGTATTGCCTCAAAATCCCTCCTTTGCCTCCCACTGGCAACGCTTATTCATCTGGGACTCAGGAGTTCACCCAACCTAGGAGGTATTGTGTAATAAATCCATAGCTGCATAAACACCGTATAGTCGCTATGCCATTTAGTGGACAACACATGAGATGTCAAAAATAGAACACATAACCGAAACGTAAACAGGCTTCAAAAACAGTTTGTTGGCACAAATAAAACTTAGCAGAACATCTGTGATTTTAGGTTCTTTTCATCTTGCGTTGTTTGTTTTTATACACTAATATTTTATACAGCAGTTGGCTGGCAAACATTGCAGGCAACTGCTTAAATCCAAACAACTAGACCTCTTTACTGAATATTTTAAATATAATTTTATGAAAACTTTTCTATTTCATGTTGGATTTGGTAAAACTGTTGAAACATTTAAATTTCAGGCCTTAATGCCCAGCAAGGTGCCTTTAAGATGGACAAAGGGCCATCTGTAAGTTTAATCTTTGGAAGGAGGCAGAAACACTATATTTGGTTTTTTTCTTAATTTTTTTATAGGTGAGTGAAGATTGGGATTGGAATTTACTGAAACCAGATATTTATGCAACCATAATGGATTTCTTTGCCTCTGGTTTACCTGTAATTACTGAAGAGGCACCTCGTACAGACACGGGTAAATGGAACTCATCACGACTGGCTTATGCTTGCATATGGTCTTAGTCCTCTCTTAAGTTGATGTGTTTGATAGATCATGTTCAGAGGAAATGAACTTGCCTCACAGAAAACATGTGAGAAGAGAATAACTGAAACAGTATAAATGGCTAAAATTAACACGCAAGATTCAGTAGTCTGCCTAAGGTGCAATTAAACTAATAATACACAAACGGTTTAAAGCAGTTGTCTGACTATGAATATGGGGCCAGGTTCTCAGCTAGTGCAATGCTGAGGCCAAATTTTATAGACTCATTGATTCCAAGGCCAGAAGGGACCCTTGTGAACATCTAGTCTGACCTGTATAACACAGGCCATAGAACTTCCCCCAGAGAATTCTGAGAGCATATCTATTAGAACAGTGGCTTTCAATCTGTGATCTGCTGATCCCTGGGAGTCCACAGACTATGTCTAAGATTTCCAAAGGGGTCTGCACCTTCATTTGACATTATTTTAAGGGTCTGCAAATGAAAAAAAGGTTAAAAACCATTGTTTTAGAAAAACCTCCAACCTTCAATGGCACCACACTGACTTTGCCCCAGCAAAGGATTTGGCCAAGGCTGTTCTCGCCTTTTTTGGTTTGAAACATTTTTTTAAAGTGCTTGGGTTGCTGTGTGTACAAAACTGTTGGAGGTTGCGACACAGTCTGCTTTTTACAAGCTCGCTATAAAAATCACTGGTCTCCTTTGTAAAGTGTTGAAATGCCCTGTGTTAATGGATTAATCGTAAAATTGCAATACGGTTCCAACAAGAATGCAGAGAAGAGTTGCTAAACTGAGCTGGAGGGAAACTCTGCCTGTGTTGAGGTGTCCTGGTAGCCCATCTGTTGCCGTCAGGTGTTCTTCCAGTCGCAAAGTACGCAGCTGCGTAGAGCACCCTGTTGCCCTGCGCAGCTGCATGCTGCTCCAACCCCTGCTCGCGCTCTTCCCTAGGGCCCCCACCCTTGCTTCTCCCTTGCCCTGCCCTAGCTCCGCCCCCACTTCCCTGAGCTCTGCAGCAGAGCCCACCGGCAGCGGGAAGTGCAGCGACCCGGCCCCAGCTGCGCTGCCGGTGAGTGCTGGGCAGGGCCCCAGAATAGCTAGAGACAGCCCTGTGTGTAGCTATTGAGAAATCTGTGTTGGTGTAACTTACATGCTGAGGAGCCAGAGGGAGGAGTAGGTTGTAATACAGGGCTGCCTGTGTTAGCCCACATATCTGTATCCCATCCTGTTAAGTGCTTTTCTCTCTTCTCCTCTCTGCATGTGAAATAACACCAGCTTGATCTGTCAGAGGGCTTCTCTGTGGTTTGAGAAGAACCGTGGTTATGCTTATGTGTGAGTAAGAGAGAGAATATTAAGGAAAATCTAAAAAGTGTCATGTATGTGCTGTAAATTACACCATCTTAGACTTAGCTGTGAGTTTAGCTGTCAGAAGCATCCTTTGGTGATGTATTGTTGGTACAACTTAATCATGGAAAAAGAATATTGTTTTTACAAGTATTTTACCACAGTAGTATTAATCATAATAAGGCCCTGTCAACATTTTTATTTGCATTTGTTTTTCCCCTAAAGCTGCATCAGAAGATGACGACGAAGTTGTATTAATGATTAAGGAACTTCTGGATACTAGAATAAGGTAACTTTAAACATTGCTAGTTTAAAGCATTGTCACACAGTAGGCGTGTTTTGGATTATTTCAGAGTGATGCAATTCTAAATATTTTTAGGATTACACAAATTAAATGGGTAACGTGGCATATTTCAGCTTGGTGCACAGACAAGCCATGTTCATGTTGTCATTGAAAATCGCACCTTGAGGTTCCCTGTGAAAACTAGCTTTGTGCTAAACAGTGTCCAGTTCAGAGAAGGATCTGACTGAATCAAACTGACCCCTTCAATTCAAACTTCACTTTCCTAGATGATTTTAGGAGACGGTAGGATCCTGCAGCCCATAGTAGAGTGTGTTCTTTAAACTGAGTTCATTGGGACAAACCTGGTTATAGCTTTAGGTGCTACTGCAGTCTAAATCTCTAAAAATAATAATAAAAATAAAATGAAAGATCTTCGACTTTGTGGTGAGCACTCTTTTTTTTTCCCCCTTCATATATTCATCTCCCTTGTTTTTCACATCTTGCTGTTCTCAGATGAGTTTTAAATCATTTAATATTTCATGTTCAGTAAAGTAGGGTAACCTCTATCATCTCAAATTTATATCTCAGAAATTCACGCACAGAAGTCATCTGAGCTTCAATAAACGTTTATCCCTATATTTTTTCTAAAGCAATTATATTTGGGTTTTGACACAGCTTGAAATAAGAATCTGGTAGTCACCAGTATAGTGTTTAGAGCAGTTAAGAGACGGTTTTCAGTTCTTGTCATAAGGCAGCCCCACCTGGAGCATCCTTCTGCTGCAAACCGCGGCAGGACAGGCACAGCTGCCTCTTTCTCTCCTTCATAGTCCCCTGAAGTGTATTTGAGTGTAAATAGCCCTTGTGGGTTTAATTTATTACAAAAGGAAGTCCCATGCACATAAATTCCAACACCATAATCCAGGCAATACATCGAATACAACCCCAGCATGCCCTTGCTCTCCAGCACAACGCTCTATGGCTCCAGCTCTCTGACTCCAAGAGCCAGCTGGCATCTCCCTCTGCTGCTCTCAGCCTTCTCTGGCCTTGGCACTCTTTGGCTCAGGAAGGACAATTCTGGCTAGCCTCTCCCCTGGCTCCCTATTCCTCTACCCTTTTCAGCCTCCCGGCACCGGCTTTGGCACTTGAAAGTCAGCAAGCTAGCCCTGCCATTGGCTCTTAGCTCTCAGCGTTTTTCAGCCTCCCAGCACTGGCTCTTCAGCCCCGGAAGGTCAGCCGGCCAGTCCCTCCACTGGCTCTGTGATGATTTGTCCCTCTTTTCGGGGAGGGCCTGCAGTGAGCTTTCTGTTCTCTGCAGCTTTTCCCAGAGACCTCTAGTGTCGTGAATATTCCTGACTGGTCTCTCGCTCCCTAATCTTGTATAGCCCCTAAGTGCTGCTCCACCCTCTTAAGTGACCAGACTGGGATTACCTGTTCTGGCACAGGAATGCTGTATCTACTTCATTTACAGTAGTCAGCCCCCTGTACAGTTCTTTAACTACCTCCCATAGTGAACAGAAAAAAAATAAGAAATACAGAAATGTGGATGTGGGGAAATGCCTAATGTATTTCAGAAGTCCTCTTGTCACCGACTATGGCTTCTTCTACAAATCTCACATTCCAGGAGCAAACACTCTTACGTACGGTGTAAGTGAATAGAATTAATTTGCATTTCTCAAGAAAATGGACCAACTTGGGCTTTTTTTATTTATAATTTCTATAAAATGTTGCATTCTGAAAGCTCTTATAAAAATAAATTGTAAGGGAGATATTTCAGCTGAAATATAGTGACATATATATATATAGTGAAATATAGTAAACTCATCTCTCAAAGAGGAAGGGATATAGAGGGGAGGAGGAAAATCTTATCTAATTATATGTATTGTGTGTGTGTATATATATAAGTTTTCAAACTGGGGTGTGTCCTCCTTTGATCCCCCTCCCCCTGGGGGCATGCCAAGTTTTATCACAGGGGGCAGAGGATGTGACAGGGCTGGGCTGAAGGCTGGGGTCAGGAGGAGGCTTTGTCTGGCAGGGGGAAGCACACAGAACTCTGAGGGGTGGTCTTGCCTGCTTTGACTAGGCTTTTTGCCCATCTTACTCCCTCACAGCTGCAGCTGTGTCTACCAACTGGCAGGAGAGATTGGTGGGAGCTCTGCGAGTGGGAAGTTGAAGGCTGCACTCCAGGAGTACCGCCACTCCCTTCCCCCTGCTACACAGAGCCTTCTCTTGATCCCAGCCTTTCAGCGCAACCCCAAGGCTAGGAGCGCTGTCTCTTTCCCTTGCTGGACAGCGAATGGGGTCGCGCTGAAGTGCCAGGGTCAGGAGCGGGTTGTGTCCGGCAGGGAGGTCAGTATTCAAGGGGTGCAGTCTTTCAGTCTCCTCCTGATCCTGGCCCTTCAGCTCAGCCCCATCTGCTTCCCCTGCGTAGGGGTAATGGAGCTGGGCAGGGAGCCAAGTGCTGGCAGCTTCAGGGAGCAAAAGGCTTCCTCAACTGCCATGTGGTGAGTACTCGGTCTCCCCAACTGGCCCTCGCAGGTACCAGGTGTGACGCACATGGCAATCTTCTGCATATCCTTGATTGAGTATCTTTGGGGTCCAGTGCGTTAAATGCAACGTTTGTGGACTGGGGTCATATGTCACTCTCCAGGACAGAGATGGGATGTGAGGCATGGGAGTTCAAAGGACTATATGGAAAATGTGCTAGACGGGAATGGACGTTTGGGGACAATAAGTGTGAAGTGAAGTATTTTCTGGGGAATACCTAGAAAGAGGTTAATGCAAATTCCCCACCTCTGGTTATGCAAAAAGCGAGACTTTGGAGCTACAACCTGAGGAAGGACTTGTACCAGTTCACAGACACTGGAGATCAAAGGCCTAAGTTGCGTAAAGAACAGCTGAAGTGCCCAGCCTGGGTTCTGGTTCTGAATCTAGACTGTTACGAACTTGTAACCACAGGGGAAAAACAACCCACTGGAGCCTGAGGTTGGAGATGCGGGTGACCCCTGGTAAGCTTTTTAGCATGCGTGTAGGTTCTTTTATTGTTTTAACATGTTTTCTCTGTCATGCTTTCACCTTAATAAATGTGCTTGCTTAGAAAAAGCTGTGTGGTAACTTAAAATTGTGGGCAATACACTGGTCAGAGCCTCTGGAGAGAAAGCCAAGTGCAGTTGCTGGCCTTTTAGGCAGCTGGAGAGATCACATTGTAGGCAGGGAACTATGCAGCCTTAATAATCCCCTGGGCAAGAGGGAGTGAGACGCAGGTCTCTGCCCAAGAAAGGTGATGGCTGAGGAGCTAGGAGCCTAGAGTGGGTGCCCTTAAGGGACCACGAGTGGGGAACACAGATGCAATTGCCCTGAAACCGTGACACCAGGCACTCCTCCCCTCATTGCTTAGAAAAAGAGAGGTGTGCATGGTCGTGGGGGTGGCTCAGCAAAACAAAGTTTGGGCACCTCTGGTATGTAGAAATGATTTGAAAGACAGCATTAAGTAAGCTTTGCTGTCATGGGTTATGTGGTTGCCTAAAACCCCCATGGTACATTAGCCTTAAAATTCACAGTTGCCTCTTTTGTATTCCACAGAAGTTCTTTTAAAATTGTTTGTCCTTTTTCTCAGTTGGCCAGGAGGCTGTTGAACAGACCATTTGCAGTAGTCTATGTTGTTGTGTCAATATCCTTATTGAATAGCTTCCAGGAGCTCTGTATAAGCCCAGTGATACACACAGAGAATTCGTTGTTTACACTGAAGAACATCAAAAATAGAAGCAAAGAAATCAGAAGCCTTAGGAGGGTGTGTCGACACTGCAGTTAAAGACCCGTGGCTGGCCCATGTCAGCTGACTTGGGTTTACGGGGCTTTGGCTACGGGGTTGTAAAATTGTGGTGTAGACGTTCGGGTTTGGGCTCAGGCTGGAGCCCGAGCTCTGGGACCACAATTTTACAGCCCCGAGCCCCGCAAGCCTGAGGCAGCTGACACCGGCCAGCTGCACTCTGGGAGGAAAGAAGGGAAGACTGGAATTGTGCCGTAACATGTTAAAATCTTGTTTCAAATAAAGGAAGAATGAGTTCTCAATCAGTTGCTTTTTGTTTGTTGGCTTCCAGGAATTGAGGTGATTAGTTTAGTGTAAGTTGTTGATGCTGCTGATAATAAATGTGACCAAATCCTAAATTATTCCAGCAGGGGTGAAGTTCTCAAGTGTTGTTCTGGGAATTGGTATAAAGAGCTTCTGTTCAAGTAACATGACGCTTTTTAGCTTGGCATCTGGAAAAATGTTGCTATGGGGATGCATTTACAAAGTTAGTCATTTGTCCATTGTGACAGGAGACTAGATTGGGGAATTGTCAATAGCTCTGGGGTCCAATCCTATGAGATGCCTCATCAACTAACCAGATCAGGCCCATACATACTTTTTCTTCCATACATTCTTTATACAAAGCACAACAAACATTCAGAACCCTCTAGAATATGTCATAATTATTCCCCATACTACTACATTCAGTTTGCAACAAGTTCTAATACTACACGGAAGACAATTTTAGCAAGAAAAATCCTCCAGTTCTACAGCTTACTGAGGATTCTGCCTTCATACCATACAGAAGAGAGGAGAGTGAATTGGTGACCATTAAAATTTATGCCTGTTGGAAAGTTCAGGATGTTGCTATGGGGGTGGAAGTGAAGGCTGTTTATCGTGGGAGTTAATTATAACTTCTTCGTATAATGTAAAGAAATGTGATTACTCAGTTATTATTGGTTGTAAAAATCCAGACAGATGTTTTACAAGCTTGTAGCTCTCTCTTTCCATATTAACTTGCCAATTGCAAAAATACCAGTTCAGAACTAAAAATCTTGCTCTCTTCCTTCAATAAGTACTTGCTGCTAATTTTTTTTTTTTTACTTGTAGAACACATGATGGAATTCTCAAACTTTACATAGGAATGGATGCCTAGGGAGTTGTCAAGCCTTTGTCTCTGTCACTAGCCCAGGTCAAGAGTTGTCAACTGTTGATGCTATCTGATGGCTAACTCTTAGTTCTGTGTGACATGGGTTGGGAGGGATCGCAGGCTAGCTCCCAGTCACAAAATTCGTCAAAGTTGGCACATTTCCTCATTAGCCAAGGAACAAATAGGCCTTGGGCTATGTGTACGTTATAGAGCTTCCAGTAGCACAGCTGTACTAAGGTTGCTGCGCTGCTGTAAGATCTCTTGTGTAGCTGTTTTATGCCAACAGACGAGAGCTCTGCCGTCTACATAATTAAACCACGCCCAACGAGTGACAGCAGCTATTTTGGCTTGAGCCGTTCTCCTGCCAGCATAGTGCTGCGCACACTACCGCTTACGCCTGTGAAACTTATATTGTTCGGGGGGGGGGGGGTGTTTTTCACATCCCTGAGCAACGTACGTTTTGCTGACATAAGTGGTAGTGTAGATACGGCCCCAGAGAAAGAGCTTTGGTCCCTTCAGGTCAGGGTTGGGACATGTTGACCTGGGGCACTCTAAGGAGACATCTGCTCTGTCATTGCCCATGTTAGACCAGTTTGTGTAAAAAGAAAGGGCTTTAGTTCCTAGAACTCACTCTTATATGAGCATTAAATTAACTCTTACAAATTTTTAGAACAAAAATTACCTGCAGTAATATTTTCTGTTTGTTTCCTCAGGCCAACAGTTCAGGAAGATGGGGGTGATGTCATATATAAAGGCTTTGAAGATGGGATTGTACAGTTAAAGTTGCAGGGTTCGTGCACTAGCTGTCCCAGTTCTATCATAACGCTGAAGAATGGGATACAGAACATGCTACAGTTCTATATTCCAGAAGTGGAAGGTGTGGAACAGGTATGTGAATACTAGTGAATATAAAGGTGTGTGTTTGATGTATAGACAGGACCTCCTCCCCCTCGGAGGCATGTAGAGTTCTGCACAAGTAATTTAGAATACAGTTTTTTAAAAGTACATAATTTTGCAAGTCCGATGATATGGTATTTTAAGCAAATGGATAATGGGGCAATATAAAAGAAATAACAGTATTTAACCCAGAAACATCTATGGCATTGGGAGTTATTGATATTTACAACAGGTTATTTCTGGGTGGTTTTTTTTTTAATTTACTGAAGAAAAACTTCATTTCCATAGGGACTGGATGCTTTTAAATGCCTCTGCTTCCTGCAAAACTTCAATTTTTAGAAGAAAAGAAGTACTTGTGGCACCTTAGAGACTAACCAATTTATTTGAGCATAAGCTTTCGTGAGCTACAGCTCACTTCATCGGATGCATACTGTGGAAAGTGTAGAAGATCTTTTTATATACACACAAAGCATGAAAAAATACCTCCTCCCACCCCACTCTCCTGCTGGCAATAGCTTATCTAAAGTGATCACTCTCCTTCCAATGTGTATGATAATCAAGTTGGGCCATTTCCAGCACAAATCCAGGGTTTAACAAGAACGTCTGAGGAGAGGGGGAGGGTAGGAAAAAACAAGGGGAAATAGGTTACCTTGCATAATGACTTAGCCACTCCCAGTCTCTATTCAAGCCTAAATTAATTGTATCAAATTTGCAAATGAATTCCATTTCAACGAAAGCTTATGCTCAAATAAATTGGTTAGTCTCTAAGGTGCCACAAGTACTCCTTTTCTTTTTGCGAATACAGACTAACACGGCTGTTACTCTGAAACCATTTTTAGAAGGTGCAACTTGCATGGGTCTTGGACCACAAATCAACCTTGAATGGGAAAACTTGTTTAATAAATTAGAGGAGTCAGATTAAATCCCTAGAATCCATCTAGGGGAGACTACAGCGGGTGCTACTGAAAGGTGAACTGTCAGGCTGGAGGGAGGTTACCAGTGGAGTTCCTCAAGGATCAGTTTTGGGACCAATCTTATTTAATCTTTTTATTAGTGACCTCGGCACAAAAAGTGGGAGTGTGCTAATAAAGTTTGCGGATGTTACAAAGCTGGGAGGTATTGCCAATTTAGAGAAGGACAGGGATATCCTATAGGAGGATCTGGATGACCTTGTAAACTGGAGTAATAGTAATACGATGAAATTTAATAGTGAGAAGTGTAAGGTCATGCATTTAGGGATTAATGACAAGAATTTTAGTTATAAGCTAGGGACGCATCAATTAGAAGTAACAGAGGAGGAGAAGGACCTTGGAGTATTGGTTGATCATAGGATGACTATGAGCCGCCAATGTGATATGGCCGTGTGTCAAGGTTCCTCCCCCACTCTGAACTCTAGGGTACAGATGTGGGGACCTGCATGAAAAACCTCCTAAGCTTATCTTTACCAGTTTAGGTCAAAACTTCCCCAAGGTACAAAATATTCCACCCGTCGTCCTTGGATTGGCCGCTACCACCACCAAACTAATACTGGTTACTGGGGAAGAGCTGTTTGGACACGTCTTTCCCCCCAAAATACTTCCCAAAACCTTGCACCCCACTTACTGGACAAGGTTTGGTAAAAAGCCTCACCAATTTGCCTAGGTGACTACAGACCCAGACCCTTGGATCTTAAGAACAATTGAACAATCCTCCCAACACTTGCACCCCCCCCTTTCCTGGGAAATGTTGGATAAAAAGCCTCACCAATTTGCATAGGTGACCACAGACCCAAACCCTTGGATCTGAGAACAATGAAAAAGCACTCAGTTTTCTTACAAGAAGACTTTTAATAAAAATAGAAGTAAATAGAAATAAAGAAATCCCCCCCTGTAAAATCAGGATGGTAGATACCTTACAGGGTAATTAGATTCAAAACATAGAGAACCCCTCTAGTCAAAACCTTAAGTTACAAAAAAGATACACAGACAGAAATAGTTATTCTATTCAGCACAGTTCTTTTCTCAGCCATTTAAAGAAATCATAATCTAACACATGCCTAGCTAGATTACTTACTAAAAGTTCCAAGACTCCATTCCTGGTCTATCCCGGGCAAAGACAGACTATAGACAGACACACAGACCCTTTGTTTCTCTCCCTCCTCCCAGCTTTTGAAAGTATCTTGTCTCCTCATTGGTCATTTTGGTCAGGTTCCAGCGAGGTTACCTTTAGCTTCTTAACCCTTTACAGGTGAGAGGAGCTTTCGCCTGGCCAGGAGGGATTTCAAAGGGGTTTACCCTTCCCTTTATATTTATGACACCGTGAAAAAAGCTAATGCGGTCTTGGGGTGCATCAGGAGAGGTATTTCCAGTAGGGATAAGGAGGTTTTAGTACCGTTATACAAGGCACTGGTGAGACCTCACCTGGAATACTGTGTGCAGTTCTGGTCTCCCATGTTTACGAAGGATGAATTCAAACTGGAACAGGTACAGAGAAGGGCAACTAGGATGATCCGAGGAATGGAAAACTTGTCTTATGAAAGGAGACTCAAGGAGCTTGGCTTGTTTAGCCTAACTAAAAGAAGGTTGAGGGGAGATAGGATTGCCCTCTATAAATATATTAGAGGGATAAATACTGGAGAGGGAGAGGAATTATTTAAGCTCAGTACCAATGTGGACACAAGAACAAATGGATATAAACTGGCCACCGGGAAGTTTAGACTTGAAATTCGACGAAGGTTTCTAACCATCAGAGGAGTGAAATTTTGGAATAGCCTTCCAAGGGAAGCAGTGGGGGCAAAAGATCTATCTGGCTTTAAGATTAAACTTGATAAGTTTATGGAGGAGATGGTATGATGGGATAACATGGTTTTGGTAATTAAATATTTATGGTAAATAGGCCCAATGGCCTGTGATGGGATATTAGATGGGGTGGGATCTGAGTTATCCAGGAAAGAATTTTCTGTAGTATCTGGCTGATGAATCTTGCCCATATGCTCAGGGTTTAGCTGATCGCCATATTTGGGGTCGGGAAGGAATTTTCCTCCAGGGCAGATTGGAAGAGGCCCTGGAGGTTTTTCGCCTTCCTCTGTAGCATGGGGCACGGGTCACTTGCTGGAGGATTCTCTGCTCCTTTAAACTACGATTTGAGGATTTCAATAGCACAGATATAGGTGTGAGGTTTTTTGCAGGAGTGGTGGGTGAAATTCTGTGGCCTGCGTTGTGCAGGAGGTCCGACTAGATGATCATAATGGTCCCTTCTGACCTAAATATCTATGAATCTATTAATCTTTTTCTAGCATGGTTTGGCAGATCGAGTCTTTGTTGGAATAAGGTGGGGAAAAAAGCCCGACACATTTTTTTTCCTCACATAGTTACAGCTGGTTTTATTTTTCCTCATTCGTGCATTTGTACTATGTACTCTAAATTTTGTGGTGTTATTTTGTTCCAGTAACACAGCACATGAAGGTTATTAGTTTTCCTTTTTTTATTGACTCAGTTTCAAATGTATTGCTTCGCTCTAGTCTCAGAAACATGTGATGGATTTTATAACTGGAAAGTTTTTGGAAAAACTTTTTTTTTTGGTCAGTGAACAATATTTTGATGTTTTGGGGACTTTCTTCTGATAAGTATAATAAACTAGGAACAAATGTTTGCTCTGTATGTACTAAGATAAGTCTGGGTCTGCAAAAATACAAATTCAGATACATTCTCCAATTAAACATCTGGTCTGTGTTAATGAATGTTCTCAATGCTTTCGTAACCACTTGGTCTGCCCTTAGCATTACACAACCTTCTTATTTCAGTCAAATCTCCTCATGTCATTTTGATTGAAGTGAGTGGCTCACCTCTTTCATGTGACCATCATCATACAATGGTGCTGAACAATTGCTACTCCCATTGCTTTCTCTGGGAATTAAGTAGCTCTTAAGATCAGGTTCAATGTAATTTACTGTGTCTGAATAACAAATGTTGTCATTTATACTTAGGTCTCTTTCTTGAGCTCTTGTGTTGTCCTAGTGAAGCAAAGTGGAGAATAATTACTTAAACAACTTCTGGGTTTTGGTTTTAGGTTGTTGATGATGAAGATGGAGTGGAGAAAGAAGCAAACTCTACCTGAGCTAACGGCATGTGTGTGACTCTAAATAGCAAAGTTTTTTCCCGAGAGTGTGTATAACTTAATCATGTCCCGAGGAACAACAAAAATTGCCATTCTCTACTTTCATCTCTTAAAATTCTCTCTCTCTCTCTCTCTCTCTCTCTCTCTCCCCCCCTACCCCCCCCCCCCCCGGGCCCGTTTAAAGATAATATACTGCCTTTTGCAGTGACTTACTATATGGTCTGCTTTCAAAAGAGAACTTGTTCCTTCTCCTGTAGACTTCATAACTGTTACGCATGGTTAAGAAACAAATGAAAAGCATTTTTAAATAGTGATTTGTCCATCTATTTCTATTTCAAACACAAAGGCTTGAGAATAAAAGTGGGAAGTGAAAAAAGTTAGTGCAATTGTTTAGAATAAATTCTAAAGAAAGTTGTGCATTTTATATAATATCTGTTTCAAATATTCTCCCCATTCTGCCTTATGGGCTTTTGGAATGACTTGCAATCATATTCTGAAGCTCCGAGATGTAGAGTTTATTTTTATGAAGTAAATTATTTATTTGTTCTTGATTACTGTGTATGAGTTTTGACTAAAAGTTAACCTGGTCACTTCAAATGTTTGTTGTTGATTATACTCAGTTGTTAAATATAATAATATTGACTAGTTTTGTGATTGTTATTCCCTTCCTTCCAACCATTGTATAGACAATGGCAACAAAATCAAATACAATTAGTTACAGATGTGAATCAACCGCTAAGAAAATAATACCATTTTTTAAAGAGTTCATTAGATGATCCTTATCAGCCATGATAGCTGGAGACCCTAATGCACTTTTTTATAACTAAAGATTATACAGCATATATTATTAATCTGTTTAAATTTGCAATAGGTCCTTCCTTAACATAGTATTTCTGGATGCAGAAAAATGTGGCAGGAGAGAACGTCAGTTTTACAAGCATTTAGAAACTGTGGGAAGGGAAAAGGTTGACTTTCTGAAACTAAAACATGTCACTCATGCTTTTCAAGAGCAAAACATCTATTTTGTGGGTATGTAGAGGCATAACCTGTTTCCAGTGCCCAGTCTGAGTAGATGACTTGGGTATTAGGGATTCTGTTTTCCTTTGGCTGCATCCACAAATGAGTTGCTGTAGGACCACGACTTGGGCTTGTGGCTGGAAGAGTTCCCACGGTTTTTGTGCTCCTTCCTCCACATGCAGGAATTTATTGCCTGCTGCACATGCCCCATCTCCCTTCAAGAGCCACAGCCATGCAGGAAGCTTCCACAGTGCTAGGCTTCATGGTGAGTGAGCAGTACATAACCCCTGAAATTCTGCCTTCCTCCCAGCCCATGCACAGTGGAACCAGAGCAGGTCTGTTGAAAGCAGAGCCTTTCATATCAGTAGGCAGGGTTTGGGGCAATGCAGTGGACATCACTAAATAAGAAAAACAGCCTTGGAAATCCATGCTCAGATCATTTTTGAGGAGCTGGGATTCCTTTAGAAAATTCAAGATCTGGTTTACTTTTCCAGATTTTTCAGTAATTATAAGCACATGCCTACGTACAGCCGAATCACAACTGAGTATCAAGTAGGGCAATGTAAGTACACGGTGTGAAGTAGTAAGGAACACATTCTCGGTTGGTTTAACTCCACCAATTTCCTGGATCACATGAATAAACCAGCAGAGAATTTGGCCCACAGGGCACAAAGCAGCATGTAATAACAATGGACTTTATGCTCTCTGTGTGCAGTTTAAGGATAAATATTTATTTTAACAAAACAGCTGTTGGAATTCTGCTTTGGAGTCATAATGCAGTGTCTTAGAAATAATAACCAGGATTGGGAGTTTGGAACTCCCGTGTGTTTTGTCCCCTCCCTCTTAGAAGTAAACAATGTCTAATCTTGCTAATGTATTTATAACAAAAGCACCCTGGAGGCAGACGTGTGCTCTTCAAAGGACCAGCTTGTGCACAGGCTAACACCATGCTCATGCTTTCAGCAGCAAAGTCCAAAATGGCTGGTAATGTTTCTGATTTCTCAAAAATTGAGCTTTTTTAGCCTGATTTCAGGTCAGTTTCCTGAATATCTTTATAAACCATTAAATACTCAAATGCGAAATAGGTGTATTATTGTGAATTAAATAAAATGTCTGTCCTCTGCATTTGTCTGTCAATGTGCTTTATCTCTTTTGGTCAGTATTTTTATTAGCTTAGTTAAGCAGCATTAAGCCATCTACGCCATAAGGGCTCAATTCTGCCTCTGCTATGGATGTGTAACCAGTGCTGACTTCTGTGGGAATGGTACGTACACGGACGAGGGCTGAATTTGGCCTCTAATATTTTACACTTGTAGTTGAAGATAAATGAAGACACATTAAATCCCTTTTAGCTTTGTGGTTAAAGCACTGGACTGGGACTCAGTAGATTTGAATGTCAGTTCCAGCTGTGCCATAGACTTCCTGTGTGACCTTGGCCAACTCACTGAGTTTCTCTCATTTTTTTTCTCTTGAAATGGGCATAATACTTGCTTTTTCCTGTTTTTATCTGTCTTGTCTATTTAGATAGTAAGCTCATTAGGGCAGGGATTGTTTCACTGTATGTACAGCACCCAGCACAATGGGGGCCCTAGGTGCTACTGTAATACAAATAAATATTCTTCTGCTTACCCCTGGATAAACTAGGGGTACAGAGAGGCGGTTACTTGCCCAAGTTCACGCAGCAAGTCAATAAGAGAGCTCGGCCCTGCAAATAAATCCTGATCACAGCACCCTGCTGTAACCATTGGACAACATTTCCCAATAAAGTATCCCCAGACAAAAGTAACTGAGGTCACTGTATTATTCGCTGCTTAAAAAACCTGCGTGCATATGTGGAAAAATGTATTTATGAAACACAGCTTCAACCATTTAAAAAGTAATTGATGGCCGTGGATTCATATTCTAAATTTCTGTTAGTAAGCATTAGTATGTAAATTTAATAGTATCAAAGTGATGCTTACAAATGAATCTTCACTTAGCAAATAAAAACAAAAAAACGACACTCACAGTTAGATTTCTGTGAAAAAACGCATTGGTTCATGAAACTGAATAAAACAAATGTTAGGTGGCAGTATAACAATGACATTACCACCTGCATTGCAGTGGCACCTAGAAGCCCAACTCTTGGGCCAGGGCCCCATTGTGCTAGACGCTGTACAAACAGAATAAAAAAAGATGGTCTTTGCCCCCTAGAGTTTACAGTGTAAGTAAATGATACATTAATATAAATCTTTAATAGTACATTCTGATTTTATGACAGCTAAAAGTTGGTAACATTATCAGTTCAGATCATTGGGAATTTCACTCTGGACATTCAAAGTTCTGCATGAAAGATGTCAAGCTCCTTCAAAAGAACCCTGCTTCTGCGATTTTCCAAGAGTAGGAGTGCCAAACCCAGAAGACTGGCTTCTGAAATGGGTCTGCTACAGTCTGCCGTAAGTACAACTCCAAGTGCCGTAGCTGACAGTCACTTAAGCCATATTTTGAATTGCTGGACTTTAAAAAATCAAAGTGGTACTATGGGATAGCGCTTGGAATAAAAATATATTTAAAACACATGACAAATGAAAATAAGATTCTGCTAGCGAATCTCTAATATGAATATCATACATCAGTACATTTACAATTCTGCGGAAAAATTCAAGAGCTAAGGGTTGTCACTGACACCTTCGCTTGCACTTACTTTGCAGATACTTATACATTCAAAATATTCCACAAGATTAAAAAAAAAAAAATCCACACAAACTAAGCTAATACAGCTCTCCTCTTTTATAGACAGTCAATTACAGCTATCTAAATTCTCATCATCTTGAAACTGTTCACAGGAGATAGAATACCTGCTTTTTCACAGGATGTGATTCATTCCATGCCTCAGGAGGAAACTAGCTTGCTATGTCTTTTTATATGGCAGTACCTCTGGAAATAGAACTTTGCATGATGTGAAGCAATCAGCAAACATAATCCTCTGTGATGGGATTCATGAAGCAGGTACTTTCAGCCCAGCAACAGGAAGAAATAGCTCAGATTACCTAACAGTCACTTACTCAAAATGTATGTGTCATCAAAGATTGCAAAAGATTAAATTGTTCTGGATTTTTTTGCGTAGCAGGTGCGTAGATGGCCATCTGAAGCTCAGGACTTTAGACAAAATTTATATGCCAAGATTACTCCGTTCAGGGTTTTACCCAGAGCACTGCAGTTAATGTTATATTTCCAAACTCTGCGTTTGTCAGACAGCTATGTAAACGTTTTCGTTTGCTTTTTTTCTGCTGGTAATACACTTGGGCCATATCTCCACTAGAAAGTTATACCACTTAAACCATACCAGTGTAGCTATTCCTGTACAGGAATAAGCTATGCTGGTATCAAACATCTTTATATTGGTATGACTGTGTACATAGTAGGTGATATACCTATTTTGGTCAAAAATCACCCCCCCCCCCCCCAGCTGAAATAGTTAGACTGGTTTAAAAAGAGTGCAGAGCAGGGCTTGGAATAAGAACAAAAACCTTGTGGCCTAATTTTGGCCATTGTGGGGGAAAAGGGATGTAACCATTTCAAGAATGAGCGCACATACAGCTTGCAAAAGCAGAGTCGGCAGAAGTGGTTGAGCAGGGAGAGGTGGAAACCAGCCAAAAAATTCAAGTGGCACAGCTGTACGGTGCCCCCTGGAAGCTGGCACCCACAGCAACTGCTCTGCTTGCCCTTAGCACTGACGAGGGTGACCAGTCAGTTTATAGGGACAGTCCTGATATCTGGGGCTTTTTCTTATATAGGACCTATTATCCCCCTCCTCCATCCTAATTTTTCATACTTGCTATTTGGTCACCCTAGAACTGACCCTGAGTGTCATTGTATGTGTATACTGTCTTTAGGTAACCCAGTCCACAAAGTTATATGTACCATTAAGGATCTGCACAAGGGTTGGTGTATGAAGGCCATTACTAGTTCCTGGGGCGTACACACCTAGAAACATGGCCTATGTCTCCTGCCTGTTCAGTCTCGGCTTAGAATACCCTTGGCATGACATCTGTCTATAGTTTTTCTAAAGTGCCTATGTGGGTAGCATTTTAGCAGTAAATACACTCATGATCTACTGTGGTGCTAATGAACATACAGTATGCATTTATTTGGGTGCTTTGGAGGCCTTGATTTAGTCCTGACCCTGCTCCCACTCAAGTTGACAAAACTCCCATTGACGTCACTGAAAAAAAATAAATCTAGGCACCTCTCAATTCATAGAATCATAGAATATCAGGGTTGGAAGGGACCCCAGAAGGTCATCTAGTCCAACCCCCTGCTTGAAGCAGGACCAATTCCCAGTTAAATCTTCCCAGCCAGGGCTTTGTCAAGCCTGACCTGAAAAACCTCTAAGGAAGGAGATTCCACCACCTCCCTAGATAACGCATTCCAGTGTTTCACCACCCTCTTAGTGAAAAAGTTTTTCCTAATATCCAACCTAAACCTCCCCCACTGCAACTTGAGACCATTACTCCTTGTTCTGTCATCTGCTACTATTGAGAATAGCCTAGATCCATCCTCTTTGGGAACCCCCTTTCAGGTAGTTGAAAGCAGATATCAAATCCCCCCTCATTCTTCTCTTCTGCAGACTAAATAATCCCAGTTCACTCAGCCTCTCCTCATAAATCATTCATGTTTCATTGGCCAAATAGATCCTACAATGTCAATGAGTTATGAGGGGATGGAAGGAGAGTTTATTTCTATTCGTTCTCAGTTGTGCTATGATGATATATTGGTAGATTCCTCTCGCGCCCCCTCACTCCCCCCTCCGGAAACCGGTTCTTCTATTGTCAGGAACTACTCAGTCATGTAATCTGCTCACTCAGAATCTCGATTATTGCCTGTCAAAGGGCGCACCATTTCTATTGTCCCTTAATTAGAATCTGTTAAGGTAGGATCACATGGAGTCACAGAAAAAAATGAAGAAAATAAAAATTTAAGGTCAACACACCACCTTTAGAAGGGGCAGGGGGGGGAGGGGGGACTAAACAGCTTGATTTTAAATAAATACTCTACTGAAAAATCATGTTGTAAAAATGTGTAATTTATTTAGGTTACTAGTTTCACCCTACTTGATGAATGAGTATGCAATTTACTTGCTATGTATCCTGGGTGTTTACTTTTGTATTTTTCAAGTCAATTTCAACTTAGAGTTGCAAGACTGGTTTTCAAAATCAGCATGGGGTTGTTTATTTTTTTTTTCAATAAAACTGTTGTCACTGAAATTTTTTAAATTGTAGGAAATTTCATTTGCTTTTGTACTTGCCAAAAGCTTGCTTTTTCAGAATTTACACATAGGGACACGTTGCCTGTCATTTTCAAGAATGGCTTCTTCAGCTTTTTGCAGTGTAGGGTCTCCATTTACTGCTGTTTAAATAGTTCTTTTGCATAGTATTTGATAGAGACTTTAATTTTTAGATGCATATTGTTTATTCTTTTAGATGTTTAATATTTTGTCACTAGACTGGAGCTCTTCTGCCAGCAATATACGTCTTATTTTCAACTTTATCATTATTTTACAGTGTTATCTAGGGGTTAGAACAGGCGGGACTGGCAGTTAGGAGTTCCAGTCACTGTGAATTCAAGCAAATTGCATAATTTTTCAGTACCTTAGTTTAACTGTCTATAAAATGGAGCAATACAAATAATAAATGTCGAGGCTTAATTAATGCTTTGATGAAGCATCACTATTAACACCATCACTGACTTAAAAAAACACATACTCTTCTCTTACTGTCATAGGAGTCCTCCTACCATACTCACCTGCCACTCAGTGTGTTCGGACTTCTCTCATTCCCTGCTGTCTAGTCAAAGTTCCACCCAAGTAAAGGTGGTAAATCGGGCAGTTGGTGTTACAGCTAATTACCAAACCTGAGTTCTAAACTCTAATCCCCAGGGATTTACAATGTGCAAAGTGTGATTGGTTGCTAGGGTTGTGCCTGAGTGCACAAGAAATCTGACTGTGACTTCCGAGCAGTCACATGACTTTGTTGTTTTTTAATCAAGAGTATCAAGTCCTTCATTGAGGATGGGCAGGGCCAGGTAGTCTATGAGGGGGGAGTTAGTTAACGTCTTCAACATGTTATTACTTCTGTCTCTTCTAAACATTCAGCAGTTTCATTTAGGATGAACTGATTGCTCTTATTTCTTTTATGCGTACCCCAGAATGTATTTTACTACTTTCAAATGTTGCTCAATAGGAGGCCCATGATGGCCACAGTAGCAGACTTTGCACGTTGTAACAAGATCCCTACCTACCTTCCAAAACTCTGTTGTCCCCTAACATAGTTACTTATGTGATTTTAGTTTATAGTATAGCATGGCCCTTAGCTGTGTTCTATAATAAAGCAAAAGCTTTGATCAGTCCTGGACTTTAATAATAATCTGACGAACGTCCCCCCCCCCCCCCCCCAAATGTCCTGGTCTTGGTCCTTCCTATCCTTGATCATGTGGTGTGTAATATGTCTGAAGTGTTGTCAATCCAAGGTTTTTAGACTATAATTTCTTACGGGCAGGGACTGTATCTTCTTTGGTATTTGTACCGTGCTTTGCTTGGCAAGCTATACAAAGCTTTTCTTGAGCTGACCTGAAAAAAAGCTCTGTGTAGCTTGGAAGCTTGTCTCTTTCACCCACAGAAATTGGTCCAATAAAAGGTATTCCCTCACCCACCTTGTGGTTAAATAATATTCCTTTAGACACCACCTTATTATTAAACTCATTTTTTAGGTTTCATGATTCAGACCCAGAAATTGGATGAGGCCCAATTAATAGCCCGTTACTTCCTCCACACTCTCTGCCCCCATTACCTGGAGGTTGGCTGTAACTGAATAGTTCTAGATACCATTAACTTGGGTTTGAATAGAGACTGGGAGTGGCTGGGTCATTACACATATTGAATATATTTCCCCATGTTAAGTATCCTCACACCTTCTTGTCAACTGTCTAAATGGGCAATCTTGACTATCACGACAAAAGTTAATTAATTAGCCTCTTACAATTTGTATGGCAACTTCCACCTTGTCTGTATATATATATATCTTCTTACTATATGTTCCATTCTATGCATCCGATGAAGTGGGCTGTAGCCCACGAAAGCTTATGCTCTAATACATTTTTCAATCTCTCAGGTGCCACAAGTACTCCTGTTCTTTTTGCGGATACAAACTAACACGGCTGCTACTCTGAAACCTGAATAGTTTTTGGCTTTTGTGGGGGATACTGATGCTGTTCCCTTGCCATGGCGGGCACGCTTGGGCATAGGTTAGCGTGCCCACCGAGTCACAAGTGCCCCCAAGGCCTGGTTAAAAATATAGCTTTTCTTAGGTGAGGACATGCCGCTCTAGTAGAGTCTAGGAGCAGACTTCTCCCATGCGGCCCTCCGAGCCTTGCCGGAAAGTGCAGATGGGAGTTCGTAGCAGAGAGGTAGCCCTATTAGTCTGTATCCACAAAAACAACGAGGAGGTCAGTGACACATTAAAGACTAACTGCTTTATTTGGGCATAAGCTTTTGTGGGTAAAAAAAACCCCCACTTCTTCACATGCACGAGGGAGTTTGGTCTCCAGTAGGCTGACCAGAGAGCAAGTGTGAAAAATCAGGACACGGGTTGTGTTAGGGGGTGTAATAGGACCCTCTATAAGAAAAAGCCCCAACTAAGGGGCCTGTCCCTATAAAATGGTCACCCTAGTCTCCAGGCTGGTGCACGGTCAGTGCCAAGTGCGGCCCTTCCAGTGAGGCAGGAAGTGTCCTGAAACCCCACAAACTCATCTCACGGGGGGGGCCAGCGGCTGGGGTCATGTTTGTTGGGGTTGGGCGGCTGGTCCTACTTTCTGCTGATGCCCCCCCCTTTCCTCTTTTCCCCTTGTCCTTCCCAAACCCCCCCCCATTTCCCCTCCCTCCCTAACCCTTCCCTCCTCTGCTCCCCTTGTCCCTCCCCACCCCCCCATTTCCCCTCCCTCCCCAACCCCTTGTCCTTCCCCAACCCCCCCATTTCCCCTCCCTCCTCTGCTCCCCTTGTCCTTCCCCAACCCCCCCATTTCCCCTCCCCCAACCCCCCCATTTCCCCTCCCTCCTCTGCTCCCCTTGTCCTTCCCCAACCCCCCCATTCCCCTCCCTCCCTCCCTAACCCCTCCCTCCTCTGCTTCCCTTCTCCCTCTCTCCTCCCCCCCCACCCCCTCGGCGGATCCGGATCCGGATCCGGCCCCGGCCTGCCACGTCCCAGGCGCCACGGCGGAGCTTCGGGCGGGGCCGGCCGGCGGGGCGGGGCGCGGCGCGGGCCGGGCCCAATGGCAGGGAGCGCGGGGAGCCTGCGCCCCCGGCCCCGGCCTGCTCCGCCCCCGGCCGCGGCCCCGCAGGAAGAGCGGCCCCCGCCGGCCCGCAGAGCCGAGCCGAGCCGAGCTGTGCTGTGCTGTCCCGTCCCGTAGGCACCATGTGCGGTAGGGACCCCGCCGGGGGAGCGGGCGGCGGGGGGACACGGGGTGTGTGAGGGGAATATACGGGGGGACGCGGGGGACAAGGGGTGGGGGCATATGGGGGGACGCGGGGGCTATACCAGGGGGACGTGGGGGGCAAGGGGTGGGGGTATACGGGGGGACGTGGGGGCTACACCAGGGGGTATACAGGGGGATATATATGGGGGTGGGGGTATACGGGGGGGACGTGGGGGGCAAGGGGTGGGGGTATACGGGGGGACGTGGGGGCTACACCAGGGGGTAAGGGGTGGGGGTATACAGGGGGATATATACGGGGGAATGTGGGGGCTATACAGGGGGGTGTGGGGGTAAGGGGTGGGGAATGTGGTGGACATGGCAGATACTTCGGGAGCAGTGGGTGGGGGATGTATGGGGAGCTGGGGTGCAGGGTGTGGGGGAACTCGGGGGACATGGGGGATCTAAGGCAAATTCAGGGAGAGCAATGGTGGGGATTTAGGGGGAAATGAGTAGGGACGGAGGAGTGGGGGGTGGGGATCTGGGGAAGCTAGTAGGAGAGGGGGAAGCATGGAGAGCAGGGGATGAATGATATGGAGAAAGTATTGTGGGCAGGAGTTAGTGATAAGGAGGATAAAGGATGATATAGAGAGTTTAAGGAGTAAATACAGGGGGGAGCCCAGAAATGATTAGTATAAGATGAACCTGCGTGTGCCAAGAATGTGAGACTTCTTAGGAAGTTGGTGGATAATGATAGTTGGGGGCTCTTAGGGGCAGGGCAGATATACATGATCTTTAAATGAATATGTTACGCGTACGCGTACACGTACACACACACACACACACACACACACACACTTTTTAAAATCTGGCCCTTTAATGTTTGTGTGCAAGTCTCCTGCTTCAGGGTATATGTTTCCTTTACATGCTTCTTTGTGGTAAAGCATGGGGTAGTAGGAGGAGTCAGGGTTGGCAACTAGATTGTGTGTTTCAGAGTAGCAGTCCTGTTAGTCTGTATCCGCAAAAAGAAAAGGAGGACTTTTGGCACCTTAGAGACTAACAAATTCATTTGACTATAAGCTTTCGTGAGCTACAGCTCACTTCATCGGATGCATCCGATGAGGTGAGCTGTAGTTCACGAAAGTTTATGCTCAAATAAATTTGTTAGTCTCAAAGGTGCCACAAGTCTTCCTTTTCTTTTTGTAGATTGTGTGTGTTTAACTTATCACTCATGCATCCCAGTTCTCCTTGGAGTGGGGAAGGGGTCGTGGCCCTTTGGCAGTTCTTTGTGTCTGAGAGGCATAGGAAATTTCCAGTTAATCCTTGCTGGAAAGAGGTTCCTTACAAGTCTGTTGAAGGGAAATAGAACTAATAGGCAGATCATACCGGCAAATTTTTACCCTCACAATTAAAATAATCACTGGACTGTGTACATTCCCTAGTTGGACTGTGTGTGGCTAATTTCAGTATAAAAATGAAGTTGATGAATGATGCATTGACTAAATGTTCCTCACTTATTTCAAGATTGGGAGACGTGTCCATTATTTTAGAGATGACCATAAATACATGTACAGTAGTTTCCTCCCAGATCAGAAATTATTTTACCATCTCTAACTTTAAATGACTTTGTATAGCATTTCATGCCAACAGTGCTTTCCCAAAGTATGAAAAGGCTGAGACCTTAAGTATCTAAGCAGTAGTTGCGGAACAACAAGCCCGTGCACAAGAGGACTACATCCTATGGCCATTTGTTGGTTTTGTCGATATCTGACTCAGCGGCAGGTTGCACGAAGGGTGATGCTACTTTTGTCCTCTGTCTTGTCTGGGGCTGTAGGGTGGGATTTTCAAAAGCTAGAAGCACTGTGAAAGTCAGTGGAACTGAATGCATCCGATGAAGTGAGCTGTGGCTCACGAAAGCTTATGCTCAAATAAATTGGTTAGTCTTTGAGGTGCCACAAGTACTCCTTTTCTTTTAGTGGAACAAGGGGTTTTCAAAAGCACCTAAGGCCTGGTCCAAACACACAGTTGCACAGGTTTTAGCTAAAAGTGTGATTTTTTTAAACTGGTGCAAACCCATGGGTGGATTCTCTAGAATAGGTTTTCCACACCGGTTTGCACCAGCTCAGCTAAACTAGTTTCTGTTCAGCTCTGGCGTGTAGACAAGATTCAGGGTGTTTCTACCCTACATTGTAAATCCAGGTCTGTGGGACTGGGCTTATGGACTCAGTGCTTCCGAGTCCACGCTTGAGTGTTTACACCGCATTGTAAACCTGAGTTTACAGTTGCTGGACCTGCGTCTCTCAGCCATGCTAACATGTCCACGCTGCAGCAGATCTTCTGATTAGGGTCTGCGTCTTGGGTTGCGTCCACACGGCAAAACGACAGGCTTTGAACGACTCGGGCTCTGACCCACTCACCTAGAAGGATCCGAGGACCCTGGTTCTGATTGTGTCCTGACCCGAGTCAGACTGATTTGTGTGTGGACAGAACAGGGCTTGAGTCAGAGCCTGGGCTTAGAGTGCAGTATAGACATACTCTTAGAGTACAAGTCATTCCCTGCACCCCCACCCTCATTTGCTATGGAGCTGTCGAAACTCATCTCCAGTTGGCCCTGAATGCCAGCCTCCACTGCCCATTTGTTACATTTGAAAACAAAGACCTTCAAGCTTTCTCCCATGCTGTCCTGTAGGCTTGTGAGGCGCTTTCCGTAAACATCTGCAAAGCTAGCTCATTATCCACTTTGAAATGCCTCCTCGAAACTCTCCTTGGCCATGATGCCTACAAAACATGGGAGAACAGTTAGGAAGCTGGTGTGCTGATATTACTGCCCTCTCTGATGATCGGTGTTGTCTCATTGTTTACTTTTGTTCCCCCATCCGTCTGTATCAATCTCTTGTCTTATACTTTGATTGTAAGTTCCTTGGGGGCATGGATTGTCTTTTTGATCTATGTTCCTATAGTGCCTAGTACAATATGGTCTCGGTCTATACCTATGGCTTCTAGGTGCTATGGTTACAGCCCAGTGCAGATACAAATTTATGTCCACGGAACTGCAGGGCTCTCCCGGGAACCGCAGTGGCGAAAGGAGCAGAACGTGGGGCTGCTGCTTCCAGGAGCCAGCATCCCGCCCTGGACCGACTCCAGACAGGAAACTCGGACAGCTGCGTGGAAGGGCTGGGGTCGGTACAGCCTTGCCAGAGGAGTTGCCGGCGTGGGGCACTGGCTCCTGGGAGCGACAGCCCCATATTCTGCTCCTTTCGCTGCTGTTATCCGCGGATATCCACATCCACTGATATAAATTTGTATCCGTGCAGGGCTCTTGCTATGGTAATATGAATAATAAGTCAATGGGGCTTGTGCTCTTAAGGCACTTAGACACTTTTCAAAATCCCATCTATAATCAGATTTCTCTTATCGATGAGATGATATTTGGGAACATCTTTCTTGCCCTGGCCCCCATAGTTTGGACACAGGAGTAGAAAAAAGTCCCTCTGTTCCAATTTTTCTTTCGTCACATTAGTTTCAGAGTTGCGTCTCTCTGGAGATTGATGCTGTATTTTTTGCTTTTTGGTTTCCACCTTTTAGTTTTTCTACATCTTTATTTTTCAATTAAATCCTGTTATTGAACTAAATTAGCTTTTATATATTTTATATCTGCTTTGCACGCCTTCACAATTTCTTCATCCTGCTTGGGAATAGAGGATTTTGAATTTTTCATGAAGTGTTATCACAAAGGTTGCTATGTAGCTTAGAGGGGGAGTATAAGGGGTATGAAGGGCTGTAGTCAGTAATGTGTGTTCCATCTTACATTATGCTAATTTTGTCTCAAAGTGGAAAGTGGGACAATGCTAAGAATAGAATAGACAATTATTACTATAAATGGCTTGCTGCAAGTATGCTGCTAGTTTTGGTGCAGTGGGAGTCTCTCCCCTGGGAAATCCAGCCTTTGAGATGTGCAGTATTCTGCTATTTATTTTTTAAAATTGTGGTGACCCTGAAAATTCTTTGGGTCAGTGTTTAGTGTGTGCCCTTTGGATCTGGATACCTGCACAAATATTTCCCCCCTGTTTCAATACAAGCAAAACTGTTCCTGGATGCTGGAATGTCTTGTTCAGTAATATGAAAGGTGTCAGAGCTTTGGCAGTACCAGTGTGTTCGCATCTCGTTCCTGGTGAAGCAGAGAGATTTCCTGTCCGAAGAATCGAAAACAGAGTACAAAAGAAGCATTAGCGTAGTTGTGTTTGGGTTATGATGTAATGTAAAAATATAAGCAGAGTAGGATCTTCTCCCTCCCTCGCTGCAAACGTTGAAGCAAAGATCGGAGGCAAGCTAGCTTTGAGAAAGCTTTGTTGAATTCCAAAAGAAACAGTTAAATTAGAGATTATCATCATAGCCAGAATTAAAGGTGAGGGACCCTTTGGCTGCAGGGAATGCAAAAAGGTAGAAAATGAAGGTTGTGTGTGTGTGGAGAGAGTGGGGTGCTAAATTACTTGAAACCACTGTATGTTGAATTGGTGTGCTTTTGTGGACAACTCTCCTCTGTTGGATGGAATCTAAACTATTTAGTTGCATGTTCTTGGTCCTGTACTAACAACAGCCGTCAGCTTCTCCTGTTGGTCAAGTGACAGGGGCCTTTGCTTTTGGAGCAGGAGGGCCTGAGTTCTGTTCCTGCTCTGAGTAGAGCTGGTTGGAAATGTCATTGAATCTGAAATTTCTGGTGCCTGGGAAGCCCTGGGAGACCCGGCTTGAGGTGGGGCTCTCAGGACTTTAGGATTCCCAGCTTGTTAGCAAGAAATTTGGAAGCACTGGGAACCCTGGCTCTAGCCAGGGCTCTTTGTGTCTAGCCTCCAGTCCTGCAGGCTGACACAGAGCTGGGAGCCTGAAGGTTCTGGGGCAGGTTTCCAGTGTCTGTGGATCTGTAACAGCTCTGGGCCAGGAACCCCAGTGTTTCCAGACTCTTGAGCCAGCTTTCTCCCCAAGCTACCTGCTTGCGAGTTGGCTAGTCTGAATAGCTAGCTGCCCTGGGAGACTGAGGGCTTTGGATAGTCTTTGTGGAGGTGCTGCCCCTGGGAACTTGGGTAGGTCCTGAGTAAAACTGACATCCTGTGTTTCAGCCAGCTCTAGTTCGGAGGGGTAATGTTATTCAACATAGCAATATCTGTAAAGTTCTACAGGGCCCCTGATTTATTGTAAAAATTGTGGCTAGCTAAAAATACAACCTGAAAGAACTGAGAACATTTATCTACTTTAGTGTCTCGCCTGTGATTTCTTAAACTAGTTTAATTCACTAAATGGTTTAGAACGGGGCGGGCAAACTCTTTGGCCTGACGGCCACATCAGGTTTCCGAAATTGTATGGAGGGCCGGTTAGGGGAGGCTGTGCCTCCCCAAACAGCCAGGTGTGGCCAAGCCACCACCCCCTATCTGACCCCCCCTGCTTCTCACACCTGAGTACCTGCCCCATCCAACCCCCCCATTCCCTGACTGCCCCCGGACCTCCCACCCCTGACCGCCCCCCAAAGCCCCATCGAACCCCCCCTCCTTCTTGACTGCCCCCCTTGAACCCTGCCCCCATTCAACCCCCCTGTTCCCTGCCCTCCGACCGCCCCAACCCCTATCCACACACCTGCCCCGCTATCCAACCCCTCCTGCCCCCTTACCATGCTGCCTGGAGCACCGGTGGCTCAGGGTGCTGCAGCCGCGCCGTCCAGAGCACCAGGACAGGCAGCTGCACTGCCTGGCTGGAGCCAGCCACGCCACCGTGCAGCACAGAGCACCGGGTCAGGCTGCGGCTCTGCAGCTGCATTGCCCGGCAAGAGCTCGCAGCCGCGCCACCCAGAGCACAGTGAGCTGAGGCTTTGGGAGAGGGGGAAAATCAGAGGAGGGGCCGGAGGCTTAGGGGTCAGGCAGGAGGGTCCCGCAGGCTGTAGTTTGCCCACCTATGGTTTAGAAGGCATGCTTATCTTAGGAGGATGTAAATAAGAACCTAAATAGATCATAACAGTTGCTGTTAACTTTACATTCACCCTATTAGCTCTGCTCTCTTGGCAATAGTGGTCCTGAAATCTGAATGCATGGATGACTTAAAGTTCAAATACCTTAATGCAAGTATCAGAGTAACAGCCGTGTTAGTTTGTATTCGCAAAAAGAAAAGGAGGACTTGTGGCACCTTAGAGACTAACCAATTTATTTGAGCATAAGCTTTTCGTGAGCTACAGCTCACTTCATCGGATGCATGCAGTGGAAAATACAGTGGGGAGATTTATATACACAGAGAACATGGAACAATGGGTGTTACCATACACACTATAATGAGAAAAGGAGTACTTGTGGCACCTTAGAGACTAACCAATTTATTTGAGCGTGAGCTACAGCTCACTTCAAGTACTCCTTTTCTTTTCGCGAATACAGACTAACACGGCTGTTACTCTGAAAACTGTAATGAGAGTGATCAGGTAAAGTGAGCTATCACCAGCAGGAGAGTGGGGGGGGGGGGGGGGGAAGGGCTCTCTTTGTATTGATAATCAAGGTGGGCCATTTCCAGCAGTTAACAAGAATGTCTGATGAAGGGAAGGGGGTGGTGGGGGGGAATAAACATGGGGAAATAGGTTTCAGAGTAACAGCCGTGTTAGTCTGTATTCGCAAAAAGAAAAGGAGTACTTGTGGCACCTTAGAGACTAACCAATTTATTTGAGCATAAGCTTTCGTGAGCTACAGCTCACTTCATCGGATGCATACTGTGGAAACTGCAGAAGACATTATATACACAGAGACCATGAAACAATACCTCCTCCCACCCCACTCTCCTGCTGGTAATAGCTTATCTAAAAAAAGGAGTACTTGTGGCACCTTAGAGACTAACCAATTTATTTGAGCATAAGCTTTCGTGAGCTACAGCTCACTTCAGGCAAGTACTTTATCAGGAAATCTGAACCTGTTTGGTTGCACCCATAGCAAATGATCCAGCCTTTGTAATGCTATTGCCTTCTTGCCTGGGGCAAGTAAGATTTATTTTTGTTTGTTTTTTTGATTTTGTTAAGGGCAAATATAATATTTTATTCATCACAATCATCATGGCAAGGGGCAGATGTGTGGATTTGGTGGTTGGGCTGGTAAGGTTTGGTTATACAAGGCTTCTGTAATGCAGTATTCACAGGGCAAATCAGTTTGCTGGCTGTAATCCGGATGGATGAAGTGAGTCTGTGGTGTGGATGCCCTTAACCAGTTCAGACTGACCTCAGAAATAGTTTGAAAACAGGTTTTGTAAAATGATCCGGCCTAATAGTCTGTAAATAATCAAACCAGTAAAATACTATAGCGGGACTTTTTTTTTTTTTAAAGGCTGAATAATTTTAGGTCTAATATTATTTGTAGTTATTCAGGATGTAATCTATCTGATGATTGCTGCAAGCGTCAGGAAGGAGGGTTTTTTTTCATCCCATTAACACCATTGCACAACTAGTTAGGTGCTTTTCTCTGAGGCATCAGCTAATGGTAACTACTTGAGGTAGGATGCTAGATTTGATGGAACAATAATATCCTTTAATTTGGAAAAATCGTGTCTTTCATATATAAGGACACTTACATGTATTTGGGCAGTAAAGAAGCCATCCGGTGCACAAGTATTGTTCCTCCACAAAATGGATGTTTTTCCTGCTCACTTTCTTAGGTACTTTGAAAAGCCGATGATGTAAAAGTAAGCTAACTATCCTATCTGTAGGCTGCAGCCATAATAACAGTCATCTGCTCATTTCTGCCCATCACAGACTTAGCATCTGCACAGACTTAGCATCTTCTCGTCACTCAGTGGTTCACAGAGTTTTCCAGTTGAAACCAGCAGGTAAATGACAGGGATCCAATCCTGCAGGATGTTGAGCCCCCGCTACTCCCAGTGGAGTACATAGAAATTCGGGGTGATAGGCATCTCACAGAATTGTGCATTGGTTAAAGAAACATAGAAATATAGGGCTGGAAGGGATGTCAAGAAACCATCAAGTCCATCTCCCTGTGCTGAGGTAGGATTAAGTTATACCTACCTTATGTACTACTTTCTTTTGGTGCCTAGGTTTCGTGGTTAATATTAGAACATGTTTTGGCGTTTGGTTTCTCCATCAGTTTCATTTGTAGAGAAGTCCTTGCTTCCCTCCCCTCTCCCAGTTTGTAAGGTGTTTTTATTTAACCAGAAAAGGAGCACTTGTGACACCTTAGAGACTAACAAATTTATTTGAGCATAAGCTTTCGTGAGCTAGTGAGCTGTAGCTCACGAAAGGTTATGCTCAAATAAATTTGTTAGTCTCTAAGGTGCCACAAGTCCTCCTTTTCTTTTTGCGAATACAGACTAACACAGCTGCTACTCTGAAACCTTTATTTAACCAGGTGTTTGTTTGTTTGATCTAATTTAGGCCCTGTTATTGCAACAAATTCTGCACAGACAGAGCTCGTTCCAAGATCAAGACCTTAATCATTATCATTAGGACAAAGGAGTCCTTTAGTGTTAGTGCATGGATGAACTAGTAGGATAGTAGGAATTACTCTAAAAATATAACAGGTTTCAGAGTAGCAGCCGTGTTAGTCTGTATTCGCAAAAAGAAAAGGAGGACTTGTGGCACCTTAGAGACTAACCAATTTATTTGAGCATAAGCTTTCGTGAGCTACAGCTGATGAAGTGAGCTGTAGCTCAGGAAAGCTTATGCTCAGATAAATTGGTTAGTCTCTAAGGTGCCACAGGTACTCCTTTTCTTTTTTCTAAAAATATAAGGCACCCTTACAGCATGGTACAAATACACAGTAAATTAACATTGCCTAAGAGCAGGGGTCTCAAACTCAATTTACCTTAGGGTCAGTGCCAGTCCTCAAATCCTCCCAGCAGGCCAGTAATGTCACTCATGCTGCCCAGAACTGCCCTCCCCTCCACAGCTCCCCCACCTACCTAAGGCTCTGGGAGTTTGGGTCGGGGAGGAGGACTGGGGTAGGGGATTGGGGTGCAGGCTCTGGGAGGCAGTTTGGGTGCAGAAGAGGTGAGAGGTTGGGCTCGGGGAGGGACTGTGGGTGGGAGATGGGGTCTGGGGTGCAGGCTCTGGGATGGAATTTGGGTGCTGGGTGCAGGCTCGGTGCAGGGGGGAGGGGTGCAGGCTCTGGGAGGGAGTTTGGGGGCAGGAGGGTGTGTATGGGACAGAGGTGGGGGTGCAGGCTCTGGGAGGGAGTGTAGGCGTAGGAGGGGGTGCGGGGAGGGGGTGCAGGCTCTGGGAGGGAGTTTGGGGGCGGGAGGGGTGTGTGGGAAAGGGTTTGGGGCGCAGGCTCTGGGAGGGAGTTTGGGGGCGGGAGGGGTGTGTGGGAAAGGGTTTGGGGCGCAGGCTCTGGGAGGGGGTCCCTTCCAGCCCTATGTGGCGCTTACGTGGGGCTCCAAGGTGGGGCGGGCCGGGGGGCCTCCGTGCACTGCTGCCCCCATGCACTGCCCCCACAGCTTTCCATTGGCTGCAGGGGCGCTCGGGGCAGGAGCAGCGCGCAGAGGCACAGCCCTGCCATGCCGTGGGGCTGGCAGATGCTGCTCAGCTCCGCCGTGCTGCCGGGGCCCCGGGCCATTATAAATCGCTAGTGTGGGGGGGGGCGGCAAGGCAGAGAACTGGCCTCAAAACTGCTGGAGCCCCACGGGCCATACTGGGAAGGTTCGCGGGCCACGAGTTTGAGACCCCTGCCTTAGAGCTTATGTACACACGAAGTCATTCAAGAACAGTTGTTCCTGAATAACTCCATGTGTTGACGCTCTTATTGTAGAACAAGAGTGCCTTGTTCCTGTTTAGCTTAACCCAAGTGAGTTAAGTCCTGTTCCAGAATAACTTCTTGTGTAGACAGTCCCTAAATACTGTGATTACTTGCAGTAGCAATAATGGTTTACATTGTGAGCTGTCTGAGGCAGGGACATTTCATTTTGTGTTTGTACAAGTGCTTAGCATGTTGCTGCTGCTATTAGAAATAAATAAAGCTTCTGTTGGATCTCAGCCCGTGAAGCTTCATAGCAGCCGTTTTGTAGACTAAGTTTACCCATCACAGAGAAATCAAGTGACTCGCTCAAGGTCATGCAGTGCTAAGCAAGGCATAGAACTCAAAAGTCCCTTGCTCTAACTGCTAGTCAGGAGTAGGAGACTGAATTCTCTGGTAACAGCTCTGCAGTAAATAATTTGTTCCAACTTCCTCTCAGTCAAATTAGTGCTTTTCTTTTATTTCAGAACAAATGTGGACTCAGTTTATGAGACTAGATTTCGAAGGGCTTGTTTACAATGGCAATTTACAGCGCGACAACTTCCTCGCTCAGGGGTGTGACGACCCCCCCCCCCCCCCCCCCCCGAGTGCAGCAAGTTTCAGTGCTATAAAGCACCAGTGTAGCTAGAAAGCATCCAGTGCCCCAGCGCTGGATCCGCGCCCCTCGTAGAGGTGGTTTTTTTAGAGCACTGCGAGATCTACCTTGATAATAATCCTAGCCAGAAATTAGTCCCTTTCCTAATACTTTTTTTTGGTTGAAAATTGCAGTACTATCATAGTAATTGCCTGGGAAGAAATTATGCATATGTTAATCAGGCTTAATTGTTTTTTATTGCTTTATGATGCTGGAGTCACCTACTTATTAATGCTAGTGATCATCTCAGGAAATCATGTAGATGCATTTTTAATGTGCCTGCAAGGATCTGTTGGAAAAATACCTGGAAGATGCTACCTTAAGGAATGGTGTGAAGTTGGATGATTTTATTTTTTAATCCCAGTGTTCTTGGCAGTGTTCTTTTTGATTATGAATAGGAGGAGGAAAAGAGCTTGGTTTCAGGCAACATAATTTGTCATTCTGAATTGAATGCAATGATTAACTCCCTTGTGATGTTTCATTCTTGTTTCCTTGTTGCACCATAGTTTGTCCTGTCAGAGTGAGCTAATGATCTCAAAAGAAGTCTGTTTGTATGATACCCTTGCCAACACAGCCTAGCCATTAATAATGCCAACAGCTACAGCGTGCACTGACAAAGATGTTGCAGTGTATAGTTAGGTGGGTGCCACAAAGAAGCATTTCTCTGTCTCAGGACTGGAGTACTAGAAACCTGTACTAAGCGCATGTCTAGCAGAGAAAGGTCTAACAAGATGCAAATGCTAGAAGTTGAAGCTAGATCATTTCAGACAGGAAATAAGGCGTATGTTTTTCACACTGAGAGTAATTAGAACAATTTACCAAGGATCATGGTGGAGTCTCCATGACTGACCATTTTTAAATGAAGATTGGATTTTTTTAAAACAAGATATGTATGCTCTAAGAATGATTTTGGGGGAGATCTCTGCCCTGTGACCTAAACTTGCATGGTCACAATGGTCCCCTCTAGCCATTGGAATATATAAATCAGTGCAGTTTGCTTGGCAGGTCCCTAGGGGACACTGGGAGCCCCAAAAGTTGAGAGTTTCAAGGCTTCCAGGCTCTTGGCTCCCCAGCCTGGCTCCAGGGTAGAACCAGCAGGAAACCAGGCAGGTAGGGTGGAACCTGTCTGGTTTCCCTTGGAATTGCTTGGAAATTGACATGTCCCCGGGGAATCTTTAGATTTCAACAAAATTAGCATTTTCTGACAAAAGAATACACTCCTTTCCGACCAGCTCCACCCATAACACTCCAAACAGTTGTTATCTTTTTATCTGCTTGAATGGGGGTGGGGGAAACTGACCGTCAGAGAGTGGGAAAGTCACTACTGGGGCTTTGCTTTTGTGAAAGTGGCATGCTTCTGGTACTTAATAACCTGCGCTCGAGTTGTATAATAGAAGTGGCAGCATTTTGGTGCTCATTGAAATGATCTCTTTGTTCAGTTTACAAGTAAAAAGATGTTCTTTTCCCCAGCTGCCGGCCCAAGACCTGACCCTGGGCTCAGAGAGAGAGAAATGGCTTGTCTTCATCTCACTCGTTATCACCAGAAACAAAGGTTCTGCAGGTCAAATTATTCTTTCAGATATGGCTGTACGGCCTCATTGTCTTCAAAGTGTGTTTTTAGTTATACCAACATAATGGCATTCCTTTCCCTGGGTTTGCACAGGTATAACTGAAGTTGTGATCTGAAGACAGTGAGGTTGCACAAGTACACCTGGGGGCGTAAATTGATCTGCAGAACCTGGTGGTTAGGGGGGAAAAAACCTTTCCGTTGCAAATGGAGCAAATTTGAAAGAGAAACCAGTTGAAACAACAAACACAGAATTCCATTCTGATTCTTTTTTAATCAGTCACCATGCAGAACTATGTTTAAAAACAAAAAAAGACACAGAACCTAAATCTTGCTAGAAACCCCTTTTAAAAATATTACAAGAATAAATCTCAAACGAAAATATTTTTTACGTTTCAATTGGTGTCTTCCCTTGCAGTGCTGTGAACCAAAGGTTCACTGTGTTAGTGCATGGAAACCAGAAAGTAAAAGACTAGAAACTTATTCCAAACAAAAGTGAAATTGAAAAGTCTATTTTTTATTGTTAATACATCACTCAGCATGGACAAACAGCATAGATGGTGAGAGGATTTTTCAGATATTTAGTTTTTTAACCACTAGTTTTGCTCGTAACATAGGTAAGGAAATTTATTTTTTATCCGGTATATCATATTTTTAAAGTGATTAATCAGTCTGTGCTGCCTTTGTATTTGTATTGCATTACCGTTCCACCTTCCCCTCTCTCAGAAGGGTTTTGAAACCCGTTTCTCCTGCTTTTCCTCTGCCGTGCTTAGTTTTAGAAATTTTGGTTTACTATGAAGATCTCCATTATCCTCCCAAGTGGGATAGAGCTAAAGGCTGAAGCCAACCGGAACTGAATCTTTGTCTCCTCCTCTTCCTTTCGGAACATCTCTTCAATTTCTTGACCTATTCTGTATTCGGTGTAATGACTGCCTTTTCTGTCACTGACCGTTCTGATTCGCGAACTCTACATTTCTGGTGCCGAGAGCGATCTTCCTTCTCAACCTTTTCCTCTGCCTCTTGTGACATTTTTAGCCTTGGATCCAAATTTCTTCTTTGCTGACCTCCTGAGTGAGCTGTTTGGTGTTTTTAGAACATTCGTACATTTTTAGTGCTCAAGACAAGTGCCAGATTGACAGCTTTACAGATGAAAGTTTCCTTTTAGCTACAGAACAAATAGAAAATAGGCAGCGATGTGTCTCAAGCCTATTCCAGATGAACCATCTCTAAGTGGGGGAGGATAGTTTGGTCTTGATGCTCATTCAGTTCTTGGCATCTTGTTAAGAGTGCTGTAGCAGTTGTGATTCTGTGGTGTAGATACCTGTCCACTAGAAACTGGACAGAGACCATGAGACCACCAACTCATTTTGCATATGAATGGAAACTAAACAGTCATTATATAGTAATTTTCAGTTTCTGCTGATTTAGGCTGTCTTTCTGACCTGGGGAGATTTGGGAAGCCAAAAGAGTTTGAATTATCTGATCTCCACATTCTATGTTCTGCAAATTTCTTTTCCCCTCTGCACCCTTTGGTCTTCAGAATCTCTCTCCCTAGCTTGGGAAGAGAATTAGAAGCATTTCATATCAGAATCATAGAATATCAGGGTTGGAAGGGACTTCAGAAGGTCATCTAGTCCAACCCCCTGCTCGAAGCAGGACCGATCCCTAAATAAATCACCCCAGCCAGGGCTTTGTCAAGCCTGACCTTAAAAACCTCTAAGGAAGGAGATTCCACCACTTCCCTAGGTAACCCATTCCAGTGTTTCACCACCCTCTTAGTGAAAAAGTTTTTCCTAATATCCAACCTAAACCTCCCCCACTGTAACTTGAGACTATTGCTCCTTGTTCTGTCATCTGCCACCACTGAGAACAGCCGAGCTCCATCCTCTTTGGAACCCCCTTTCAGGTAGTTGAAAGCAGCTATCAAATCCCCCCTCATTCTTCTGTTCCGCAGACTAAACAATCCCAGTTCTCTCAGCCTCTCTCATAGGTCATGTGCTCCAGCCCTCTAATCATTTTTGTTGCCCTCCGCTGGACTCTTTCCAATTTTTCCACATGCTTCTTGTAGAGTGGGGCCCCGAACTGGACACCAATGTCGAATACAGGGGAATGATCATCTCTGCCTCCGTACACTAGCGCTTTCTCAGCGGCAGCCGCCTGAAATGGCCTAGGATTACATGCGGCTTTTTAGGAGTTTACTAAAGTAAGGCGTCGTTGTCCAGCCTTACAAGTGTACTGATTAGCAATAACAAAGGAAGGCCATGTTTACACTGCAGCCGCACAGTGAAGGCGCTGCAGCTGAGCCACTGTAGTGTGGATGCTTCCCTTATCAATGGAAGGGGTTTTTCCGTTAATCCGTGTCTCCGAAAGGTGGTAGGTAGGCTGATGAAAGATTTATCCTTCTGCCTGCTTAGCTGCTTCTCCACCAGGGGTTAGCTCGACCTGACTGTGGCGCTGAGGGTATGAAATTTGTGTCAGCCCTGATCGGTGTAGCTAGGTTGACCTGAGTGTTAGGGGTAGACTAGGCCAAAGCAACTGTGATCTGAGTAGCGCTGGTGATCGTAAGACTGGAAATTATTTAAAGGTTTTTAGGAGGCCCGAATGTAGTTGAAATGTGCTATCCTTCAGCCTCAGTGTCTTGAGATGGCAACTTTCTGCAGTCTGTTGAGTTGCAGAGAGGGGCGTGGTTGTGTGCTTGAGGAATGCAGTTCTGGAAATATAAGAAACTAAACATATTTAATTAGCAGACAGTAAAATTCTAAGCCAAATGGGTGGGATGGGATTGGAAGAGGGTCAGGAAGGGATCCTTAAAATGAAATGTTTCGAACTGCAGCAGAGAGAGTTATTTAACTGCAGATATGATTGCTTGCAATGTCTATACTGTTGGCTTGCAAGGCTTGTGGAAAGCCCATCCCTACTCACTCAGCGGCTACAGGAAGCTTCCCGGGCCGCACCCCATCCCAGCTGGCAGCCGCAGAGTGGAATTTACAAGAATCGTGTTCAGAATGTTCTGAGCAAAATCATGAAACTGACTGGACTGTTGTAAATTGCACTCTCCTGCTCTGAACACTGAAGGCACCCCTACAGGTGGGGTGATGTGTCGAGTACAGACACTGCAGGCCCAGCTAGCTCCGGTGTAAATAGCGCTGTAGACAGTGAGGCATGGCTTAGGGGGGTAGCGTGCCCTGCACACCTGAACCCTAGGGTATGTACCCTACGCAGCTCTGTATGCACCCAAGCGCTGCCTCCCGTCGTTGTTTTCAGCAGTGTAATGTCCCACTGCCAGAGCCTTTCCCTGTCCCTGTGAAAGGCTCCAGCAGCTTCCAGCTGTCTCCCCGCTGACTGAGCTTTTCCTCACCATAGTGAAAGGCTCTGGCAGCGGGGAGCTGCCTCCCCCTGCCAGAGTATCACTGTGTGTGGCTACACATCGCAGTGATAAGTATGGACACAGCCTGGTTTTCACTGCAGCATGTAGCTACATGTACCCAACATGCGGCCTCAAGCGTAGACAAGATCCGAGTAGCCACAGAGGCATTCAAGTGGTCAGGGAAGAAGGGTGCAAGCGGGAAGCTGCTGCTTCTTTCCGAGTAGCTCGAAGGGATTGAGTAAAAAAGAAGAGGACCCTCTCTTCATCCAGGTTTTTCCACAACCGAGAGGGGATGAGGAGGAAATAGAGGTGCTTTACTTGCCGCAGCAGAAGAAGAAGAGAGAAGCTCCCTTCTCTTTGGTCATTTTCACTCTTCAGTTTGGAACTGAGGCCCTGGAAATGAGAAGACAAAGCTTCCCTTGCATGCCATCAGCTTGGGGATGGAAAGCTCCAAACTCGTCTAACACCCACAAACTGAGCTCTATATCAAAGAAGAGAGGATTGGCGGAAGGGCATCAGGGTCTAGGTCTAGGGTACAGTACTACCTTGATGCAAGTCCCCCATATCTGCTTGTCTGCCTCAGGGAAATAGGTACCTGGTAAACATTTCAAGGCTTTGTAACATGAGATTCGGTACATCTGTAAACCTAGAATTCTCTGCTTATACTGCTCAGTATAAAAAAGAAAACGATTAGAGGGTTTAGAATGATCTAGGATAATGTCAGTAACACAAGCTGTTGAAGGGCATGATCTTGCAGATGCTTACTTATGTGACTAGTCCTTATGTATATAAGTAGACCTATAGTCTTTGAGGTCTCCTTGCATGCGTAAAGACTACTTACCTGAGTATGGATGAGGAAGATGGAGACACATTGATTAAAAATATAGCCTACTTTTTCTAAAGTGAATTTGGAGTGCCTTTCTTTGAGTGATCTTAAAAATAACCAAATTTTTGACAATAATTGAGCATCCATTTTCTGAAAAACCCTCTAAGGTGTCTCATGTGGGGAACTCAAAATCACTAGTCTCTTTTGGAAGTTTACACTGTGTATGGGTGTAGGTGTATGTTTTAAATTTTCAAACTTGTTGCACTTTTATACTTACTGATGTCTTTTCTTTGTTAAAATGGTGGGGCAAGGTGAAGGAATAGTTTCTAGAACAAATGATCTTCATCCCAATAAATGTCATCATGGGTTGCTGCTTTATCGCAGTAGCAAATGGAATCTTTCTGAAAAAGATCCAAATAATTAAATTTTCATTATAGAGCTAAGTACTTATGTAGGCCTCCATCACCATAGTATGTGAGTGCCTGCCACGTGTTTAAAAATAGAAGTAACAATTTCTCTTTCTTCCTTTCCAGCCTAAAGGGGAAATAGCTTGATTCATTTGTAAGGATTTTAGCGTGTATGAGTGAATGGGTGTGTTGCCTATCTGTCTGTGTGCAGAACTCCATTGAGGGGAAGCTGTGTTGAATAAATAAGTTCTGCATGTGGGTCCCAGTTTAGGGAAGAAAATCCTATTCAGAACAGTGCTTAAGTATGTGCTTAAATTAAGCATTTGCTTAAACAGTTTCCTGAATCTGAACTTTAGTTCTGAAATAGCTCAGCTGTGGTGGTTCTGTCTTAGGGCAGTGAGTTCCATAGTTCATGTGAAAGTTCAGTCCCCAACTCAACCAAGCTTCTCTCTACTGGTTGACTGCTTTGTTCAGTTGGTTTTAGTGCCATGTAAATAGTGGGGCTAAGGGTTTAGTCTCGGCTTCCCAAATGTCAACACTGTCTCTGCCCTTAGAGAACTTGGAATAGGTGTGGAAAGGATAAGAATTTAATGGTACTTTCCTGCAAGAGAATTGTAATGTACATTGGCAAGGGTTCACTTCAGCATGGCAAATCTTGCACCTTATCCTTTGTGCCCATGGAAATCCAACACAACAGTCTGTCATTTGGTGCTTTATCATCAAGTTAAATGGACCACTCTTAAAATATAACTTTCTTTTCGATAGGCATCTTTGCTTACCTAAACTACCATGTTCCCCGGACAAGACGGGAGATCCTGGAGACCCTTATCAAAGGGCTTCAGAGATTGGAGTACAGAGGATATGATTCTGCAGGTAGGTTATTCGATAAAGTAACAATTCTTTTTCTTTTATACTGCAAAATTGCCATTTTACCGGTATGCTTATTAGACAGGTGGTCACAAATAAGTCTTTGCTTTCTGCTGCGCTTTCCCGTTTTCAGGAAATTAAAACAGACAGTTCTACATTGTTGCACCAGAATACGTAAAACTTTTTGAGCAGTAATTGCAGATTTACATAAAAATATTCTCAACGCCTTTCATTCAGGAATTGGAGTGTGCCTTTTAATATAACAAGGGGTTATTTAGTCTTAATCTAGGGGATTTTGTACCATTATTCCTGAAGTTTGTCCCTCAATTTTCTTGAATATGAAACACAGATGGTGCAACATAAGTTTCTGTGCTTCACAATTTGTTGGTTGTGTTTTGTGGGAAACCATTAGGTGTGGGAATCGATGGAGGAAATGACAAAGACTGGGAGGCTAATGCCGGCAAAATCCAACTGATCAAAAAGAAAGGGAAAGTGAAGGCTCTGGATGAAGAGATTAACAGTATGTATTACACTTTACCTCTTCCCCTTTCCAAAAATATCCTGCGATTCTTTACACGTTAAGTGTAATCTCATGTATATGGATCAATATATTATGTATATTGAGATCTTATGTATCGTGTATATTCTGTCCTTAGTATTGTTTGGGCGACATAATTTCTGAACAAGGAAGTCTTTGATCTGTCAAGTAAAACCATCAGCTAACTGTAGGCATGCCGCTATACTAACCTAGTAAAACCATCAGCTAACTGTAGGCATGCCGCTATACTCACAATGGTACAGTGCTGTTTTACGTGGGAGAAAAATGTCTTTAATAGTGGAAGATGTAACTGAAAAAGTATTAATAAACATTTTAGGGTTTTTTCTAGGGCAAGGGAGTTTAAATATTCTTTAAGGGTTTGTTCATCATAGAATCTGAAAGTCACAGATTTGACTGATTATTTTGAATTAATGTCTGTGTTGTATCTATTAAGTGGAAATTTTCAGATCAGTACAGTTTAAGGCCCAAATCCAGCAAAGTACTTAAGCACATGCTTAACTTCACACTAGGGCTGTCAAGCGATTAAAAAAATTAATTGTGATTAATCATATGATTAAAAAATAATAGACTACTATTTATATAAATATTTTTGGATGTTTTCCACATTTTCAAATATATTGATTTCAGTTACAACACAGGATACGAAGTGTACAGTGCTCACTTTATATTTATTTTTTAGTATAAATATTTGCAATGTAAAAATAAAAGAATTAGCGTTTTTCAATTCACTTAATACAAGTACTGAAGTGCAAGCTCTCTATAATGAAAGTTGAACTTACAAATGTAGAATTATGTACAAAAAAATCTGCATTCAAAAATAAAAAAATGTAAAACTTTAGAGCCTTCAAGTCCACTCAGTCCTACTTCTTGTAAAGCCAATCGCTCAGACAAAGAAGTTTGTTAACATTTGCAGGCGATAATGCTGCCCACTTCTTGTTGACAACATCACCTGAAAGTGAGAACAGGCATTCTCATGGCACTGATGTACCCAGTGTTACAAGATACTTACCTGCCAGCATAGGCACCGACTCTGTGGGTGCTCCGGGGCTGGAGCACCCACAGGGAAAAATTGGTGGGTGCTCTGCACCCAGCGGCAGCTCCCCACCCTGCCTCAGCTCTCCTCCTCCCCTGAGCGCGCCGTCCCCACTTCTCCTCCCAGCACGTGCCACCGCGAAACAAGCTGTGGGAGGGAGAGGGGAGGAGCGGGAAGGCGTTGCACTCAGGGGAAGAGGCGGGGCCGGGGCAGGGATTTGGGGAAGGAGTCCAATAGGGACAGGGAGAAGGTGGAGTTGGGGTGGGGGCTTTGGGAAAGGGGTTGGAAAGGCAGCGGGGCAGAAGGGGGCGGGAGGGCACGAGCACCCACTGACGCCAGGCAAAGTTGGTGCCTATGCCTGCTAGATGCACTAAAGATTCATACGTCCCTGCGTGCTTCAACCACCATTCCAGAGGACATGCATCCATTCTGATGATAGGTTCTTCTCAGTAACGAACCAAAGGAGTGCAGACCAATGCATGTTCATTTTCATCATCTGAGTCAGATGCCACCAGCAGAAGGTTGATTTTCTTTTTTGGTGGTTCAGGTTCTGTGATTTTTCACATCAGTGTATTGCTCTTTTAAGACTTCTGAAAGCATGCTCCACACCTCATCTCTCTCAGATTTTGGAAGGCACTTAAATTTTGGGTCAGATGCTGTAGCTATCTTTAGAAATCTCACATTGGTATCTTCTTTGCATTTTGTGAAATCTACAGTGAAAGTGTTCTTAAAATGAACAACATGCTGGGTCATTATCTGAGATTGCTATAACAAGAAATATATGTCAGAATGGGGGTAAAAGACAGAGCAGGAGACATACAATTCTCCCCCAAGGAGTTCAGTCACAAATGTAATTAACGCATTATTTCTTCAGTAAGCATCATCGGCATGGAAGCATGTCTTCTGGAATGGTGGCCAAAGCATGAAGGGGCATGCAAATGTTTAGCATATCTGGCACATAAATACCTTGCAATGCCGGCTACAAAAGTGCCATGCGAACATCTGTTCTCACTTTCAGATGACGTAAATAAGAAGTAGGCCGCATTGTCTCCTGTAAATGTAAACAAACTTGTTTCTCTTAGTGATTGGCTGAACAAGAAGTAGGACTGAGTGGATTTGTAGGCTCTAAAGTTTTAAATTGTTTTGTTTTTGAGTGCAATTATCTAACAAACAAAAATCTACATTTGTAAGTTGCACTTTCACGATAAAGAGATTGCACTATGGTACTTGTATGAGGTGAATTGAAAAATACTATTTCTTATGTCATTTTTACAGTGCAAATATTTGTAATAAAAATAATATAAAGTGAAAAGAAAAGGAGTACTTGTGGCACCTTAGAGACTAACCAATTTATTTGAGCATGAGCTTTCGTGAGCTACAGCTCACTTCATCGGATGCATACCGTGGAAACTGCAGCAGACTTTATATATACACAGAGAATATGAAACAATACCTCCTCCCACCCCACTGTCCTGCTGGTAATAGCTTATCTAAAGTGATCAACAGGTGGGCCATTTCCAGCACAAATCCAGGTTTTCTCACCCTCCACCCCCCCACACAAATTCACTCTCCTGCTGGTGCTAGCCCATCCAAAGTGACAACTCTTTACATAATCAAGTTGGGCTATTTCCTGCATAAATCCAGGTTTTCTCACATCCCCCCCACCCCAACCTGGATTTATGCAGGAAATAGCCCAACTTGATTATGTAAAGAGTTGTCACTTTGGATGGGCTAGCACCAGCAGGAGAGTGAATTTGTGTGGGGGGGTGGAGGGTGAGAAAACCTGGATTTGTGCTGGAAATGGCCCACCTGTTGATCACTTTAGATAAGCTATTACCAGCAGGACAGTGGGGTGGGAGGAGGTATTGTTTCATATTCTCTGTGTATATATAAAGTCTGCTGCAGTTTCCACGGTATGCATCCGATGAAGTGAGCTGTAGCTCACGAAAGCTCATGCTCAAATAAATTGGTTAGTCTCTAAGGTGCCACAAGTACTCCTTTTCTTTTTGCGAATACAGACTAACACGGCTGTTCCTCTGAAACCTGTCAATATAAAGTGAGTACTGTACACTTTGTAGTCTGTGTTGTAATTGAAATCAATATATTTGAAAATGTAGAAAAACATCCAAAATATTTAAAAAATTTCAATTGGCATTCTATTGTTTAAGTGTGAATAAAACTGCGATTAATTGCGATTAATTTTTTTGAGTTAATCGTGTGAGTTAACTGCAATTAATCGACAGCCCTGTTTCACATCTAAGAGCAGTCCCATTTAATTCACTAGGATTCACAAGTGCTTGTAAATGTTTGCTGGATTGTGGCCCATTTAGCTTGGTAAATTTAAAATGAAGTTCTCAAAATAAGGAACAACCTTTTAGAAAGGGAATTAACTGTACATTGATTTCTCATCCAAATAAAGCAAAATAGTGAAAATAATATTACAACATTAATAAGAATCCATCTATATATGGATATATTTTATTTCAGTTCTAAAAAATAAGCTCCCTCCTCCCCTGCAAGCAGGAAGAAATCATCCACTAGGACATTTTGAATTTAGCCTTAATTTTTTTTTCTTTTTAAAATATAAGTGCATTTACCAATTGACTGAGTTCCTGAATAACCTAAATATCTTATAGTGCAAACCCTAGTTTTATCTTGCGCAATAGATGGGCTAAGGAATTGGTTAAGAAAAAATACTAATATACTTGTAAGTAGAACTGTCAAATTGATGAGAAAGCATGAAGTGAGGTATTCTGCTCTGTTTCTAAACTCTTTATATGTCCTGGATAGAGTCCGATTTTGAATTAGTCAAATCTCTGCAGGAAACAAAACTGCAAACAATTGTTTTGTGTAAAGTATGGGTAAGCACTGCATGAACTTGAAGGTATCTGCCACTATAGTTGATGGTTGTCTGTTTCTAGTTAATATCCTGATTTTCAGGTGTTAGTAACTTCAGTTACAGCATATTTATTTAACTTAAAGGATTCTCATATATGAAATTTACAAGAAACTGATTCTATAGCCTTTTAATGTAATTTTACCATTACTAAGATAAACTCAAGTCTCTAGTAAAATCTCATTGATCCAAATGAAATGCATGGACCTGACCTTAGTTCAGCTAAGACCAAAGTCTAAATAAACAAGGTTATACTGTATATATTCAATAAAAAAGAAAGACAGTGGAATAATGGTAAGATTTAAGCACTTGTGGTAAAATGATGATCTCCAACTAAAAATGACTTAGAAAAACTATATTGCGGTCTATGAAAAGCTATTCAGAGAGACAGAAAAGGTAATCTCTGAACAGAAGGATGAACTTCTACCAAGAGAAGATTAATTTGATACTTTCCAGGCACTAAATTGTTACTGTTGGGGATTCTAATTTAATATTGTGTAAGGTGATTATGCTTCGTCAGGCAGAGCTAATATTTCAGTAGCATCAGAGATGATGGGCCAACACAAGGGATAAAAATAAAATTGGGTGACTTGTTCAAGGTTATTTTCTTTTTGAGAATAAAAAGGCATGGAGTTGCCAGATGAGTGAGACTTAAAAACCGCCACACGAATAATTTCGTCAATGTATCTTTGTAGGTATGTGAAATAAACTGAAGGTCGTATAGTAAGCTGGACAGGGTTGAGGTGGGGGGATAGACAGGTTTGTCATGGACATCTACAGTAAGAGTTCTCTGACAGCCTTGTCACAGAACTACTTGGAGAATGGGAGGCATAGCTGATGCATGCGGCTAATTGCTATACTATACAATAATTCACTACTTGGTATGTGAGTCTTTTCTCAGTTTACCGGTTCCCATCCTCTTCTCACTCAAGCTTTCCTGAAGAAAGCTTGATTGTCTGTTTCCAGCCTGTAGAGAAGAACACTGAGTAAATCGTTGTCTAACATAACAGGCTTATTCTTTACTAACAAGTGCTATGAACTTCTCCATAGCTCATTAAGTGTACATTTGAGAATTATGGTCCTCGTTTTGTAAGACCATCCCATTGATGCACAATCATGTTCCCATTGGCTTATTGGTAAATAAAAGCATGCGAGAGCTACACAAGTAAAATGCATAGATATGTCTTCAATGTGCAGGAGAAAAGATGATCAGAGTTGAAAATGTTCTCAGGAGAAAATATATCCAGTAAAAACAAATGATTGCTTCTTACTGAGGACTCAGTGTGGCAAAACAAGTGAACTCCTGAGACAAAGATGTTCTTGCTGAAAACCTGAAATGATTTTGTGAACTTGTTGGAAATGCCCTGGTGTTGGGATACTTTTTGCCCAAAGAAGAGCTTAGAGCATATTCATACCTGTCCACAAACAGCTTTGGCGTTAACAGGCAATACTCGGAATGCTCCAATTTTCATGTTGGTGGAGAGCCGAGAAGAAAATCATGTCGGTAAATTTATTAAAAGATTGGCAATTAAATTAAACATTTGATTTTTGATATTGCAAACCTTTACACATGAGTCAGTGGTACTAATCAGTAAAGTGGCTCAGAGGAAAGGGTTCACAGGATCAGGCTGTGTATCTCACATGGAAAAATCCTTCATCATGTGAGAAATCATCACTTTCGTTGGCTTGGGCCATGACATGGTCTTGACTGCCAATAACTCTAGACCTGGCGTTTTGCTTACATTGTGCTAATAATTTTCTGATTATATTTTTACTTGAATATTTCAGTCTCCATGTAATTTACTGCATTGCCTGTTACACTCTGAAAGCCTGACCCTTCTCTTATGTTGTTTTCAATGTAACATTTTTACACTTCCATCTGCAGAACAACAGGATATGGACCTGGACATCGAGTTTGATGTACATCTTGGCATTGCACATACGCGATGGGCTACCCATGGTGAGCCCAGTCCCGTCAATAGCCACCCGCAGCGCTCAGATAAAAACAATGGTAAGACCCTGCACTGCATGGGCAAGTATTTATTTGTGTGAATGGGGAGAGTAATGGCTGTTAGGAATTCTGAACAACGAATATGCTCTTGCAAATTGTCACTAATTCAGTACTTCTAGGGTGTTCTTACTAAAACTGCATTGGTACAGTGCTGCCTATGCCTCTGTGAGAGCTCGCGCTTGGAGGCAGGGCATATAAATAATTACTCTATTTCAAGCTCTGATCCTAACTCTGCTCCTTTTGATTTCCACTGGAGTTTGGCCATTGACTTCATTGAGAACAGCACCAGAGTATTTTGTTGTTGTTATTATGAATCACTTGCAATAAGAGGCAGTCGTATTAATTATTTGCATTTGTGATAATGCCTCGGGACTTCAGTAAATCAATATGGATTGAAAAAGTAAGATCTCAAGGCCTACAGTTGCATGAAATCTCTGTACAGGAATTTTCCCAACCACCATCATAAATGGGACGTTGCTAACAAATAGTGTTTGTTTTATAATGTAATTTTCTTTGTTTATTTATTTCTCTCTTTTGGCCATCATTTGGTAAAGGTTGCTTTGTTGTTTGTATTGCTGTAGAAGGCAGCTTGGCTCTTATTTATAACGATGCACCAGCCAGAATCTCAAATGCTTTACGGACTGTGATGAACTTATCCTCACGCTACCTGTGTAATCATTAGCATTCTCACTTACAGATGAAGAAAAATGAGAACAAGAGAGAGTGGTTGCATGGGTGGCTTGTGGCAGAGCTGGGTAATCATAACAGTATCTAGCTCTTACAGAACTTTCCATTCCGAGATCTCAAAGCACTTTACAAAGGAGCACAGTATCATTATCCCCACTGTACAGGTGGGGAAACTGAGGCATGGGGAGGTGAATGACTTGCCGAAGGTCACCCAGCAGGCCAGTGACTGAACTGGGAATAGAACCCAGGTCCTCCTGTTCCCCGTCCTGTGTTTTAAACACAAGACCATCCTGTTAAGCTCATCCTGGGTGATTTAAGTGTTGTGTCAAACGGTGGTTCAGGGAAAACTGATTGGATTAAAACACAAGCCCAAGATATTTAGAATTCCCGGAGGCATTACCAACCAGTATGGGAAGATTTTGAAATTGAACCAATTTTGGCTCTAACCATCTGATTTTTGAATTGTAAAATAAAACAAACCAACCAACTGAGATACAATAATAGCTTGTCTAGAAAAGGATCATCTCTAAGTGTAAATGGTTTAGACGAGCACTGCACATAAAATTGTAACAAGCACATATCAAATCCGTAATCTTCCAGTTACAAGACTTCTGCAAAACTACTTGGTCGACTCCTTCAAATGTCTTGTGATTCTAAATGCTTGAAACGGAAATAATACAACCGTTGACTTGGAAAATGGTTTGTGCATGTTTAACGTCCTCAGCACTAAGATCTGATGTGATTAGCATGGATAGCAGTTATGGGGAATGGCACACATGAAGGCTGGCCTAGATTCTCTCCTTTCACATTAGGAAAATTATCTCTATTCTGTATTGCATGCAATGATACCAAGAAAACATTGCCATGGGAATCGGTATTTACTAATATGCGGCATATCATCGCGGCAGCTGGATGCATTAAATGCATTTTTTTTTAAAAAATCCATAAAAGTTAAACAAGCCACCCTCAAAAGATGACAGATTGGTTAGTTTTCTTTGAAGTATTTGCTCTTAAAAGGTTATTCAGTGGAATGGCAACTGTAGTCTAGCAGATAGGGAACAGGACCAGGAACCAGGACTCCTGGATTTTACTCCTGGTCTACTGCTAGCACAGGCCTTTGAGCAAGTCACTTAATGTCTCTGTACCTTAAGTTCCCCCATCTGTAAAATAAGTTAATACTTCTCCATCTTTGTAATGCACAATGAGATTTATTGATGGAAAGGCATAGCATAAATCCTAGATGGTATTACTGCATACAACTTAGAACAGTCATTGCTAAAAGGGAGCAATCTGTTGAAAGTAATTGCAGTGAGTTATAGAAGCTGTTCCCTATTTTGATGCTTCTACTGCTGTGTAAGTAGACTTATTAGAGTAAAATATTTCAGATGCTGTTTAAGGTATGTAAAGTATTCACATAGCTTTAGAATTAACACTTTTTTTTTTTTATTCTCTAGAATTTATTGTTATCCACAATGGCATTATAACCAACTACAAAGATCTGAGAAAATTTTTGGTAAGTAAAACTAGCTGTGTGTCTAAGCTCTGGGATAAAGTTATAATGGCACTGAGTGCTGGTTAAGTCTCAAAGTCCTTGATTAGCTGCCTAAATTTCTTGCTACTGTGGTGTGGAAACCAGAGGTGCTAATAGTGCCCAGTGCTTTGAACATACAAAGCTGGAGATTCTTCTGAGACAGCTGAAGACTTCATGGCTATCGTGGTGACCACTGGATTATCTCAGGTGGAGATAAACTCAGCTCATATGGCTGTCCACGCTTTGATCTGGTTTGTGGGTGGAGAGTGGAAATTGAAGGGATGGAAATTATCCTCAAGTCTCGTGGACTGATCGTACCCTCCTGTGTGTGAGGTTGGGAATCTTCTCTTTCAGGATGAAGGATCTGTTTTGATTCTCTGGCCTTTGGAGAGTAATGGAAATTGCATTGCTAGCTGACCGTTCTGCTAACAGAACTTCATAATCCTTTGATCTTTGCTGTTGACGGGGTGCCCTGTACCCAGTTTCATACATCCAGAGCACCCTGATTTATGGGTAGCATAAGACAGATCATGCAAGAAAAGACCATTGTGGAGATATTTGTTGTGTATGAGACTGGCTGATAAGACTTATGAATTCTTGGCTGAATTGTTTTTCCTTACTTAGTGAGCTTCTTAAATAGGGGCAGTCTATGCAGTTACTGTTTTTGTGTGTCCTGCAAGACTCTCCTCTGTTGTCTATATTAACAGTGAACAGCCCCATCACATCTCATCTACAGATCTCCCTTGCACCCACTCTGATGCCATCCCTTACTTTTCTCCTTTAATTTCTCACTCTGCTCCGTCTCCTGCCCTTCACAATACATGCATGCTTTAGTCTCCCCTTCTTAACAAAAAACCCTAACCTTGAGCCCATCTGCATCTCCAACTACTTCCCCATCTCTGCCTTTCCCTTTCACCTCTAGGATCATTGAATTTGCTGTGTACAACCACTGTCCAGAGTTCTTCTCTGCTCCTGTTTCTGCCCCTTGCACTCCACTGAATCTGTTCCCAGCAAAGTGTCTGTCATCATCTCATGTCTTGATTTACTACGTTCTTGTCTCTAGCCTTGACGAATATCCATTCAGAATGTTGCTGCAAAGATAATTTTTCTAGCCTGTCACTTTGACCATGTCATCCCTCCACTGCGTCCCCTTTCTCCATCTCATCAGACATAAGCTAACTGTCTTCCTTTCAAGGCCCTTCACTGCTTATCTCCACCTAACGATCATCTTTCATTTACTATCGACTCCCACCTGCGATCAGCCCATGATTCCAGCCTCCACCATCCACTTGTTACGTTTTCAAACTAGTAACTTTGTGCTTAAGAGGAGCTCCCTGTCCTCCTTCAGAACCCTCCTTAAAATTGCCTTTGCCATGATGCCTACAAAAAACTTGACAACGGTTAAGGTGCTGGTGTGCTGAGACCGCTGCATATCAGGCTGACCATTGTTGTCTCATTTCCTTGTACTCCTCTATATGTCAGTATCAATCTTTGTCTCTTGTTTTACACTTAGATTGTAAGCTCTTTGGGGGCAGGGACCATCTCTCTCTTCTGAGTTTGTACGGTGCCCAACACAATGGGGTTCTGGTCCATGAGTAGAGCTTCTAGACTTTACCAATAATGAACAATAATAACAACCTGGGGTTTTTTGGTTTGCTTTCAGGAAAGCAAAGGGTATGATTTTGAGTCTGAGACCGACACAGAAACCATTGCCAAGCTTGTCAAGTACATGTACGACAACCGCGAAAGTGATGACATCAGCTTCACCACCTTGGTGGAGAGGGTTATCCAGCAACTGGTAATATATTAATTAATTTTTAAAAATCTGTTTATTAAAACTTTTTTTTTTTTTTAAGACCCAGAGGCAATGCTTCTGATGGTGTCTCACATGAAAATACAAGCTATGCTAAAATATTTGAAAGTCGGAACACTGGAATTGCAGTGCTCAGCCGACTGATGGTCAGTCTAGTCCAATAGCCTGTCTATATTCCATATTCTTCAGTGCGTCGTGCAAGAAATTCCCCAATGGATAATTAAAGAATAATCTATGTAGAGATGTTTCTTCCAGGCAATCAGTGTTTGGTTTATGCCCTGAAGCGCAAGAATTTATATTCCTATCTTATGTAACTGTGACTATTGGTCATATAGATGTTTAATCCTGCTAAGCTCGTAGGCCAGATCTACACTGTGAACTTCCGCTGGCATAGCTTTGTCAGTCAGGAGTGGGACGAGGTACGATCCCTGATCGACTTAGGTGTGCCAGCAGAACCCCTAATGTGGAGGTGCAGCTATGTCAGGAAAACTACGCTTTTTTCAGGACAGCTTGTTGTGCCTGCAGGGATGGTTTTACTATACTGGTATGAAGCACAGCGTTGCTTGTATAGCTGTGTCCTTACTCTCAGTACTTAGCTGGTATTCCTATCCTGATAAAGCGCTTCTAGTGTAGATGTGGCGATTGACATGAGATATTGATGCAACGAGTTCCACAGTTCAAGTATGGATCGTGTGCTTAAAAAAAAAGCAAAGATTATTGTTAGCAAAAGGGCTCTCCATGGTGTGTGTGTTTGCAGTAGTACATATATTTCTTAATTAAGACACAATTTGAAGCCCTGTCTTAGGAGAGCATCCCTATTTAGGACAGCATTTAAGTTTGTGCTTAACTCCCATTGATGTCATTTAAAGTTAAGCCTGTGTTTTCTTTGCTGAATCTGGACCTAAGGTTGGTTGGTTGTAAAACTCCAGTAATGAAAGAAACGCTGACCTCTTGTGGAAACTTTATTGAAAAGCATGTGTGTTTAGCTGCGGGTCTATCGGTCCCACCACCTGAGATTTTTTTTTTTAATTAATATTATGCACAGTCCTGTGCATAAAAACAGTTAATTTACTTCCACCTGGTGCTATTTTGTTCTGGAGAGAATTCACTTTAATAACCATTGAATGACAGGAAAATGGCAGCACCCTAGGCTGTGCACAGATTTTTGCATGATATGTGTTCCAGTTGGCAAACAATTTTGCAAACAGATGCAGGTCAAGCAGCGCAAAGATTGGTTCGTTGAATCCTTGGTGTAGTGTGTCAGTTCACCAAAATCTGAATTGGTATAAGAGCTTTTATAGTGGTAGTCAGTTAAGCCTAACCAGGGAGTCCAGTTTTTAAAAAATAACTGGCTTAGAACAAGCGAATTAAGGGACACAGTTTCAAAACTAGGCGTCCGAAATAATCCGTGGCCATGAAATAGGTGCCAACAAGCAGTTGTTGGGTTGAACAAGAATGTTCTGATGGGTGCAGGTTACATGCTGGTGTTTGAAAAATGTGGCTGTAAGTGTAGTTTGAAATGGAACAATAATTTGTATATTTCTCCTTTCTTTCCAGGAAGGTGCTTTTGCCCTTGTGTTTAAAAGTGTCCATTACCATGGTCAAGCAGTTGGCACCAGGTAAAGATTGATATTGTCTCTCTCAATAGACAGTATTTCCCTTTTAATCACGATCATAGCCAATAGAGTTTTTTAACTCCTCTCCCTTCTTGTTGATGATGGCTGGTGTATCAGTCAGAGGAGAGTAACATGGAGGATGCTCTTACTGCACTGTGTGAGAATCTGAATTTTCTGTGTTGCTTACTTTTTTCTCCTCTTTCCCCTCATCTCTACATCTCAGCACGAAACTCTTCAAAAGGTCTCTTTTTGAGAAATACTTCAATTCCAGATTCGTGGTCAGAATCTCACTTATTCTCATGTACAACTGGTCTGAAATAACCTAGGTGTCTCGGCCTTTGGGGCATGCCACGAGGCAAATGTGTTTGTGAAGGCTGCTGTGGAGGTTGGCCTTGGAGAGAGAAGTCAGATTTGTGGGTCGGGGACTTGTTTTTGTAATGTATGGCAGTGGTACCTAAAGCCTTGGATGAACACCCCTTTTATTTTTATTTTTATTTTTTTTAATAAAGTGGGCTAATTTGGTTTTCAAGTGTATCATGCGAATGCCTTAATAGGACCTCTAAATATCACACTTAGACTTTCGAAAGCCAACCAAGAAATTTAGCCATGCTATTCCCATTAATTTTAACTAAAGTCGTGTGGCTAAATCCCTAATAAGCTTTGAAAACCTCAACTTTAGTATCTGCCATTAGGCGCATATAACGGACAATAACCATTCAAAGTACTGGCTTGAGCATGCAAGTGCAGGATTTCAGTGCGCTATTTAAGTGCTCATATTAGGGAATCTGCCCCAGTTTTAAGTCTTTATGTTGCTTTTAGCCTTTGCCTTCATATCCCATTGTCTAGCTCTGTTCCTGGAAAGGATGAAGGCTAAATTTGTATTTTTAATTTGGGGAAGGTTAGTGGAACTGAGATCAGAATTTTGTCCTATATCTTGCAGCCTCCTTCACTTTTATTAACTAATTGATTGTTTGTGAGGCGATTCAATAAAACAAGCTGGATGAGGTTAAGTGGTTTAGATACCTTGGTGTCGAACAACAGTCCCTTGAGTTTAAGGTTTCTACGTTGAAGCTACATGTGTCATCAGTTACAGCTCCATGTTTCGTTTGCAGACGAGGAAGCCCCCTGCTGATTGGAGTTCGAAGTGAACACAAGCTCTCCACTGACCACATTCCAATCCTGTACAGAACAGGTAAATTAGAAGTGACTGTTTCTCTTTTAATTTATATTGTTACACTATTTAAAATGATTATTTTCACTGATTGTGTGAAGTTATTTTTCTTTCTTGTTACACTTTCAGCTGGGCAATCTATGGATCATTCTATTGATGGAATATCCATAGAAGCGGAGAAAGGTGCCTACTTGAGACATCCCTTTAATACTACAAGTTCTGCTGATTTTTTCTTTGAAAACGAATTGAAAATAAGGGAAATTAGAACTGCCTCTTTAGTATGTGGTTATTGCTTTCCATGTAGCAAAGTGAAACAAACCAGAAGATAAGGATTTTTCTCTTTGAACACCACAAATAAAAACAAAGAAACCAAAAACACCTTTTCCCCAAGTTTCAGTGTTCTAGTGATTCTGAACGTGTACATAGTACATTGTGACCATTAACTTAGCGAACTGATGTTTTAGGTATAGGTTCTTTCATAAATTGCAAGCGGCATTATTCACTGCATGAAAGAGTGAATAAGTTTTAAAAAAAAAAAAGTAAAAGCCGTGACATTAAACCCCAAGGGAATTAGAAACCACTTTCATGCTGGGAAATCTTGTCGCTGAAGCAGAACTGTGTTTTGAGCAAAATGTAGTTCGTTTGATCTACAGCACATCATGGATACAGTGAGGTTCGAATTGCAGCTTGGGTTTATTTCCCTTTTGCTCCTTGTATCCTGACTCTTTTACAAAACTGTGTGCTTTGAGTTTGGGGTGTGCCTTTAGCTCCAATGAATCATTATTTATTAACCAGCAAATCTGTAATCCATTTCTGTTTTAAAAATAACCTTTCACTTATGATCTGACAGAGTGTTCAGCTAAATTAGGAGACTTCTGTATTTCAGGAAAAGGATGGGGCTTCAACTCACCTGGTATAAATCAGCAGGACTTCATTGTCAGTAGAATCATAGAATATTAGGGTTGGAAGAGACCTCAGGTGGTCATCTAGTCCAATCCCCTGCTCAGAGCAGTACCAATCCCCAACTAAATCATCTCGGCCAGGGCTTTGTGAAGCTGGACCTTAAAAACCTCTAAAGGATAGAGATTCCACCACCTCCCTAGGTAACCCATTCTGGTGCTTCACCACCCTCCTAGTGAAAGTGTTTCCTAATATCCAACCTAGACCTCCCCTGCTGCAACTTGAGACCATTGCTCCTTGTTCTGTCATCTGCCACCACTGAGAACAGCCGAGCTCCATCTTCTTTGGAACCCCCCTTGAGGTAGTTGAAGGCTGCTATTAAATCCCCCCTCGCTCTTCTCTTCTGCAGAATAAATAACCCCAGTTCCCTCAGCCTCTCCTCGTAAGTCTTGTGCCCCAGCCCCCTAATCATTTTCGTTGCCCTCTGCTCGACTCTCTCCAATTTGTCCACATCCCTTCTGTAGTGGGGGGGACCAAAACCGGACGCAATACTCCAGATGTGGCCTCCCAGTGCCGAATAGAGGGGAATAATCACTTCCCTCGATCTGCTGGCATTAGTACCTGGTTGCAAGCATAGTCATTTCATGGTTGAAATTTGTGGGCTTGTGCCAGTGGAGAATTTGAACCTCAATGCTATTAAAGTTCTTCCTGTACCAATAGCTCACCCAGGTAACCTTTATTAACTATATCCCCTTTTAACTTGGGGACAACTGATTATTTGAGTAGACAGTGGTTACAATTACATTTAATGTAAACCAAAGGAGAGGTGGCGTGCAAAAGTGTGTTGTTCAACAGGTTTCCCTGGAAGTTAGTGTTAATGGGTAAAAATTGCCAACATCCCATGTTCTAAAGTAACATAGGCGTTTGAAAAACCAAAGTCCATTGACTTTAAATGGGAGTTAGTTTCTTGGAAAATGTCTTTGACTTTTAACAATTTTACCCAAAGCCTCAAGTTAAAATAGACGGGGAGGAGGGAACAACCCAGAACTAACCAAATTCTGGTGAAAGTGCTGTCTTTGAGAAATATTGAGGGGGCAAATTTGGTAAGCCTAAGATTTGCGGTGTAGCACAGACCTAGAAGTACAGCTTGCTGACTCCACGAGGTGCTGGGAAGGGGATAAGACTTCATAATTGCATAGGGCTGAATGTAATTTTATGTAGAATCATAGAAGATTAGGGTTGGAAGAGACCTCAGGAGGTCATCTAGTCTAACCCTCTGCTTAAAGCAGGACCAACACCAGCTAAATAGCAAGCGACCTCAATAAGATGGCAGTGTTAGGAAGTTTTTGAGGGTGTTGAAGCTACTGAGGCAATCGTGGAGCCAGGCGCTGTAGGGCTCCTAGTTATTGTTAACTCTTGAAGTGTAAGGAGTAGGTGATTTCTGCTTCCTTCCATCTTCGTACACACAGGTAAAAGTTCTGTGGCATGCCACAGTCTGTCTAGTTAAAATGCAATAAACTGGTTGGTTTCTCACTTCTGAAAAACATTTCACACCTGTGGTAGGAACTTCTGCTGATAATAGGGTTTTGTATTATCCCTAGGAATTATCTACTATGGACAGTGGTTTTAATCGGACAGTGACATTAACGTATGCCAGTCTCTCTTTGCAAATGTCTCTTAAAGCAATTTCAAATCTAGCCTTGCTCAAGTAAGCCTAGAGAATAGCTCCTATTAAGTAGAACTAATATTAGTCTGTGCTATGTTAGCATTTTAAAACTAACATATGCTGAACATTGCTACAATGGAGGTTGATGTGGTATCAAAATATGCTCAGCAGTTTATCCTCCGAGGGATTTTGAACTGCTTGTTTTTTTCTCCCCCGCCCCCAATTGTCTGCAAAATCTCCTCTCTATTTTTTTGCCCCTGGTGCAAGCCCCGAGTAGGCAATAGCGGTCACTGTTCTGAAGGGGAGGAATTGCTGCTGTGTTGATGTTAGATTCTAATAAGTGGCAGCCAGGCAATCCTTATCATATATCCACTGACGATATGCAGCTGGCTTTGGTTTGCTGAGACTGAACTACTTAAGTGCTGAGGACTGAAAGCTTGAATCTAATGGAAAGCAGTGCCAGCATAATAAAGATGATGCAGTGAAATGTCCTACCTGGGGAAAGAAAATTTGCATGCTTCAATCAAGGGTGGGCAGTTGTTTATTTGGAGAATGGCCACTGGCACCATCGGTCTGCCTTTTCTGGTGGTTGTGTTCTTTGTTTTCTGATTTGCAAATTGAAAGGAACATAAAAATCTGAAGCGTTCTGAACTGTTTGTTTCGTGGAACTTCCTTATTCTTCCTCAGTATCAACATGAAAGCAATGTTTTTGATTTTAGAAAAATGGTTTTGGAAAACTTAACTAAATTGAAGTTGTATTGATTTGAATATTAGCTATTGTTGGAGGGGTTTATTTGAATAAATGAAGTACGTGTTCTGTAACTGAAACGTTACCCAGTGTATGCTATTTTAGTACAAGTAAAATAATCAAGCCTGTAGGGTGTATTCCTTGTAGAATATGTCAATTTAAAATTTGTCATCCTTTAATTTTAGACAGAATAGAAAAGAGGAACTTGTAGGATAACCCATCTATCCTCTGTGACTTCTCTTTATCACCCCCTGCCGATGCAAGGTTGCTCTCTCTGGCATGTTTAGTGTTTTGTCCAAGTTCAAATGTTAGTCTTAGTCATTTCTCTTGGACTATACTACAGTCTTACTCTTCACTGGTAAATAATTTCTTGAAGTTAAGAAAAAAAAATTCTAGAGCAGGTTTAAAAATGTTGAAATCCTGGAGAGAATTTTCAGTGAAATTTTAGGGTTTTGGAAAAATTTCTACCAACGTCGCAAAAATGTCTCCGACGGCTCATTGGTGTTAGTCACGCCTCCATGGACCAACAGAAATAATTCCTATGAGCTGTTAAATGTGACTGCCCAGCCTGCAGGCTGCCAGTGTTACAAGCTTGGACCAAAACTATGAGCAGCTCTACTTCTGGTCTCGCGTGAACAGTACTGAGCTCTTGTACTCCATGGCCTTTGTACGAATGCTAACAGCAAATGGACCAGGAGAAAGAGAGTTTGCTTTTGGGTTGCATCTTTTGAGCCACACTGAGGACAATGTGATTGCACAGATGTAACTGAGGGAAGAATGTGGTGTGGAGCATTTTTATTAAACATGGGGATGTAAAGTAGAGAGAGTCCCGCTTGCCTCTCAAACACCACGGTGAGTGTGCAAGGCAGTTGTTAAAAAAGAAAAAAGTTTAGACTCGTAGGCAGGACAGAGTGAGTGAACAAATATTGGTATCTAACAAATGTGAAACTTTGTGAAATGATTTTTGAGTCATTTTTCAGAGTAGAATCGTACAGAGACTTCCTAGTTTAGTTCTTGCAGTTTGTTTATAGAGCACTTCAATACAAGTATGGAACATACCTATAGTATGTTTAATGTCAAGTTAGAGTTAAGCCAAAAAGCTTTCAGTGCCGTATAAGCAAACTAAGAAAGGGCTCGAGAATGGGAACAAATAATACATGACCCAGAAAAAAAAATCCCGAATTGCTTTTGCTAAGCCTATTTTCCATGGGTGTTAAATTGACTGTAGCCCCTTGACTTTCAACCAAAATGTCAAGTGTTCAAAATCATGCTTCATGTTGGTGCTGTGATCAAGATTGACACACTTCAGCGTGTGCGACACTGGTTGCTAGCACCGTGTATAACGTTACAGGTAAAGACAAGAAAGGAAGCTGCAGCCTCTCCCGTATCGACAGCACCACCTGTCTTTTCCCTGTTGAGGAGAAAGCTGTGGAGTACTACTTCGCTTCTGATGCGAGGTGAGAGTCTTCAGCGCCTTGTAGTGGGTTCCAAGACCGTCGTCGACATGCCCTTTAAATTCAGAGCCCAAATGTGTAACCTGGGTTACAATTGTTGCTTTATCGGTACTTACCAAAGGGTGTGTAACGACTTTCATAGTGTCTTACAAACATCAGCTAGATGTCACATACTTGCCATTCATAAATTGCGTGCCCCCCTCTACTGATGGTGGGGAGGGGGTGAAAGGGAGCTTAAATAAGACTCTGTTAAAGAAATGAAAGCTTCTATTGTTACTGTGGCATTGTCCTAGTACAAGTTTTTCAGTTAATGATTCCAGAGGTGAGCAATGGGAATCTTGTGAAGACAGTGGCCTAAATTAAAAAGACAGACCCAGAAATTATCAGGAGAGTTGTGTAGTTCTTCTAAAGACTCTGTGCATGTCTAATTCCCTGTATCCCCTAAAATGTCTTTTATGTTAACCTTACTGGAGGCTAAAAGAGAATGGTAAAAAACTAACCTTGTTGAACCCTTGGTGAAACCGTCGGTCTTTAGCATGTTAGTAAAGTAACAATGTTTGTTCCAGAAACACATGTAAGTGTGACCATAACTGACTTCTGCAGCTCCTTTCATCTGAGGATTTTGAAGAGTTTTACACATACAGCCTTAGGATACCCATGTGTCTTATCCCCGTTTTTACAGAGAGATTAAGTGACTTGCCCAAGGCCATTGTTATGCTAGGTAAACAGGGTTAACTATAACCAGCTGGTGTATTTAAATATGGTTTGCCCTTCCAAAGATGTGTTTAGGGACATGGGCATGTTTAAAATCACATCAGTTAAAAGCTTGTATTTTCAAACCTACTTTTCTGGTGTAAAAATGGCCCAAGTCAACAGCAGAGGTGGGAACAGAATCCAGTAATGCTGGTTCCCAGTCCACAGCTTGCAATGATTAGACTACACTGTTGCATAATTCACTTTGCCTAAGGAATTCATAGAGATTTCTTAAAGTGGGGCCTTAAATTAATCTAATAATGACACACTAAAAAGTGAACTGTGCAACTTCTTTAAATAAATGGCACGTTTGATTATGGACTCAGCTCTAGCCCTCATCCCCTTTGTGAAGTAGTGTCCTGTGGCAACTGGTCTCTTCTCTTTATAGTGCTGTCATTGAGCACACCAACAGAGTGATTTTCCTTGAAGACGATGACGTAGCAGCTGTGGTGGACGGTCGTCTTTCTATCCACCGGATCAAACGCACAGCAGGCGACCACCCTGGGCGTGCAGTCCAGACCCTGCAGATGGAACTTCAGCAGATCATGAAGGGTAAAAGTTCTTCACCATTTAAATATGGGGCCATTCCCTGCCATCGGGAACCGGTGGTTTAATAACCAACACTGTGGCGCTGAGGATTCTCTCTCTCATTGAGAAGCATCCCTTGTTTCCCAGATTGGTCCCCAAGAACTTGCCATTTTGGATCAGCCCATGAGTCCATCAAGTCCGGTGTCTGATCTCCAGCAGTGACTAATTCCTGATGCTTTGGTGAAAGGTGAAATAACAGCATCATGCACCTTTCCTGTGACACAGTCATGTACAGGAGTGAGAAAAATCACTCCAGACCATTCTGACAAACAGCATGTTCGCTCCCATGTGTTCACCTGTTCATTGTATTAATGGTATAAAGAAGTTTCCATTGTGTGCATGTGTGGTTTTTTGTGTTTGTGTTTTTAGGTAACTTCAGTTCATTTATGCAGAAGGAAATTTTTGAGCAACCAGAATCTGTTGTTAACACAATGAGAGGAAGAGTCAACTTTGATGACTACACTGGTAATTTAAATGAATCCTTTTACAGTTTTAAATCCAGTGCCTGCCAAATTTGGGGTGGTGTAGAGTAGAGTAGATTAGATGTGTGGCCTAAGAGAAGGAAGTCCTATATCTATGTAAGAGGAAGTGCCGTTACGTAGAAGGGGCCTTCTGTAGCCGTGTCAGGAGAGTTCATTCTCTCTGCTTGACAAGCTTGCCAAAGCCATATGGTGGCTTCTACTATGTGGGCACCTTCTTTGCTAGAAACAGACTGAGACACTCCAGCTCTTTTAACCTAAGAGGATACAGAGCTATCAGAGGGGCCCCGGAGATCAGTGTGTTATGTGTGTCTTGAGCGACTTGGCCATTGTTACTTTTTCATCCGTTACAGTGAATCTGGGCGGGTTGAAGGATCACATCAAGGAGATTCAGCGGTGTCGACGTTTAATCCTGATTGCTTGTGGGACAAGTTACCACGCCGGAGTTGCCGTAAGTGGTTGTCACTATTTCCTTGCAAACCGTGGCTGAATTAGCTGCTGGTATTATGTATATTGAGTGAGTTGTACTATAGAAATATATACTCTGCGGCCAGATTTTCAATGGTGTTTTAAGGAGCCCAAGTCCCTGTGACTTTGAGTGCCCAAGTCACTTTTGAAAATTGAACTTAAGTGCTTATGAAAATTTTACCTGTAGTTTTCTTTATTCTTATAGAAAACTTCTGAAAAGAAAACTTCTTATCATATGGTAAAATTAGCAAGGAAAGGGACAAAGTAATAATAGCGAGAAGGCTTCAGAAAGTTAAAAGCTGCCCGAGGGGCACATCTGACTTGCTCCTTTGCCATTTATATATGTTCTAGGGTTTGTTTAGGGGAAGTTCAATGGCTTGTGTTGTACAGGAGGTTAGACTAGATGATCACAGTGGTTCCATCAGGCCTTGGAATCTAGGACTCTGTGCAGGCTTTGATGGAATATTATCAGAGAGAGCCATTCACAATGCAGTGGTTCTACTTTATGCCACAGCGTTTCGTAAACACTTGCAGATTCAGGGCCGAGTTCAAACCATGTGTAACCCTGCTCCTCTGAGATACGATATAATCGCGGGGCACAAAGGTACGGCTCTTATTCAAACATCGTTGGGTTGCAGCAGGATAGCCCCTATACCTGGGATTCAGGAGGCTCCATAAATTTGCTAAGGAATAAAATTTTTTTAAGGATGATAGTACATTTAAAAAAAGTCAAACTTAAACTGAGCTGCATTCAATTAGTTCATGAGAACCTGAAAATGAAACGGACACTCATCTGGCTAGTTTCATGATCCAGGGTAAGGGTCCCTATGCCAAAGGGCTGTTTGTGTCTTCTGTACTTGTACAGCACAGTGGGGTTCAGGTCTATGGCTAAAGCCCCAAGGTTGAAATAGGTTTGCAGTTTTGCCCCGGTACGGAGTAGTGTTTTGGTAATGTTATTTCCAAATGAATGCCCAGGTTGGAGTCTATACGTCCTCCTCAGGCAGGTTGCACTCAAGCAGATTTTGTAAAATAACTTGACTTTTTAAACAATTTTTGATATAAGCAGCTGTGTGGTGTTTGTCAATAGTACTTTCTCTACTCCAGTTTGTGGGTCTGCCCCTATAGATCTTTTCGCGGTGTCGAGGTCATAAGTAACCTTTCTTATTACTGGTCTAGTGAATAGTCTTTGGTTATATTTTCATTAACCTGCATAATGGTATTTTGACTGTAATATTTCCCAGTGCTTGGCAATTTGAAGGCTTCTTTTGTTAAAATGTGTTTGAACACATTGTAACTTCCTGACATCTCTATTTTACCAGACTCGTCAAGTGCTAGAAGAATTGACTGAATTGCCTGTTATGGTTGAACTAGCCAGTGACTTTTTGGACAGAAACACTCCAGTCTTCAGAGATGACGTCTGCTTTTTTATCAGCCAGTCAGGTAGGGTCACGCCTGTACTACTAAGGAGAAATCCATAGGACCAAATTCTGCTGTCGGAGAGTAGGGTTGCGTGGGGTGTACACCACTGTAGAAATTGGCCCATAGAGATGGAAAGGCTCATCTCATCCATCTTCATACCAGTGCAGGATTGATTCCTAGTGTGTTTTGTCTAGTCCAGTCGCAAATGTGGCAAAAATTATTGTACCCTTTCTGGAGAGAACTTGCTCTCATGTGGAATATCAGGTTAAACACTACTACATTTCCCCTTTTTAAATGTTTTCTTATTGTTCCTTTAAACAAACAACTATAGGGGCCTTATCCAGTAGCTTTTGAAATCCATCAGGTCCAGAGAGAGAAATGAAATGCATAATTTAATGCAGAAATCATTCTACAAGAATATATAAAATAATAAATCACCCATTGGAATGGAGCATATGCTAAAACACACACTTAGGCTAAAGAATAAATGGTCTCCTTAGTGGGCTACATTACACTGAAACCAGATGAATACATTTTTAATATTATACGGCACTTGCAACAAAACAAGGTGATTATTCTCTTTTGTGGTGTCCTGTTATCTTGAACTTTAATATGAAAAGCCATAGTGGGAAAGAAATAGTGGGTTTTTTTCCTTCTTTCCCATCACTATATGCTAGGGGGAGAAAAGGCAGTGAAATTAAATTGTGTTATCAAAATAAAAAAGCCACCAGTGGCCAATTTAAAATATTAATACATTCTTAGTCAGTCAGTGGGGTTTTCTGGTAGTAAAGATTAACTTGTTTCAGCAGTGTGTTTCCTGGGTGCATGTGCTGACAGTTTAATCCTTCAGCCAGTCTGACTATCCCAACTTTCACTCGCGTTTTCTGTAGGAACAATGCCCTCTGTTTCTAACACGGTTCGTGTTTGTGAGTGCCACGGCACACGCGTCCCCTTGAAACTTGGATGTAACCAAGATACAGGATTCCTCTGAGATCTGCATTATTCTTGCTGTCTCACGAGAGCAGAATACTGCTGACTAGCTCCAGATGCTAGAAAACCAAAGTAAATGTTGAGGTCACAAATACCCCTCCCTAAATAGTTGCTTTAGCCTTTTAAAAATTCTTCAGGCTGGTGGTGATCTAAGCGTTATAGCATGCAGACAAGGATTTCTGAATATTGCTACATCATAGTAGAAGTAGAATCTACTGATTTAACCTTACTTTTATTACTTCTTGATGCAACTTACACTGTACAGATGCAGTTAGAGAGAATGCTCCTTGGGGTATTATTTATTAACACATTCCAGTAAGACATGGCAAAATTAAGGAATTTTTCTTTCTAATATTGTCTCTGGGGTTTAGCTCTCTGTGCAATAGAAGTGGATCATCAATACAATTTTCTCCTTAGTTGAATCAAGTTGTTCAGAGGCTGTAAATAGCTGCAGAATTGTCATACTTTGTCTCCAAAGAAGCCCTGACTCTCTTCTTCCCCTCTGATGTAAACAATTGACGGAGCCAGCCCCATTTCATATAGTGTACACCCTGGGCCTTTGAGATATTACTTTTAAAATTGCATGGCATTTAAGCCAGACCCAGGCCAGATTGTGTGACCAGAATACCCCTGCCCTTAGGCCAGACCCATAGTTTTGAACAGGCGATAGATACAAAACCATGTATTTTAGGGGGGAGGAAACAACCAAAAATGTAGTTTTGACAGATTGCAGCAGAACTTTGTAATAAAGAATATTCGAGGCATTGCGGGGGTTATAAGGATTCAAATATGACTTGGAATAAGTGCGACCTTACGGGCCAAACTCCTCCCCTCCTCCTCGTCTTGCTTTTAGAGTTTGTTGGCAGTAGATAATTTTGAATTGGTGCATAGCAGGGTGTTAAACTGTATGACATTTATCCTTTGCATCTAGTTGTTAACATGGTTTAAGGTATTGCATAGTTAGTATACTTGGTCCAAATTAACTTGCAACTATACATATATTAAATAATTTGATGAAGTATAGTGTGAATTACTAATAACCAAGGCAAAAGAGATCTATTTTCATTATAATTTACAAGACATTTACCATTCCTGCTGAACACTTTCCATTACACTAAACTAATGGCACTCCAAGCATAGGGTAATTGTTGATCTCCTTCAGACCCCAATATTGCAAACTACAGTGTCATCCTGAAACTTCCACTGACCTATTTGACTTTCAGTGTCCTCCAGTGCTTGTAACGATCTTGTCGATAACTGAACTTAAAGTGTGACCATGTAAATTAATCTTTGCAGGCGAGACAGCAGATACTTTGATGGGTCTTCGGTACTGTAAGGAAAGAGGAGCCCTCACTGTAGGAATAACTAATACCGTGGGCAGCTCCATATCCAGGGAGACAGACTGCGGCGTCCATATCAACGCAGGACCAGAGATCGGTGTGGCCAGCACGAAGGTGAATACCAAATAGATAGTTCTCGCATTCATTTAAAGTATAGTGGACTGTGCTTTTTAACTATACTTAGACTGCATGGTACTTCACATTGTGAGATTTTAGCAGTTTCTGCGTATTCAAAATACCCTCCCACTTGTGTTTGTAGTAGTTTTAGTCTTATTCAATTTGTACTGACTTCCATTGAGCCACAGAATGCTATGATGGAATTAGTCTTAATATTTTAAGTCAGGGAACAAAGCAAACTCATTCTTTGATCCAGGGATATGTAGATTTAAAAAAAAAAAAAACTATTTAAAGAACAATAAGGCTTATTAGTTTCTAAAATCAAGCATTTTATTTTAAACTGTTTCGATCTTAGTACATGAGTCAGAGGAATTAAAAATAAGAGCTAAAATTGCTCTGTACACAACAGGAAATCTGGATTATATACATTGCCTATAACATATCTATTGTACAGCCTACCTGTGCATTTTTAAGGGAATCAGGGAGTTTTAACAGAAGGAAAGAAAGAGAATCATGCTGCTAACACACAAAGTGGAACACCTTGTTACTACTTGGGTGGCTAACCACCATCTTGCTTTTCCTTCCAAATCTGTCCATATTTAAAGAGACCGGTAGTTTTATTTTTTATAGAAAAAGTTAGTGGAACCCTATTTTTATTTAAGCTTGTTTAAAATGTGCCAATTTAGTGGCTCTTGGCACATGTACAATCCAGATTCTGCTATAAATCTGTAGTAATCATTCACGTTGATGGAGTTGCACCTGCAGAAGTGAAAGGAGAATCAGTCCTGTTAACATTAAAATCATACTGTGATCCACTTAGTATTTCCTCTAATCCCTCCTGCCGTTAAGACTTCCCAGCTGCCTCTTCAGGGACTCTTCCATGAAACAAGAGATGTAAATCAAATTATACCATGCTGGGACTGCAGTGAACTAACAAGTTCCAAATTTGAGAACCCCCATTAACCTCCATGTGTTCAGCCCCTTCCCCTTAAAACCAAATGCTGTGATATGACAAGGAAAGAGAAGGTGGCTGCATAATTCACACTGAAGGCAGCGGTCTTAGCCCTTGGTAGACACTTTTACATCTCTACTCTTCCTGTTCTCTGTGGCACTTATAGCTTGTATAATCACCTTCATGCTCATACAGTACCTGCCCAGTCTTTCACTTGGGCTGAATAAGAGAAACACGGATGAGAAAATGAAGGAGGTTTCCTCTAACTGTTAGACAAGGAGGAACAGGCTTATTTACCCCACAAACTGCTCTCTCAGGTTAGTTTACAGAGCTGGTTGGCAGAAAATGTTTTGAAAGTTTTTCTGGTTTTTGTCAGGGCAAAAGTTTGCAACATTTCTCTCATAGTGTGCTCCAGGTCACAAAAAAAGAGAGGATTAATTGTCTGAATTATTCCAATGAAAGGAAATAGCTTCACTTGATGGCATACTAAGAGTAGTAATTTTAGTAAGTAGCCTTTTTTTTTTTATAAAGTGCATAGCTGTCTATGGGGTATAGTTGACCAAGGTACAGTATAAGATGCTACATTTGCTTGATAAAGTACTTCTGCTCTGTGAAATCTGCTTTGATTTAGTTAAGTTTAGGAGAGAGATGATGTCAATCTGCTACATAAATTCAGCCAAAAACAACAGTTGAGTTTTTAACAGTTCACTGGGGAATTTGGTCATGGAAAATTCACGACTCTTGCAAAAACTCATGTGAGCTATTTGTCCCTAGGCTGTTTTCACATTGCCAACACTGTACTGTTTGTAGGTCACTGAAAAGGTATTTTCTCTCTAGTGATGCTGAGGCTTACCTGTTTGTGCTGTAGTTCCAACATCTACTGCTGACCATTAGTTATCAGTCTAAGACATTGCTCAGAAATTCCAATTTGAGAACATAAGAATCTGCTGGTGACAGAAAAAAATCCAAGCACTGTTAACTGTACCAGTTAATATAAAAGAGCAACGTTAACCTTCAACTGTATGCTGCTAAGTGCAATGGTGGTAGGGTCTTACATATAAAGCTAAGCAAATTAGTTGATAAACTTGTTTTCCATAAATGATGATGGATGCATAGTTATAAAATTCTTCTTTGTGCAAACTTTAGAGAGCAGAATCAAGAAATGTATTTAACTATGTAGTAGGAGAATGTCTGATTAGCAAAAAGTCAACACAGGTCACCTCACTGATATTATATTACACCTTTCTTTCAAGGATTTCACAGATTAAAAGAACTACTACGCTACTGAAGCAGAAGCTTGTTTAGGGATAATCACATTCATTTGAAAATTTAGCTAGTGAAGGTGCACATAGTTTTAATTCCTGGTTTGCTTTGCAGCCAGAAATGCAAGTTATCTGTCTGACCCTTGTAAAATGTTGGGTTTTACTTTATTATACAGTTTAGGAAAGATGTAAAAGCTCAATCTGCATTTCCCTGGCTCATGCGGTGCAGTTAAATATTTACCTTACGTTGCTTGTAGTTGAGCAGTCCTCTTTAATTAGAAGAAGTCAGTTAAAAATTGCAAGATGAGATTGTTCACTGATATCTACAAAAGCCAGGTTAGGGGAAACATTTGTTAATCAAATTCTTTGCATTGAAATATCTTGATTAAACTCTCAGGACAACAATCCAAAAAATTTTTAGGCAAAAATTCTTAATCCTCACAATCATAGTCAATCAAGTAATGGCTTATAAGCTTCTAAACATGATGGCATTTATCTCTGTCTCTCCTCTTTAGGCCTACACTAGCCAGTTTGTTTCTCTGGTGATGTTTGCCCTCATGATGTGTGATGATAGGATTTCTATGCAAGAAAGACGCAAAGAAATCATGCGTGGTCTAAAGGTCCTACCAGGTATGAAGCATCTTTTCTTAAAATTGCATTTACACTATTGTTGCCGAGTGAAAGTCATCTCGTGGTGGAGGGCCGGCACAAGATCTATGCAGCGTTTCAGTCCCACTGAAAAATAGGGCATCAGGGCACGATGAAGACAGCTGGTATATCCACATTTCAGCGTGAACTTTGGATGCTTCTGAATGAGAATCAGGTCCACTGGCAGAGCAGTGTAAAGGGGTTTTGGTGCAGTGGGGGGAAACAGGCTCAATAAATCACTGCTGTAAAGTTGCAGTTAATATTGAGGGAAGGCAAACGTGTTGGTTTGCTCCTGGTACTGAGTAAATGTGTGCGTCTCTTTAGTGTTGTATTTTGGATTAACCCTTTGCCTCTTCCTAATTAATAGACTTGATTAAAGAAGTGCTGAGCATGGATGATGAGATCCAGAAACTGGCCACGGAGCTTTACCATCAGAAGTCGGTCTTGATTATGGGACGTGGCTATCACTATGCTACATGTCTGGAAGGAGCTTTGGTAAGGATTCCAACTGCCTTTGGCAGAGCTGGATGATAAATGCATACCCACTGGCACTTACAATCCTCAGATCCAAGTTATGAGCTTTAAACATGGGTACCCTCTTGACATTATTAACCCTCATTGCCCTCCATTAAGGCTGGAAGGCCTTTTACTTTTCTAATCATGGTGTTACTGCCCTAAAGCTATGCCATTGGCTGAGTTCCTTTAAATGATTGCAGGGTTGTTTTTCCAAGAGTGCTCAGTACCCATGTAATTGGGGCCAGATTTAAAAACTGACCAGCACACCCTACAGTGTCCATTGAAGATCTGGCCCTGTGTCGTGTCTTCAGCAGGAATTACATGCTGCTACTACTGACACTTAATATTTCCTTTTCAAGCCATAATACAAACATTAAGCCTTAGTGCTCCTGGGAAGGTCGGTCGGTATTCTCTGTTTTACAGAGAGACACTCACCTAGTGACAAGGGTGGGTGTGGATATAGAACCCAGGAGGGCTGAGGGCCTCTGAGCCACTTGACACAGATTTCACAAATAAACTACCTCCACGTTCCAGGGGAAGGGTGATTAACTACAGCGCTAGTTTATGCATCATCATAGGAAGAAACACGTCCCTATACGTGTTCTGAACAAGGGCCAGACAGTAGCTTGATTAACAGGGCTATCCTCCTTCCTCTCTAGAAAATAAAAGAAATCACATACATGCACTCGGAAGGCATAATGGCTGGTGAGCTGAAGCATGGTCCCCTCGCCCTGGTAGACAAATTGATGCCTGTTATCATGATCATCATGAGGGACCATACCTATGCTAAGTGCCAGAATGCTCTCCAACAGGTTATAGCACGGCAGGTGAGTAATTGGAGATGGACGTGAATGGTATCGTCCTAAGTGTAGAAGTTTAAATTGTTGCCTTCATCGCTAAAAAGCTCAAAAAATGTTAAGATTTGGATCGCTAGATCCACTGTAAGCAGTTTTGCTGTTCCTTTGTGGGATTTTAGAATGCCAGTTCGAGTCCACCAGTAACAACTTGATTACCATCTAATGACTGTTGGGTAGTCTCGGGCCAGTTAGTTACTGCCTAAAAATTGCACTCTGAAGTCAATAGTCTGTTGGGGCTTTTAAGTGTCAGTTTCTACAAGATACCGAAAGGTAATAGTCTAGAGTATGGCTTAAAGAGGTTTATCTTGAAATTCCAAAACAAGGTAATGCATCATCTTTTGTGAAGACTGCTGCAATTTTTAATATGAAATAGTTCTCTTGATGTGGAAGTTCTATCTAAGTAATGAAGGAAAATGCAGGTGAGGCTCAAAGTTTTTTTTTAAAAAGCAATATATGGCAAATGTAAAATACTATTGGTATTCTAGATTATTTTTAAGTGAAAGGTTCCTGCCCTTGTTGAGATCAGTGGGAGTTTTGCCAGGGATTTCAACAGAAGCAAGAAGGGGCCCTCTCAGGCAAGCTTTCTGGAGCATTGTGTATCTGACTCTTCCAGGGGCGACCGGTAGTGATTTGTGATAAGGAAGATACAGAGACAATAAATAATAATAAGAGGACAATCAAAGTTCCTCATTCCGTGGACTGTCTGCAGGGAATCCTGAGTGTCATCCCTTTACAGCTTCTGGCTTTCCATCTTGCAGTTCTCAGAGGATATGATGTAAGTACTATACTACCTTTATTGTCTATATACTCTCCAAAGGACTTAAAGTAGATCTATTATACTGAACAGGACCCACTACAGTTCTTTGAACTTACTAGCACCTTTAATCTAAGAGGGTTTTCATGCTTAAGTAAGTGGGGAAACAGTGATGGCAGATAAGACTTGTTTCCTGCTTTTACTGTTGAATAAACCTCTTCCCACACTGCTGGTGGAAGTTAAATCATCCATCCCTTGTTCAAGAAAAAGACAAACTATGGTTTAGATATTGCTACAATGCATGTGCAAGAACATTGGGCGAATGCAGTATGCTTCACTCATGAGCTTGATCGCACTCACTGCTGTCGTTTTTGCAGAACACTTCCATAAAGAAGTCTGTCCCTCTGCTTTTCTCCCCTCTCAAGGCATGTCTATACAGAGACCTTGTGCACGGCGAGCCAGGCCGTAAAACTGCACTAGGGAACTTCAGCGCATTATAGCAGGGTCCACACGGCTACTTAATATGTGGCAGGCTAGAGCACTGTCGATTTACATCCTGGCTTGCCACAAACAAAGTCTTGTGCAGACAAACACACCACCCCCACCCCCGCCCTGAGGGTGCAGAAAATTAAGCTTAATTATCACTTGAGCTAGATCAGGGCCAGAGAAGTTTTCTGATCTATTTACAACAATTCTCTTGGTCGAACTATTTCCAGAGCTCTTAACAAAACTAGAGTGGTCTAGTTTGGACAAAAGCCTTTGAACAAATGCCAGTAAATTTAATATTGTCTTTCATGAAGTGTAAAATAGTGATGTGTGGTCTTGCTCACAAAATTTTTTTTTTTTTTTTTTACAGGTTGATTTCCCAAGAAATCTGGCCAAGTCTGTAACTGTAGAGTAAAAGTGCGCCTGAACCTTAGGGGTATGGGGAAGTAAATGGAGAGACTTTTTGGGTACCAAAATACCTTGATTTTAAAGTCCCCTAGATCAAATCATCTTTTGTGTATAAAATCACCATAATTGTTACATTAGTGATTGTCAAATTGATTCCATATGCCCTGTCAATAGCTTTGTTTTGTTGAAAGGTGCTCACTAGGAGACTTGGTAATCATTTCAGGGGCGAGATAATTTAGGTATAAAGGAACCTCCCTGATCTATGCAGGTACTTTAGTCAATTGTAGGTGCCACCAACTGACATGGAAATTAGAGCTGTAATAGGCCGTAAATGAGCACACAGACACGATGGTTTAGAAGAGATTGTGCCTGTTTACATAAAAAAATTTAAGGAGAGATTCTGATTAGTCACTGGATTTCCCTTTATGTAATTTGGTTAGGGTGCCTAAAATTAGCCTCAGAAAGGATCTAGTCTAGGGCAAATGCCTAGCAACTGACAATCCTGCAGAGACAGTGGGCCAAAATCTGCTGTCAGACGCCAGAGTTGCTGGAGTTCATTCTAAATGAGAGCAGCAGCTGACCCAATATTGGAAGCATGTAACAATATCATCCCCTTGTTGTGTGGGAAGAAGGAGAAATCTATTGCTCCCACAGGACCATTGCAACACTAAAGAGAATTCCAATTTAGGTGCTGGGTTTATTTTACTGCTGCTGTTAGCAAGTATGATTTGGAACACGTACAAGAAACTTGCTCTCAGAACAGGATCCTTGTATGTGCACAAAAAGTTAGTCTGGGCTTGCTACGCTTGACAGTGTTTGTCAGGAGAGTTGCAGGGAACGAATGCATGGCTTTCATTTTCATGGCTGCTGTTACTTAGTGCTAGTGACAGCAAATAGTTTCAGGGGCATATATGGTTTGGGTTTGAGAATTAGACCAGGAAAATTAACAAAGCTTCATTCACAAGACTACGAACAATATTTTAAGTAGCTTGCATTGGATTAAAAGCAGAAATAGCAAAGGTACCCTGAACTTCAACAAAAGGATGAATGTCATTGGTGGGTTTGAAGTAAACAGCCAGAGTTTATACCCAAGGCATATAAAAGAACATAGGACTGTAAGACTTAAAGTGAAGCCTGTAGCTTATTAATGGAACATGAAGGTCATGCCGCCATAGTTAGGGATTTTCTTCTTCACAAGATGTAATATTTTGACCTTGTAGAAGTCTGCTTTACCAGAGGGCCTGTCGAACACGGCTCTGAGTAGGTTGTAGTCAATTGCTCATACAGGTTCAAAGGACCGTAGCTATAGCAATGCCCTCTCCCATTCTTAAAATTGATATGAACTGAAGTCAATAATGTAAACTTCCTGCATTTTTGTATCTTATTCATAGATCTGTTCCCTGCTTAGTTTTACTGTCTTAGCAAGAGCTTGAGTACAGCTATTAATGCATTGTATGGGGGCCACGATTCGTGCTGAGCTATTAATTTGTATTTAGGAATGAAGTAGTAACGGTAGCAATTTAATGCCTACACTATTACAATAGATGCTAATTTCATTAGACACCTCAGCCTGAACTGACAATTGAGACTTCCCCACAATGATTTACTAACAAGCAACATTTTTTATATAGCCCAGCACTACATGTTAGCTAAAGACAGTTTACTCTTAACCTTCCTCAGCTTATGTTAGTTTCATTTTTAGGAGGGAGGGAGCTGCTGTTAAACTTGGAAGGGCTGAAGTCAAGGGGAGAACATGCTGTGATTCTAATGTAAGGAAGTGAGACCCTTAAAGGGGGAAGCATTCCGAGGTACCCATAGATTTCAGGGAGAGGAATTGATTTGGAGATCTAGCTCGTCTTCCAAGTTAATTAGGGAAAAAGAGAAGTGCTAGTCTAGGTTTGTACAGATGGGATTTTATTTCAGAAGTAGGATTGCTACATAGTACAAATCTGATTGAGAACATCAAGTGCAGCTATTTTCTTTTCGTAAAAGGACCAAAGAAACAGGATACTAAATTAAAGAGCTGTAGGTCTGATAGTTTCTACAAAGCTGTTTTACCTTGCAATATTTATAAAATCTCAAAGTCACGCATTTACTTTGATAGGATGGACAGCCCCAAAGACTTTACAAAATCAAGCTCAATTGGTTACTAATGAAAATTGCAGAGGAAGAGATTAAACCAGGGAACTACATTAAGGTCCAAAACTCAGCCTGGTAAAATTGAAATGATGTGACTAGAGTATCAGATATTGCAATGCATAAAAAAGAATGTTCTAGAACACACTCACTGTGAAGAATTTTTTTGAATGATTATGGTAGGATATCCTTAAAGCGTCTCATTTTTGCCAATTGCCATGCCAGCGTATACAGGATTTTCTTATCCCGCTAGTTTGATGAAACAATGTTGTTTCCCCCTCCTGCTGCTACCTGGAAGTTTTAGAATGTCTTGTGCTCTCCGAACTGAATGTTTAGATTACTGAGCCAGTAACATTAATTCCTTCCTAACTGATGTATTTAAAAAAATTCCTTAATCAAATGCGTCGGCTCACACTTGTCTGAAAAGAATTTTTAGTAAGAATGTAGCATATGTTCACTTTTGTTTTAGTGCATAAAGAGTTCAACAATAACTCCTGCTGCTATTTCAAGAGAAGACATTGAAGGTTTCCTACCAATTATTTAACAAAGCCAGAGTATTTTTAACTTACTGAAATATAGAACTAGACAATTTTTCAGACAAAGAACTCTGCTCTTCTCATGCAAGTTCACTCCTGGAACTTGATACCAGAGTATACAGTAGCAGAAACACGGTCACGACTGGAAAAGGTTTAAGCCATTCAATCCTGCTAAGCCGCACTGCCCGTTGTTAGAGTATTGCATAAAAGACCTCAAGAGGAGGCAGTGTATTTTTTTAAAATCTTGCCATATTTACCAGTACAATGGCACTTAGAGCGTGTCCCATGATTAGTACACTATGGGTTTTGCCAGGGTAAGGTTTTAACTAGCATCCTCTCCATTTATGGACTAAGTTACTCTGATCTGTACTTTGCTCACAAGGAAAGCTCTCCTACTGTGGATATTCTTTGGGCCTCAACTTTTACTGAACAGCAAGACCCAGAGGCAACAAACCTGGCCTCTATCCTAGTTTAAATTATGTGCCAATAAAGGGGTTGTCCTAAAAACATTTGAACAGTTTTTCAAAGGCAAGATTAACAAATTCCAGTGTAATCCCCACCTAGAAATAATGTCAATATGCTTCTGGCACTGGTGGGTTAAATGAAGTATGCTTGGTTTGCTCAAAGGCAAATTGTGCAATTCATGGCAAAAATGTGGAGGTATACTTTTTAAATTACTATTCAAAGACGGGGGTGGGGGCAGAAGTAGTAGTTTTAAAAATCTTCACCCAACTTGTATTTACAACGCAGGAGACAAAATCCCTAGGAATGTTTGAAAACCAGAGCCCAGTGACTATGTTCCAGAAGCAAGTCTGGTCAAGCCTGGTTACTGGACTGCCAACTGGGAGACTAAAGGGGTGCACTCAGTGGTGTGACTGTAGCACTTTTAGGACACACCTGAGCTATTTAGTTCAAGTAACAATGGCGGTGAAGCTTTGGCTATACAAGCCCATCCAGGACTCGTGTGCTGCGGTCACAACAGACAGTAGTGTAGACATACCCTGGGACTGGCGATGCCTTTACTAGGGGATGTTGTACAGCTCTTCCCTCCTCCAGAAGTCACCTGCTAGTCCTTCAGAACACAGGCAGACTGGAAGATGAAGGGGTCTGCAAACAGAGTAAGCCGTGCTAAAGCAGATTGTGAACGCTTAGTTGTGGCGAAGGTTAGGCCCGAAGCAAGTACCCGTTAGACATTTACCTCAAGACATGGGATCCCTCCCCAGTGTGAGAAAACTGACAGAAAACCATTGGTATCTGTCTGAATTGAAAGCTAACTTAGTTTCCTTTCCGTCTTCAGTGGGTGTAAACAGACATTTGAAGTGGCAAGTATTACCATTGTTTTCCTTTGCATGTACATATCCAGCTGAGTTGGTTTATGGGGACCATTCGGTATCTTGCTTCCTGTTATATGCTGTCTGCAGAAAATGTTTTAGTTTTGTGTGTCGTATTTTATAATTTGAGTTTTGTATCTCACCCTTTGAATAAAATGAAGTGCCCAACATTAAGTGGAGAGATGTGGTCTTTAGTTAAATCCATCATGTGAAATTTTCTACTGCTAAAACCATCCGTAGAAGGAGCATTATTCTCTAAAAAGTTTTAACTGAATTCAATATATGATTGCAGAGCTCTAAGACTCCCACTACTGATTTAGGAATACAGCTTCACCCTTAGGGCAGCAGGATTATGGGAATCATCTTGGCATCTAACTTCCATGAATGTAGTAATTGCCATACTTAATCAGAAGAGAGTCATCCATCTGCCCCAGCACTCAGTGCTCCAGTTGGAAATATAACAAGCTCCTCCGCAATGGACAATTATAGAATAAGCTTTCCTAAGGGGCAGGCTTCTCCTAAACCATGTCACTTAGAGATAGATTCATGCCCCACTGCGTGAGCATTTTAATACAGATTTAAAAACCTGAGTCGTAGGTACACAGCAACTGAACTGATTCCAGGAGGTATAGCAGCAAAATATACCCCCTTCCACGTAGAACCTCCCCAGAAATGACTGATGCTGATTGAATCCTACCATGCTCTTGGCCTCACTGATATCTTGTGACTGAGTTCTAAAGAATGGAGTCAGACCTACTCCAGTTTTGAATTTGTCACCTTTCAGTGGGTTGGCTACTTGCTCTTGTAATACACAAGGACATAAATAGGATAGGGGCATTCCTGCTGTGAGGTTTTTATAGTAATAGAAGTATAGAGCGCCAAGATCATGCAGTTTCTCATAAGACAGCAGCTGAGAGATAATCAATCAAGATAGTTCATTGCTAAGAAATGCCTAAACAAACCCAGCAAGTTAAGCCCCCAAAAGCAGAAGAGTCTAAGTCTGAAATCCCATCCTCCAAGTCAAACCCATAGATATTTGACTCATCTCTTTGCAGGGGAGAATACCAGAGGCCATCTCTCACCAGCTACTGTTGTTCCTTGGTTTGCCACCTTGAGAAGCAATTGATAGAGTATCTGTGTGAATCACTTTAAAGGCCAACCTTTGCATGGCTTGTACCTCTAGCACCAAATTAAGGTAGAAAGTTTAAAAGCTGTGCCAGAGAAAAGCTAACTCAGAGCCTTCCCTATGCATTGAAAACACTATACTTATCCAACTCTGAAGTACAGTGAATACATTACTAGCATTGCCTCTCCTGCCTATGGCCCAGGAGTCAGGATAAGGGAACTACCTTTTCTTAACCAATTACACAGAGCCATTAAGTACTATCAGAGATGACACTGATTGGTTCTCTGGTTATTTGCATGCCTAATTCACCATGGTAACTTCGCTCAGGACCAGAATAGCAAGAATGTCACATTTGCTATCACCTTATAATAGCCATCGAATGTAAGCAGGCTTACGATAACTTGCTACAGTTAGAGAAGTCTTCATTTAACATAGGACCAGAGAACCTGGGCCATATGTATAGCATGGGGGACTATTGTGGGAAGCAGTAGCTGGAAGATGTGGGGGGTGTGGCTGGACAATCAGCTGAAAACAAGCTCTGAATGTGACCAAAAGCTAAACATTGTGGGATGCATAAACAGGGGAAGCTTGAGATTATTTTACCTCTGTTGGCACTGGTGTGTCCAGTCCTGGTGCCTACAGATGAAGGATCATAGAAGAGCTATGAGAATGAGTCTAATCAAAGAGCTCAATCTATTTAACTCAACAAAGAGGAAGTTAAGGGGTGACTTGATTATAGCCTATGGGGAACAAATATTTGATAATGGGCTCTTTGGTCTAGCAGAGGAAGGTCTAACGCAATCTAATGGCTGGAAGTTGAAGCTAGACAAATTCAGACTAGAAATAAGGTGTACATATTTAACAGTGAGTAATTAATCATTGGAACAATTTACCCTAAGCGTTGTGGAAGATTCTCCATCCTCAACCCTTTTTAAAAATCAAGACAGAATGAATCTTTTAGAACAACATCCAAAGAATTATGTTCGGGAAGTTCTCTGGCCTATGTTATACAAGCGGTCAGACTGGGTAATCACAATGGTTCCTTCCAGCTTTGGAATCTAAAACATGGTTGCCAATATTCTTCACACCATGACTAGGGTGACCAGATGTCCCGATTTTGGGGTCTCTCTTATATAGGGTCTTACCCCCCACCCCGTCCCGATTTTTCACACTTGCTATCTGGTCACCCTAACCATGATTACAAAAAAACCAACCCTCCAGTCCTGCCACTTGGCCTAATGGAAAGTCTCTTACAGCAGCTGTAGTTGCGATTGCATCTAGCAGAGGGCAGCGATGCACACATTAGCCTGTGAATGTAGGCCCGAAGCACTAACAGTTGTCAAAATAAATGAAACTTACGCTCAAGCAATGATCCAAGTGGCTGTTTTGACTCTCAGCCAAATTCATTCCTAACTCAACTCCATGGACTAATCCCCCAAACACCAGCTTAACAACATTGCCAGGTCACTAACCCATATGAGTAGTTCTCATTAATTTGCATTACAGATTTTGCAACATCTAGAAGCCACAACCAAGAGCAGGCCACCCTCATGCTAGGCAGAGAATATACTAGATCAGTGGCTCTCGACCTTTCCAGACGACTGTACCCCTTTCGGGAGCCTGATTTGTCCTGAGTACCCCCAAGTTGCACCTCACTTAAAAACGACTTGCTTTTAAAATCAGACCAAAAAAAGTGTCCCTCTATTACGGACTCTCATTTTTACCGTACAATTATAAAATAGATCAATTGGAATATAAATACTGTCCTTACACACACACACAAATATATAGAGCAGTATAAACAAGCCATTGTAGGACAGTTTAGTTTGTACGACTTTGCTTGTGCTTTTTCTGTAGCCTGTTGTAAAACTAGGCAAATAGCTAGATGAGTTGATGGAGCCCTGGTTGAGAACCACTGTACTATAGAATAATACACTCTAAATATACCTGTGCAACAGGTATACGCTAGAAGGGGAAACAGACAAAGTGGCATGTCTAAGGTCAAATAGTAGGTCAGGTCAGAAGCACAGCTAAGGATGGAATCAGGTCTCCTGATTTATAGTCCAATCGCGATCCACTTAGGCCAAGCTACCTCTGAAATCTTCACATGACTAAACCTAGTAGGATATCTGCAATGAAGGCAGCAGTGGGTCCAGCTCCTGCCAGCCCTTTTATGCACAGAGTGTCCTTTGACATCAGAGTTCCATCCTCTGCAGGTTTGGGCCAGATTTTTAAAGGTATTACATACCTTTCTGTAATGAGATTAACAGAAGCATATAGCTGCCTAGCTCCCAATGAGATCACCAGGTCCCCATCTGCCTCATTAGGCTGCTAAATACCCTTAAAAATCTTTGTGGCCCTTTGTGCTTCGTTGTTCTCCTAAATCTGAAAAATACATTTATTTGATCGAAGATTTGCTGCTTTTGGGGACCGTAAAAGTGCATCTTAGAACACTTTCACAGCACAGGCCTCATCTTAAGGCTTGTCTACACGGGTGCAAGTTCCTCCAATATAGCTACGTGGATTTATTTGCAAGACCATTAATATCGGTACCACGCACAGGTGTTATAAACTCTGCTTATACCTGGACATTGGATCTATGATAAGGGATTCCACTAGCGTAAATACCAGCAGGGTAGTCGGTGGTGCAAATTATCGTACAAGAGGATAGAGCCTTAATGGGGAACATTTAGAAGCACACAATAGAAACCTCTCCAGTTAAGAGTATGTGGGAGTTGTCCTTCCTATTCATCTCCAACTTCTAACCTGCTGCCCACTGGTCCCCCCCGCATGCTACTCCTTGCCACCTTCACTTCTAGTATTCCAAATCTTAAGTCAGAGTGTTTCCAATTCTCCCCTCATTTATCCTACTCTGTTACAAACTGTACCTCTAACAACTGCTGGAGCCTGAAGGGCTAGTGGTCAGCGCTATCCTGGGATTTAGGAGCCCTGGATTTCCTGCCCCCTGCTCTGCCATACTCTCGGTATGACTTTGGCAGGTCACCGAAGTCCAGATCCTCAAAAGATTTAGGCACCTAACACCCACTGAAGTCACTGAGAGTTAGGATCCTCAGTGTCTTCGGGCCTCAGCTCTGCCCTCTGTACAAACGGGGATAATAGCACATCCCTCCCTCACAGGGGTGTTGTGGAGATAAATACATGTAAAGAGTGTTCGATGCTCAGACCTCACAGTAACTGTGCCCTGGACAGTCCTGTCATCCTGGCGTTCTAATATTCCATTCAACTTGGGTGTTGGCGTTTTTACATACAAGTCTTGAAATCTGGGTCCCTAAGATTCTCTAAAAACAGAGACACAAGCTGGTAATGTTAGGTGCACGATCAGATTCTGTAATAACTTCAGCATAACTTCTACAAGGCGTGTTTTAGACTCAGATTTAGACACAGAAGGGACCATCACGATCATCTAATCCAGTGGGTTTCAACCTTTTTTCCAATTGCAGACCCCTAAAAAATTCCAAAGTAAGGTGTGAGTCCCTTTGGAAAGCTTAATCTGCAGACCGCCGGGGGTCCCCAGACCACATCTTCAAAACCACTGATCTAGTCTGACCTTTTGCACATTGCAGGCCACAGAACCTCACCCACTCCTGTAACAGACCCTTAACTTCTGGCTCAGTTACTGAAGTCCTCAACTCATGATTTAAAGAGAATCCACCATTTTCATATCTTGTTCAGACAGCAGGCAGGTGTAAAGGGTGTTTGAAACAAGAAGACTGATCTATCGGATCTGCCCAGTTTGTTCATAAGGAGTGAGATCCTCATTCACTCAGCAACAAAGGAACACTCGCTGTTGGGTGAAAAGTTAGCTCCACAAATTACCCAACGCTGTTTTTAAATGTAAGATGAAAGAGCCCCCACGGGTTACGACATGCCGATATAAAACAGTTTTAAACAAATCTCTGCCCTAGCGACAATCCAAACACCGCGGAGTCTGGCTTGTGCACAAAACAATGCACTATCCTCACGGTCCAAGCCCACAGTAATGCAACTGAACAACAAGGCAGACTGATAAGTCCCACTCATCTGCTGTATTGGAGGAGTTCTGTGCTGCTTCACAGCTTTGCTAACGCTGGTGTGGCCAGCCACCGGTGCACGTGGTATACGGGGATAGATCTTCTGGTAGCACAGAGCTGATGTAGCAGCACCAGTCCCCATCCCTCCAGTCAGCATAAGGGGTATGACTGGGGATCCCCGTCTCCCAGCTCTTTACAGCTTCCACATAAGCCCCCTGGGCTATAAACGAGAGCAAGCGGAAGGCTGCTCTAAATTATGCAACTGGGTGAAGAGCAAGTCCCAAGTATGGAGGAGAGGGGGTGTAGGTCAACACACACACAGCTCTTGGAGTTATGCTCCTCGGGAATCGGGGGCTGGGGCTATATTCCCCAGCTTTCTGAACCTCTTCGCCCCCAGCAACGCTGGGAAAGCTTGGTTATGGAAACAGGACGATGCCGCAGGGTAAAACTAATTCAGGCAGGTTTTTACAGCCTCTCCTCCTGGAGGGAGCAGGGTTTTGTTACATGCATCAACCAGTCATTTAAAAAACAAAGAAGCAGATGAGAAACACCGACATTCTCACTCTGATCACCACCGTACAGGCCTGTTCAAGTGTACCCCCTACTATTTGGATTCCTAGGGCGCTTTCTGCCTGTACAGCGCCCGCAACGTGCGAGTGAGCGCTTGCCTTCACCTCCTCTGTGGCTTATCTGAGACATGACTCATACCCCTCCGTCATGAGCAGACACCGCAGGATCTGCCCTGACAGTTATTTAACATCCTATACATTATTACCCCCGGTTATCCATCACAGCTCCTGCAACGCCTGATCTTTCCTTGGCTGGAGAAAACACAGCTCGTTACTGGCCTACGCTACCAAAAATATGGTTTAATTCAATTTCTGGAATCCTCAGGAGGAGGGGGGTTGCCACGTGGCTCTGTGTGTGTGTGTAATTCAGAGGCTGTCTCCATGCGACGCTTGCCACAGGGCAGAATTCCACATTCGTTGCAAAGCCACTCCTCTTTAGCAGGGGACAGGGCAGGTAGGGGAACAGACCGTCTTGAAACTTGACCTGTACAGGGGCGGATTAAAACTCAGCAGAACCAGTTACCAGCGAAATGCCACCGGACCTAAACCTTTTGCTCAGCACTGCCTGCCTCTCTCACATAGACTATTCCTCCTCCTAAATAGATGCTTGACCCTCTCTCCTGCTTGAATCTTTGATCTTCCTCCTAAGCAAAGCAGCCCAGTCACACTCGAGCAGGCAACAAGCCAGCAGCAATCAGCTGTACACAGTTCAGACTCCAGCTGCTTGCTCTCCCATTAATATCCCCAGCCACAGAGCAAAGATTACAACAATCCACCCCCTGGCATTTTAAATGAAGACTCCAGATTCCGTTGCTGCACAATATCCTTAGTCCCATGGGGGGGGGGGGGTCCTCCAGGAATTAGGTTCTAAAACTGGCTGAAACTTTTTCATCACAGCTCTTTTGTCCCCCCTCCCCTTTTGACAAAACACATTTTCATGAAAATCCCTATTTTCATTGTGTTTTGGGGGCGGTTTTCACTGGGAAAAACAAAACAAGCATGTGTCCGTTCTCCCAAATGGAAAAAACAGTTGTTGTTTTTCTGACAAAACTAGCTTCCGGGTTTGTTTAGTGCAGTAAACGAACTCTGCTCTTGGCTTCCCTTGGTGTTTGTCTGTGGGTGCCCGCTACGAATCGAGCAAAGAGCTGGTAGCTCTGAGGCCATGCAGGTCTCCTCCTGGAGCCATTACACGAGCTGCAGTGGGAACCAATATGCTTTAGTAGCAGCAGGAAAGATGGGATGCATGCAGGCCTGCAACTAGCAGAGCCAGCTAAGACCTAACTGTGGAGCAAGTCTGACTGGGACTTCGCCCGCCCACTGCTAAAGGATCCCGCCCCCCAGCCCAAGAGCAGGGTCCACAGGACCTGGAAAGCCAAATTACAGGGGACAACTAATGAACAACAGGGACAGGAATGCGGTCAAAGGGTCAAACGAAGGGAACCTGACAGGGACACCGAGCAGAGAACCCCGGCCGGCATCCACTGCTCCTCGAAGGCGTCAAGGGAGTCGGTGGACGCCGCCCAGAGGAACTCTGCCTGGAGGCGTGAACGGACGGAGGATCGGAAACTGTGGAGCGAGTGCCAGGCACGGGGATTGCTGAAACCAAAAGGAGGGGAAATTGAAAAGCACCAGCACATACAATAACCAACTGCAGGACATGCCTAAAGACTCAGGAGAGCCACCAGAGACAGTGGCAGGAGATGCCCAGCCAGCTCTCACTCAGCTGCAGGGAGACACTCCTTTTGTATTCCTTTGAAAGCAGTTTTTGAAGCATCTTCCCTGTTAAGGAGGATGGACGCCGCTGGGCGTGTCTGTGAGATTTACAGCCGTGCTCAGTCTTTCAAAAAAGCCAACCAAGTCTTCCTTAATCAAGTAGCCTGACAGTTCTATTAATGCAACATGAACCCTGCGAAGCCAGACATTTCGAAAGGATTGAGGGGGCTATGCCGGGCCAGGAATTGCTGAACGCCGTGCAAATCCCCACCTAACCTCACCAAAAAAATCAGACAGATAGATTTTTTTTGAATCACAAGGCAAAATAGGGGGCTTTGCTCACTAATCACTTTGCTAAGTGTGGGGTATCAGAGGACAGTGTTTGTTTAGAGCACAGTCTGGCTTACAGAACCAGCGCACCATGTAAGAACCTAGTCTGACTGGCAGGCTTCCTTCAGGAAGGGCTCAAGGACAGAGCAGAACATGAATGAATGAATCAGCTCAAGAAAGGCCACTTCTGCGGGGCATTGCCAGACCTAGGGCAGGGAAGGCAAGCACGTTGCCGAGATGAAACCAACGTGGCAGGCATGCCAATAAACTGAAGCCCGGCAGGAGTTCCTAGCACTGGACTGTCCAGCCACAAAGTAATAAGTGACCCAAACTCAATGTGAGCTTGTGGGGGAAGAGAAGGGTGTTCGCTCAACTTCTCGGGACTCTGAACACCGGATCAGGAATGTGTGTGGGGGAAAAGGGCTTGTAGGTTTATATGACTAAATCAAACACCAAGCTCCGGAGGTTCTCCTCATTCCCAGTACCCTTTCCTACGTCTCTGACCTTGCTTTGGCTCCTGGCGATAAGTTATAATCGATCCCCTGCGAACTGCACCTGCGCTGTTCCTGCTGTGTCAGTCGGTCTGCCAGGGTCACACTCTGGACCCGTGCACCATCCCAAGCTGTGCCGCAGGAACGGCCAACGCAGCTGGAAAAGTTTCAACTTGAAAATACTGAACGTGGGCGTTGTACGTGGGCGAGGCCGCTTCAGTCTGGGTGCTGCACCGGCGAGGGCGGTTGACATGAAGTGACCTAGCAATGATGGGTGAATACAACCTCGGAGCTCTTCTTTCTGCGCGCCGCAGAGCGCGGGATTTGAACGGGACAGAGAAATGGCATGACGCACTCCATGCCAGCATCAGCAGAGACACGACTGCCTGAATCCAGGGCTGTTGGGTTGCTCAGCGAAGAGTAACTTGAATGAGAAATGAGGCCCTGGCCAAAGTCACAGAACCCACCACCAACTAGATTTTGAGGCTCAGACCTGCGATGCGTGTAGCTACAAATACATCAAGTAGTTCTCAAAGCACTTTATAAAACGAGGTCAGTCTCATTATACCCATATTACAGATGGGGAAACTGAGGCACAAAGAAGGGAAGCGACTTGCCCAAGGTCACCTAGCTGGCCAGTGGCAGAGCTAGGAATAGAACCCAAGTCTCCCGAGTCCCAGTCAGAGTTTAAGGCCAGAAGAGACCAGATCATTTAACCTGACCACTTGCATAGCACAGGCCACGACCACCACCCTGCCACCTGCACACTAGATCAAATGGTTTAGTCCAGTGCGCTCTCCTTCAGTACTCCCCATTTAAATTTTCTAATAACTGCTTGTGTGCAGATACAGCAGCCATTTCCCCCTCCAGAACAGCTGCAGTCTCTTAAAGAGGAGATACACACACTGTGCTCTCTCTCATCACTTATTCTAAAAAGCAAGCCAGGAGTTCTCGAACTTTGTCACAGTGTGGACCACAATTTGGTAGGGCGGTTGTCTCCCGCAAACCTCCCCCAATTTATATTTGCAGTATTCTGTTCAGCCATTAGATATCACTGTGGGTAGTCCCTGGTAAACAAGAGAGACAAAGCTGGGACACAAGCCTGGTGTGTCTATGGCTGGTTGTGTGCTTTTTTAAACATCCTTTAAGAAAGATTCCATATATCCTGACGCTCCCCCTCCCTACTTTATGGATACCTGGAGGCTCATGGACCATTGCTCTGAAATGAATCCTTTTCGACTCCAGCTATGGGGCTGCTCTTTGCACATGGAAAAGAAACCTTTCAAAATGACACTAGAGGTGAGCCTTAACTTGTTGGTTCAAGAAAGCTCCTAGCGAGAAGGGAACAAAGAGGTAAATGTGACGTTGGGGCAGACTTTATAAAAGGAAGGATTGTCCCTGTTCTACAGATAGGGAAGCGACTTGTTGAATGTCAGGCATTAGATTCAGACTTTAAGGCCGGAAGGGACCATCATGATCATCTAGTCTGACCTCCTGCACGTGGCAGGCCACAGAACCTCACCCACCCACTCCCGTAACAGACCCCAAACCCCTGGCTGAGTCACTGAAGTCCTTAGATCATAGTTTAAAGACTTCTATTCCCTATGCTATTCCTTGAACCCAGGTCTTGCCATCCCCTTACAGAAAAGGATTCCAAATTTGAATTTTTATGTTTCCCATCTCTAGTAACTGGGCTCGGAGCCTCAGATGCGTGTGCCCATGCATGCTGTATTAAACAAGCTGCGTTAGGGCGTGGAGTGACATCCTAATCCCCACCTGCATCGTTACATTCCCTTTGCCGGCCAGCAGCGCTCTGCATGCTGAATGGACAGCCCCACAGCTTAATGGGAAATCCCAGCTGTCTCCAAGGCCGACTGACACAACCGCTACCCTAAGCGGGTGCAGGTTGCCCAGCTTCACCACAAACAGAAACACAAGCCTGTATTCACTGAGGGAGTCCCAGGAGCTGAAGATCCATCTGCATGGAGTATTGAGTGAGACAAAACCCCGGGGGAAGAGGGGCTGGGGAGGCTGAAAAAACATCTGGGCCTTGCTTCTTGACTCTCCCTGTAGGTTTGTGGGAGGGGCTGGTTCCACACTCCCCACTAGTTTTCTATTCATTGCCTAGGAAGAGCTGGACAGGCAGGTTGGTAGAGCTGATCCTGCGGCTAGTAATATCAGTGATGAGACTGCCATGGGCTTCAGGGGCAGCAGGATTAGACCCTTACCCAAATTAGACCCTTTTTGAATGTAGCTATTTTAGGAATATCCAAGGGTCCAAAATTTCTCTCCCTGTGTGCGACACCCCCGTAGCCCCAGTTGGCTAGGAAAATATAGTTTCCCCACCATAGCTCCGAGACTTGTTCTTTTATGGACAACTTGCGGGGCCGGGGGGGGGGAGCGTGGGGGAAGGGGGGAGGGTTACGGCCTGATCCTGCAGTCCTTCCTCAGGCAAGACTCCCACTGCAGTCCCAGGGATGGAGAAGGGTTCTTTAGCCTAGTTGCACTGATACGTGGACTATTTCTGGCTGGAGAGGAAGTCACAGCTTGGTCTGCTGCACGTTTTAGCCCCAGAATTCCTGTCGCATTATGTCCATTTTACCAGAACTGAGCGCATACAGTGCTCCTTAAAAGGGAATATTTTTCTAACGGCACAGTTCTCTGTAATTAGCTTACATAGTGACTATTACTGTAAGAGCAGAATTAGTCTCCTCCTCGGCACAGGAAAACAAGCATACCAAGTTCTCCTTTGTTTAAAGCAAAGAATTAAAACCAGTGACGATCTCTGATCTCAGAAAGCTTCGAAATAGTGCATTAATCTTCCCTGCTTCGCATAGCGCCACTAATGGCCTGATTATCAAAGGAGCCTAGCTTGACATTCCTTAGAGGGACCTGATTTTCAAAGACCACTTTTTGAAAATTAGGGCCTTTTAGGGCATCTCAGGTGGGTATCTCCAAAGTTAAGGCATCCAGAAGTCACTGGGCACTTTTGAAAAACTTGGCCTAAAGATAAACATTTTTATAACAAGATCTCCATTCCCCACTCCCCCCCTCCGCCCATGGGATTTAAAAAACCAGGATTGTTTTAAAAAGAAAATGAAGAACATTTGTGCTGGAAGCTACAAATGCATCTTTCTTGGCTGGTTCCTACCCCTCTTGGCTCCTAGCACCCAAGAAACATAGCCGAGGTCAAGAACTGTTTGACAAGTATGCAATGAGATTCGAGGGCAGAGACGGAATGTAGATGGTTTTGGTGCATAACTAAATTTTGTGCCTTGGTTTAAATTCCATGCCTTTCCCCATATTGAAGTGGCCAGGAAGTGCCTATGCGGACCTTTCTTGGGCTTCAAGTATTACTGATCTAAAAGCTGAAATGCACAGACTGCCTCGCTAAAGGAAAAATCAACTCCAATAAGTGTGACATCATCTCCGTGTGAGAATTTGGAACAGGTTCTTCCAAACAATTCCACATTCTTCGGGGAAGAGGTAACCAGAGGTCACTGCAAAATCTAGGAGTGAAATCCAGGTCCCCTTGAAATCAGCAGCAAAACTCCCAACAGCTTCAACAGAGCCAGGATTTCATCCTCCGTTTAGATGAATTTATTGGAGATGAAAGGAAACCCTGGAGATCTAACTCCTTCGTTTATCAGCAGCACTGGGGCAGGGAATGACAATCCACATTTCTTCCACTAGCGGGCGCCAGCCCTGAACTGATGGAGGGGAGGTTTTCATGGCGTTCTCAGGTTGCCCATCCCTGAGGGGGAACAACTAAAGGATTTCCTTTTTTCCTGTTCAAATACAAGACCCAACCAATCCACTGCACTAGCCACCCTGGGGAGGAAGGAGGGCTTATGGGGCTAGCCTGAGACTCATTCCCTGCTCCTCCACTGCGTAACCTTGGGCAAGTCATTTAGTCATTCCGTGCCTCAGTTTCCAATCTGTAAAGCAGGGGCAACAGTCCTGCCCTGCCTTGCAGGCGTGCCGTGAGGATAAACACATTAATGATTATGGGGGCCACGTAAGTACCCAAGACAGAGAGATAAACAAACAGCTCTACCACGCAACAGGAATGTTGGTTTAAAAGCAGTAAACACCCCGTTCTCCCAACTGACCCTCCGCACTCCCCAGGAGGCCTTCCAAGCATGCCCGAAAGGTCAGTCGATTCAGGCCGTTTCCACACCAAGGAGGGCCCCTGGCTCCAGAGCTAAAGGGCCTCCCTGAGGATGCCCGGTGGGCAGCCCTCTCCTTTCTGCAATGAGATGGATCGGCAGCATGGCAGGGTGGGGGCAGGTGGGGTGGGGAAAAGAGGCGTTCTCGGGTACGCCGGTTCCTAACCACTCGGGGCTTTATTGCTACAAGAAAACGCTCCTGGGAACCAATTGGTGGCCAGCTCAGACGTGGAGCACGTTGCAGGGACCAAAGCTTGTGGTGAGAGGAGCATGGGTGACGGCAGCAGGGGCTGCCTTCCAAGGAAAGGAGTCAGGGCAGACACAGCTGCACAGAGAGCCATCCTGCTGCAATGGGAGGCAGTGTGGCCTAGTGGATAGGGGACTGGACTGGGAACTAAGAGTCCTGGGTTCACCCAGCTCTGCAACTGGATTTCTGAGTGACCTTGGGCAGGTCACTGCCCTGCGCCTCAGTTTCTCCATCAATAAAATGGATCATGACACTGCTCTCCTTTGTAAAGTGCATTCTGATGGAAAGCCCTGTATAAGGGTTCTATGATAATCATGCAAATGTCATGGCCAAACCTGAATGAGCAGGGGGGCCCCAACACCACTGCTGTGGGACCAGCTCCTGCACGAGGGCTTCCCCCCAGGGGTTTACCTGGCCTCACTTCACTTTTAGTAACCTATGTCCCCTCTCAGGGATGGGGCGGGGGGGGGGGGGGTCACACTGCGCTAGGAGGATAGGCTAAAAGGCAAGGGCTGAGCCTGGCATTGACTCAGTGGGCAAAGCATGGGGGCCAGCCACTGTCTGGCTCCATGGGGATACCTAGGGGAACATTTCTGGGGGTGCCCCTGAAGAGAACCTCAGTGGGCATGCCCCGAATCATAGTGCCAGCCCTATGAATGACCCAGCAAAGCCCCTGGCACAAGGAATATCAGAGACCAAAACAGCTGCGTTGGAAGGGAAATTTGATTGTGCAGAACCTCATTGTAAACCCTTCGGAGTATCTGTCTGGGTCACTTACTGGCTTTGGGGTTAGATTTATTCTGTCTGTCTACCATCGCTCTGTGTTGCACAATTGGCTGGGGAGACGGAAAAAACCCCAAAGGAACTCCTAACATTTCCACAGGAGAAAACCAGGCCATTTCTCTTTGTTACTAGGAGATCCTGCCTTCTGAAAGTCATCCAAGGCCACTCAGTGATTTGCCTCTGGTTCCACTCATGGCAAGAGAAACGCAGCTGGAAAATTTATGGCAAGCTCTTGGGAAGGGAAAGGAGCAGTTACTGTGCACACCTCAAGTTCAGACAGTGGTAACGAGAGACAGAAGAAGAATGCTCTTGTGTTTAAGCCATTAGGCTGGGATGCAGGAGATCCCCGGCCTGGCCAGACTTCCTGTGGGCAAATCACTTAGCCCCAGGTCCTCAACAAGAATTTAGGCATTTAACTCCCACTGAAATCAACAGGAGTTACGTGCTTTTAAGGCCAAGATCCTCCAAAGCATGTCTCTCTGTGCCTCAGTTTCCCATCTATAAAATGGGGGTAAGATATAATTTCTGTCATTGGTCTCGTTTATTTAGGCTAAGTTCTTCAGAACAGGAACTCGCACGCATTTGTACAGCTCCTAATACAACAGAGCACACATCTTGGTTGGGGCCTTAGGCGCTCCCATTATACAAATGGGCACCGGATACAGGCAGGTTAGGCCAGTCCCGGCGGATTAGTTGGAGAAAGTAAGGAGTCGCAGGATTTTAATATCGTTTTAGTCATTGTGTGAGACAAGGATTTTTAAGGCACTGTAGATTCACCTGGAGCAGAAGAACAGGGGCATTTAATCAAAATAAGAGAAGGCCCCTGTGTCTTGTCTGCGCTTTCACCACATCTGACCCTCACTTAGTCACCGAGTCTGCGATTATACTAAGAACTCCAAAGCATCAACTGTTTCTGCTCCGCCTGAGCCCAGCCCGGCCCTCAGACTCGCCAGGGAAATAGCAGGAGCTGCGTGGCTCAAGTCACTGCAAACTAGACTGGAACTGATCACCCTCGAGCGACCACGCCTGCATCAGCCTGGTGACCTCAGCTCTCCGGTGCTGAGTTATGATACACAAAACAACTCTTCCAAAATGCGGGAGGGAAAACCCTGAAAAGCAGCTGTTATTTTTCTTAGCTCCAAGTTCGCCGTTTGCCCGAGTTCCTCTCCGCTCCTGAACCGTTCCACCGCATCAGATCACAAAACCCACAGCTAGGAAAAGAAACCTCCACACCTTGCTTTTTGCCCAGCTTATTCCCCTGAATTAAACCAAACAACAGCCAGGTAGTTTTAAAAGCTTTTTTATAGGAGCCTCTACCTAGGTGCCTTCCTAAAGGCGTTCCCTAATTCATGATGGCCCAGGGCTTCACAAACATTCAATCGCCTCCAGGATAAAAAATGAGGCTAAAGCTTATTTCTTATACAGCACTTTCAATCCATAGATCTCAAAGCACTTTACCATCTGAATGTTTTTTATCCTGAGTGCTACTAGCCCCATTAACAGGGTGCAAACTGAGGGGGCACAGACATAAGGGACACAGGAAGTCCACAGCAGAGCTGGAAATTGAAGGCCAGGCTTCCACGTCCTAAGCATCTCAGGGTACGTCTACACTCCAATAAAAGACCCACAACACCAAGTCTCAGAGCCCGGGTCAATTGACTGGGTCCATGGAGCTCTGGCTGTAGGATTAAAGATAGCAGTGCAGACATTTGAGCTTAGGCTGGAGCCCTGGCTCCATGACTCACCCCCTCACCAGGTTTCAGAGCCCAGGCTCCAGCCTGAACGTCTACACTGCTATTTTAGCCCCGCAGCCTGAGTCAATTGATCTGCGCTCTGAGACTCAGCACCGCAGGTCTTTCATTGCAGTGTAGACGTACCCAGGCAGGTAAGTTTGGGGTGTGGAGGAGGAAACAGGTGCAAAGAGGCTTAAGGCCTGATTTCCAGGGGGGCCGAGTTCCCACAACAAGTCATTTGAGTTCTAGTCACGCCTGGTGGTGCTCAATGAAATCAGGCCTCCATTGTGCGGGAGGCAGGACATATTCTCTGTTCCAAAGAGCTTACAATCTAAATAGACACAACACACAGAGGGTGGGCAGGGAAACCGAGAAGTGACTTGCCCCAGGTCACACAGTAGATCAATAGAAGAACTGGGACTGAATCCAGATCTAAGTCCGTGTCCAGTGCTTTAGCCACTAGATCACGCAAGCAGAAATACATACAAACACAGAAGCAGAAATCTTGCTGTTCTTGAAAGCAGTGGAGTTATTCACTTGGATAAAGCAAACAGGATTGGGCTGGACAGAGTATGCTGCCATGCAAGTTACTAGCATTAGGTACTGATGTTGTATAGTAATGATACTGACACCTCCTTTGTCAAATGCTTTGAGAGCTACTGATGAAAAGCACTTTGTAAGAGCTAGGTATTATTATTATGCACAATTTCTAATTCCAAACACTTGTCAATCATGATATTGGCTTTAAAATTAGGAGATTTGTTGTTAAATTGAGTTTTGGAATCTTTTTATTTGTGGGGTCACTGACAGTAGGGGGTCAAGTTTTCAAGCTTCTCTCCTCAGCCGTGGGATTAATTTTTTTTTTTTTAAATTGAAAGCTGAGATTCTCACATAGTCACCTGATCCCAGGAGCTGAGGCTTAAAAAAAAAAAAACACACACACCCCAAATATCATGAGAGCTGACAATAGTTATGTTCACAGCACACACAATGGGAGGTGCAGGGGGAAACCATTTACACTCTTCCAACGGAACACTGCTTTATCTCTTAGAATTTAGAAAAGTTAACACACAGCAACCAATTACTGAGAGACACAAAAGCTGGCTGGTCCCGAAGGCAGAAAGGTACAGCTCAAGCAACCTTGTTCTGGACTGATCACCCTTTTGAAGGCCCAGATCGCATGCCCTCTTGCCTGCAAGCAGGATCAGGAAACCCCTCACAATGTAAAGTGTTAGCTTGTAATGCTAACACAGTTCCTAATACACCACACCCCTAGAGGTACACTGTCAACCAGAGCAAACGAGCTGTGAGCCCTCCCTGCTCATGGGGACAACAATGTACCTACCTCCCAGCCTAAATCAGTTTCACGTTTAGAAAGCGTTCAGCGATCCCTGGATGAAAGACTCTGTGCAGGCTCAGAGATGCCCAGGTCCTTGCCAGAAATGAGGGTGACAGATTTTTAGTTATTAAAGCATGTTGCTGCTAGAACTTAATCCTGGCGAGACTGATGGAGATAAGGAGCCAGTGTGGTTTTCCACTGCGAGCGGAGGGGAAATATATTACACACGACGTATGTGTCACCCAACCGGCTAACTCAGCTGTGTAAAGTCTGGCTGAGCCGGCGCTCCTCAAGGGTGCAGAAAGCTTCTGCCATCTGTGCAGTTCTGGCCTATTAATTTCCCTCACACACACACTTGCCTGAGCATAGGGAAGGGATTGTATTATTCCACTTGCAAATTTCAGTTCAAAGACTGAGTGGGAGCCACTAAAAGGAGAGAAAGTTACACTGGGCTGATCCCACAATGGAAGTATCTAATCCAATAGTCCAGGGACATCAATGGAAAAGCTCCCACAGGGGTTGGATCTGGCCCTTACTGCACAGATCTGGATTTCTTTATCTGGTCTTGTCTATTTAGATTGTAAACAGTAGAGGGGAATGACTGACTCTTTGGGTACATCTACACTGCACCTGAAGGCCTCATTTCTCTGGAAGTGGATTAAGTTAAATCACAAGCAGACGCTTTTGGGGTACATCTACGTTGCACATTTCTTTTGGCGGTGTGCAGCGTACACACACGGGTCTCCCCCTTCGCACGGGTATAAATAGCAGGGTAGATGGTGAGGCTCGGCTTGGGCGAGAAAAGACATCTGAAGGGTGTGGGTACGTACCTGAGTACCTACCCTACATGGTTCTCTACTCGCCTAAGCCGTGCTGCCGTGTCTACACTGCTATTTTAGCAATGTAGCGTTCTACTGCCTCCCCCTGCCAGAGCCTTTCACCGAGATGTGTAGCTACACACTGCAGTGTGCGGACCCAGCTGGCTTTTCCTTGTGGCGTGTAGCTACGCATACCCTGCATGCAGCTGCCAACGGTGCATGGTGTAGACATAACCTTAGGCAACACAGTCCCATAGCGAAGATGCAGCCAACACTGATGGAAGGTATTTTTTCTGCTGGAGTAGGACCACCACCTCCTGGAATGAGGTTAGTTACATTGATGAACGTGCTCTTCCATCAGCATAGCTGGGTCTACACTGTGAGTTTTGTTGGCATAGCTGTGTCAGGCAGGGGTGTGGTTCTTAGCTATACCAGTAGGACATTTCACTGTGGATCAAGCCATAACAGAATAGCAATTTCCCTTTAAATTCACACCCTAGCTTATTTTTCAATAGCTTCCCCATGCAGACAAGCCATAACTGACTTACGCTAAACTGAAGAAAGCCTGGTTAGAGGACAAGTGTCCACACAGCCTTTTGTGCCAGTTTAATTAAACCCATTTAAAAAAAAAGTCACATCTTAAGTTAAACTGGTGCAACTTTGCATGTAGACAAGCCCTTTAATAATGAACTAATTTACCTGAGAAGATGGAAAATAAAAGTGTAGTAAGGAAGCATAATTCAATTTCAGGTGTGGAGCCCTAATAATACTACCGAGCTCTTACATAGCACCTTCCACGCATAGATCGCAAAACACTTTACAAAAGAGATCGGTAGCATTATCTCCATCTTACAGATGGGAAAACTGGGGCAGAGACAGGTGATGTGATCAGCAAGTTAGTGGCAAAACCAAAAATAGAACCCAGGTCTCCTGAGCCCCAGTTCAGTGCTCTATCCGTTAGACCTCACTGCTGCTGCAGCTTCACTGTTCGGGACCCGAGTTAGCGAGATTAAAGCTACGTCGGGTACGTCTGCTGCACTGCAATCACACCCAGCGACTGGAATATAGACGTACCCTTTGAATCTCTCCAACTTGCAAGCCTTGGCTCACACATATGCCAACATACTCAACTGTTTGTATCAAGATCCTAATGCACCAGGCTTCTCCTGAAAGTCACTCTTGCTCCCAGCAGCTCGAAGAAGCTGGGAGATTTTCCTGGCGCGTTGGCAGTTGAATGGGACAATTGTTTAGCTTTCTTGTCCTCTGTCTTCATGGTGGTCCTGCTAACGGGTGGATGGGCAGGGAGCTAAGAAACGATCTGAGTTTGCCAGATTGTGGTTCTCCTTCTAAATGGAGGTTAGTAAACTCTTAACATTTCCTGCTAACATGGACACATTAAAGGTTCCCCAGGCTAACAACATCTCTGCCTACAGTTCTGATCAAACTCAGCGGTTAACCCATCGAGTCAAGAAATTCTCCTCTGGCTAGCTTCCAGCAATTCATGCCTCCCTTTATGCTTTCCATATTCCAGTCTGTTTTCCATTTGTTTAATATTTATGTTGTAAGAACCAACCTGAACTGTGCCCAGTAGATTAGACCACTGGTCTGGGTGAGCCAGCAGCTGGCCTCCGCCAAAGCATGGCGCTTCAGCCAAATGCTTTTGGTAAAAATTGGATTCAAAAGAGAAAAAGCAAAGACCAAATCCTGCAGTCTTTAAGCAGGCAAAACTCGCAGTGACTTCAAACCCAGGAGCGGAAGGATGGTCCAGTGGTTAGAGCATTAGCCTGGCATTCAGTTCATTTTTCTGCTCTGCCGCAGGCCTCCCGAGACACCTTGGGGTCGGTTGCCTAGACTCTCTGTGCCTTGGTTTCCCCATCTGTAAAATGGGGGATTATACTGCAGATTAACTATTTCTGATTAGGATTAAGCTAATTCAAAATAAGGCATTCATATTCTAGAATAAGAACATCCACCCATTGAGTTAATCAGGATTACCTACTTTGAATTAACTCTTCATGCACTATAAGAAGCATGTCCACATGGGAGTTGGTGCTGAATAGCTATTGTACTTCAAACCCAAACACTAGTTTATTTTGTAACAACTTCCCCATATAGACAAGCCTATAGTCTAACGCCTGCTCTCCTTATAAAACCATACCAGTGCCTGGAACTTTTGAAGCCTGTTCTTCTCCAACAACTTTCACAGTAACATAGAAGAGGCCAGTGTGTCATTGATAAGATTCAGCCTAAGAGAAAACCAATCAAGCTCTTTCTGTTGCATGGCCCTGGTGCCCGGCTTCGTGCGCATCACTGTGGGATAATGGCTTTCAAACAACTGTGGCATATTTAGCGTTCCCCTGACATTGGTGTTTATAGCATCTTGTTCATATGCAGGGGTAACCATGAATGAATCCTCCTGTTCTAAAACCGCCCGGTGACAGAGGATGCTGTGAACCTGGACTCAGAACGGGAATTCAAATCAGCAAAGGGCCAAGCAGAGGTTGATTGTTTGGCTCCAGGCTCTGTTTCAGGGAGTCTGTAAGACTGGGCTGGGAATCATGAGAACATGTTCTCTCCCAAAGCCCCAGGTGCTTCGGTTTCCTGTCTCGGATAGAAAGGTTGAAAGAAAAGTCTCCTTTTCAGCACTGCTGATGCTACTCAGGACCCAGGAGTGCAACTTGCATGCCGGGAAACTCCCATTTAGCCAGACACTTCAGAGCCCCAGTGAAAGGTCCATGCTTGTTTTTATTAAGCGACCTGCAGAGAGAAGCCTGCGCTGAGCTGAATTACACAGAGAAAAGGGATATTTCATCTTCCACAGAAGCCCCTACACGTAGGGAGCCCGCATGGAAAAACAAAGCAAAAACAACACATGTGAAAGGCTATAAGGGACCTTCAAATAACATCCCTGAGATGGCCTTCATGGCCGATATTCCTTACGGCTGTGGCCATTGTAAATACACAGAGCCTTGGGTCCTCGCAGCTGATAATGAGAAACACGTGGCTCTAACCCCTGAGCCTATAAAAATTTGCTGCAGAAGACCAGAGAGAGCCACATGTATTGTTATGGCAGGAGTCACCATATGGTGCTAGGACATGTAGTCCTACAAGGTCAAGAGAGAGAGAGATGCTGTCTTTCAAGGAATACTGTGTTGTTAGCTGTGTGAGGTAGGTTCTTTGGAGAAGGGGGGGAAAGCTGTGGCAAGCAGCAAGGGAGTTTGTCTGCCTTAATCTTTCTAACTAGAGTCAATTTGTGGGGCAGAGCTGCTCTGGGAACTGGGCTCTGGAGTGAGATCCCAGAATGAAGGAATTGCCTGTGCGCTGTTTGTGAGCGCCTCTGTTCCGGGACTGGTGTATACAATGTGCAACAAACAACTTACACTAAGAATATACTCGGTAGCTGTGCCACTAATTTCTCCACTTCAAGGAAACAGATCTGCCTGGCCCCAGTATCAGCTACTGCTCAGCAGAGGGGAGACAATACCATGTCACACATGCTCTGTTGTGTGTTTCTGTATGTTTAGTTCATGATCTTCTTTGGGTTTTTGATTAAAGAAAGTACAGTCTGCTGATTGGAGCACATGACCTAGGGAGAAAGGACCGAAGGTGTTTCCTCTGGTTCCTTCATGGGGTAATCTTTGGGCCAGTAACTTAACTTGACTTTACCAATCTTTAGAATGGGCAGAGATCCTCACTGTTTTCAGAGCACGTCAAGATCCTTTGGTAAAGGGTGTCAGGCTGGGTCCCATGCCGCCTCTCATGCTTGGGAGAAGCACTCCATAGCGATCTGCAAAGGCCCCAACTTCTAACACGCTAGCATTTTCCTTTCATTTGTTCCCATGAGGTAGACAGCGTAATCCCAGGGAAGAAACCCAGGGAATTTCAGTCTTCAGATGGAAACAAGACTGCCTTTTGTATCAGTAGAGCCCAAAATACCTCTGATGATTAGCAGCCAGAGCAGGGCTTTTCTTGGTCTTTATCTCTGATGTCTTCCATTTACAAAGGATGTCCTTTCAAACCTTGCCAATTTTGCCTCCGACAAGTAGATAAAGTTACTTCCATGCATGGAGCATTACCAAGTTTTCTCTGCTTGCAATAGAGAATGCCGAGCTATTTAAAGAACTGGCAAACTTTTAAGGGGGACTGATCACTGTGTTTCTTTTTCAAAAACCTCCAATACTCTCGTGGCAGAGACCTCTTTCCAAACCACCTTTGCACACACAAAGCTCCTCAGAGCAGTCACTGGGGCCCAGATGGAACTACAGATATTTAAACCAGTCGAGCATCTGGTTCCACATCCTTAGTTTGTGTCTGTGGGGCACAGAGCACCCTGCAGGATGCCCTGGGAAAGAGTAAATGTTCTACAGGAGACCTTGCTGCTCTCCCCATGTTCTAATTCTGCTCCCACTGACTTCAGTGGAAAGTTGTGACCTTGAGATCCAAAGGGAGCTGGGGCTGTTGCGTCATAAAGAGTTTAGGCCCCACAATTGGATCCACCTGGGTGCAGAAGTCTTCCCCCATAGATCTGGGCCTTAAGTACGCATCTGTTCAGAGTCAGCATGAGCCATCGTTAACTAGAGGAGCTAACGGAGGAGGTCTAGGAGGTGGTTGGCGAAGAACTTATGGGGTGGAAAAGAGGCTGGGAGGGGACATATTTGAAATACCAAGTAGGAGGGCCTTGGCAGTACCTTACTAAGCTGTTTGCACCTCTCAGCTTGCTCCTGGAGCCCCAGGGTCAGACAAGCCTCCAGGATTTGAAGCAGCTCACTGAGGACTAGGTGGTGGTGACAGTACCTTGGGTGTGGAGGTGCATCGCAGCGGCCTCTCCTGCCACCAGCACCCAGAAGATGGCAGAGGGCCTTTCAGGGAGCTAAGGGGCGGCTCTTACATGTGGTCTTTGGCAATACAGCCTGGTTCGTCCAACTCCCCAGTGCCAGCAGCCAGTTCCCCAGCTAGCCATGGCCCTTCCTTGAGCGTGGAACAGCTGGAGAGCTAGAATTCTGGCCGACCTCTGCACACCATGACAGGGATGGTTTTGCACAGGCCCACAGAATCTTACCTCTGGAGCCACGTGCTGTTGGCGTGAAACCTCCAAACCAGTTCACATCAGAGCTAACAGACTTGTCAATTTTCCAACCACTTGTGCCCCAGGCAAATCGCACAGGAGTCACCCAAATGTTTCGCCCCATTCCAACAGCAATCAAGAGAAAGCGTTTCCTAAATGCCTCCCAGGGACCACGCCGCTATAAGCCAGATCCTGCTTTCACTGAACTTAACGGGCTTGCTTTCCTGAGTGAAGCAAGCAGGACTTGACAGTATATTCTAGCATGCCAGTTCCTATTTGCATTACAAGCCCCACCTAGCTGTCCCAGCTGAGGTCAGGGCCCCATTGTGTGAGGTGCTGCACGGACACGGGGACACAAACACACACACACACACACCGAGTAAGAGGGAGAATTTCTGACTTTGGCAGCTTGCAATTTAAAGATACAAGACAGAAAGAGGAAAGCTCACCCAAATTTTACAGATGGGGAAACTGAGGCACAGAGAGGCTTGCTGAACGGGCCCATACAAAGTCTGTAGCTGATCAGGAAATTGAACCAGTCTCCTAAGTCCCAGCTTACTGCTTTAACCACAAGGCACTTTCCCTCACCTGTACATAGAGGGTGAACTTCAGTCCCATGCAGGGGATCAGCAAAATGCCTATGCGTGGGGACGGGATTTAAGTCGCGGATGGACCGTTTGCTGGCAGTCAGTGGGAAACCTGCCCAGTCACACAGCACTGGCTCTCTTTGCTCCCAGCTGCTACATTGCATTAGGCACGGCCTATAAATACTTTCGTGACTTGCCTATTATTTTCCCACCTCAGCCATTGCTGTAGCTACCAGAGAGAGAGAGAGACGTTCTGCCACTGTGAATGGGGAGAGGGGCAATTCACACGGCCGAGGAGGTGGCCACAAGACAGCATCCTTATTAAGCTGTTGTTCCACAAAGAAGTCTTGGCACCCTGGCATTAGTCTGTTTATGACAACATTGACTTTAGCAAAGCTTTTGACACGGTCTCCCACAGTATTCTTGTCAGCAAGTTAAGGAAGTATGGGCTGGATGAATGCACTATAAGGTGGGTAGAAAGCTGGCTAGATTGTCGGGCTCAACGGGTAGTGATCAATGGCTCCATGTCTAGTTGGCAGCCGGTATCAAGTGGAGTGCCCCCAAGGGTCGGTCCTGGGGCCGGTTTTGTTCAATATCTTCATAAATGATCTGGAGGATGGTGTGGATTGCACTCTCAGCAAATTTGCGGATGATACTAAACTGGGAGGAGTGGTAGATACGCTGGAGGGGAGGGATAGGATACAAAAGGACCTAGACAAATTGGAGGATTGGGCCAAAAGAAATCTGATGAGTTTCAATAAGGATAAGTGCAGGGTCCTGCACTTAGGACAGAAGAACCCAATGCACAGCTACAGACTAGGGACCAAATGGCTAGGCAGCAGTTCTGCGGAAAAGGACCTAGGGGTGACAGTGGACGAGAAGCTGGATATGAGTCAGCAGTGTGCCCTTGTTGCCAAGAAGGCCAATGGCATTTTGGGATGTATAAGTAGGGGCATAGCGAGCAGATCGAGGGACGTGATCGTTCCCCTCTATTCGACATTGGTGAGGCCTCATCTGGAGTACTGTGTCCAGTTTTGGGCCCCACACTTCAAGAAGGATGTGGATAAATTGGAGAGAGTCCAGCGAAGGGCAACAAAAATGATTAGGGGTCTGGAACACATGAGTTATGAGGAGAGGCTGAGGGAGCTGGGATTGTTTAGCCTGCAGAAGAGAAGAATGAGGGGGGATTTGATAGCTGCTTTCAACTACCTGAAGGGGGGGTCCAAAGAGGATGGCTCTAGACTGTTCTCAATGGTAGCAGATGACAGAATGAGGAGAAATGGTCTCAAGCTGCAGTGGGGGAGGTTTAGATTGGATATTAGGAAAAACTTTTTCACTAAGAGGGTGGTGAAACACTGGAATGCGTTACCTAGGGAGGTGGTAGAATCTCCTTCCTTAGAGGTTTTTAAGGTCAGGCTTGACAAAGCCCTCGCTGGGATGATTTAACTGGGAATTGGTCCTGCTTCGAGCAGGGGGTTGGACTAGATGACCTTCTGGGGTCCCTTCCAACCCTTATATTCTATGATTCTAGCCCTTCAGGGTGAGAACATCTACACAACAAAAAACCCCCCACAAGACTGAGTCTCAGAGCCCAGGGCAACTGACCCAGGCTAGTGCTCCGGGGCCAGAATAGCCAGGTAGACATTCCCACTAGGGCTGGAGCCTGGGTTGTGAAACCTGGCGAGGGGGGTGGGTCTCAGAGCCCGGGCTCCAGCCTGACCAGCACCATCTAGGCTGCTTATTTTTAGCCTTGTAGTGCAAGGGTTAGCCCAGGCTCTGAGATGCCATGTTTTTGGGGTTTTTTGCAGTGTGAATATACCCTGTATGTCTATACTGTGCACCAAGGCCTGGTTTGGACTCAGGTTTGAACCCAAACCTCCCTTCTGTCCACACACAAATCAGTCCGACTCGGGTCAGCGAGGATTCAGGACCCAGGTCCTAGGACCCCGTTGGGATGTGGGATGGGAGAGTCAGAGATCGAGTCCCACTGCGACTTGCTTCTAAGCTCCATTTTGCAGTGTGGATGCAACTCAAGATGCAGACGCAGATCACAAGGTCTGCACAGTGCAGTATGGATACATTAGCATGTCTGCAAGATGCAGGTCTAGCAACTGTAAACCCATGTTTATCATGCAGTGTGGATGCTCAAGTGAGGCTTGGAAACACACAGTCTACAAGCCCAGGTCCCACAGACCCAGATTTACAATGCAGTAAAGACAGACCCAAAGGCCCTGATCCTGCAAATGACTGAAAGCACCCCTGTATTCACATCCTACAAAATACACCTTGTGAGGCATTTAAAAACTAGTAATTCACAGCTCAATAGCAGCATGGTGAAAAGCGGGTAGCAACACTATGTAAAGTAATGAAACACCCTCCCCCCCACCCAGTATGATGTTATTAGCACACATTTAAAACCACCCAGTCCTGCCTAGGCAAAGGTAATTAAACAGGTCTATCCTAAACAGAGGAGTGTGTGTTTACTTCAGTGCAAGTAGGACACAGGGTCCTCCAGACAGCAGGGGAAGGAAATGGCAGGAGACAAAGCAAACGTGCATTTAAGCAAACACAGGGGAAGAGAAAGAGCACGGAACCTCCTTCCACTCCAGACTCCATGTCACCTCCTTAACCATTTGAATAAACTTGGTTTTGAGGGATAATCTTCAGAAAAATCCACTTCAAGGGACAGAGAACCCCAAGTTCTCTCTTTCACCTAAGAAAACAAAGGCAGTCGCACATTTGGCCCCCAGGAGAGATTGTGACCAAGGAAAGGGTCAGACACCATCTTGCTGGATGAGCGGGGATGGGAAAGGCCACCTTAAATAAAGCCTTGAACCACAACTTGCTAGGTTAAGTTTCAGACTTTTTGATTCCTGTTTTCACTTGTATTGGCTTGTAACCATTTCTATCTTCGTCTCAGGTACTCAAATTCACTGACAATCCTATCTCCTTTTAGTAATAAACTTGTTTTATATTTTAATTTAAACCAATCCAGTATTGTGTTTAAACTGAACTCCAGTTAATGTAGCAAACTGTTGCATATTGACTCTATACAGGAGCAATGAACCTTTAACATCTGAACTGTCCTGGAGAGGGCTAAACCGTGCAGAACTCTCGGTCTTGGGAAAATTCAGGACTGGGAGTATATTAGGCTCATCCTGCAAGTAGTAACCAAGACTGGTGGAAGCCAGAGTGCGGCTGGTGTGTTGCTAATGAGCTGGTGGGGTCAAAGGTCGTGGGACCAGGGCTGTAGCTATACCCAGATACTCAAGTACTACGACAGCAAAGCACCCCAAGGGATTCAAGGTTGTGGGGCAGGCGGTGACAACCCCTCCAGTAGCAAAAAATTCCCAAAGGCTAGTGATGGGACACTGCATGGGGAGGGCTCTGAATTACTACAGAGAATTCTTCCCTAGGTGTCTGGCTGGTGGGTCTTGCCCACATGCCCAGGGTCCAGCTGATTGCCATATTTGGAGTTGGGAAAGAATTCCCCCCCAGGTCAGATTGCCAGAGACGCGGAGGCAGGAGTGCCCGCCTTCCTCTGCCATAGGGGACACAGGTCACTTGCAGGTTTAAACTAGTGTAAACGTTGGATTCTCTGTAACTTGAAGTCTTTAACCCATGATTTGAAGACTTCGGTAACTGAGCCAGAGGTCTACGACAGGAGTGACTGGGTGAGGTTCCGAGACCTGCCACGTGCAGGAAGTCAGACTAGATGATCATGATGGTCCCTTCCAACCTTAAAGTCTATGAGTATCAAGGCCTAACTGAGTAGTCAGTGGGCAGCTAGAGGCAAGGAAGCATTATTTGTTTAGGTTTAAGATAATAAAAAGACACCTAATCAAGGCTCTGAGCCCTCACACCCCATTAACACCACAATAAATACAATGAAATCCTGGCAGCATTAAGATAAGAGGTGAAGTTACAGTCTAGTTAAAAGAACCAATGGCTCATGAACAGCTGGGGGGAAAAAAACAACAAATTTGGTTTAGAAACAGTTTTCAGAGTAGCAGCCGTGTTTGTCTGTATCCGCAAAAAGAACAGGAGTACTTGTGGCACTTTAGAGACGAACAAAATTATTTGAGCATCAGAAAACAGACTCCAACGGGAAACTGCTGAACTGGAATTAATTTGTAAACTAGATACCATTCACTTGGGCTTGAATCGAGACTGGGAGTGGCTGGGTCATTACACAAATTGAATCTATTTCCCCAGGTTAAGTATCCTCACACCTTCTTGTCAACTGTCTGAAATGGGCCATCTTGATTAGCACTACAAAAGTTTTTTTTCTCCTACTGATAATAGCTCATCTTAATTAATTAGCCTCTTAGAGTTGGTATGGCAACTTCCACCTTTTCCTGTTCTCTGTATGTATATATATCTTCTTACTATATGTTCCCTTCTAGGCATCCGATGAAGTGGGCTGTAGCCCACGAAAGCTTATGCTCTAATAAATGTGTTAGTCTCTCAGGTGCCACAAGTCCTCCTGTTCTTCTTTTAGGAATAGTGTTCTTGCTGTTTGGCCTGAGCGTGACAGATCTGCAGAAGCTCTAATTCTAACCGAATGGAGGCACTTTGGGAACCAAGAGGTTGCATCTTCCCAGGCCATTTTTCTCATTTGATTGTTAAAACAATTGCTTAAATGCATGGGTTTGTTTACACAGGGAAAAAGAGCATCATAGCTATAATGGAATAATGTTTCTGCTTTAGCTATGCCAGTCAATTTCCTCTGGTAGAGAAGCCCTTATAAACACCAAAACTAGCAAGACATACATTGATTCAGCAATCACAGTCACCGACATCAGGATACAAGAATGCAAACATGCCAGTGTATTGCTCTATGCTTTTTGCTTTCCAAGGAAGTCTCCAGCTAGGAGCTGAAATGTCATAACCAAAACCAGATCTCATGTTGTTTCATCTCCCTGAAGCAGTACGGAGACAACACAAAAATATACAAGCACTAAAACCTGCTGGGCCTGACCCTGCCAACTGCTGAGCATCTTCTGAAAGCTGCTACATGCCCTAAACTCACAGTGACAGACACAATCAGGCCCTCAAAACAGAGATGATATAGGGATTCTGAGTGTGTATAAACAGCGGAACATCAATTCGTAATTGACTAGAAGGATTACAAATTATGCCATGCGTCATATTCATTTCCCTGAACTTCTGTGCGCCTTAGTGTCTCTGTCTGTAGAATGGGTACAACAAAATCCCAAAGTATCTTTGGGAGCTACAGTAATTAATTAGTCTGTAAAAAGCATTGAAAATTCCTGCTCAGGTCAGGGTAGGGTGACCACACAGTAGGGGGGAAAAATCGGGACGGGGGTGGACGGTAATAGGCACCTATATAAGACAAAGCCCCAAACATCGGGACGATCCTATAAAATCGGGACATCTGGTTACCCTAGGCTAGGGCATGCTTAGCTCAGGAGATTTTCTCAAACCACAGGCCAAGACAGCACCCGTATGTACTGCAGCTTCAGAGCACACAAAGGCTTTTAAAATTAAGAGGAAAATATCAGCCTTCCAGCAGATCCTTGAATCAAGAGACTTCCCCCTCCCCCTTTCATGATCAAATTCATTTAGGCAGGATCCACAATGACCTAACCGTAACCTGTTTATTGCACAAGATGCTGGCAGCATTGAGTTCTGATTAAGTCTGACTTTGCTCTTCTTCAAATATATATATATATATATATAAAAAAAGTGTGCGTGTGTGTGTGTGTATACTCATTCATTCACACACACACACCACACATTGCTGAGGAAAACTGCTCCTGATTTTCAGTGATTCTTCCACACCCCTCCCCATATGCAACAGAATTTTTTCGGCAGTGGGAACCTTTTCTATTTGCCATTACGTTACCTTCCAGTGCATGTTGTATAGACGTGTTTCTTTAAAAAGGGCGTGAGCATCACTTAAAACCTCTCGGTCTTAAAAATTAAAAAAGAGCACAGGCTCTGAACACATTTTGAATCCAGCAGGGCACTTCCATTGTGCTCCTTACAAGAGGTACGAACTTAGCATATGCAAACTGTACACATTATATATTAGAATTAGAAAAAAAAAATCATCCTGTTTCCTGCCCAGTGTAGAATTCTTGAGGCCAGAGTCAAATATCCTGGTAGGCTTTTAAAAGGGAGAATATTTATGACTCCGGATAACTCTCCTAACTGTGCCCCCAAAGCAAAAACGTGAATCCAAATGCCCCTGATGTTCGCGAGTGGGGGTGTTCAAATTATATAGCTCAGGCTGTCTCCAGACAATTTGCATGCCAAGATACATGTAGTCAGCTCTCACGCTCCAGACTAGAAGATTGACACAGGAGTTAGGAAAGAATTATTCCCTTTCGCACCCACATGGGAATCACTGGGCAATTGATCATGGGCCCAATCCAATTCCATTCAAGTCAGTGGGAGTCTTTCCTCCTACTGCAGTGAGCTTTGGCTTAGTTTGTGTGCCCACGTGAAAAGGGTGTGTGTTTGTTTGTTTTGCCTTCCTACATGGCTGCTGCTGGAGGCAGAAATTTGACTCAAAGGCACCATAGTTTCATATGTTATGGTAAATCCTCAGGAGTGTGTGGAGCGGCTCCTAAAACAAGAGGCTAATGGCTCCAGTCTATCTCCTCCTCTAGGACCCTGAGGAAACAATCTCCTTTCCTTGTAATCTCACCTGCTCTGAAAAACTGGGAATGATACATTATGAAGACTAGGAATGATATAACATGAATTAGACTCACCACTCACGCTCCCTCTTTCAGGTAGCTCCAGCATTCTGCTCTCCGCTTCGCCCCCAACCAGACTGGGGACCACCTCTTGCTGCACATTAGCTTCTTTGCAGGCTGACATTCCCAGCTGAAAGGCAAAACCCTACACTGAACTATTCTGACCTTCCCTCATCCAGCCCAGAGCTGCTTAACCTGGGAAAAGACAGCAGCTTCCTGACCTTCTGGGAGTTTCAGGCAAACTCTGTACCAAGGAAACAAAGCACCACTCCCTGCTACTAGGCAGAAGCAAGCCCAGCTGGGGCTAATTAAGAGACACAGGTGAGTAATCAGCAGTGGCTAACAAGAAGCAGAGCTCACAAAGCACAGTAGCCTGCTACAGGCTTTCAAAAGTAGTTAGGGCCACAGATTTTGAAAGGTATCTAGACTCTTAACTTCTATGAAAGTCCTTAATGTTTTGGGGAACCTGAGCAGAGACACCTTACAGGGCCTGACTTGTAGGGAGTCCTCTGAAAACCAGACCACTTTTAAGCTTTAACACCCGACATTACAAGTCAGACTTGGTCCTGAGAATGAAGCTGCTCCATCTCCCCAGGAGAGAGGTGAGAGTAGGGTAATGTTCTAAAATAGAGAGGAGAGAATTTATTTGAGACTGTACTGTTCTTTGTGGTTTTATTTTCCATGCTCTCCTTTGAGTCCCTCAGGAAGTGATGACAATTTCTAATGCACTCCCCCCAAAGTCCCCACCTGTTGGCCTCGATGCTCAGTGCAGAGATGAAATGCCTGGGAAAAGCCCTGAGTTTGAATCTCGTGCTAATTTTGGGGGTGGGGCTACAGCCTATCTTTGATAGCCTTTTCTTGTCGATGAGGACAGCTTGCAACTGTGCTGTACTGCTGGGGGGAGGGTTGTGATTTTCCGTTGTCTTTCCCCTGACAAGCCCCAGAAATAAGGCTCCTTGTTCTGATGTGAAGAGCAAGACACTGCAAGCAGAGTGAGCCTCCTCCCATTGCCTTGCAGTGGTTAGGGACAGGTAGGTTAGATCCAACAGCAAAAACTTTGGGCCTAAGCCTGCAGTGTTAAATCTGCTGAAGGAAGCTGGGGGTATGCCACCGAAGAGCAGCCAGAGCCCACGTTTTCAGGGATGGCTACGGATTTTGGATGCCCCATTTTTGAGTCCCTGCATGAGACACCTAAGGCCTGATTTTCTGCAGATTTCAGTGAGAGTAGCAGGGGTCCTCAGCACCTCAGAAAATCAGGGCTTTGGTGGCTCAGGTTGGGAAGGGAACCCAAAACAGAGGACTCAGAAGGAGGGGCTGTCAGTATCTTGGGGTGCTATTTGTTAAGCAACGGCAGGGCGTCTGTGTGTGTACTCAGCACTGTACAGGACACAACATGGAGGCAATACCTACCCTCAAGAGTTTGCAGTACGAAAGGCTGGCTGTATTGAACAGAAGTTGCACTGATTTTAATTAATTGTTGTGGGCATTGTGGCAAAGGTGAGTCTTTAGGAGGATACAAATGGATAGGTGGGCTGGGAAACTGGTTCAGGCAGGTAGTCTGCAGTGAGGTGCAGCACACAACCTGAACATTACACCCTGCTGAATGGATTAGGAGAACATTTGCATGTTCCCAGCAAATTCAGTTCTGGCAACAAGACAGATGAAGAGACAGATCTGGCAAAGAATGTTGTGGCTTGTCAATTTGCAAGCTCCTATTTGCACACCGTGTGCGAGGAGGGCCCCAATTCAGCAAAACGCTTCGGCCCGTTACTTAAGTCCCATTGAATACGTCTACAGTGCAAAGGGAGGTTCGACTGTAGCATAAGTAAGCACGCCCACTCTAACTTTAATCTAGTGTTGACATGGTTGGCATAGGCTTTAGTACAGGTCAGCTGCCTGAATACAAGCCCGCCAGGGACCCTGGGTATGTACTGGGGTTACTGGCCCATGCCGAAGTCTGTGCTATCATGTCTACACTTTTCAGAGTAGCAGCCGTGTCTACACTGCCATTGTTACCCACACTAGGTCGATTAAAGCTAGAGTGCGCAGGCAAGCCCACCTTCAATTGCAGTGTAGACATACTCATTGAGGCCGACGGGACTCAAGCACATCCTTAAATTTAAGCCTGTGCTTGCATGGTTTGCTGGATTGGGGCCTTGGTCATGCTGCTTATGTGTCCATCTTCATCAATCTCCCTTCATTTCCTCCATGGAAGGAAATATTCTATTAGAAACCCACAATAGCAGAACACCAGTATTCCACACTGAGGAAAGGGAAGTTTTACATGGAGCAGGTTCTCCTGCTTTTCTCCTAGTGCGTTCACCTTTGTCTAGTAAACAAAACATATGGAAACAGGCTTGAATTAGTGTAGTTCTTTAATAATAACCTCAAGATCAGCAAGGGTAATGACTGAATTTAACAAATGACACATGCAACAAACACAGGGAGTAGAACATCATCATTTAAACCTGGCTTAACTGTCCCCTTCCAACCAGTCCTGGGATATCAACACTGAAGTCAATATCGATCTATAAAGCATGTTTCCTTTCCACTGCTGCATCATCCCCAGCTATTAGCAGTATTCTTGACTCGAACACTGCTCGAGTTCTCAAAGAAACTAGGCAGCCCCCCCACTCCAACTCCCCATCATCTAAATGATGACAAAACATGTTTTGACACGACATGGAGTATCTGGAGAATTTGGAAGATCACAAGGCTAATCTGAACAAAGGCTTCAAATTACAGCCAGCAGCAGCTTGGAACTTTACAGCATTTTGTAATGTTCTTAATCCTCATCAAATGCTACTGCATATTTCTTTCAGGCTGTTGGACACAGATTGACGTAGAGCATTGCATATAAAAAAATGTACATGAATAAAGAATAATATAAGTCCCGGGCCTGAGTGTCCTAGTCAGAGCAAATCACTCAGAGCTGTTCATTGCGATCAACACCAATTCTATTACGTCTATATTTCTGCATGTGCAAGTGGTAAAAACGATACAAAAAATGAAACCCTAATTCCTGTTGAAATTGCAGGGCAGATGTTTCACCATTCAGCTTCTTCCTTTTGTTCTGTAATGAACATTTGCCTCCAAATGGCTAGCTTGGAACGACAGCTTTGTAATATGTATAACAGGAAAGTTCTATTGGGAGAGGATACATAGGGTACCATATGTCTGTATACAGTACACCAGTTCATTCAACCTTGTTTGCATAGCATTAATTGTCACTGGAAGGCGTTGTGAAATTACGGCCAACGTTCTCAAACCTGGTTGCCTAAAGTTTCATAAGCCTGGTCAACACTACAAAGTTAGGCTAATGCAGCGACATCGCTCAGGGGTGTGGAAAATCCACACCCCTGAGCAATGTAGTTAAATCATCCTAACCCCAGTGCAGACAGAGGTAGGTGGACAGAAGAATTCTTCTATCAACCTAGCTACTGCCTCTCAGGGAGGTGACGGGAGAAGCCCTCCCATCAGAATTGGCAGTACCACTGTAGCATTTCGAGTGTAGACGAGTTCATAGATTCCAAGGCCACACAGGACCACTTTGATCATCTAGTCTGACCTCCTGCCTCACACAAGCCAGAGAACTTCCCCAAAATAGTTCCCACAGAAGATCTTTTATAGAAACATCCAACCTTGATTTAAAAATGGTCAGTGATGGAGAATCCACCACAATCCTTGGTCAATTGTTCCGTGAGTTAATTACCCTCCCTGTTAATTACTCTCATCATTATGAATTCCCACCTTATTGTCAGCCTGAATTTCTCCAGCTTCCCTTTCCAGCCACCTTTCTCTGCTCGGCCCCTAACTCCACCTCAACAAAAGGAGTCCGCTTTTCTTTCTCAAAAGTGCCGTGCACTTGTGGCTCCCCTTGATTTCAATGAGGTTGGTGGGGGCTCAGCACCTTGGGAACTCAGCTCGCTTCTACTAAAGTGCCCAAATATAAAAGTAGGAGCCTAACTTTAGGCACACAAGTTCAATGGGTTTGGGGCCAAGCCTCAGCTGACGTCAATCAGCATAGTCCCACTCAGTTGAAGATATGTCCTTTTGGTCTGAATTTCCATTCAGATTCTGGCTTTGGCAAAGGTGCCTTCACTTCCCTGCCCTCTCTCTCCACCCCCCGCACCGTAGTTATTTCTTTTTCTCTCTTCATATTAATGCAATACAATGAAATTTAGATATGAGCGCAGCTACCCGGGTGGTTCCCCGTGGCCTGATTTTTCATAAATTCACAGGTTCTAAAGTCAGAAGGGGACCTTTCCAGTCATCTAGTCTGACCCCCTAGGGGCCTACCACAGGCAGCAGAATTTCACTCGGTCACTTCTGCATCAAACCCATCATTTCTGGCTGAGCTAAAGCATAACTTTAGGAAAGACATCCCATCTTCAAGTGATGGAGAACCCGTCATGTCCCTAAGTAAACTGTTCTAATGGTTAATTGCCCACACTGTTAAAAATGCGTGCCTTATTTCTAGTCTGCATTTGTCTAGCCTCAGTTTCCTGCCATTGGATTTTGTTATGCTTTTGTCTGCTAGATTATGTTTCGTACACCACATGCTGGCTAATACATAAAAGGACTCCATGCTTGTAAACCTAAACTGGCCCTTTATTAAGAGAACTGGCCCTTTATTTACAGGGATGCTGAAACTGCAGCTAGCATTCCAGCCACTTGCACACAGGCTGACTTCCTGAAGCCTTCTCTGAACACTTCCTTCCTGCAATCTGTGCTCCTGCCTCCAAGTTTCATGCAAGTTGCTACAGATTAAAGACCCATCTGCTATCAGAAACCTTCTCCCCTTTGGGAAAGGTCATTTCAGAGCTTTGCTGTTTAGGATCATCTCTTTGGGAACTTAGGGCCACGCATTTGAAGGAGCACGTGTCTGCAAAGAACAGTGCACCTAGATGTTTTGCACCTGCTGAAAGCCTCGTCAGAACACACAAATGGGCATCTACATACATGCACAAAGGGCAGCGTTTGCCATGTCGCTTTCAATTTAGTACATGCACCTATTGCATCCCCAGAAAATGTGGCCGTGGTCCTGTGCCTGTTGAAGTCAATTGAAGAACTTCCATTGACTTCAGTGGCACCAGGCTCCAAAGCTGCATAATTGTGCACACATAGGTTGATTTTAAATACAACACTGGAGGTAAATTCTGCTAGCCAACATCTGCTCTGGTTTTGCTGAGTACATTTTACATGGTCAGGGTCGATTGAAAACAAGTAACTTTGATTGCCCGTGGGCACTCAGATTCTATGTCCAGTTAATAACCAGCATGTTCAATGTCTAGTAAATAACTGGTCAATAACCAGTTAATGATTCTGTGTTCAGTTAATAAAAAATAGCCCTTTGCTTATCACTATACATACCCACTGCAGTATGGCTATTGACTACCCTAGATCCATGTACATGACTCCCATTCAGCGGATCGAGGGGCGTATGTAGCCCATAGTCCTTGTAGTTCAATTAATGCTATGTAAAGCAGGTATTCGTCACTACAGAAAATATTTGTACATTTATAAAAAGCAATACAAACATAAAGAACAAAAATACAACAAGCACAGCTTGATACAATAACATGCCATGAAATATCATTGGCTTTATAATAATTTACTACAACTTGAAAAATGTTCTTTTATCCACACTGGATAGGAAATGCTTCCATCTAACATATGGTAAGCATGCAATAACAATATATACAACAACAATTTGGAGTTTGCTTTTACTCATGAGAAGGATTGTAGTACAGGGATACATTAAAATTATTTTTTGGGGGCCTGATCGAGCTTTTCTGTTACTCTGTTTAAGTTTGTTTTTTTGGGGTTTTTTCCCTCTTAAATTGTGGTAAAGAATTTTTTATAGGAATCTGCAAACACTACTTTTAGTCCGAGAGTAGTAAAACTCATTTATTTGCCCCCAGCAATTGTTCTGATTTACTGGTTGACACGACAAAAATATATTCTTAATGTCATTTGGTTAAAAAATAATTTTCTTTCCAAACTTTTTTGTATCGTTGAGGATTTGTTAAGAGAAATACCTAGCAATCCTGCAGGACATTATTACACTATTCCCAGTTATTACACTTTCCATCTTCAGCTATTTAACTAGATGGCATCCATCTCAAGGGGAAGTCCAACCAAACCTTTGCAGGGCTTTCCAAGATTTCCAGTCCCACTTGACAATCCTAACGTCATCTTGTTGAACCGACCAGTACCTGCTACAGTCTGAGTAGCATCTAACCCAGTGAATGTCAAAAGTGGGGCCTGCTCTGTGCTGCCTGCAGACAAAACAGTTGTGATGGTGGATACATCGGCCCTTTCACAGAACAGCCCGCACATGGCTGCAGACCTCAGAGCCATTGTGATCCCTGTATGAAGTTATTTGTTTCATATGACATAAGACACACTGACCAAAGGGTTAGTGAGTGCCAACTGGGATGAATCTGAGCCTGATAGAAAGGGACTGTTTATAAAGGTCCCTAACAAAAGATATCCCAGTTCATTCCTTGACTCGGTCTTTATCTTTATATCTGTTCTGTTCCTCTTTCTTGTATAGCCTTTTCCCCTGGAAAAGCAATATTTCCAACAACACGAGTAACTACTTGGCAAAGCGTATCTGTGGTTGAAACCACTGGCTTTATATGAGTATGAAAACTCTTCGACAGTCATAGAACTGTAGCTACAAAGATGATTTGTCTTTATGACGTGGCAATTTCCAGGGAGATATTCATGTCATGGGAGCTGATCGTAAAAGTAAACTGGGGGGGGGGGGGGGCGGAGGTTTGACTTTAATCTTGATCTTATCTATTTCTAGCACTGTGTTACAAAGGCAGGTGCTCAGGAAGTTTACTATAGGTTAAAACATGTACATACGCAGTATTGTAAACTATGGGGGGAGGGTCCCACTGGGAAAAAGAAAAAAAGAAGGAGAAAACATGGAGAAATGCAGCCAGTGCATTTCTTGGAAGACTGATTCCCATCTCAGGCAACTTTGTGCATGACTTCGCCTTGGCCAACAACTGATAATGGAAGTGACAAGAGCAAAGTGTAGCCGCACTGTGTCCCTTTGACAAAGTGTATGGGAGACATCCAGTGCTTATTCAGGAAAGGAAAACAAAAATCAAAGCAGAGAAGTTGGTAAGGCAGAAGAAGGCAATTTACAAACAAAAAAGGCAGTGGTGAGATTCTGTGAAACTGACGACAATAACAGGATTTAAGGAGCCTAAGGGGATCGCAGTTTTTTAAAAAAACTTAATAGAACCAACCACTCATTCCCACTTCAGCTGTTTCAGAAACTTTCATTTTAAAATGGAAACGGTCCCTGAATTACTCTGCTGCACTCATCAGACAGGTGCCGTTAGCTAAGATTAGCGTAATGACTCTTCTTTCAACCTTCTCTTCCACAGGTTCCTTTGCTCAGTGGTCTCCGGACCCCTACTGCCTGCTGAAAACTTTGAACGCTGATCTTTCATTAACTCTTCCTCTTCAGGTGTGGGGTTGGAGCCCTCCTGTGGGTTTTCTTTTTATTTTACACGTAATTCATTTTTCTAGTAGTACTTTGGCCTCGTTCACCCACACTTCCACATAACAACATACACAAATCCATAAGCCTGACACCTACTCCAACACCCTCCTGGGAACTAAAGGATGATGGCCCCGTTCATTCTCTAGAACAAAGTCCGTTGGGATGGCTGCTTTTTTTTTTTTTTCCAGATTAAAAATCAAAGGTCTAACACTCCTCGTTATATTATCCTGCTGTTTACAGGTGTGTGAGAATAATCAGCTTTCCATATTAATCTGAAGCACTGCAATGAGAAGAGAACTCACGCAGTCATGGCAAAGTAGTCCATTGTGATGTCCACATGGTCTGTAGGAAGCTTTCAGCTGTGCCCTTCACTGTGGAGGATTGCCCTGTGGTCTCTGAATTTTCTAAGAGCTAGTCTAATTTCCAATTTCTTCCAGGATCACTGTGGTAACTCACAGAGGATGGGAGGGGGCAAGAACCCCGCTGAAGCGAACATTAGTGATTGATGTTTCTCCAGTGGCCTCATTTTTGCAGCCCCTGGATTTTGTCTCCTTGCTTGTTTGGCGACGCTTGATGCATTGTGGGATAATATATAAATAGATAAAAAGACTAATAAGTGGTTTGTTCTATTGTCACCCATTTCAGAATGTAAAGGCCTCCTATAACCCCCCCAAGACAGGTTTGTTACAGTACTGCTGAAAGAACCCTCCGAATGCTTCTGGAAGAGAGAGGGACAAGGTTGAACCCCTAGACGGAAGGGCGAGGGGGGGGCCTGGAGGGAGGAGGGGCTCGGTTGGGGGCCGGGGCCTGGGGAGGCGGGGGCAGTGGAGGGAGAGTGGATGATGGGGATGGGGTGGGAGGAGTGGGAGAACTGGGAGGAGGTGGGGTATAGATTGGGGCAGGGGGTGGAGGGTTGTAGATCGGGGCAGGGGGTGGAGAAGAGGGTGGGTGTGCGTGGTTGAGTGGGTATTTCGGCAGTGTCTCAGCATTCTTCACTCGGGTGAAATTGATACAGCGGCCCTAAAAGAGAAACAAAAAGGTTATTGAGCGTGGCGATGATGTAGGAGCCGAGGCCAGGCTGGTGGGTGAAGTGGTACTCCTACTCACAAATCAGCCATCTACGTTTATTTTTCTGGGTGCACAGTCGGAGTCAAGGCCCCTTTATGGGCCAGATTCTTAACCCAATCCTTGTGGCTGCTCTGAGAAACCCAAAAGGGTTCACATCTGGAGTGAACCGTGCAGTAGCAAATGCAAGTTGACTAATCATGGATGGACCAGCCCCACATCTGTAACTCCAGCTTGCGTGGTATTGTGAAAGTGCACACAGAACCATCCTTGCGACCACTGCTCGCTGATTCTATTGCAGCCAGCATGTGTCTATAGCCAGCAGTCATAGCCTATAAGATCCTGTGAAGGGACATGAACAGGACCCTACCAAATTCATGGTCCATTTTCATAAATTTCACGGTCATAGCATTTTAAAAATCTTGAATTTCATATAATTTATAATTCATATAATTTCATATAATTCAGATAATGAAATCTTAAATTTCACAGTGTCATAAGAAAATATGAATATGTATTTTAAAAATGGCAACATAAAAACATGTAAAGCCCTTAAGCCACCATTTCTCAAACAGGGGGTCGCAAGTCTATTGGAGGGGGCGTGACAGAATTGGCACCCTTCCTTCTGCGCTGTTTTCAGAACTGGGCGACCGGAAAGCAGCAGCTGCTGGCCGGGTGCCCCGCTCTGAAGGCAGGGGTGTACTTTTGTATACTTTTACCTTCTAGTAAAGAGTAAAATCACACAAAAGACCAGATTTCACGGTTTGTGACACATTTTCCATGGGCGTGAATTTGGTAGGGCCTTAGACATGAATGTCAGCCAGGATCGAGGCACCAGTGGTTAGAATGCCAGCATGGCAAAGGAGTACTACGGCTTTGTATTTGAGGAGGATGAACTGTTCCTTCCCACAACGCCCGCCTCATGGCCACAGAGTTTGGCAAGACCAACCTGGCTATATTGATGACTATGGCTGGATATCTAGATAATCAGGCATATCAGCTAATCTGGAGGTGTCTCTGCAGGCTCTTGGGACAGTTAGCCTTATGATCAACTCAGTCCACTCATGCAGCCATCTGTGCTAACAGTGGTTCATTCTAGCTGTCCAGGTATGTGCATGACTACTATCACCCTAGGATCTCACTTGTCCTCCATGAAAACAGATGCAGCCCTATTAAAATACTACACAGATGTCCTACAGTTTCATACCAGACATTTGCTTATGAGTTCAGGCATGCTTTTTCCCAACACATCCAAAGGATGGGAAATAATCAGTTCAATTATTCAGCAGTGGACCAATAACTCCAGTAAGAATTCCCCTACAATGTAATCCAGAGGGAAGACAGCTGTGAGAGTCAGATATTGCTAGAAGTGTATCCACCCCCCACCACATCTGTACACACAGGGGCTAGAGACCGTGGGTGGCAAGCCTCTGAGATTACACTTGAATTTACAATCAGTGCCATTGTGTGATGTAATAGATTTTGCACAACTGCTCTCATTTTAGCAGAGTTAAGGCAAAATTCTCACCTTCAGAGTTTGTCTTTGGAGTATATTCCGCTGACAGATCTGCCACAGGTAACAACGGAACCTACTGACCCTGCTGCAGAATACAAGTGATTCCCAATCTGAGTCCTCTGATCCCACAGAGACGAGCCCAGGAGAAGAAATGGGTTGAGAAGTCAAATCATGGATTCAACAATATGGCCAGACTGAGGCACGAGTCAGCTCTCAAAATCAGGAGATAGCTTCAAAATCATGAGAGGGATATATTTGGGGCTTTTATATTTGCCTTCTGCTTTCTGAGCCTTTAGGATACATTTGGGTTACATCTTCAAGCTTTTATCTGCAACCAGGAGGGCTAGAAACGAACTTTTAAAAAAATGAAAGCTGAGAGTCTCATGCAATCACCTGACTCCAGCAGCTGGGGCTTTAAGAAAAACACCGAATATCACACGACTCATGATAAAATCTCAAGAACTGGCAACAATGGTTCATGCTTCCCCTTTCCTGCTGCTGTTAGAATTCTGACTCAGAATTTTAGCAATGTCCCCCCCGACCTTTGGCTGATACAAAACTCCAGAGCCAACCTCCCTCCCCATGCTTGAAATCTGGAATTTGCATCTTGCATCTATATCAAATATTCTTCACTCATGTCCTGCTTCTAACTATTTATCAACTAGACAGGAGAGGGAGTATTATTTACCAAAACTAGTTGCTTGTACTGTATCCTTCCTGAAAGAGACAAACTGTTAAGTAGAATGTCTCCTTAGCCTGCTGCCCATGTGAAGCCAAAAAACTGCTTTCTGTAACGCTGCTATAAAAATGGTGCTAAGTTACAGTTTGTTATGTATTTTAAACAAAACCTTTGCCCTCTAAGCTGTTTAGCTTTTTCTAATAATTTCCACCTGTGAATGATCCCACAGTAAATTCTCTACTGTCGGAATCCAAGTTATTATATTACAGGCTCATTCTTCCAGATATGAACTCATACAAAGAGACACTGGAGGGCTTCTGAGCCCACAGTTTTTTTTCCATTTAGGGTGTTGGTGTGTGGGGAGGTCTGGGAGGTGAGGGGGGCTGGGGGGTGTTTTGCTTTTTCTGGTTCCTTTTTCAAAGTAAATGTTAGTGCTGGTGAAAAGATGCCAAACAGAACAATGATCCCAGGCAGAGGGGAGTGGTTCCAACGCACAGGAATGTGGTGGGATTTGAGACAACTACATTAGGAGCGCTGAACCCTCTCTGTGCCATGGGGTAGTCTTATTATACCCATTTTACAGACAAGTAATCTGTGAAAGAGGGATTATAAACAGCTTGTCCATACCATCACATCACATTGCTGATAAAAAGAGATTAGAATCCAGCCATCCTGATTCTCAGTCCGCCACCCTAAACACTAGACACCACTGAATCCCAAAAACCAAATGCAAGCAAGCTACATGGAAGTTTTGCATCAGATGTCCCTCCACTCCAGACGCTTTGCATTTTTTAAATACTAATGGCCTGTTTTTCCAAAGTGCTGAGCTGGGTCTCATGCTCTGGTGCCCTGGACCTTTTGCAGCCATTTACACAAGGTGTCAGTGGTGGTGAATGCTACCAGATGAGATTGGGCCACATGTGGTGCCAAGTTTCAGAGTAACAGCCGTGTTAGTCTGTATTCGCAAAAAGAAAAGGAGTACTTGTGGCACCTTAGAGACTAACCAATTTATTTGAGCATGAGCTTTCGTGAGCTACAGCTCACTTCATCGGATGCATACCGTGGAAACTGCAGCAGATATTATATACACACAGAGATCATGAAACAATACCTCCTCCCACCCCACTGTCCTGCGGGTAATAGCTTATCTAAAGTGATCATCAAGTTGGGCCATTTCCAGCACAAATCCAGGTTTTCTCACCCTCCACCCCCCTACACACAAACTCACTCTCCTGCTGGTAATAGCCCATCCAAAGCGACAACTCTCTTCACAATGTAGGGAGAGTGGTCACTTTGGATGAGCTTTTACCAGCAGGAGAGTGAGTTTGTGTGTGTGGTTTTTGGAGGAGGGTGAGGGGGTGAGAGAACCTGGATTTGTGCAGGAAATGGCCCACCTTGATTATCATTAATCAAGGTGGGCCATTTCCTGCACAAATCCAGGTAATCAAGGTGGGCCATTTCCTGCACAAATCCAGGTTCTCTCACCCCCTCACCCTCCTCCAAAAACCACACACACAAACTCACTCTCCTGCTGGTAAAAGCTCATCCAAAGTGACCACTCTCCCTACAATGTGCATGCACATTGTAGGGAGAGTGGTCACTTTGGATGAGCTATTACCAGCAGGAGAGTGAGTTTGTGTGTGTATGGGGGTAGGGGGGTGAGAAAACCTGGATTTGTGCTGGAAATGGCCCACCTTGATTATCATGCACATTGTAGGGAGAGTGGTCACTTTGGATGAGCTTTTACCAGCAGGAGAGTGAGTTTGTGTGTGTGGTTTTTGGAGGGGGGTGAGGGGGTGAGAGAACCTGGATTTGTGCAGGAAATGGCCCACCTTGATTATCATGCACATTGTGAAGAGAGTTGTCACTTTGGATGGGCTATTACCAGCAGGAGAGTGAGTTTGTGTGTAGGGGGGTGGAGGGTGAGAAAACCTGGATTTGTGCTGGAAATGGCCCAACTTGATGATCACTTTAGATAAGCTATTACCAGCAGGACAGTGGGGTGGGAGGAGGTATTGTTTCATGATCTCTGTGTGTATATAATATCTGCTGCAGTTTCCATGGTATGCATCTGATGAAGTGAGCTGTAGCTCACGAAAGCTCATGCTCAAATAAATTGGTTAGTCTCTAAGGTGCCACAAGTACTCCTTTTCATGTGGTGCCAAGTTGCCACTGGGGACAGTCTGGTCCAATGGGAGGATTGGGTGCTTAGCACCTTAGGCAATCAGGCTGTAGCTTTTAATTCAGTGGTAATTGTTTGATTCGTTGCATCGGCACAGGCAGCCAGATGGCGTGTCTATTTCAACAACTGCTGGGTTTGTCTCTTTAATTTCGATGCCTTCTAGTGGGTAGCTGGATATACATGTACCAACAATAAATCAGAAATAAAATGTTCCATTTCCTCCCTCCTCCTGCTCCGACGGCAGGCTAGAAAGGCTGCAAGATAGGATTTGATGGACTATGGAGGCTGAGGGGAGAAGACTGATGTGAAAATAGCTTCAGACAGCTTCTATGCAAGGGCGCTGCCAAAGATATCATCATTGTTTGTGGATATTAAGAAACAGCTGTCTGAATCTTAGACGAGCAGTAGAGGAAAGTGGATTCTGCTCTGAAATTATAAAATACCCTGCATGACCTGCGGTTGAGGACAGGCTGTTTTGTGTGAACAGAGGTCATCTAAAGAAAACGGGGTTGCAGAAACACTGTCTTGCACATATAGTGCACACACCGAGGCTGCTCTAAACTGTGTCATGGCTGCAATGGCCATCTGCCAGTAAGAGACTGGTGAAGCTTGCCAGGCTCTGGCCAGGCCCTTTTGGCAGAACCCCTAGCTACCTGTTGTAATCGACTAGGCGGCCCCGTTGCTTTTCTTGAACGGTGGGTCTGAGAAGTGAGCCATCAGTGCACAGTGTTTTAAACTAGTTCCCACTAACATGCCTGTATTCATGCCTGTTCTCAAATGTGACCCTGTTTAGACTTGCACGACAGCATTACAGTATACAAGGAGCCCTCTTTCCCCTCTACTCTGCCCCATGCGTTGTCATTAAGGCTCCATTTACGCTATGAGCTGGGGGGGGGTGGGGGTGATTCCCAGCTCGCATACATATGCTCTGCGCTAGCTTTGATCGAGAGAGCATGCTAAAAATAGCAGTGTAACCGTGGTAGCATGGGCAGCATCAGGATGGGATAGCTGCCCCGAGTCTGCATCCAGGGGATTCAGGGGGATTTGTATTCGGGGCGGCTAGCAACGGTGCCCATGCTACAGTGGCTACACGACTATTTTTGGTGGGTGAGCTCGGTGACAGCGAGCGCGAGTATGTCTATGCGAGCTGGGAATCATGCCCCTTCCTCCACCGGGAAGGCGGAGCCTTCAGATATGTTTACACTTCAAGCTGGAAGTGTGGAGGAGATATACCCACGCTAGCTCTGATGGCGCCAGCATGCTCAAAATAGAGCGTAGCAGCAGCGGCACAAGCGGTGGGAGGAGCTAGCTGTCCTGAGCCCGGGCCCGTCCGAGACACTAGACACATGCTCCGGGCGGCTAATCTCCCGCACAGCCATGGACCCATTCTACTTGTAGCGTGCTAGCTTGATCAGCTTGATGCCTCCAGCTTGAAATGGAGACATACCCTTACATCTGTGCCACCAGGGCGTGAGACACTGCTCTTCTGATCTGGTGGCATTTACTGCCCACTTTGCACAGAAATAAATGACAGCATGCGGTTTAGGGCAATGGAGAATGGGGCCCGATATTTATAAGACCTGCCCCCGGATACAAGTAAACCTGGGACGTTACTCTGAAAGATTGCACTCCCTTTTGCAAAGATCTTCGCTGCATCTGTGACACTGGCTAACAAAGGGGCACCAGATGATAAAGCAGCAGAAGCTTTTGAATCGAGGATGCCAGGCATGCCCCAGTCTTAAATCACAGTGTCCTTGGTTTTATTTTCTCTCTGCGGGTTGGTGGCTCATCTTTAACATTGTTTTAATGCACTTTGCTGCAATTTTAAGACAGGCCTGCTGAGTGAGTGAAAGTCTGAACCCAAGATTAACCAATTTTCTTCAGGAAAAAAACCCCATAAGAATGTTTTCCTTGTGCTGGTTCCATGTCTCCTGCAATGTAACTTTAGCAGCTTCAGACTATCACTTGCACGCTCTTTGTTTATTTTCTTTATTTATGTTGAAGTATTTATTTTTTTAAAAATGGGAAACTGGGCCAGAAAATAATGGGTTGTGATTATTATTTTGCCCGAAGAGTTTGGCGATGTTATAGTTTTGTGGATCCGACTACAACACAAATTGCATTGTGGATCAGGACACTGTTGACATCAGATATTCTTTTGGATCAAGTGGGGTCAAAGTCCAGACCCAGGGCTTGGGTCCTAAAAGCCATTTTGTTTCTTTGCCAGTTCAGCACTAGATGGTCATTTTACAGAGAAGAACTCAATCCTAGGAGAAGCATAATTCCCTCCCTGATTCCTCCATGCTCTGGGGGGGGGGGGGGAGGGGGGGAAGGGGGGTGGAGGGGAGGGAAGGAAGTTGGCTACTAGCCTATACCAGTCAGAAATGACTTCCTCCTCTGTGATACCTGGTACCTTGGGTGGGCAGAGTCATGGTTCCACCCACTCTCTGCTCACGTACTCTGGGGAACCGTGGGCCTGAAGCCTTCACAGCTGCGCCAAAGATCTGGGGAGGCTGTGCAGAGACCCAGGGAGGGTTCCTACTTCCCCTGGGGTCCCATGTGGATGAATCCAAACGATAATTGAACCCTGATCAACTTTGCAATTAGAGCCAGTTGAAAAACAGAATAACGTTTTCCACACAAATTTCATCCTGTTTCCCCCCCCCCCCCCACCTGAAAGTTTGAATTTTGAACCCTTCCACCCAGGTTTATTTGCCTATGTCAGTTGAGCAGCTCCTCTTGCTCCAAACCGCGAGTTAAGAGGCCAAATTCACAGGCAATGTGGTATCAGTTGACTCCCTTAAACTTTCTCATGGCCACTTACTGATATGGGAGTGTCTGTGTTGGAATACCGTAGTCCTTTAAAACCCACAGCCCTTTTCATAATTGTAGGGATGTTACCCCAAAACATGCGAGCAAAATTCTAATACAGGTCATTGTATCTGGCCTAGTTAAAGTCTCCCCGGAGTCTCAGTCAGGTATGGGCTGCTTATTCCTTTTGTGTCCTAAATTACTGCCCTGTGCTGTTGGACACGTGCTGCACTGAACCCCTGTGGTGGCTGCCATCCCATGGAGGAGGAAGCCATCTTGGCATATCCCTTACCTACCTCACAAGCATGTGAGGCTTACTTAGTTGTCCGGAAAGTGCTTCAGACTCTTCCAATGAAAGTTGCTATAGAAGTACCGGGTATTATAATACAGTCATCAACAGCAGCAAATTAGGGTACAGCAGATGGGACTTTCAAATGGTTCCTGCACTGGCCTAGAAGTTTTACTGACTTCGTTGGGGAGCAGATCATAGACTATCAGGGTTGGAAGGGACTTCAGGAGGTCATCTAGTCCAACCCCCTGCTCAAAGCAGGACCAATCCCCAACTAAATCATCCCAGCCAGGGCTTTGTCAAGCCTGACCTTAAAAACCTCAAAGGAAGGAGATTCCACCACCTCCCTAGGTAACCCATTCCAATGTTTCACCACCCTCCTAGTGGGAAAGTTTTTCCTAATATCCAACCTAAACCTCCCCCACTGCAACTTGAGACCCATTACTCCTCGTTCTGTCATCTGCCACCACTGAGAACAGTCTAGATCCATCCTCTTTGGAACCCCATTCAGGTAGTTGAAAGCAGCTATCAAATCTGCCCTCATTCTTCTCTTCTGCAGACTAAATCATCCCAGTCCTCTCAGTCTCTCCTCATAAGTCATGTGCTCCCGTCCCCTAATCATTTTTGTTGCCCTCCGCTGGATTCTTTCCAATTTTTCCTCATCCTCCTTATAGTGTGGGGCCCAAAACTGGACACAGTACTCCAGATGAGGCCTCACCAATGCCGAATAAAGGGGAATGATCACATCCCTCGATCTGCTGGCAATGCTCCTGCTTATGCAGCCCCAAATGCCATTAGCCCTTCTTGGCAACGAGGGCACACCGCTGACTCATATCCAGCTTCTCGTCCATGGTAACCCCTAGGTTCTTTTCTGCAGAACTGCTGCCTAGCCATTTGGTCCCTAATCTGTAGCAGTGCATGGGCTTCTTCCGTCCTAAGTGATCACTTCTGAACATCCTAGCCCATGTGTCTTTCAATGCAGAGTTGGCTCTCGACAGCAGTGCCAAAGCACTAGGGCTAACTTTGTCTTGAGTCATGACTTTTTTTTGTGTGTGGCTCTCATTCCAGTTTCTGATCAGCTACCCCAGTGTAAACATGAAGTACCTCCAGTGACTTCTGCAGACTTTAGATTTGAACTGGCGTAAAGGAGATCAGAATCTCCGCTCAGAATGTCCGTGAAGCCACATGACATCACCATGGAGGGAACAGAAATCAGGCTGAGGCAGGCTGACAATATATTTTCATGTCATAGCTGGAATACTGTCACAGTACAGAAGAGAGCATCCCTGGGATCTCAGATGAGCTGCTTATACCATTGCATGCCGAAGCATTCTGGGGCAGCCCCGCTGTGATTCAATAAACGCTAAGTACTGACAATGAGGAGTCCTTGTGGCACCTTAGAGACTAACAAATTTATTTGGGCATAAGCTTTCGTGGGCTAGAACCCACTTCATCAGTCCTGAAGTCCTGTTGCTCTTAATGCCACGTGTACCGCTGCTTTCCGTGTGCTCTTCATCATGCTGCACGACTGCCTGCTAGTTTAGAGAGGCAGGGTTGTCTTGGGTTCTCAGTTTTGAACTGAGAGTTGGCATTTAACTCCTGTGTGCTAATCCTAGCCCCACCATGAACTCATCATGTGACCTTGGGCAACTCACCTGCACCTTTCTGTGGGCCAGATCACTGGCCTGCTTAGGGTCCCTTTGGAGCACTTGAGCACCAGCTTGTGCCTGCTGCAGCAGCTGCACCAAGCATAAAGACCCAGCCTCATCTATCAAATAGCTACCCTACTAGTTTCTTGGGCCCCAATTCAGCAGAGCACTTTAGCATGAGCTTAACTTTAAGAGGGTGCTTAAGTAGATCTCTGTTCAGCAAAGTGTTTGTTAACGCTGGGATTTTCAAATGAGCCGAAGAGAATCTAGGGGTGTTGAGCACCTAACTCCCTTAGGCTCCATTGAAAATCCCAATATTAATAAGCACTTCGCTTAATACAGATGGATTTAAGCATGTGCTCCAGTGTTTTGCCTGAGGGTATGTCTACACTGCAATCATGGAGTGTGACTGTAGCCCATTCTGAGCTAGCCTTCATCTACTTAGCCCAGGTCCTGGAGCAGTGAAGCTGAATAATTACCCGGGGTTCCAAGCAGGCTTGTACAGCGCATGTTGAAGCATGTGCTGGCACGACTTACTGCTCCAGGACCTGAGCTAGTTAATATTTGCCCTATGCCTTGACTGTGTAAAGCACTAGGGAGCATGGTCCTGGATTTGGTGAAGTCGTACAGAAAGACTAAGGAGCGAAAGCAAAGAACCCCGGCAAATTTAGGCTAGAATGTGCTTTCATTTTGAGACCCAGCAGCCATGTTCTCAATATGGACCGATGCCTGCTGAATTCATGAATAAAGGCAGAATGAGCTGCGTGAGCTTCAGCTGTGTAAACACAACAACAATAAATGCTTCGGCTTTGCAAAACTATATGAAAGGGAGCTAAGTCAGCAGAAATACCCCCCATGAGTACGGTGGGAGGTGGAAGGAAAATGGTAACAGATGCTGATGTCATTTACTCATCTGAATATGAGTGACTTTGTAAGCTGCTGTTTCCTGTCTAAAGAGCATTTATAATTACGCAGGAGGACTTGCGGCTAGATCTGCTAGTCTCATTGGTATTCTATTCATGCAGGCATCAAATTATGAAAGTTGAGATTGTTTTTAAAAGTTGAGACTTTTCCTTTTTGCCAGTCACTTCATATTTCTAGATCTTATTTCTCATGCAGATCTGGAGGTCTTTATTCAGAGATAATCCCAACACGATGACTCAGATTAATCCCGGGTGTAATTCAACTGACTTCAGTGGATGGGTTTGCATGGGTACCTGACCAAGGTGACCACAACTAGACTTTCAAAATGTAATTAAAATGCAAACTTAACCCCGTGGAGATTATTTCAAGAAATGGACTCTATTATTAATAATGTTCTGCATTTCTATCACACTTTGGATTCAGAGAGCAACAATAAAACACAGCCATCTCTAGGGGGGTGGGCAGCAACCTGCCAGTCCACAACATGCTCAGTGGGATGGAGAAAGGAAAATTTCAAACAGTGATCTCTTACAGAAAGTATCAGGAGTATTTATGGCCTGATTTCAGAGGTTAGTTGTGGGTACTCACCACCACAGAAGATCAGGATATGCAGAGTGGATTTAAGGTATCAAATGAAAGATCCTTGTAACCTTGTGCTACTTAACAACAAAGCTAAGTATGTCCATTTCTCTGTTTCAGAGACCAGCAGAATTAAATTAATTCTCATGGGCAATGAGTGATTTCATGGTTATGGAACACTCAAATTTCAGCCTCTTTTTGATCTCAGTTACACCCATCTAAATCAGAAATGACTCCACAGAAGCCTATGAGGTACAGTGGTATAAAATCTCATAACAATCACAAACCCCAGTGCTCCTAATATACCGCACCAGATAATAGATTACAGCTTGGGTGGGGAACGGTTTTCTCATCCTGTGAAAATGTTCATGATTCCAAAAAATTTCCAAACCCAAATCAGAATTCTTTTTTTAAATCTTTAAAATCTTTTGTGAACTAAAAAACAAAATGAAATGGTGGTGGTGGTGGGGTTATTGAGACATTTTGTTCTGATAATTTTGAAAAGTTTCATTTCAGTGTTGACCATTTTTTTTATATTTGGTCTTATTACATTAATTAGCTGACATTTCAAAATGAGAAGTCATTTTGAACCAGGAAAGCAGAATGTGTTGTTTCTGAAATGTCAAAATGTCCAATTTCGACAATTTCAAAACTTTTTATTTCCAAACATTTTTCAAGTTGAGACATTCATGAAAACCTACCCTTCACCTTGGCACGTTTCGATTTTGACAAATCGGCACTTTTTTTAAGGAAAAGACGGCTGAAAAATTCCTGGCCAGCTCTATAATAATGACCAGCTTTATAATAGATCCTCTTAAGGATTTGACCTCACTCCCAGAAATGCAGTAGAAGTCTCTGAAAAGCATAGAATAAGTATCTGCTAACATGCATGCATTCCATGGACTCTCTCTCTAGTGGTCTAATATCTGAGAAAATATATGTGGTGCTCCTACAAATGGCCGCTGGAGAGTTGTTTTTCAGCTCAGGTACTGGAGTTTATTTGATCTCAGAAGGTACTTAGTTCAAGTCCCATTAAAGACCTATTCCACATGTCCCTTATGTGTTCTGTGATCCTAACTTTAAAGCTCAATCCTCCCATCCCTTAATAAAAGGATAAAGACTTGGCCATGTCCTTAGCTGGTATAAACAGATGCTCAGTTGACTGCATCCATTTACACCAGGTGATCACTGGGTGAAATGGACAACTTCACAATGTTGTACTATTTCCTTTGCTATTTGAATCAGCAGTTCTCTGTGTAATGAATTGGGTGCTGACTGTCCACACTTACTGATACCATATTGTGGATAACTCTGCAATGCATCCAGCGTGAATGGAGGGCAGAAATATAGCCCAGGCTTTCTCCTTACTCCAAGTGAATGAACAGGCTGAAAGGAAGTTCTTTGTGTGTCTCACTGGAGAAGAGAACTAACTCATTGTTTGAAATTTCTCTCACCATGGCTGTGATTGGGAAAAGCCAGATGGCAGTTTTCATCCCAGAATGGATTTTGGCTCTTTTTGCAGCTGCATAGAAGATGGAGAAGCCAACATCTCCCAGGGAAGGAACTGTCAGATCGAACGACAAGGAGAAGTCTGGGGAAAATTACCATCCTATTTCACAAGAGAGCTGGAGAATGTTTTAACAGTGCTGACCGGGGGGGTGGAGGTGGTCTGTGATGGTGGGAAATGCTGCTTCGACCAAATAGCTGGATGTTAAAATAAACACGGCTTCCAGTTTGCATTTAACAATCTGATAATGGACACAGAAGCGCTGAGGTTTGTGCTTCCCTGAGTGTGACCACAAGCCAAGCAGGGGGTTATTTAATCCTATAGCACGGGATGGCATGGCTGCCTCCAATGGAACAGTAGGATAAGCAACACACAAAGACCCACTAGCACCGAGAATAGTGGGGTCCTGCTCCATGAGTGGGGCTGCTGGGCACCACCTCCATACAAATAAATAAATAAATAAATAAATAATGATACCCTGGTTCTTAGTCATTTCAACTGGTAAATTGTTTGGATGGAGATTGATGGATCTATCGATCAATCTATACCCATACACCCCAACATCTATCAATCTATCTACCTACCTACTTACATTGGTGTCCATCACCATAATATTTGACTGCTTCCCACACGTAAAAACAGTATAAGGCAGCACAGTTCTACCACATTAATTATTATTTATTTTCTCTATGATGATGGTGGATCTCACCCACATGCTCAGGGTCTAACTGAAAGCCCTATTTGGGGTTGGGAAGGCATTTTCCCCCCCAGTCAGATTGGCAGACACCTTGGGTTGGGTATTTTTTTGTTTTTGTTTTTTGCCTTCCTCTGTAGCATGGGGCATGGGTTACTTGCTGGTTTGAACTAGAGGTAACGGTGGATTCTTTGTAACTTGAAGTCTTTAAATCAAGATTTGAGGACTCCAGCAACTCAGCCAGAGGTTAGGGGGTCTGTTACAGGAGTGGGTGAATGAAGTTCTGTGGCCTGTGATGTGCAGGAGGTCAGGCAAGATGATCATGATGATCACTTCTGGCCTTAAAGTCTAAGAGTATTTGGTCTGAATATGAAATCCACCCTTATTTTCCCCTCCAGACAACTATGTAGGTGAACTCCTCTTTGACAGACAGCGCCTCTCTCAGAGCAAAGCACAGCCCTCAGGAGGACCAGCCACTCCTTTATTGAGTTCTTCATTTTGGGGGGATTTGTATTGCAATAGCACCTAGGCGTCTATGAATCTATGCTGTACAGAGGCACCCAACTGAAATCAGGGCCCCTTTGTGCTAGGTACTCTATATACTCATAGTAAGAGATAGCCCCTGCCCTGAAGGGCTTAAAATGAAAATAGAGAAGATAGACACAGGGTGGGAGAAAGGGAGTATTATTATTCCCATTTTACAGATGGGGAACTGAGGCACTGGGATTAAATGTTTGTACAGCACCTATCCCGTTGAGGTCCTGGTCTGTCACTAGGACTCTACAGTAATATAAATAATAAGAAGTGACTTGTTCAAGCCTACAGTAGGAGTCTCTGGCAGGGACAGGAACTTAGCCCATGTCTCCTCAGTCCCACAGCAGTGCCTCAAACACAAGACTGCCTTTTATCATACCAGGAAAAGCTTATAAGTACCTCAGCAACATGGCTTTGAATATAAGAGGAGCAAATTCCATCTGTGTTTCTAGCAGGGAGACAGTAGTTACACCGGCATAGTTTATGAACCTAGATAACAAGCCTTGAGTTAAAGTTAAAGCCTTGTCAACTACTCGGCTATGTTTTATTTCCCTTTCCACAGCTGCAATGCTTCAGGGGACAGAATCACAGCTGAGCCTTAGAAGAGACAACTGAAGTAATACGGATACATATTAAGGTCAGAAATTCAGTCAGGTCAGCAAAAATAGAAGTGGTAATTCCCTCTAGCGTTTCATTATTGTTTTTCTAGACAGCTTTGCTTTCAGGCACAGGGCAGTCTGAATTCCTCTGCTTGTAGCATTCTTGCGCCTTCCCTTTTTTCTGCTAGGTGCTGTGGCATTGAACCAGCCAGCACTGCATCAGAATAGCAAAGCACTCAGACGCTCCCATAGAAAGTGAGGAAGTCTCCTTTTAAGAGACAACTGCCTCACCCATCAAGCCCTCAGCATGCAGAACACCTGGAAGGTACATGGAGGGAAGATTTGCGTGACCAAGACTTTTGTTTGTCACTCACGGTCCTGTTAATAGTGCATTGCTGCTAGCATGTGTGTGTGTAGAGGTCCGTGCAGAAGCAGCTGAGAATTAAACCGGACTCTGTGGAGGCTCAGCGGGTTATTGGTGTCTCCACATTTGGTCACAATCTCTCTTCTTTAATTAGAGAACATGTGTTCACCCGGCTGGAAAGCATAAAAATCCTGAATGCTCCATCCAAATAATGGCACCATAATTGACACTTTTACAGCACCTTGGTCCGAGGGTCTCAAAGCTCTGTGCAACCTTGGGCACATCACCTGACGTCTCTGTTGACCCTCCCATGCTGTATCTGCCTTGTGTATTTGGACTCTTAAACGCCTGGGGGCAGCGGCTGCCATTTATTCCGTTTGTATACAGCACCTGGCACAATGGGACCCAAAATCTTTGCTGGGCCTTCCAGGCACTCCTGTAATAAAAACAATAATAGCAGGATCTTCCTCCACCCCCTTACTATAAATGCTACACTCTGCGGTCCTGATCCTGCACTCTGAGCTGCGCAGTCAGACTCTTACACGCATGTGGTATCTCATTGGGTGGGGCTCTGCATAGACATAAGCGCCCATCCGTGTGGATTAGCATGGGGCCTTCTGTAATATTGACTTTAAACACTACAGTTCACCACAGCATGGCTTGGGCCATTGCTCTGAAATGCTGTCGTATTTTTCTCTCCCCTCCACTATCTCACCTTATTGGGTCCCATCACCATAGTATCTATGTGTTTACATTTGGGTTGTCACCTTTTTTAGTATCTGCCTTGCTATCTATTATTCCAGCTGTTTTAGATGATGTTCATACAGCTGCACAAATAGAAAGTTAATTTGGGAAAGGGAAGTAGCCTGAAAGCATGTAAAGTTATGTGCTTTCCGTGGTAATAACCTGATAAGGTTGAAGAGCAAGAGCAAGAGAAAGATAAAATACATTTTTCTTAAGTAGAGATGAAATGTGTTTCTCTGTTTGCCCTGGTTTTATATCAACCTGGAAATAACCACCTGGAAAAACACCAACTTCTTAAGATCATAACATAGTGGGACTGGCTTCTGTGTTCCTGAGTTTTTGAAGAGATATTTGAAAAGGTTTGATCTTAACTCCATTTTTCAGGGTTTATTAATTATTAAAGCTTTTCATAATCAATATTCCCTATTACTCTGTTGGATGGATGAAAGAAAGAAAGAAAGAAAGAAAGAAAGAAAGAAAGAGGCAAGCTATAGAAATGTGATTTGATTTCTGGTTTCAGAACCAAGCACAGAACGTTGTTGGATGTACCAGTCATGAAATGAACATAGGCAGGTGTTAAATAGATGCAACCCTTATTGCCCATTTCTGGAAACAGATCATTGACTAGAATGTAGCTAACATTAAAAGCTGTTCACGTACATTGAGAAGGTTGAGGGAATCCTAGGCTAAATTGTATGGGCAAAAAACTCTTCCCCTGGATAAAATAAATTGGTTAGTCTCTAAGGTGCCACAAGTACTCCTTTTCTTTTTCCCCTGGATCCACACTTTGGAGCTCCGTTGCTTGATTTGAACTCAGTCCATGAGTGGAACTTCCACAAACATCTCTGGGAGCGAAGCATGGGGGCAGTACAATCAAGATTCAGTGGATCCAAAAGCAGCACAGTGTCCCCAGACCCTAGGGTGGCCGATTGACATTTTTCTTGGCTACCAGACCTGTAAGAAGAAATCTTGCCACCTCCTCTGCAGCTGCAGAGAGCCTTTTCTGCAGCAAATCCAGTGCAGTTCTGCTGCAGAGGGAGGGGGGTCACAAGGCCGGGAGCCTTTGCGGACGGTGCTCAACAGAGTTCCTCTTTACAGAGGCACTGAAGTGGGGATACTGGGCATGGACTGGAGTAGGTGGGTGGCTACGCTGGCAAGAGAGCACAACCAGAGGAGATGCTATTACTGGACAGGCCACCACTCTGCAGTCTGGGGAAATGAAAGATTGTTGAGTTTTTGGATTCATGGAGTTTCCCCGCTCCAGGCCCCTAAATCTGTTCAGGAGCTAGCCTGGTTCCTGGCGCATGCTCAGACCCCGAATGCTCGAAACATGCCTGGTTCACTGATTTGGGCTGGCGGCGCTGCACTTTGAAATCACATCATGGCATCTGGAGACAGTTTTAGGAAACTAGCTTCTAGGATGTGTGAACCAGCCTTTCAAAGAGAGTTCAGTCTCTGGGCTGAGGGTGCTCTGTAATGCCCGGAAACCATGCCTGTGCAGAAAGTACAGTCATCATATGGCTACCTCCACATCTTCTGGTCAGCAGGCAACTGTTACAACTGTTTTATTTCAAGATAAAATATCCCTGCACTGAAACCACATCCATCTGGCTCTCATTACAGAATACAGGGCCTTGTACTAAGTGTCATTTATAAGAACCTGGAAAACATTTTCCATGGCATTCCATTCACCTTGGGCATTTAATAAATTATATATTAAAAGTCTGACCCAAAGCGCCTTTGGAGGAAAAGGAAAAGATTTCCATTGACCTCAATGGGCTTTGGATCCGGCTCTAAATAAGGTTCAAATTACCTCATTTCTAGCATGTAAAAAGTGCACTTCAAATTAGGGATGAGCTTGAAGCAAAACCTTCAATCAGAAAATCTCCAGACTTTAGGGAAGTTCAGAAGTGGATCCAAATTTTTCAGCTTGGGTTCATGCCTGCTTCATTGAATATTGAAAGGACAAGTTAGGTGAGCTAATATCTTTTACTGGACCAACTTCTGTTTCAAGCTTTCAAGCTCCACAGAGCTTTTCTTTGGGTCCGGGTAAGGGAATCAGAGCTTCACAGCTAACTACAAGGTGGGGCAGATTGTTAAGCTTAAGGAGTTAACACAAATTGCAAGAAACCATTCAAAATGAAGGGGACACTTTACACTGTGGCCATTGGTAAGAGTGGGCCAGCTCCTCCCCAGTGTAAACTGGCACACTTCCATTGAAGGCAGTCGAGCTACATCAATTTATCCCAGTGAAGATCATAAGCACAGTATCCAACCCAGTGACAAGTGAATCTCAACAGGAAGATAGTTAGTGCATTACAGATGGATGGGAGGATGGATCAGGGTAAGAGGTTTCCTCCAGAGCTGATCAGCATTCATCTAAAATTTTGGCAAAAAAAGAAGGAAAAAAGGATAAAAAGTTAACTAAACTTTTTGATGCCCCAGAAATGGTTTGGTTTGGATTCAGTTCAAATTCTGGGTAATGGTTTGTATTTGTACTTATTTTATCTTGCTTGGTTCAAACAAACCTAAGACCAAAAGACACCTAGGGGGAGGGAGTCTCTTCTATTGCTTTGCAATTGATGCTCTTGTTGATGTAAGACACCTGTCTATAATAAATAGCAGATGTAAAATCAATACTTTTAACTCATTAACATAATGTGGGTTCTCAGACTTTTCATGGGATTGTGAAAAAGCAAAAGGTTGCAAGGAAACTAGCTTAGTTACATTAGTTTGCTGAAAAGCTAGTCCAAAGATATGCGTCATGGTAGTGTGTTTGTATACAGCAGCTTTCACCTTGACAGCCCCCAGAGCCCTTTGGTTTAGGACCGTATAGTGTAAGCTCTATGGTACAAGGACTTTTTGTTGTGTATGTACAAAGCCTAGCACAAGGGGGTTCTGGTCCCTAACTAGGGTTCCTAGTCACTACCACAGTACAAATAGTAAATACACAATACTTTACAAGTGAGAGATGGGTCTGAACCAAAACTCTTCATTCACACACTGCCACACTCTGGTGTGGTTGAGATGTGGGTCTACATTTTGCAGCTTCAACCCAGCTGGGAACCTATCAATGCTAGCATGAAAAGAAAACAGTGAGTAAGGGCAGCAGAGCAAACTCCATTGCTTATGAAAAGTGAAACAGCTTGTCACAAGCTGCCATGTAGCGAAATCCAAGCATGAGAATAAATCTCGTTTCTCAGCTACTGGCCAGAGCCAGTAGAACTGGGGTGAAATGGCTCATCCAGAACGAGAGAGAGAGAAAAAGAGAGAGAGAGGCCTGATTGCTTTCACAGCAGCCATATTTGGCTGATCTTCACAGCATTACTGTTGTCACTTCTAGGAAGTTCTAGTCTTCCTTCCCACTGTCTTACTGGAAAGATGCAGCTACTCTGAGAGAAACACCAAACAATGTAAAAAAAGAGCTTCCGGAGTGATGTGCGATATTGAGTTTTTAATTAGAGCATGTGCCACTAAGCATAACCAACTCCAATGGCTGGAAGGCAAAGGCAGAAACATTCAAACTGTAAATTAGTTGCCATTTTTAAAATGACAGTGATTAATTCTTGGAGTAATTAAGGGATAAATTAAATTCCTCATCACTGGGAAGTTTTGAATCAAGCTGGATCTCTTCCTAAAAGATCCACTCTAGTTCATCCATGAATTAGGGGCTTGATGCAGGAATTACTGGGTGACATTCTATGGCCTGTGTTATGCAAGAGATCAGACATCTTAGGGCTGGATGTCTGAATTGCACGGAAGTCAATTTACACCAGCTGGGGATCTGGCCCTAAAAGCTGAGCTGATGGAGTCCAGCAGCATTACTGTATTTAAGCACAAAGTGGATGACTATGGAATAAGTCAGAAGGGTTTTAGTTGTCTTTATGTTTGTGAACAGCCAGTCACCCCTTCTGGAACAGGAGGGAGTATTTTAAGCTCAAGCTTTTCACTACCAAAAATATTGTGTGTTGGCCCTGCTCTCTTGAGAGAAAATTTAATAGGAAACTACAGTGCATCAAACTGCTCCAGTCATGACGGGCTTTGAGCTGCCTTTGGTCTCACATGACTATGGAACCGTCTGAGAAAAGAGGCACAAATCTGCATTTGGAAAAGAAGACAGAGTTAGGGATCATGCACTACAGAACTCGCTCAGCCAGGGCTGTTCTTCTTCTGCTCTCTTTGGGTACAATTCGCCCCTGTCCAGAAGGGCCAGCGTGAAGGTTACACATCACTTAAGCCATCTTTAGGACTTGAGCAATGCATAGGCCTTGCGTTGGCCCTCTGCAAGGGAGTGAATTGCATCCTCTTTGCACTCTGGCTGCCGTTAACGGCAGTGACCGAGACACTGCAGAACAAGGTCTAGTCCAGACCAAGAATTCTAATGGCTCTTATTTGGACAGAAAGGAGTACTTTCCTCTACGTTAATGCTTGTTTAGCAAAGGAGGGGAAATTTGCTCCTAACCAGTGGTTGAAATCCTGGAAATAAGACTGAAGTAGGTTGTTTGGAGCTTAGTAGTTGATTAGACTCCGTGACCAGCTCCTGCATAGATAGAAATGTGAGCATTCGGCACAACTAGACTCCTACATAGACATGGTGTGGGACAATGGCTGCTGGATACCAAACATAAATCCCTGTTTAAATTCAGTCAGTCCCTTTTGCATGGGGCTCAGTTTCCCAAGAAATCATGAACCTTTTTCATTAAGATTAACACCAGGGCCATAAAGAGGCAGAACCTGCTTTGGGCTGTAGCCCCACTAAGCCTCTTCCGTTACACTCCGGCTGCACAGGCTGGGGGAAGATTCAGATAATGACAAGAGGAAGTGGACAGCTCATGGATTCAGATGTTTGCCAATAAGCCAGTTGGGGACCGCTTTGCTAGTCATGCATGATTGACAGTTAACCAGTTACACTGTTCTAAAAACACTAAAGAAAGTAGCTGCTGTTTTAGGAAATGGTCCAACATACACAGGGAAAGAAGATAACGTTTGATGCTTGGGGAGAAGAGCTCCTGGCCCGATGCTGGTGATTAGGAGAAGGCTTATTGCAGACTGGTTTATAGAAGACCATGTTTTTCTATGGTGAATTTGCACTTGTAAATGATGGCCTCAGTTCGGTCTTGCCAAGGCCAAGAAATTGCACCAGTCTAATTTAAACTGATTTAGCTAAACCAGTTCAAAAGCCTGTATAGATGGTTTTCTTTCAATGTGATATCTACCTCTTATAAAGAGCTTTTCATCAGTAGATTTCAACTTGCTCTACGAAGGAGGTCATGATCATTATCCACATTTTGCAGATGGGGAAACTGAGGTACTGATCAAGGAAGTGAGTTGCACAAGGACACCCAGCTGCAAAGCTAGGAAGAGAAACTGGATTTTCTGAGTCCCAGTACAGTGCTCTAGGCACTAGGCCACAAGGGTTGCTAATTTAGCTTACGTTTTTTGCCCTTTCATGCTACCAGAGTGATCTAAAGCGGGTGTAATGAGAATCAGGCCCTTAAGGTTAATGCATGATAGCTAATTTAGTCAGTCACTCTCACTCCCCTTTCCTTCAGTCTGAACCTGTTTAGGGTGTAAACTATACATTAGCAGTGCCATCTCCTCAGAAGGCCCTTGTCACAAACCACATTCTCCATCCCTGGATAGAGTCTCTTAACTTTTTCCTGTTAAATGAGACACAAGTCCCAATCCCACAAGCCTTTTGTCTGCAGGACTTCCACGGGCTTTAAACGGAGTTGAGTGCATACAGAGCTTGAAGGAGTGAACTCAGTTCTGTCTGGTTAGAATGGCCCCTGATATATTGATGGCTCACTTGCTGTGTTTTATGAGCTGGCCCATCCTTCCCCCTTCAGGAACACTGATCCAGCCGGGAAGAATTCAAGAACACAAGGCCAGAGAGAGCGAGAGTGTATGTGTATACATATAAAGAGAGAGAGCGAGAGAGAGTAATGAGCACTCTGTGCTGTTGCAGCTCTGTAAATTGATGAGCAGATGATCAGTGGAGCTTTTGGCTACCGAGCTGTTAGTTCCAGGAAAAGAGCTAATGTTTAGATTAATTTTCCATGACTGTATATAATGGAAAACCACACCACAATCACATGAGCAGAGACAAGGTTACAATTCCATTCCGAAACCCTGCAACCCGTCAGCATAAGCCTATTACTTTCGGTGGATACCTTTTTCTGAAGGCAAGTTTAACAGTAGTTTCTAATTAACATGTCATGAGTGTATATAATGAGATTTTTTAAGACTGCAGGAAGAAGCGGTGTCTAGTAGTTAAAACACCGAGGACATGGGAGTCCAGACCCCTGGATTCTAATCCCAGGTCTGGAAGGGAGTGTGGTCAAGTGGTAAGAGCAGGGGACTTGGGAGTCAGAACTCATAGCTTCTGGTCTCAGCTCTTAGAAGAAGTGTGATCTAGTGTTTATAGCTGAGAATAAGATTAAAACACATGGGTTCTATTCCTGATTCTGTGACCTTGGGCAAGTCATTTACTTATCCTATGCCACAGCTTCCTCATCTGTAAAACAGATGCCTACCTGACATACTAACAATAAACCAGGACGACACACTTCACTGAGTCATGGCTCTGATCTGCTACTTTGGGCATATGTGATTGGTCGAGGAAAGCACACCCGTGTCACATGTTAATACTTAATTCGACTATGCAGTGAAATAGCCTAATGGACTCTATGGAGAGATGTGCTGGAGAGACCTGGGCTCAAAATAAGCAGAGGAGAACCGAGTATATGGTATATACTTTCAATAATGTGAACACTGAAGTACAATGCTTAGGCAATACCAAAAACGCAATTTCAAGTATCTGGGCTCCAGATTCCAGGAAAATGGGGAAATGGAGCTACGATAACAAATGCCTGGCTCACACAGAGAGAGATAAGTGACATATCATGTGATATGGAAGATATCAGTAAGATTAAATGGGAAAGTCTACTAAATGGTGGCCCAGCCAGTTTTAATGTATAGTGCTGAGTGTGGGGCAACAAGAAGACACAGGTGCAAATGGTTTGCTCCACAGAAATGTGAATGTTGAGATGGGTGGCTGGTGTAAGCAAGAAAGACCATGTGAGACATGCTCAAAGTAACACCCTTAAACAAAAACATCAAGGAAATCCAGGCTCAGATGGTTTGGTGGTGTAATCCGCAGTCCTAGACAACTATGTGGATAAGAAAGTCCAACAGATCAAGACTGAAGAAGAAAAAAAGACAGAGAGGTGAGAAGTCATAAAGGAAGACATATTAGCATGTGGTGTGATAGAGGGAATGGCACTGCAATGGCCTCCTAGAGTGGACCCCATTTGATAGGATTAATGCAAGGAAGAAGAAAAGTGAAACAGACTAAGTCTTCCACCTTTACACCTTACTGATTTCAATAGGACCACTTGAGGAGGAAGGTATTACTCAGTGTAAGTGTGGCAGAATCTGCCCCTAAATCTTCTATACTATTAGCAAATAGGTAGTGCTTTCAGGATCTTTTAATTGGATCCATGCACTTCAGGTAAAGGCTGCTGCTAACTGCTACATTCCCTGAGGGAGCACTAATAAGGTGTCCCCACAATTTAAAATGTACTTTGGTGTGCCGGCAATATTTAATGGTCTTTACCTTTCCTTGTGAACCGGCTGGAAACCGACTTTATGGCAAGTGAATAATGGCTGAAATCTAGTAGTGGGTGATTCACACTGAAACAAATTGCTCTACATTCCCAAGAAAGATATTTCACCCTGATTAAATCACAGATTATTAGTCACCTGGGAGGTCACCTTTCAGCAGCAAAGATACACAGATATGTGTGTGGTTGGGGTGGAGGGCAGCTTTGAGGCGGGAACTCTCTGCACTCGGTAAGTTCCTATCTTACTCCCAAGTGAGAGTTTTGCCATTGCTTGCTTGCCTGCCTCTACTGATGAGTTTTGTGTCCTCTCAGGACCATAGTGTCTAAGTGCTATGTGGGGGATGGAGTTTTGCTCTGTATTTATAGTTACATTGGAATAAGCAGAATATATGTGGATGTATATTGTATATATGGGCAACTATGGCACCCTCTGGGGATAGTGTTACATAATCAGTCACAAAGCCAAGTCGAGTTATTCTAGCCACTCAAGAAGTACAATTGCTCTGCACTACACCTCCTGCGCTGGCTTTATTGCGGCTATGAAACTCCATTTATATATATGGAATTTGTAGTGCATATTAAAAAATAAATTGGAAAGCAGGCCCAGGCAATTACTGGGGATTACAGACATGTGTCGTCACTGACCGCCAATCAGAAAAGTCCAGTTCTGTTCAATCCTACTTCTGTTATATGGCCAAAAATCCCATAGCCTGATATGATGTAAGTGGCCTGACTAGATTTGCATGGGCTTACCAGGTGCCTGGTGTGAAATGAAGCCTGTAAATGGACACAGAGCAAATATGTCACCATTAACCACCTAACAATCTGACCAGCTCAACCCAAGCCTTTTCCTTGAAGTAGGGTTCTGGGGTGCTTGTGAACCCTAGCGCTAAGTGGGTCCCCTGAGCTTTCCTACCAAGGGATACATGAGCCACTGGTGAAACAGCTGGCCTGCTCAGGTGCATGCAGAGTCAATGGGAGCTACTACTCGTTTGCCTTACTTGACTCATGTGAACACGATCCTTGCGGCTTGTTGTCTTTGGCTTTCAGGACAATTGATCAGATTCTTTTCCTGTCTCAGCATCATAGTGGCATTTACAAGATTTGGAGTTATTTTACGCCACAGGTTCCATCCTAACCCTACAATCAGAAACAACTGATTCTTTGTGTACAATACAAAAGTTTCCAACACAGACGGGCCCTAACCAAAATCCTGGAGGCCAAACACTCCATGAACTCTGTGGAAGGGGCTTAGAAAGTTTAGAATTTGCATCCACATTTTTCACTTCTTTTCTCATGTGTATTTCTGGAAATTTACTCCAGTCCCACAGGACCCAGTGATCTCACTTTCCCTTCAGGATAATGTAGACAAGTTCCTCTTTTTGCCAGCTGATGTGTCCTACAGTGGCCCTACCTGGGGTGAAATCCTGGCCTCACTGAAGTCAATGAGAGTTTAGCCATTGCCTTTAGTGGAACTAGGATTTCTGTCCTAACGTTTGCCTTGTGACATGTCTGATCTGAGGTCATGTTCTGTCATGTCTGAGGTGCTGTAAATCATTTGTAGTATCTTCCCTAACAATAGAGGAAGGGTGTCCAGTAGTTAGGGCAGTAACCTAGGACCCTGAGTTCATTCTCCTACTCTGCCACAGACTTCCTGTGTAATCCCAAGAAACTGAGTGCCTCAGTTCTCTGTCTGTAAAATAGGGTCTTGTCTACACTAAAGGGAAAAATCGATCTAAGCTACGCAATTTGAGTTACGTGAAAGGCGTAACTCAAATCGATGTAACTTAGATCTACTTACTGCGGGGGTCCACACTACACGATGTTGACAGGAGACGCTCTCCCGTCGACTCCCCTTAATCGTCTTGATCACGTGGCATACAGGAGATGATGGGAGAGCGATCGGCAGTCGATTTAGCAGGTCTCCATACTTCCGCTAAATTGACTGCCAACGCATTGATCGCCGCAGCAATGTAGACAAGTCCTAGGAATGCACTACCTCACCGAGTGTGGTGGGGATAAATGCATTAAAGATTCTGAGGCACTCAGATACTGTGGTAAGAGAGGGGAAATAAACAACCATTATAGATGCACCCTAAAGTCGCTGGGAGTTTGTTCTGAATAAGGACTTCACTATATGGGACATCCCTGAGGAAGAGCTGCTCATAATTTTTCATTCAAACCATCATTGCCAAAATTGCCTTTTTCCAAAGGAAAATTTTAATTTCTTTTGAAATTATCCTTTTTTTTTTGCTATAAACATGTTTCATTTTTGGAAAAACGGAAAATTTGTCAGTGTCTGTTTTTTCATCCAAAAATCCTGAACCTTTTGTGGATTTTTCTTTCTTTCAATGAACTTTTTTTTTTATTTCTTTCCAAAAATTTGTCTCTGAAAATACTTCCTGTTTTCTAACCAGCTCCACCCTGAGAATTTACTCCCAGCCTTTAGTCTCTTTGGAAAGTTGTCGCAGAACTACTCACTCCACGTGAAGGAAAGTTTGACGAGACCGTTCCATTGGCTGGTTTTTGCCTTCTTCACCTTAAAAAAGAAATCCCTTTATACTTTTCAGTTCATTATATAGACCTTCTCCTCTTCCCAGCATTCAGAGGCATCATTCCTTTCCCTAAGCTCTGCTGAGAAATATAAAAATCTTCCCAGACTAAGATATTTTCCTAGTAACTCGCAACACTGGAAATTTCACATAGATGGGGCAGTTTCATGCTTCAGTTAAAGTTGTACCTAAGTTAGCTGGTGTAATAATTTTGGTGCTGTAAAAAAAAACCCACAGTGGCTGGCATTTATACAATGACTCAAGAGGTGGAAACTGCAGGTTTGGGGTGGAAAGGAAAAGGAGTGGAAATATATGAGCCTGCAACCAGACTAAGAATATGTCTTCACTGCAATCTAGAAATGTGATTGCTGCATGTACAGGCATACTCATGCAGACTCACTAGACTAAAGCTAGCTTGGGTAGGTCTATATGGGCTGCAATCACAACTCCGGATTGCAGTGTAGACATACCCGGAGGGGGACAAGAATAGGATAGTACCACGTTAGAGAAGGCACAAGCCCGTCGTGGCTGCTTCTATGTATTGCCACTCACCTGATGACCCCAAAGCTTTCTACAGACTTTGCACCCTCCTTTACACACTCTGTGGACCACTCCTGTCTCACTGAGAAGGATTCCATATGGGGTAGGCTGTGTTAATGTAACCCACAGGGAAATGTGTGTTGCAGGTCCCCCATTGTGGCTGATCCACGGAGGATATGATTCTGGTACAGGGACTTGTAAAGTGCACTTATCAGTTGGTGACATCACATTCTGGCCAAGCTCAGGACAGTCCCATTGGCAGAGGCTTCATGGGAGAGGTACTGACGGGAGGTTGATGTAGAGAGACAGGCTGTCCTTGTGATTAAGGCATTGGATTGGGACTTAGAGGAGTGGGCTTCAATTTCCTGTTCTGCCACAGACTTTATGTGTGAGCATGGGTAAAACTCCTAGGAAAGGGAGAAACCACTTTTAAACTGGGGATGTTGATGATTGCTCGTCTTGTCTGTCTTCTCTCTTCAGATTGCAAGGTCTTCATGGGGGCCGGCGCTGTCTCTGACTATAGGAGGTTTCTAAGTGTTAAGGCATTTACATGAGAACATTTTCCCACTGGGTGCACAGATGAGGGGACCAATTTCACAAAAGAAATCACTGTTGATATAAAAAATGTCAGCATGCCTGCGGAGGCTTGGCTGGTATGAGGTGGGTAAATCTAAAAAGAAGTAGGCTAGAGAGAAGGAATCTGTCCCAGCTACCAAAAGCCATTGATTCTTGTATCCCTTTCTGATTTCCTTCTGCCTCTGCCATGGTGGCAGGTAACTCAGAAATAATCATAGCTATTCATTATTATTTATTATTAATAAGTATAATTATTAGTGGGGATAGTATTGGAGTAGTGCCTAGGAGAGACCCCATTGTGCAAACACATAACAAATAGTCCCTGCCCCCCAAAAGGTGAACCATCTAAGGGTAGCGCTTTTCATCTGTAGATCTCATAATGCTTTAGAAAGGAAGGGATGTGTCATTATCCCCATTTTACTGATGGGGAAACGGTGATCCAGAGGGATGAAACAACTTGCCCACGGTCACACAAGGACAGAGCGTGACTGGAAGCAAAGTCTTCTGTCTCACAGCCTAGTGCTGTATCCGACGGGACACACTAGCTCCTTAAACACATAAGATAGATGGATGGAATACAGCCGGCTCACATAGATGGTTGTCCTGCTGGCTTCTGCTGTACTGAACTTATGACACTATGGCCTGATTCAGATCCCATTGAGCTCAGTGCAAAGACTCTCATTGACCTCAGTGGGCTTTGTACCGGGGCCTATTGGAACAAATTAAACCCTGGGGTAAGCTGCCACAACTCCACTGAAGCCAGCTGTTTAGAACAGGGGTAAAATTTGGCTTTAAAATCACTATTAGGTTCATAAGAGGTATCTCTGAAATAAAGCAGAGTGTAAGGTTATGGACCCCATCCTGAAATTGCTTCTAGAGCGGAAACCAGTCCCCAAATCCCCTTACAGAGCCTATATTTGAAATCTAGGTTCAGTTGGCCAAACCCTGCTGGGGGGCTAGCACACAAGGTGGGGCTTGGAGATGACACAGATGCAGTGTGTGAAGAATGCATGAGACTGATGGGTAGGGATTTAATTTATACTTTGCCCCAACTCCCACTGACTTCAGTGGGCTTTGAGTCAAGCCCTTAATCTTCTGTAAACATAACCGTTCCGCCTTCCCCAGTCTTCTTTTCTCGTATAGGTTAGCTCCTACATTCCCTTATGCACAAGTTCACTGAAGCCACAGAGATCAACTGCCCTCCTTCATTGGCAACTTGCAACTTTTGTGCTGAAGTTTGATGTTACATGTTACATGCTTTGATTGCATCCCCTACATGTTTTTCACCAAGCTATTAGAAGCTGAGCACTTACTGAATGATTTCTTTGGCTTTTTTTGGGGGGGGGGCATGAATTGATCTAAGATTCTATTCATATTTGTTTGGACAGACTGACCTGTCATGCTGTACAGAGGCACTTTCACTGCATTATTATCATAAGGAGAGCTGGCAGTTTCTCAAGGAGACAATACTAAATGCATAACTGCCAACTATTCCGATCATAGGAAAGATAGAAAGAACAGTAAGAGGCCAATGTGACTCTATCAGGAGCTCTTTAATAACCTGTAAATCAAAAAGGAATCCAACAAAAAGTGGAAATATGGACAAATTGCTAAGGCGGAGTACAAAAGAATAGCACGAGCATGTAGGGACAAAATCAGAAAGGCTAAGGCACAAAATGAGTTACAACTAGCAAGGGACATGAAAGGCAATAAGAAGAGGCTTTTTAAATACATTAGGAGGAAGAGAAAGACACAGGAAAGTGCAGGTCTACTACTTAGTAGGGAAAGAGAACTAATAACAAATGACATGAAGAAGGCTGAGTTGTTTGATGACTGTTTCACTTCCGTCTTCACCAACATGGTTAATAGCAACTGGATACTCAACACAATTAATATTAGCAACAAAGGGGAAGGAAGGTAAGCCAAACTAGGGAAAGAACAGGTTAAAGAAGACTTAGATAAGTTAGATGTATCCAAGCTGTCAGGACCTGATAAAATTCCTGCTCAGGTATGTAAGGAACTAGCTGAAGCAATCTCAGAACCGTTCGAGAACTCATGGAGGTCCTAGAGACATGGGAAGGGCAAACATACCAACTATCTTTAAAAAGGGGAACAAAGAGGACCTAGGGAATAATAGACCAGTCAGCCTAACTTTGATACCTTGAAAGATTCTTGAACAAATGATGAAACAATCAATTTGTGGACACCTAGAAGAAAATAGGGTAATAAGGAATAGCCAGCATGAATTTGTCAAGAACAAATTATGCCAGACCAACCTAATTTCCTTCTTTGACAGGATTACTGGCCTATAGTGGGTAGGCAGGAAGTGGTATACATTATATATCTTGATTTTAGTATGGCTTTTGACATACTCCCACATGATATTCTCCTAAACAAACTCGGGAAATGTGGTCTAGATGAAATTACTACAAGGTGGGTGAACAACTGGTTGAAAGACTGTATTCTAAGCAATGGTTCGCTGTCAAACTGGGAGGCCATATCAAATGGGGTCCTGCAGGGATCAGTCCTGGGGCTGGTACGATTCAATATTTTCATTAATGACTTCAGCAATGGAGTGGAGAGTAATAAAAATTGTGGATGACCTCAAGCTGGGTAGGGGTGCATCTTTGGAGGACAGAATTCGGTTTCAAAATGATCTTGACAAACTGGAGAATTGGTCTGAAATTAACAGGGTGAAAGTCAGTCAAGACAAGTGCAAAGTACTACTCTGAAGAAGATAAAATCAAATGCACAACTACAAAATGGGAAGTAGCTGGTTAGGTGGTAGTACTACTGAAAAGGATCTGGGGGTTAGAGTGGATCACAGACTTAATATGAATCAACAATGTGATGCACTTGCGAAAAAGGCTAATTTTCTGGCGTGTATTAGCAGGAGTATAGTGTAAAAACAAAGGAGGTAATTTTCCTGATCCACTCAGCCCTGGTGAAGCCTCAGCTGGAGTACTGTGTCCAGTTCTGGGCACCACACCTTAGGAAAGATGAAGACAAACTGGAGAGTCCAGAGGAGAGCAAGAAAAAATGATCAGAGGTTTAGAAACCCTGACCGGTGAGGAAAGGTTAAAACCCTGGGGCTGTTTAGTCTTGAGACAAGTGGACTGAATGGGGACTTGATAACAGTCTTCAAATATGGAAAGGGCTGTTATAAAAAGACGAGGATCCATTGCTCTCCAAGTCCACTGAAGGGAGGACAAGCAGTAATAGGCTCACTCTGTGGCAAGGGAGATTTCGGGTAGACATTAGGAAAAATGTGCTCACTGAAAGGGTAGCTGAGCTCTGGAACAGGCTTCCAAGGGAGGTAGGGGAATTCCTGTCATGGGAGGTTTTTAGGAACAAGTTGGACAAACACCTGTCAGGGACAGTCGAGGAATATATGGTCCTGCCTCAGGGCAGGGGGCTGGACTTGATGTCATCTTGAGGTCCCTTCCAGCCTTACATCCTTATGATATAATTCTATGATTCCTCTGCAGCACAAGCATCTTAGGCATCGGTATCTAAGGTAGCTGTGCCTATTATGCAGACCAATATTATCTCATTGTGTCCTTGTGCCCTTCATCTGTCTGTCTGCTGTCTCTTGTCTTCTAAGCTCTTTGGGGAGCGAGGCACCTAGATGCCCTTAAAAATCTGGCCCTAAGTGATTTGACCAAGGTCAGACAAAGAGTCAGTCTCAGAGCTGAGAGCAGAATGCAGGTCCCCAGATTCCCAGTCTAGTTCTCTAACCAGTAAATCATGCTGCCGTCCATGATAACAGTCTATATACGTTAGCGGGACACGTTAGATCTGTCATCATAGTAGCTAAGATTAACATGAAAAGGGCTACCAATCCCCAGGCTTCATGGCCTCAGATGGTCACCAGCGGGGTCAAGCAAAAAGCTCCTTCCCCTCCCCATTTTGCATAATTGTGGGAATTTAGGCCCTGATTCAGCAAAACATGTGAGCATGTGTTTAAGTCCTATTGAATTCAATAAGATGAGCACATACCTAAAGTTCAGCGTGTGTTCAAGTGCTTTGCAGAGTCAGGGCCCTAACCAGGAACGGCCCACTGTTAGGTGGACAATGGATCTATTTCAGTGTGGCAAATCTTATTCCCCAAGCTGTATGAAACATTCACAGTGAAACCATCCAAAGTTGAGGTTTTGGCTTTTCATTGTAACTTAAAGAAATAACCTTAATTGGGGATAGGGAGGATTTTGTGCATGTTTCATTGTAAAAACATACTTGTGATTTTGTCAAGGAAAATTTTCACAATATTTCAGAGCCCCATCCTCATCAGCTAATTAAATGCAGTTTGTGCCACAGACATTTCATTGATATCTAACAAGATACTAGCCCAAGTGACTTCACTGGAGAAATTGCAAAGAGTGTTCATCTAAAAAATACGTCTCCCTGTACATTTTGGTTAACTTTCGTGGCCTCTTTTTGTATACATAATTTTGCATGGTCTTGTTATGCTTTTTTTCCTCCACCTACATGCACAAGTAATGCGAAAGCAATGCAAATTACCGGTAAATTACCAATGAAAATATAAACATAATTTGTTCCCAGCTTCAGACTTTATAGGCCGCGTTTAAGCTTCAAACACATTTTTACAATCGACTCCTAAATTCCTGAAAAACACGGAAACACAACTGACAACTTTCAAGTGCCACTAGTGGGCGCCACTCTAATTACTAGGATCCTTTGCACTAATGAGAGCTCTCCTCCAGAATGATAAAAGGGCCCAAAGTTTTTTTAAAAAAAATCCCATCTGATGATGTTTTGACTATAAAAATAACCTCATTAATGCAGACAAAAATGCAAACCTAGTCTCTCTAGAATGCGAGAAGACCACAGGAATCCCACGTTACCCTGACTTCCTTGCCTTATTAGAAACAGCTGTGTCTGCTGGTAACCTCAGACCATTTCCAGGTTTGACGCTGAGGAAAGAATTTCACAACTTCTTTGTGCATCTTAGCTTCTCTGAGTGAATTCAAAACAGGTCTTGCTTGACCCTCTCTTTTCCTTTTGCTTTCCAACGAAAAACACACGTCAGAAAGATCCCTGCTATTGAAAACAAGAGCTTGCTGCACATTTCGTTCTTGCGGATACAAAGTGGGATGTATGACCTGTCAAGGCACAGATAAATACCATGGATTGGATCCTCAACTGATGTCAATTGGCAGAACCTCAATGGGCCATTAGACAAAAAGACAGCTTCCAGAAATACTGAGCTCTGATAATCACATGATATTTATGTGTAACCCAGACACCTTCTGGTGTGTGGTGTTCTGTCCCATTTCGTGGCACCAAGACCACTGAGAGAGAGAGGTAAAAATGAGTCTGTTCTACAGCCTTAGCTAAGAGCCAGTTGACTTTTAGCTCATGTGGTAGAGGCTCATGGCCTAAGCTCCAGAAGTCCCAGGTTCGATCTCGCCTACCGACGATCGGGATCTGTCGGTGTTACATCGGCACATCGTAATAATGCTGAGCCCTGCCGTAGTTCTACAGTGCCTTCCATCCAGGAGTCTCACAGTCCCTTGCTAACAGTAATCACACTTCACAACCCCATGAGAGGTGAGCATGCTTACCTTCATGGGAAGATTAAGGGTCCGCTGCAGAGCCCATCAAGGCCAATGGGAGTCTTTCCATTGACTTCAGTAGGCTTTGGATCCAGTACTAAGGGCTAGATCCACAAAGGGATGGAGGCAGCTAAGTGTCACTTAGATATCGAAGTCCAAGTGTTAGCTCTTCCAAACCCCTGTACAGCTGCTACCTCACCTTGTAGGTGCCCAGCATTCCTTGGCATCTACCTGTCTGCCAGTGGGCATGTGCAAAGCCATCGTGAGGATTCACAAACTAGGAGTTTCCCCACTTATCTTGCCTGCAGGATTCACTCTGATAGGTGCTCTCAGAGCACACCTCACCCATAAAAAGTAAGAAGGAGATGGTGCCCGCCCCCCTTTCACAATACCCAGAGCACTCAACGAGGAGGTAGAAGGCCAGGGCCCAAGTTCCTTTTCTGACTCAGGCAAAGGGGGGATTTGAACTTACGTTTCCCACATCCATGGGTATAAGGGTGGTGCCTCCTTCTTTTTATCAGAAAGGACTGACCTGGCTCAGTTGCCTAACGCCAGGAAAGGGTTCATGCTTCTGAATCCTAAGCAGAGAGAGGCTCCTTCCTCTGGCCCAGAGTCAGGCGCCTAACTCCCTTTGACCTGTGGGGTGAGTGTGGCCTAAAGAGAATGAATAAGATCTCCAGGGTGTGCGAGCTGACAGTGGGAGGAGGCGGCTGGGTTTAGGTTAGACTGATAATTTGCCCGGAGTTAAGATGCTCTGTATATATGTTAACCATGTATCTAACAGACTGTTGTTAAACTGCTAGCAATGACTGATTATTAAGACGAGTGGATTACTTGGATATGAAACAACATAGGGTACCAGAATTGAAGGCTGTGATAAAAGAGAACTGGAAGAAGGAAACTAGTGAAAAATTAGTTGCAATGAAATAAGAGGGCTCAATTAAGAGTTCCCACATTTCTAAAAATGCAGAGAAATGCCACAGAAAACTGGAAAAGATTTAAAGAAGCGTTTGATTTATTTCTGAGGGCATTGGGATTTACTCATAAGGGAGATGAACAAAAGATTGCCGTCTTTCTGAATAATGCAGGTACTGAAGTCATTTCATTATATAATTCATTGGCACTTAATGTTAGGGAACTCACTGCTCAGCATGCTGGCTTCTGAGAATCCCATTCTTAGGTGCTTAACTCTCCCCATGCATTATATAGGAAGCCTGAGCACCTGATTTGGGGCAGCAGATTCCATTGGGCACCAGGGCGCCTAAACACTAGGCACCGCAATGCTGAGCCTAAGTCCCCTTGGAGGTTCTGACTCAGTGCCCCAAAGGATCCCCCATGCATGGTGACCTGATTTCCATACTGACCTCTGTGACTTTGGTTCCAGGAGCACTGACCCCTGAGAGAGACAGGGCAGAACTCAGAGGAGAGCCCAGGAGCTCCTGTCTCCCAGTCCCCACTCCGCTTCCTTCTCATTGTGCATCCACATGTACCCTGGCCATATTTATGTCCCTCTACTGCAGGGGTGGGCAAACTTTATGGCCTGAGGGCCTCATTGGGTTTTGAAAATTGTATGGAGGGACAGTTAGGGGAGCGTGGCGTGGCCCAGTCCCCACCCCCTATCCGCCCGCCCCCCCGTTCCTCGCCCCCTGACAGCCCCGCCCCAGGACGCCTGCCCCATCCACCCCCCCACCCGTTTCCTCCCCCTTCCCGGCCCCCCCCCCCGGACCCCTGCCCCATCCAACCACCCCTTCTCCCTGTCCCCTGACTGCAACCGGAACCCTTGCCCCTGACTGCCCCCACCCCGCCACTCCATCCAACCCCCCCTCTCCTTCCTGAATCATAGAATCATAGAATACCAGGGTTGGAAGGGACCTCAGGAGGTCATCTAGTCCAAACCCCTGCTCAAAGCAGGACCAATCCCCAATTAAATCATCCCAGCCAGGGCTTTGTCAAGCTTGACCTTAAACATTGCTAAGGAAGGAGATTCTACCACCTCCCTAGGTAACGCATTCCAGTGTTTCACCACCCTCCTAGTGAAAAAGTTTTTCCTAATATCCAACCTAAACCTCCCCCACTGCAACTTGAGACCATTACTCCTCGTTCTGTCATCTGCTACCATTGAGAATAGTCTAGAACCATCCTCTCTGGAACCACCTCTCAGGTAGTTGAAAGCAGCTATCAAATCCCCCCTCATTCTTCTCTTCTGCAGACTAAACAATCCCAGTTCCCTCAGCCTCTCCTCATAAGTCATGTGTTCCAGACCCCTAATCATTTTTGTTGCCCTTTGCTGGACTCTCTCCAGTTTATCCACATCCTTCTTATAGTGTGGGGCCCAAAACTGGACACAGTACTCCAGATGGGGCCTCACCAATGTCGAATAGAGGGGGACGATCACGTCCCTCCATCTGCTCGCTATGCCCTAACTTATACATCCCAAATGCCATTGGCCTTGTTGGCAACAAGGGCACACTGCTGACTCATATCCAGCTTCTCATCCACTGTCATCCATAGGTCCTTTTCCGCAGAACTGCTGCCGAGCCATTCGGTCCCTAGTCTGTAGCTGTGCATTGGGTTCTTCCGTCCTAAGTGCAGGACCCTGCACTTATCCTTATTGAACCTCATCAGATTTCTTTTGGCCCAATCCTCCAATTTGTCTAGGTCCCTCTGTATCCTATCCCTGCCCTCCAGCATATCTACCACTCCTCCCAGTTTAGTATCATCCGCAAATTTGCTGAGAGTGCAATCCACACCATCCTCCAGATCATTTATGAAGATATTGAACAAAACCGGCCCCAGGACCGACCCCGGGGCACTCCACTTGACACCAGCTGCCAACTAGACATGGAGCCATTGATCACTACCCGTTGAGCCTGACTGCTCCCCTGGAACCCCTGCTCCCATTCAATCCCCCTGTTCCCTGTCCTCTTACCGCCCCAACCTCTATCCACCCCCCCCACCCCCTGACCACCCCCCCAACTCACCTGTCCTCTATCCAACCCACCCTGCTCCCTGCCCCCTCACTGAGCAGCACAGAGACCAGGTCAGGCCGGGCTCTGCAGCTCCACTGCCCCAGGATCTTGCTGCTCCGCCACACGGCCCGGAGCATTGCGCTGAGGCTGCGGAGGAGGGGGAACAGCGGGGGCGAGCCTCCCGGGCCAGGGGCTCAGGGGCTGGGCAGGAGGGTCTCGCGGGCCGGCTGTGGCCCGCGGGCCGTAGTTTGCCCACCTCTGGCTTAAAGGAACTGATTCCTTCAAGGGAATGCTTCTATGAAAGTGGTGTCATCCTGGGATCTAGTCCAATTATTTTTCAGCCTCCAAAATAAACAGAGATTCTTTTCCGTTACTTTGCATCTTGCTTTATTTGTTTAGCTTTATACTTTTATGCTGATCGAGTGGGTGTATTAATGTGCCCACCAAGGGGCTGGGCATCAACTCTTTTTTGGGAGGGGGAGAAAATGGAGAGAAATAAGGTGCAAATTGCTTTCACAAGGGCCCCCTTGTAGCTCTTAGAAATAACACACGCTCAAGGGTTCCTGTCCGCAAATTTCAAGTGACTCTTTACAAGCCATTCCTTTTGCCTGCAAGGCTCCAAATACTTATCTAAGCCTTTCCTGAAAATACACAGTGCAGTGTTTCTCCTGGTAGAGGAAAGACAGGGCTCAGTGGTAATGAATCTAAAATGGATTCATTTTGAGGCTACTGGACTCAGAAGGGAACCTGTGGGGCTTTCTAGTTATCTCACTCCCAGACTGACTGACGGAGTCCATGCTGCCTATGCTCACGACACAGCATCCAGATCGGAGAGCAATGAAAGAGGCTACTGACTCTATGTCTCGAAGTGGCGCAGCAGATGGGGGTAGCAGGAGACGGCAGACCAATGAGAATAATGAGAGATAGGTACCGTCTCAGATTTGTATCAGAACTGGAGTTCTTCTCATGTCTGGCAGTGTTTGGATTTGGGGGATCCGCTCAGTTATAAAGATCAGGTCTGGACCCCAGCATCCCCACTGAATGTTGTGCAGGGCGCCCAGCTCTAGGGAGCGTGCAGTTACAGCGGAAGCCGCTGATGAGGACCTCGCGTCTGTTGGAACTCTTGTCGATGGGGTTGTATGTGAACGGTTTCAGAGCACTGCAATGTGGAAATCCCAGGGAGCTTCTGCCTGGAGACATAAGGGACGAAGTAACTGCCCTGGACAAGGGGGACACCGTGCTCATGTAGGTGTAGTTCGACTTCTATATCTGCGGAGTGGGGGGCAGCTCCAGTGAGTCCAACAGGACTGTAGGTCGGAGGCAAATTCTGCATTTGCCTGAGGCTTGCAGTTTGGATGTGCTCACCTACAGCAGCTCAGGTGATGATCTTTGAAAGTGGGGTGGGGTTTTTTTGGTGGGGGGGGGGGTCCTTTAGAGGAGGGTAGGAGGGTCAGGAGAGAATTTCTAAGCCAGCGGCTGACCTGCCCCATGCAGCAGTAACGCTAAGCCCTGAGAGTTTGACTGCCTTCAGTTTCCTGCCTTCTGAAGCTGGCAAGGCCCAGCGTTTACACATGGCTCCAGCGTATCAGGGTTGCCATTTCAAACTAGCTGCAGCTCTGCTTTAAAATCACAAGGATCCCCTGGAATCGTTGATGCCAGCAGCCTGGATCTGTTTACTGACCTGCTGGCTGGAACACTCAAGTACCAGCCCCTTCTGTCAGCACAAAGGACAAAAACAGGACCAAAAACAAATCCGTCATCTAGATCTCTGTGAAATACCCCACGACTGCAAATCACCAAGCCGTGCCAAAGATTTCATAACCTGGTAAGAACAAAGCTTGTCCTTGCTGCTGCTAGCCACCACTGCACTGGCAGGTCTGAGTGTCTTACTCACAATCACATGCCACAGCCCAACTTGCTCATTCCAGGAAGAATCTCTCAACCTTACCATGCTGGCTAATGTTTAGTGCTCGCAAACCCCAAGCAAGAAACACGTGACGGTGAGAGAGTGCGTGTGGGTGTCTGTGTGGGGAGGTGTGTGTGTGTGTGACTGTGGGGTGTCTGTGTGTGGGGTGACTGTGTGGAGAAGTGTATGGGGGTAGATGAAGGTGTGGCTATATGGCTCTGTGCACACACATGATGCTGAAACAGTGGCCTCAGCTGAAACAACAATTGCATGCAAATGCCAAACAGAATGTTAAACAGGATGTACCATCTTCCCTGCCCACTTCTGAAGGGGAGCTATCCCTGACATAAGGATGGCGATTCAAAGGAAGAAACCAGATCAAAGTTCTCCAGCCAGACTCCAGACCACATAACTGTGCTGCCTTCCTGACCACGGGACTCTTGCTGTAGGGTTTGTTTACATCTATGGAAATTTCATGTCATTGTGATGCAATATGTGTTGCAAAGGAAACACATCCTTTGGTTAAGCAGAACTTCTGTGTGTCACTTTGAGCCCCGCCTGTGAGGGCTCCTCTGTAGGGCTTCCCCATTTTTCATTTTGAGAAAGGGAATTTAATTTTTTATTTTTGTCTTTAGGGAATATAAATGATTAACACTGACACTGGGGTGTCTGTATTTAGGTATCTGGGAGGCACAGAGAGCTGCAGCCTGGATTTATGTCTGTTTCCACACTGCCAATCCAAGCAACCCAGCACTAACCTTCATGCTGGATTTCTCTTCAGCGCTGGGTGCCAATCATACCAAGGCGGGGATGTCTTTTATGAGCTAGTGTCTGATGTGTGCTGGCTCACAAAAAGAAGCTAACTGTAAGGTAACCTAGACTGTGCTGGGCTTATAACGTCAGCCTTGGCCATACGCTTCCACTTCCTCCACCAGAAAAGTGACCAGAGAACAATGGAGGGAGCTCTGAAGAGATCTCAAAGGGCTTATTTTATTCATTGGCTTTAATTAATTGATTACAAATAATTTTTAATTGCATGCTTTTAAAATTTAATTTAAGTGGCATTTCACTGCGCTCTTTGAGCCCCTCACACACAAGTGAATTTAGCCTCACAGGGTGGGGTAGTGATCATCAATTCCACTTTACATATGAGAAAAGCAAACAGAGGTTAAAGGACTTGCCCGAGGTCACACAGAACATCTGTGCCAGGAATATAAGCCTGGTTTTAAGACTCCCAGGTCAGTTCTTTAACCATCCTTCCTTCAAAGTCAAAACATTACAGTCCTTTACACTACAGGGGATTTTGTCTGAGGATTTCACAGCTTCACATCTCCCTTATAGGTAGCAAAGTGTTATGATTCTCCTAATTTTGCTGATGGAGGAAACTGAAGAACAGAGAAGGTAAACAACTTGCTCTAGATCACCTACCAATCAGTGGCAATAGAGCCCATGGGTACATCTACACAGCCAAAAGACGACCCATGGCAGCGAGTCTCAGAGCCTGGCTCAACTGACTTGGGTACACAGGGCTTGTGCTGCAGGGCTAAAAATAGCAGTATAGACATTTGCGCTTGGGCTGGAATCTGGGCTCTGAAACGCAGTGAGGGGGGAAGGTCTCGAAGCCAGGCTCCAACCCAAGCTCACACATCTACGCTGCTATTTGTTAACCCCAGTCCTACGAGCCCGAGTCAATTACCCTGGGCTCTGAGACTTGCTACGGGATTTTTCTTTCTTTCTTTTTTTTTTTTTTTCCAGGTAGATGTATCCCATGACTCCTAATTCCGATTGCCTTGTTAGCCACTAGGCTGTACTCAAACTCCCAAAGCAGGAGAATTTATTTTGCATTCATTCAATTACACTTTCTCGAAGTCGCAGCATCTATTGTGCTCTCACTTGTTCAACATCCAAGTTCTAGGGCTATTTCCCCCTCACTTTAGGTTGAGCCTGCAGCTAAAAAATGTGGCGAATTTGCACGAACTTCAGGAAATGGCCCCGTGGGCTTCACTAAGCACGCGATAAAGGGTCAGTGCAGCAATGCCTGTAAAATTGCTCTGCCATAGGCCCATAACAGGCCCACACTCCCTGTACCCAGCTCCCATTGGCACAACTGGAAAGGCTGCCAATGATTGGGCCACAAGTACTACTAGGTAAGACGACGTAGATTGTAAGCTCTTTCGGGCAGTGACCGTCTTTTTGTTCTGTACTGCAAGTGAATTAAACTAAACCAAATGAAGGGCACTTTAATTCTGAAAGACAGCATCCACACAGGGGTTTAATATGGTTTAAGTAATCCTCTTTGAATTCACACCTTTAGTTAATTTGGATTCGTTTTTCAGAGTGTCCCTGTCTAGACCAGTTGCTCCACTGCATGGACTTATTTGGATGCAAAACCAGTAAAAGAAAAGCAGGATCAATGCAGTGTATGTGAAGGCGAAAAGTATAACTGGGTTAAAAAAAGAATTAGAGAAATTCATGGAGTTCAATGGAGATAAATTCAATGGCTATTAGCTTACATAGCCAGGGACACAACCCCATGCTCTGGGTTTCCCTAAACCTCCATCTGCCAGAAGCTGGGATTGGATGACAGGGGACAGATCATTTGGATTGCCCTGTTCTGTTCATTCCCTTTGAAGCATCTGGCACTGGCCATTGTCAGAAACAGGATCTTGGGCTAGATGTACTATTGGTCTGAGCTGGTATAGCCGTTTTTATGCTCATATGCACATGGAAGGCTGGACGCTACTCTCTGTTATAATAATGTAGATCGCTACTAACTCCATTGGCTTCAGTGAAGTTACTCTGGATTTTCTCAGTGTAACTAAGGGCAGAATCTTTCAACTAGCATAGTTTTAGCTTATCAACGTATGAGATAAATCCATAGAAGAAAAAAGCACCACTTGTACTCAGATCTCTAAGGGGAAAGTTCACACAAACTGCCTGGCATTAGCAATTTGTGGAGTATGAACTCCTCCAGACGGGCATCAGACGACTACACCATTTTTGCAAATTTTAGCCTTGAAGGCAGAAAGTATTAATGCTTTTATTCACAACCCTCACAATTCATTTGGCAGCCAATGGAAAACTATACAGGGAGCCAAATATTACAGAGCTATGGATCACTATCAAAAATATTACATGGTTGTTAGCACTGTTTCTTGTCTATCTGAGTTTCCTGAAACCTTCTGAATGCTACACACCAATATGAACAAACTGAGCCAAATATGTTCCTGATGTAACACTACTGCACTCAGCTGATTTATGCCAGGGATAAATTTGGCCCTCTGTCTACTAACTATATTTATTTAGTACAATTCATAGATGACTCAGTTCTGCTGATTTAGCTATAGATAGACATATGATTGTGTGGGTGTATGTATACAAACACACACATATAAAGATACACACCCAAACTAAGATAGTGCATTGTCAATGTTGCAAGTTTGCATAATTAAAGTCACAAGAAGTCAGTATATGCAAAACTTATGGTTTCTACAATTTTGTCAGCTTGCCCATGTTGCATGTCTCGTATGTACTCTGATATATATTTTAGAACATATACTACATATATTAATCTATGTGTTTTAGCAGAAGAAAAATAGGAATAGAAAACACATTATACATGAAATGCAACAGTTAACATTGGCATTGGTGCCTCAGCTTGTACAATTTCTCCTTTCACCTTCAAGTAGGACGCACACGTCCATTGATTTTAACGGATTTTACTATCCCGTTCTCTGAAGATGTGTGTAATCATACAAACACATGAATAGATGCAGACATATTATCTGTGCTCCTTCCTTCTATTCTATACTATTCACGAAGCTTTGAGCCCAGGATCTGCTATAGACAGAGCAAACATGAGAACAGATACCCCACCCCACTGCATCTCACACCTATCCCCTTCCATTATGGAGAGGCTTTTCACCAGCTAGACATTAATATTGGCGAACCAACAGCTTTATGAGGTTCCAAATTAAGACACACAAAACCTGGATCTCATCCTCCAATCCCTGAATAGGAAAAACTCCAATCGACTTTAAAATTATGGAGTGAAATCCTGGCCCCATCGCAGTCAACGGGAGTTTTGCCATTGACTTCAATGAGGTCAGGATTTCACCCCTGGAGTGTAAGATGGAGAACTTGGTCTTTGAGCAATGAGAAATGCATGTACATTTTTCTTCCGCATCCAAGGCTCTAGCTAATTGAAAGTGGCCATAAAATTGTAACAGCAAAACGATATCAGATTGATAGTTCCTGTGTAGATGGACAATTGCTATTGCAACGTGATCTACATGACTTAACCGTGTCAACAGGCCTCTGAGCCAAAGGAATCTGAACGCTTATGAATCTCAGTTGCAAACAAAGTTCATGCAAGTGACTAAGGTTTTGTTTCTGAGATGGCATGTTGGTATATGACAACAGGGACAGACATCTCCCGGCAACACGACCATTCAGTCCCACTGGAGAAGGGACCTGGAAAGTTTGTGGGTTCGGGTGGGGTTTTTTTTGTTTCTTTTTAGTACAATAAATGTTATAAAAGGGACAGTACCTGGTCTCCAGGCTGGGGGCGCATGACAGACACACGATCATAGCCTTTCCGCAGCAGCACCCAGAGAGCATCCAACTTGCCCTGCAATTACAAGAAATACAGAGAATTTTTTTCAATGTGATCAACAAGTGTCCAGTGAATAGTTCAGTTCAGGGGCAGTGCAGCCCGGACCCTCTGTTTTGATTCAGCTGAATGCCGTGCTTATGAAAGGTGCTGGATCTTCAGTCATGGAGCGGGAGGTCCTCTCTCAACTTACTGCGGATTCTAAACAGTGAGGTTTTCAAAGAGCAATTAGGCACCTGGGCCCTGTTGAAAATCAACAGAAGCTGGGTGACTAACTTCCATTTGTACCTCTGAAAATCTCCCTCAAATCTTACGGGCCGCTTAAATACCTGAAAGGGTGTTTAAAGCATGCGCCATTCTAGTGCAAACTTCCCCACTCTGCCCCTAGCCTTAACTCTCATTTGGATGGGCACCATGTTGGGTTGAGAGGGTCTCCATTGTCCATGCACTCCCTGGAATCTCTGCTGAGGTTGCTGGTGAAATGCTGTATAAATAAAGGAAACCGATCAGGTGCATTTATTCATGACATTCCCAACCAGTTCCTCTTTCTCTTCATTAACTGGGATGGAGTAGTGGGTTTGTAAGTAGCGATGGGTTTCCTATTAGCAGAGCCAACTTGGTTCTAACTGCTTCCACTCTGCTACACAGATCAGCCTGATGGCTGCGTTGTGATATGTGTAAATAACCTGCCTTGGATTCATTAATGGAGCAGAGAATGAAAAATTATTTATCCAACCACCCAACCTCCCCAAGACAGCTTGGTCACAACAATGTGCTATATAGAAATCCATTTAATCTTTCATTTTAACTGCAGATTGCTAACAGAATATCAGGTGACCAAACCTCGTATTCTTGTGTCTCTCTAGCTCTGTCCCTTATGCCAAGTCAGTGTCTGTGACTTCTCGCAGCAATCACAAACACCCTTCAAAACCCTGTATTCATGTATCCTCAGTGTCATTCTCCTGGCAGCTATCAGCCTCATGGTGTAGTACTGTTTGAGGCAACAATTAACCTCATTGTGTGGTCTTTCTTTGGCCTTAGCTAAAGAGAAATCTTACGTGCCATTGTAATTTCACATCTAGCTGAAGGATTTCAAGAGGGGAATTAGTTAGGAATAGCGCTCGTTGGAAAATGGATTTTTTTTCCTAAAGAAAATGTCAAATTTCCATTGAAAAACAAAAAATTTTCAGTATTCAGCTGAAAATGGAAAGTTTTTGGAATTTGGCCTTTCAGTTTTCTGACAAAAGTTTTCCACAGGAAGCAGACACTTTGTGCACAGAAAATAAAAAAATAAAAATCATTTTCTCAAAACCCCCAATTATCTGTCAAAAACAGTTTCAACAGGACGCTTTCGAGCAGCCCCCAGTTAGAGGCGACAGATTGACATGTGGGAACTCCTGCCTCTGTAGCACATCTGTGCAATCCCAATAAGGCATTCCTCTATTTCTGACTGGAATGAGGCAGTGAGAAAAGACGCAAATACTGTGTTTGTTTGCCAGATGCGTTTAACCAGGCCAGAAAAAGTGTACAGCTATGCACAGCACCATGTGCTCAGAAACATATATTACTGCCCAGGGTTTCCCCACACTGTTGTAATGTTCTTCCTGTCCCTTCTATAAGGGGCCACTGTTCCACTCCAAAAATGAATCCGCTTCCCTGAGATCTGAAGAAGGGTTTTCCTGAGTGCAGCATGTTGGAATTTTTAATTTCCGGCTAAATGGAAGCGCCCAGAAGTATACCTAGCATCTTTATCAAACACGCTCTGCATTTCTGCCAGTTGAACCTCTCCAGGCTGAATGCATGACACTGGAATTTTTTGGGTACTGCTACAGAAGGATGTTTGAAGACATCTGCAATAAAATTACAGTCAATCCTGGATGCTGCTTGTGATTAACTGAATAGCTGCCAGCAGTACATATCCAGTACATTTTATCTGTGCACCAGGCAATGTATTTCCAGCGGAACAAATTGCCTTTGAGGATGGTTAAAGACATCCCACTCTTTTTACTAGTTAATTACTTGAGATAGGATTGAACCTCAGACCAAAATACCCCTGGCTTAGAGCAGGATCAGACCCATTTGCTATCTGCGTCATTAGGGCAGGAACTTGTTGTCTTTCTACATTTGTACAGCTCCTAACACAATGTGGCCCTGATTGTGGCTGGGGTGGTCTGACATTACTATAATAATAATGGCCTTGAAATGACCTTAACTGTTGTGGGATGAAATTAAATAAAGGGAAATTTAAGCAGGACATCAGAAAAAAAAGTTCTCATAGTCAGAGCCAACGAAGTGTGGAACAGTTTTTCAGGGAAATCAGTGGAAACCCCTTTGCTGGAATCGGGCTACACATGGACTGCACAAACACTCAAGGCTAAAGAGAGAGCCAGTTCAGGTGATCTTCTCCTTTGTTGCCTTGCTGGCAACTTTCACAGTAGAACAGGTGGGAACTTTGAATCTCCCCCCCCACCCCAAAAAAAAAATGTGGACAAAGAAACAGTTTTCATTTTTGTAAGAATTGTCAGTGGAAAAAATTGACTTTACAAAAAAAGAATCAATTTTTTTTTTAGTTTTTGAAAACCCAAAAAACCTCAAAAATTTCTTCTGAAAACTGAAAGATGTGTAATTTTTGGCTGAAAACATTAAGTTTTCAAAATAAATAAATAAATAAATAAAATTTATTTTTGGAGGAAAGAGAACATTTTTTGGTGTGTAGCTGCAGACCTGTATGGGAGCAGAGAGCCAGACTGGAAGCTCAGACAAGCGGAGAGGGCTGGGGTTGTATAAGGACAGCAGGGATCATGAGTCTGGAGAAAGTGGGGCAGACTGGGGTTCAGAGCTATGCAAATAATGAATTTTCCAGTTTGCTGCATTTCTCCTTTTCAGCTGGGCAAAGGGATTAGCAAACTGAATCATAGAATCATAGAATATCAGGGTTGGAAGGGACCTCAGGAGGTCATCTAGTCCAACCCCCGGCTCAAAGCAGGACCAATCCCCAACTAAATCATCCCAGCCTGACCTTAAAAACTTCTAAGGAAGGAGATTCCACCACCTCCCTAGGTAACACATTCCAGTGTTTCACCACCCTCCTGGTGAAAAAGTTTTTCCTAATATCCAACCTAAACCTCCCCCACTGCAACTTGAGACCATTACTCCTTGTCCTGTCATCTGCTACCACTGAGAACAGTCTAGATCCATCCTCTTTGGAACCCCCTTTCAGGTAGTTGAAAGCAGCTATCAAATCCCCCTCATTCTTCTCTTCCGCAGACTAAACAATCCCAGTTCCCTCAGCCTCGCCTCATAAGTCATGTGTTCCAGTCCCCTAATCATTTTTGTTGCCCTCCGCTGGACGTTTTCCAATTTTTCCACATCCTTCTTGTAGTGTGGGGTCCAAAACTGGACACAGTACTCCTCACCAATGTCGAATAGAGGGGAACGATCACGTCCCTCGATCTGCTGGCAATGCCCCTACATATACAACCCAAAATGCCATTGGCCTTCTTGACAACAACGGCACACTGTTGACTCATATCCAGCTTCTCGTCCACCGTAACCCCAGGTCCTTTTCTGCAGAACTGCAGCCGAGCCATTCGGTCCCTAGTCTGTAGCGGTGCATGGGATTCTTCCGTCCTAAGTGCAGGACTCTGCACTTGTCCTTGTTGAACCTCATCAGATTTCTTTTGGCCCAATCCTCTAATTTGTCTAGGGCCCTCTGTATCCTACCCCTACCCTCCAGCATATCTACCTCTCCTCCCAGTTTAGTGTCATCTGCAAACTTGCTGAGGGTGCAATCCACACCATCCTCCAGATCATTTATGAAGATATTGAACAAAACCGGCCCCAGGACCGACCCCTGGGGCACTCCGCTTGATACCGGCTGCCAACTAGACATGGAGCCATTGATCACTACCCGTTGAGCCCGACAATCTAGCCAACTTTCTATCCACCTTATAGTCCATCCATCCAGCCCATACTTCTTTAACTTGCTGGCAAGAATACTGTGGGAGACTGTGTCAAAAGCTTTGCTAAAGTCAAGGAACAACACGTCTACCGCTTTCCCCTCATCCACAGAGCCAGTTATCTCATCATAGAAGGCAATTAGATTAGTCAGGCATGACTTGCCCTTGGTGAATCCATGCTGACTGTTCCTGATCACTTTCCTCTCCTCTAAGTGCTTCAGAATTGACTGCTTGAGGACCTGCTCCATGATTTTTCCAGGGACTGAGGTGAGGCTGACTGGCCTGTAGTTCCCAGGATCCTCCTCCTTCCCTTTTTTAAAGATGGGCACTAAATTAGCCTTTTCCCAGTCGTCCGGGACTTCCCCCGATCGCCATGAGTTTTCAAAGATAATGGCCAATGGCTCTGCAATCACATCCGCCAACTCCTTTAGCACTCTCGGATACAGCGCATCCGGCCCCATGGACTTGTGCTCATCCAGCTTTTCTAAATAGTCCTGAACCACTTCTTTCTCCACAGAGGGCTGGTCACCTCCTCCCCATGCTGTGCTGCCCAGTGCAGTAGTCTGGGAGCTGACCTTGTTCGTGAAGACAGAGGCAAAAAAAGAATTGAGTACATTAGCTTTTTCCACATCCTCTGTCACTAGGTTGCCTCCATCATTCAGGAAGGGGCCCACACTTTCCTTGACTTTCTTCTTGTTGCTAACATACCTGAGGAAACCCTTCTTGTTACCCTTAACATCTCTTGCTAGCTGCAACTCCAGGTGTGATTTGGCCTTCCTGATTTCACTCCTGCATCCCCGAGCAATATTTATATACTCATCCCTGGTCATTTGTCCAATCTTCCACTTCTTGTAAGCCTCTTTTTTGTGTTTAAGATCAGCAAGGATTTCACTGTTAAGTCAAGCTGGTCGCCTGCCATATTTACTATTCTTTCTACACATCGGGATGGTTTGTCCCTCAATAAAGATACTTTAAAATACAGCCAGCTCTCCTGGACTTCTTTCCCCCTCATGTTATTCTCCCAGGGGATCCTGCCCATCAGTTCCCTGAGGGAGTCAAAGTCTGCTTTTCTGAAGTCCAGGGTCCGTATTCTGCTGCTCTCCTTTCTTCCCTGTGTCAGGATCCTGAACTCAACCATCTCATGGTCACTGCCTCCCAGGTTCCCATCCACTTTAGTTTCCCCTACTAATTCTTCCCGGTTTGTGAGCAGCAGGTCAAGAAGAGCTCTGCCCCTAGTTGGTTCCTCCAGCACTTGCACCAGGAAATTGTCCCCTACACTCTCCAAAAACTTCCTGGATTGTCTGTGCACCGCTGTATTGCTCTCCCAGCAAGTATCAGGGTGATTGAAGTCTCCCATAAGAATCAGGGCCTGTGATCTAGTAACTTCCGTGAGTTGCAAGAAGAAAGCCTTTTCCACTTCATCCCCCTGGTCCGGCGGACTATAGCAGACTCTATATGCACTGTTTTGTGTATAACTGCTCTGTTTTTATATAACTGCTCTAAATGCACTGTTTTGCTTTGCTCCTTGGATTATTTAAGAACATAAAAGAAAGACCATACTGAGTTAGACAAAGGGTCCATCTAGCCCAGTATCCTGTCTTCTGACAGCAGCCAATGCCAGGTGTTCAGAGGGAATGAACAGAACAGGTAATCATCAAATGGATCCATCCATTTAAACTGGATTATACAGCTGATAAATTTTTAAACATCTAAAAGAATGTTTAAGGGGGGAAAATCCATTTGGTACCATCCAAATAAGTAACAACACAAAAGTCTGCTGTCTGACAGCACTTAAAGCCCAGGGTATTTCAAGCTACAATATATCCACTCTCAATGAAGGGCCATCCACCTACTGGACAGTCGCTCCTAGAACAGACAATGTGGCAGCAAATGTAAAGGGAAGAAAAACTCCATCAGATAAAGTGACAAAAGCCAGGACATTCAGAGTTAAGGGTGGTGCTTGTGTTAATGTGTGAAGCGAAGGATCACGTGCAAAGGAAGAGAGATGATCACCTCTTAAAGGTGAATTTCCTGCTTAACTTTCCTCCAGCATGGGTCCTGAGATTTGGTTTTGTGTTCTTCTGCTTTATGAGGACTTTTTTCTTCATTATTAGATTGCAACACGTGCATTATTTACCTTCCATCCACTGAGTGAGGAGGTATTTTAAGCAGTGTAATAAAACCAGAGGGAACTGTATGTCTTGTTTAGCTAATGGAGTTGTGTGCACTTCGAGCACTGGGATGAAGGAGTATTTAAGATGAACACCAGGAGACTTTTCCAGTGGGTGAGACCAGTGAGTCTGTGGAATATTCCCCCACACGGAACCGTGGATAGTTGTGTGTTATTTTCAAAGCAGACTGGAAAAAGCACTGAACGATATACTTGAATTAGCAATCCTGCTTTGGGTGGGCTCATGGACTCAATGACCTAAGAGGTCTTTCCTGCCTCTGACTTTTGTGATGATGTGAGAACTCCCCTGCATGACACAATGCGAATTCATTTGTATATGTTCATGTCATCCAGGGAAAAGATTTTGCCCGGAGTAGAGTGGGGTGCTGGAAACTTTTCTTACTATATGGGAAGGGGAGTAGCAGATCATCAAGTTCACAGAAATTGTTCCTTCTTTTCTGCCGAGTTCTCGTGGATTGTGTTCGGGGGAAGTTTTGCATGCAGTTATTCTGTCTGCATATGTTCTCTTTTGGGGGTAGTCCAGTGAGGGTGTGATGGAGATTAATAACTAGGTAAAGTCTGTTCTACAGATGGGCTCAAGTTGCTCATCGCTGTAGTATCTGAACACCTTCCAGCCATGCTTTAAGCGGCCTGGCTATCCTCTGTCCCCTGTGGTTCGCTCTCTTGCTCACCCCCTTCTGAGGGGGAGAAGTGTGCGTGCAGCGAAGCGGTTTGTTTTGGTCGGGCTTTTTGTGAGTTGGTTTGCAATACGTGCTGCTCTGTGTTTATCTTAGGGAAGGCAGGTCAGACAGCGGCCCCTAGCACTTGGGGCGCAAGGTTGTGAGGTTTGGGACGGTCCTTAGCTCTTGTTGGAGTTTGTTCCACAGACTTGCACTGCCACAGCCTTGGCATAAACGAGAATCTCGCCCTTAGCTGCCGAGGCTACTCTAAGTCAGCCGGAGAGCGTTTGCAGGGCATTCCCTCCCCAAAGGATGGGCATGATGCCCTGTGGTGTTCCGAGCCCAGCTGACCCAGGGTCATTGGCAGTCATTCACTCTCTGCGCAACAGAATCAGTCTTTAGTTTTCTGGGGGCAGCTCTCCCTTGTGGCATCTGGCAAGAATTGTTTTCTTCTTCACCAGCCTATTTATTAAGTAAGAGCGGGAGAGAGGTTTCTCTCTCTCTCTCTCTCTCTCTCTCTGCGCTCAGGAAATGGAAGACCTGCCATTGCAGACTTTGTGGGGGCTTCAGGCATGAACACGGGAGAAAGCACTTTCAAAGGTTTAGCTACGCCACTGCAAGAGTCCAGGGCCCCTTTCCTCAAGCGCCTTCTGGCTGCTCTGTGCCACTCCAAAGCAGCCCTAAAGGCAGCTTAACCAGCCACTTAAGGATCTCCACTGCCTAGTGGAATATTTGGGTAGTGGAGAGATGCTGCAGTGGTTTTTACATTGCAGGTAGCCTGGTGGGAGAAAAGAAGCATGACTGGGGCTCCTTTATATCTAATAACCCCTTGAGGCAAAGGCATCTGGTGCAAGTTAGAACAGCCTTTGGATGGATTCTCAGGTCTGGGACTGGGAACCTAACAAAAAGTCACTCTCACTGCTTTAACCTTTGCAAATAAAAACTCTCCATAAGGCTGTATGAGTGTTTAACATGTATCTACTGAAATCATTCCATGGACTATGTACCTGCATAAGACCTACCTTGATTGGCGTGTACCACCTCCGGGGAGAAGAGGACCTGCGCATGCTATTTCCCAGGTTCCTGGGTTCTGGGAATTCATATTCTTGCTCTGGCATCTTCACTCTGGCATTCTTGGCTTTCTCTAGCTTAGCCCCTTCTTCCGTGGAGCCCTTTTCTCCCCAGCGGACCTATCAAGAAAAACATTGGTGGCATCTTAAAATAGCATCTGCTGTTGAATGTAGAGCTGCAACATTTGGATCTGGATCTAGATTTCCCCATTGTTCAGATTCACTGTTGAGAGAGGGACAAGCTGCAAAGTTTGGGTCTACACTGGAGTTTTGGGTGCTGGGATCTGGGGCTTTGGTTCAGTCCCATCTCTCCTGATTGCAGCTGCAAGGAGTTCCCACTCTGGGCATTTTGGCACATGTAGATGCTGGGTTTTCTAGAAATGGAGAAGATCATTTGCCTCAGAGAAGACAATTGTTGTACAGAATCTAGATGTCTTTCCTTACTTAAAACCTGATTCTGAAACCATTAATCAAGTGAAAAGTCCTCATTCATGCATGCAGTCCCACTGGAGTCAACAGGACCAGTTGCTTGAGTTGGGGTTGGTAGAAGCATTAGAAAATGCAATTTCAAAGGGCTAGCTACACCCCTGCGAGAGTCCAAGGTCCCATTCCTTAAGTATATTCTGGATGCTCTGCACTTGCCCAGTGGAACAATGGTTACTAAACCATTGGAACAGCTCACCATGAGATGGGGTAGATTCTCCATCACTAGAAGTCTTTACGTTGAGACTAGATGTCTCTCTAAGGTTACGTCTACACTTACAGATACACTTACACATACTTACAGAGGTATGTAGAGTACAGACACTGCATCCCCAGCTAGAATGGGTATAAATAGCAGTGTAGACAGTGAGGCACGGCTTAGGTGAGTGGATTGCCCTAAACAGCTGAACCCCCAGGGTATGCACCCTACACAGCTCTCTGCACACCCAAGCAGGGCCTCCCATGTCTACACAGCTACTTTTAGCAGTGAAATGTCCTGCTGACTCCCTGCTGCCAGCGCCTTTGTGAAAGACTCCAGCCGTGGGGAAAGGCTCTGGTAGATCCCCGCTGCCGGAGCCTTTCACTGTGATATGCAGCTACACTCGGCAGTAACCAGTGTGGACGCAGCCTGCCTTTCAGTGTGGCATGTAGCTACACGTGGAGTGCCTGTACTCTACATGCCCCCATAAGTGTAGACATAGCCTGAAAGATACACTGTAGCTCAACCACAAGTTATGGACGCTATTCTATGGCCTGTGTTATGCAGGAGGTCAGACTAGACAATAGTCCTTCATAATAATAGCCCCATAATGGTCTCTTCTGGCCTTGAGGTCAATGGTCTTCATTCTCATTGCCCTGTATCATGAGTTGTCATTGACACCAGTGCAAAGTGAGCGGCAAATGCTACCATTCTGATTGGATAGCGTTTTCCTCCCCCAATACACTCATTTCGCACTGGCGTTAAATTACTGAAGGGTAACAGAAAACAACAATGCCCTAACATCTGTAGAGCATCAAAGACAAAAACTCTCAAGGCTCTTTCTCCTTTGTGCTCCATTGAGAAATGAGCAAACGGGAAAGGCAGTGTATTACCCGCCACAACTGAATGTTATGGGCTATTGACAAAGTGAGTTTATTAAAAAAAAAAAAACAACAAATTCCATTTGGGTTTTTATTAAAAATTGATTCCCGACATGCATCTAACACAGTGCGCTTCCACGGAATTCCCTTCGGTCAGCTCCAGAAGAACCAATACAGTGTTTTATAAAGACAAGGAAAGTACCTTGCACTCCTGCAGACCAAAGTGGCTTAGGGCTTGTCTACACTTAAAACGCTGCAACTGCACCAATGAGGTGCTTCAGTGAAGACACTTCCTACACCCATGGGAGGGGTTCTCCCGTCAGTGTAGGTACTCCACCTCCCTGAGAGGCAAGGTTGACAGGATAATTCTCCCATTGGCCTATTGCTGTCTACACAGGGGCTTATTTCACACTTCTAAGCAATGTAGTTATACTGAACTAACTTCCTTGTGTAGACCAGGCCTTAGATGTCATACAAGAGGGCACAGAGCCCTGATTCCCAGGCTGCTTCCATGAAATCGCCTCCGTCTTTCAGACCCTACTTCAGGGCTTTCCACAGAAGCCAAATTTTCTCCCTGTGGAGAACTTGGAGTTCTCAGCCTTTTTATGAGGCCCCCAGGTATTTCTCAGGCTGTCACCTGACCCCAATTAGTTCTGCCTTTTTAGGCTGGGAGGCAGGTCATTATGGTTCAGGGAGGGCTGGTCCCAATTCCTCTCAAAGGAGCCAGTCACAAGAAAGCAAGAGAAAGTGGTATGTTCCCCAGCAGAATGAAATGAAAAAATGCAGAGTTTGGAAAAACTTTCAAATTTTTCATTTTGAATTTTTGGGAGAGGCGGGGTTTGAAAAAAAAAATCTTGATGAAAATGGAAATTTCCATTTACTAGAAAATCTGATCATCCCTTATGAACAGAAACTAGTCACTGGTAGAGATAAGCAGTCAACAAAACCCAAGAGACCAAACCAAAGCATTCACAGAGCCCACTGAAGAACGATCAGGGACTTACACCAACATTTCAAAGATGGGTGTCTAAAGTTAGGCTCCTAAACCCATATGTCAGTTGGAATTTTCAAAGGAGAGCCTGAGAAGGGTAGATGCCTAACTCGTATTGAATTTCAATGGGATTCCTGAATAAATGCCCTGATTTCCAGAGGTTCCATATACTTGCATTGACCTCAGTGGAGTTACTTCCAATTAACGCTGGCATCCCAGACAGAGAGGTCACACCTCCTCTTTGTGTCCCTCTGGGAGAATGGCAGAAGGGTCTTGTGGCTGAGTTTACAAGTGAGTTTTCCAGGTATGTAAGCAAATATTGATTTACCTCCATCCTTTTAATGCCACCAACACCTCGCCCACCATAGTAAGAAGCATCGACCGTTGGCCACTTCTTCTTAGGAAGGCCATCGTCATCTTCTTCCTATCAAACAGAAAGGAAATAGATACATCACGGGGTTGCGTTGTCAGTGGACGCAAATGACATGCATATGGAAATGGATGACTCAGTAAAGTGCAAACACAGACTATAAGACCCCTTTACACAGGTGATGTTGAGCCAGCAAAAGCTGTACAGGGGTTAGCTTACTGAAGCTCACTTGAATCCAACTAGCTCTGGTAGCAACAGCAGTGAAAACAGTGCAGCGTGGGCTTCAGTGCAGGTCGTGTAAACCCGGCATGGACCCTGGATATGTGCTCGGCTCACTAGCCTGCACTATGTGGTTTTCATTGTTATATTGCCGGCTAGCTGGACTCAAGCCAGCTCATGCATAGCTTTTGCTGTGTAGACACGCCCTAAGTGGCAGAGAGCTGTAAAGGGGTCTAGGTCTTTTAGTGGTTATTTTTCAGAGGGATGTGCATTCCTGTGTAGAAGATATTGTTTGGGCAATGAAATAACACCACTTGACAGGTACAATCCTGCCCCAGCAAAACAACGTGTTTTGTTTGAAAGAGAATCTGTCTTGCATCATCTCTGAATTCTGAGAAGTAAATGGGTTGATCCCACAATGTTTTCAAGTTGCAAAATCATTGCTTGAAATTTGGTTGAGATTGCCTTAAAACAGAAGAAAGAAGAAGAAGGAATACTGGGCCAGATCCTGAGGTATGGCCAAAAAGCACTCGGCATAGCTCAGGAAGGAGGCATGAAAGTGGCTTTAAAACATCTTTGCACTCCCCCAATCCTGGGGCCTTCTGGGTGCTGCTCTGGGTCCCTATGCTGACTGTCAGTGGCAACAAGGAGCAGATCAGGGGGACTTATTTCCAATGCTGGTGGAACCCTTCTGCAGCAGATAAGTCTGTTTAGGATTGGTTAGGATGGTGTCCCTAGCCTCGGTTTGCCAGTTGCTGGGAATGGGCGACAGGGGTTGGATCACTTGATGATTCCCTGTTCTGTTCATTCCCTCTGGGGCACCTGGCATTGGCATTGGGCTAGATGGACCTTTGGTCTGACCCAGTATGGCTGTTTTTATGTTCTTAAGGGTACATATACCAGAGTGGCCCACTATGCACACTCGATACAAGACAAGTGTCAGCACACTAAGGATCTCAGAGAACAGAAAGGGTAAAAAACTAAGAGGCAAGAGGGATTCACTCTGTTAGGGATTCAAACAACTTGCTTGTCCAAATGGAAATAAAAGATAACTACTGGGGTGTACATACCAAGGAGGGAGAAGCATGCTCTGAAGTGGTTCAAGATGACTTTACCAAGAAGACCAGGATGCAAGTGTGCAAATGTAGGCTGAATATTAGAAGACAGTCCTAATAATGATCTTTGACTTGTGTAATCCACTAGGGAGGCTGCCCTTTAAAGATAGACACAAACACTCTGCTGGCATGACTTCAGTGACTTTACTGGACTTATGCCAGCAGAGAATTCGGCCCACTGGGTAAAAATGGAGATCCTGATCCTGCAAAAGCTTAAGCATATGCTTAGCTTTACACAGTGAGTAGTTCCTTTGAAGTCGGTGGGACTGTTCACTGTTAAAGGGAAACACGGGCAGAATCAAGGTCTAAGTAAAGGCATTAGGATTTGGCCCAGTGAATTCTATTAAAGCATGGTAAAGTCCCCCTCAAGGTAAGTGACTGAGACTCTATTGCCTTAATTCTTTAAAAACGAACTGGAGAAAGCCCTAGAAGGGTGACGCCTCAGGGGGTTGCAAGGTTATTACATGGGGGTCACGAGCTGTCAGCCTCCACCCCCAAACCCTGCTTTGCCTCCAGCATTTATAATGGTGTTAAATATGAAAATATGTTTTTAATTTATAAGGGTCTTAGGGTCACATTCAGAGGCTTGTGGTGTGAAAAGGCTCACCAATACAAAAGTTTGAGAACCCCGATGTAGTAGGTGACAATCCTGCACTGGTCCCCGGGCAATGCACTATATGACCCTCATGGTATGTAATTTCCATGATTCTCAAACTGGGCTGTGAATTGGCAAAGCAGGAAAGCAAAGCTGGTTAGAAAAGGGTGCATTTTCCATGAAAACATTGCTCTCTTTTATTTCTAAATTGTTCACAAGAATTTCCCAGGGTTTTGATCAAAAACCAAAAACTCTTCAGCTTTCAAAAATCAAAAACCAAGAAAAAAACATTTTTAAACTAAAAAAAACCCCAGTCCAACATTTTTAGTTTTTCATTGAAAAAACAGAAAATTTAAAAGGAAACTAAATTTTTTATTTCCAAACACAGGCATTCTTTTGTCAATTTTGTTTTTCAGTTGAAAAATTTTGACCTGTTCTAAAGAAAAGCTAATGATTAACTAAGAACTGCAAGTTTCTTCTTTGCTGAAGCCTCTCTCTCTTTGCTGAAACATAAGAACTTAATATCTCTGCATGAATTTTTCCATGAGGATTTTTATTTTTTCAAATTGGGATCAAAGCCATCCAAATATTTTCCTTCAGCATCTTTCTTTCTTTCTTTCAGCACAAACTGGACTTCTCACAACAGGAAATGCCAAGACTTAAGAAATCTTCCCCGCAAGCCCCTTATTAGCTCTGAGAGTCTTTTCAGACCTTGAAAGGAGGCGTGTCTGTCAAAACAACAACAAAAATATCACCCTTTTCTCCCTCCCCCCCGAAAGGCTACAGCATAGGCTTGGAAAGTAAGAGTCACAAGCCCACTGCAGGATGGGGCTGTTTACATGATTCGTAGGCACAGACAATTTTGCAACACAAGCACGGAAAACACCCTTGATGTGCTTCAGACTTGGACAGAAATTCAAAAGGACATATGCGTAGCTAAAACAAAGGAAGCACAAATATACAGAGAAAGGCAGATGGATCACAGGTCTGGGCCCATTAGTATCACTGTCCCTATTTTACAATCTGAGGTACAGCAGAGCACGGATCAGCATTCATGTTGCACTGCACTGGGCCAGAAAAGCTAATGAGTCAACCAGCAGACCAAATTCAGTGGTGAATCCTGGTCACATGCCCCCTGAGGCATGTTGTGCATACGCTAAGAAGAATCTGAAGCACAGAGGGGTGACTTCCATAGATTCAGAGGCCAGAAGGGGATAGCTCAGGGGTTTGAGCATTGGCCTGCTAAACCCAGGGCTGTTAGTTCAATCCTTGAGGGGGCCATTTAGGGATCTGGGGCAAAAATCGGGGATTGGTCCTGCTTTGAGCAGGGGGTTGGACTAGATGACCTCCTGTGTGGTCCCTTCCAACCCTGATATTCTATGATTGCGATCATCTGGTCTCACCTCCTGTATAGCACAGGCCATAAATAAGCTCAGACAGCAAGTTGATGGCAGAGTCACAAATAGAGCCCAAAGGTCAGGAGTCCCACTGCCATGCTTTAGCCCCCCCATCCATCCTTCTTCTCAGTTAATAATGCCAAAAACTGAAGTCCTTGCTCAGTCATGAGTCAGTCCTTGTTCAGACCACCCTTCCACTGATCGTAACGGGAATTTTTCTTGTGTAAGAACTGAGTCAGAGCTGAGTAAGGATTTTCAGGCTTTGGCCCAGCAGCAATAGGAAAACGGGAACCCTGAAAATCCACGTGCGTTTCAGGAAGTTGGAAAGCGACTGTTTAAAAGTTGGCATCTTTTCACCCCAAATATCTGCTTTAGATGGAACTGGAGTTAAATTAAACATAAAAGAAGACACTGACACAGATACATTTTTGGAGCCAGAGATCCAGCTCCAGGTGACAAAAAAATCAAGATCTTTGTCTCATATTTTGTACTCGGCTCCACGTTCTTCAACCCTGACCTGAGAGAACCTTATTTGTGGTTGACATAAGGATAATTCAAGCTCCCCTAGGGGCATCTGAACTATGTAGGGCAAGAATTCAAACTGAATTTGAACAGATATGAAAACGCTTGGACACCTTCCCCTCTTCCCTGCCTTAATAATTATTTTCACAGTGGCCTCTGCACTGCGGGAGCCCCACCAGAATAACATTTATGCACCACTTTCCACGTTCAAGGCACTGTATAGCCATTGACAACCCCCTCCCCCCCGCCCCACATGGCTGGGCATTATTATCCCCATTTTACAGCAGAGGAAACTGAGGCACAGAGTGGCAAAATATGGCTAGTGGAAGGCCAATAGCGGAGCCTGGATTAGAACTCACTGTCTCCTCCTTCCCAATGTCTTCCAGTCACGTTGCCTCTTTCCCCTCAAAGCACCAAATTGCCTTGAGAAAGGCTGTTCTCATGGGAGTGCTGGTGTGACCAGAAGAGGGCAGCCCTATCAATCCGGTGAGACAACCTGTTCTCAGGAGACTTTTTGCTCAATTTTGCAGACTCCAACAGTTGGCATAAGATTCTCCTCAGCAACCAAGACCAAGCCGGCAAGCCCTGGATGGGTGGAGCTCCCACTGGCTCTGGGGAGTAGTTCTGCGGGCAGAGGGCTCCCATGCTCTTGCGTTTACCTGCCCTAGCAGTCCACAGTGGGAATTCTGTCCTGTGCTCTGGGAACAAAGGGGCAGTGAGACACCCTAAGGAAATAGCCCTGACTCCAAGGGTCTCTCCAGCACATGGAAAGATAGCCTCACTGTGTTTGCAGTCCCTCGGCAGGAGGCATGCTAGGGGCCATATGGGGCAGGAAGAGGCATGTGTGAATTGTAGGAATGCCAGGTGCTCAGTTTTTAACCGGAAAGTCCATTGAAAAGGGGACCTGGCAGTGTCCGGTCAGATGTACTGACCAGACACCAAAAGCCCAGTTACTGTGGGGCAGGGGGAGGTGCCGGGTCATTAACCCACGCCAGCCCCTGCTCACCTTGGGTTGCCTCCTACCTGCAGGTAGGCTCCTTGTCAGGCTGTAGCAGCTCCTGTCCCAGCCCCGAGCAAAGGGAGCCTAGCTGGGGTGGGGAGGGAGGTGGAGATGATCCAGTGAGCAAAGAGGGGAGGGATGGAGAGGAGCGAGCGATGGGGGTGGGGCCTTGGGAGAAGAGGCGGAGCAACAGGCGGGGCCTATGGAAGAAGCACAGCAGGGGAGGGGCCTTGAGGGGAAAAGGCGGGGCAGGGGCAGGGCCTTGAGGGGGTCCAGTTACCAGCAATTGGAAAGGTGGCAACCCTAGTGAGTAGTCCTTTGCACTCACTATTCCCCAGTTGCCACAAGTCCCATAGAAATGATGCCCTAACCAGTGCTGGGGGCCAAACTGAAGCCCAGCTGCCCCAAGATGGGTAAGGCACAAGCCCAGTGCTGGGATGACTCTCCTGAGGTTCACTCCTGACCAGGGTTCAGGTCTGCTCGCTCTTTGCTGTCTGTGCTCTGGCTGCCAGCCTGTGCAACGCAGATGGTGACTTTCAACTCCATCACTTGCTGCCCGCTGTAGTTTCCCATGCATGAACATAACTGCTGTTTGGAAACAGAGAATTTCTCCTGAAATTAAATCTGAAAATTCAGGATTTTTTTATAGCAAATGAAACAAATATATTTGTTACAGAATTAGCTTAGGAGAAATTCTTTGTTTGTAATATTATATATTTCAGCCAGGCCAGCTGGCTCTGGACAAATGGATTTATGTTGCTGAGGGCAGAATGAAACAATCATGGAACATGTGGTGCCTATTAACTTAGCTGGATGCCATATTTCTCAGTTACCTGGCTGTCTTGAGAAAGATCAGAAACACTTAAGATTAAAGGCTGAGTAAGAGATTCGTGCTTGTTTTAGCTTATTTTTTATAGGCTGTCTCTTCATGTCACTATAAAAAAAAAATTGCTGACCGACCGGCAGCTTCCGCCACTCAAGTGTTCTCCTTAACCTAAAGTAAACCCAAAGCATTCAACTTTCCGTCCCTTCAGCTCTACTGTTTGGGCTTCTTAGATCTCCTAAACTAAGACAAGTCGGGATAGGTCAACAATTGGATGGGAGACCGTTAGGGAAAAGCAAGGTATCGCATGAAGTAATATCAGTGATTTACAAGGGAGCACTCTTCTCTGTAAAATCAAAGGGGTCCTGCTTTGATCTAGCTAGCTCAATAACAACAGCAGTGAAGCCATGGCAGCATGAGCTAGCCACCCGCTGGACATACCCAGGGACCTGGATGGGCTTGTCACAGCTTCACTGCTATTGCTATTCGATCTAGTTAGTTCAGAGCTAGTTCAGGTATGTCTACATGTGCTGCAGTCACATCTCTGACGGCAGGTAGACAGACCCCTAGTATTCTTATTTGTATTTGCCGTATTAGAGTAACACCTAGAGGCCCCGGGACCTCACTGTGCTGGGCACTACAAACACACAATAGGAAGAGACAGTACCAGATCTGAACAGATATGACAGACAAAGGAAACACTATTATCCCCATTTGACAGATGAGACACTATGGTACAGAGAGATTAAAAGACTTGCCCAAGGTCATGCAGGTAATTCTGTGGCAGAGCCAGAAATTGAATCCAGACCCCTGGATTATATAGTCCACTGCCTTAACTGTAAAGTCATGTTACCTCTCTTTCAACCAATGCCCCCTTGTGGTGAGAGGTGTGTTGTGCTGCTGGAGATGCCGTCTCTAGCTGAGATATGAAGACGGTGGTCTTTGACATGTGAGTTCATTATAAATCCCATAGCCCTTTCTATGACGTGTAGCCAATCATTTTAGTTTATTATTTATTGTGTGATGTTACGATTAATTAACATGTTATATTATATATATTCATTGTATGTTAAATAGAGTTAATGTGTAGAATTATAGAAGTTGATCAGTATTTAGAGGGAATTATGTACTAGATATAAGTAAGACAAGCTGAAATGCAAGAACCTGTAGGCTGAGGCCTGCAAAATTTTAGCTTAGCTATTTTAGGCCTTGGAGATAAGAAATGCTGACGTAAGTAAATGCCCGAGGAATAACCCAGTGCCTTAAGATTATGGGAAAAGATATACCAAGTGGTAATATTGCAAAAATGTAGTCGGAAGGTTAATTTTAAATGATAAAAATGCTGTAAAAGCGCAATTGTCTCCAACATGTGTCTTAACCACAGGATACAGGTGGGGCGTCAATGTTAATGAGAATAAAGAGAACCTACACAGCCTGTAGAATTCGGGGTTCTTTATGTTTCTGGGGACACAGACCAAAAAGAAAAGAGAGGGCTGATGCTTTCATGTACACGCACAGCATGTAGGTATAGACAGAATCACATTATAAAACAAGGTTTCAGAGTAGCAGCCATGTTAGTCTGTATTCGCAAAAAGAAAAGGAGGACTTGTGGCACCTTAGAGACTGACCAATTTATTGGAGCATAAGCTTTCGTGAGCTACAGCTCACTTCATCGGATGCATCCAATGAAGTGAGCTGTAGCTCACGAAAGCTTATGCTCCACAAGTACTCCTTTTCTTATTATAAAAAAAGGTACCCAGAGCCAGAAAATTAAGCTTCCTATGGGAAAACTCCAGCAGGGACTATCCCTGTATTGATGATCAATCCATGAGAGAGCCATCAGACTCTAACACCACCTCGGAGGATGTCAGTATGTCTGTAGTTCTAACTGGTGCATGGATATATTTAGGAGTTGTGTATGCTGTGACATTCATAACTTTGTTGGCAACTTCAAGGGGGAGCTGACTTCTTGCTATCCCCGGCTTTAATCAGGTTTGCCGCACCGGTCCACCATTCTGCCTATATGTTTCAAATTCAGTTTGGCTATTTAAATCCTCACCTTCCCCGCATAAAACCCACTTCTCCCCTACTTCCAAAGACGCCCAATCGATTTTCTTTTACACGTCTTGCTTCCTTCTGGAAAGTTCCTTTCCCTCCCACTCTGCAACCCCCGGTCACTAGAGAGGGGGCTGAACGAAATGTGCAGGTGCACAACTGGCCCCTGGCTTTTTTCAGAAATACATTTCCTGCTTGGGTGTCTGCAAAAAATTCAGAGCAGAGTCTTGGGGTCTATTTTACCATCTCTCAACAAGCCCTTTCAGGAAGAGAGAGGAAACGAACAGGAAAAGGTCAATAAACACTGATAAATGCTGGTGCCAACGGTTTTGTGGAGGAGCCACTACCAGCTATTCTCTGGCTCCAGGAATGCGCAAGCAAGTGCCTGGGAGATGGTTTGGGGCAGAGCAAAGCAGTTCAAGGGGGAGAGATGAACAGAAGCTTTCATCTGATGGCTCAACAGAGGCCTCCATGTAGTGAGTTAAATTCCTCCAAGAAGAGGACATAGGAGCCTGCGTGGTTTGCAAGCAGACTTCCCTTGACAGTGATAATCATCACCTTCAGCCTGTCATAAATGTGCTGCTGAATGCGCCTTTCTTTCCAGGACTTTCTTGTGTGTGTTTGTTTTGGTGAATGTGGGTAAGACGACAACAGACGTAAGCATTATCCAATTACGGGCTGGCTGGTGGCTTGGCCCTGGTGCCGTGCCGGGAATGACCTTACGGCTCGGGTGAAAAGGCTGATACAGTGTGGAAAGAACAGGTCGGAGCTCTGGGGAGAGGGTGCATACTGTGGCAGTCTTTCTGGTTCTCTTTCCTGAGTGTCGTAATGACAGTGCCTGAACGCCTTGGGGAGAGAAGGTGTCACAATGGTGGGGAAAAATTAGCTCCAAAATCAAATGCCAGAAGTACATCATAACATCTCTCCTTCGGAGGGAGTTGCAGTCAAGTCCAATAGCCAGGTGTTCATCCACTAGGAATAGCTGGAGCCTTCTTACCAGCTGGAGTGGAAGCATGTGTGTTTTTAATCCACCAAGGCCAGCAAAGAGTCTGGCATACCCGCACGAGTGCATTCAACCTTAACTGCTGAAGGGCATATACTCCAATCAGAGGGCGATCGGGTGCTTACTAGCTCTTCAAGCCTTTTTGCTCTTCTGATTGGCATTACTTGGATCTTTGTCATTTAAACCATCTGTCCTTCATCCAGGCCCCCCTGTGCTCTGTACTATCCAGGGGACAGCATTGGTGATCTTGAGGTAAATCAATCAGAAATCTTGAGCTGATAAAAGTCTTCCTTCGCCAACAGCGAGGGTGTCTCCAATCTGCCTCAGACGTCCTTTCAAATAAAACCTTGGGCAGATTTCTGAAAGCACTGCTGCTCGTTCTTCATTGTTGCAGTATAATGCGTTGTCCTTGCAATGCAAAGCCATCTGGCCTCAGCTTTTAAATCTGCTGATGCAAGAATTCCTCTTGTCTTATTTTTGCCAAGAGTTTGGGGGGAAATATTCTTACTGTAAATGTAATGCTGCCACTTAAGGAATTACATTGTTACATGCTGGAGATGAGTGGTTACCAGGTTTTCTATGGGGGAGAGAGCTATCTACAGCATGCTAAAAACATCAGATTTCACTAGGCTGAATCCATCTTCCATTTATTTTTAGAAAAACAGAGAGAAGGGGGCCCGATCCCCTCTGCAGGCAATGTGTTGCTTCCAGTGGCCGTCCCCCTTTCAGGATTGGGCTCAATAATGGTGATGGTGTCCAATAAAATATACTTTGTCAGAATGTCTGCCTTCTTTTCTGGGCCTGATCCTGGGAATTGCTGAGCACAGCCTCAATTTCCACTAATTTTCTAAAGGTTTCTAAAGAAGTTTTCAGATTCTGAACTTTAAAAGATTTATGTCAATTATATTCCAAGATAGAGGGCACTGGTTCTCTTTAACATTAAGGCAATGTAAAGGTGGTGTAAAGGGGGCCCAAGGTGGGAGGAAACTATATTTAAGGCTGCTTTATGCTGCTAAAGTGATGTAAAGTGGTCTTAGGGTAAATGAGAATCAGGTTTACAGAATTCTACGCCCTGGAGGAAAGTGCTGTCTGATCAAAGGCATTTTCCAACATAAGAATGACACTCACAATATGGATACCCTTTTTAGTGCCCAAAACCCCAGCACCTAAACACTTATGCCCCACAAGACCTGCCCTAAATCATGGAGTCATATTTGGTTCTGTCTACACTGCAGCTGGGAGCGAGCCTCCCACCCCAGGCAGACAGACTAACACTAGCTCCGCTCAAGCCAGTATGCTAAAAACAGCAGCATGGACGTGGTGGCATGGGCTAGCCACCCAAGTGTTGGCTGGACTTGTACTCGGGCATGCTTCGAGCAGGGGGTTGGACTAGATGACCTTCAGGGGTCCCTTCCAACCCTGATATTCTATGATTCTATGATTCTATGCCATAATGTACACACTGCTACTTTTAGCAGGCTAACTCGAACAGAGCTAGTGCATGTCTGTCTATCCACACTGGGAAGCATGCTCTCAGCTGCAGTGTGGACATAGCCTGTAAGGGACCACCAGATCAACACATGGTAAATTGTGACAGAGCCAGGAATAAAACCCCAGGAGTCAAATCCTCCACTTGTGTAGTGTGAATAGAGCTGCTCCAGGTTACACCAGCTGAGGATCTGGCTCCTGGAGTCTTTGACTCCCAGAACACTGCAATCATTACTAGACTGCAAGCCAGATCAAATCACCTTCAATCATGACAACTCCCAGCCCAACAGTGCCTCATGCACCTGCATAAATAAAATAAAGATGGGGAAAACGCATTGTTTTTTGGTACATCTCTTTGTCTGGTGCACATACCCACATTAGCTGTATCTTTGCATTTAAAGTAATTGCAGGATTTGAAACACTAAACATCAGAATGTCTTTCTTCTTAATCTCAGCAGCTCTTTGAAGTTGCTGAGTTATGTTGCGTGCTTCTCTGCCAGAGCACGTTGAGAGATGCTGCATGCACAATGGCCATTATGTGCTCTTTAGACCAGGAAGCCAAAATTCATAGTAGCAAAATTAAAAAAGTATCCAGCGCTAACACTTCCTGTTGGGTCCCACCAATAACTCAACTATGTGAGAATATATCCTCTCCATCAACAGTCACTTGTGTGGAGAAATCGGGTTACTCAGACCTTTGCTGGACAATACTGATTGCAGGGTTACAAGTTCTGTAGTTACGTCTGCAAACCAGCTCTGAATTTAAACCAGACAGCAATTGCTTTGAAAGCTTTGGATAACACTGAATGCATCCCTGGAATTCTCTTTGGTTTGGGATGGTTGAAAGTGTGACAGATTGACAATATCCCAAACAAACCTTATGAAATTAAGATAAATTTTACTGAATGATGTTAAACCTTATTGAATTAGGGTTAACACCTTTGGAATTCATTGTATTACAAATGCAAATATTTATGTGCGCCTGTGAAATTGTATTGAACTGCTTTACCAGAAAGACAAGATTAATTCAATCTCTGGAAGGTCAAAGGAAGTTTAAAGGTCTTTTTGGAATGCTACAGTGTGAAGTGGATTTCCTTAGGAAATACCTTGAAGTGAGGGGAATGCAAATTCTCCCGCTCTGAAGCCAACCCTTTGGAGATATTCCCTGAGGTGAGAGATCTTTTCATAGAATCATACAATCATAGAATCATAGAATATCAGGGTTGGAAGGGACCTCAGGAGGTCATCTAGTCCAATCCCCGGCTCAAAGCAGGACCAATCCCCAGCTAAATCATCCCAGCCAGAGCTTTGTCAAGCCTGACCTTAAAAACTTCTAAGGAAGGAGATTCCACCACCTCCCTAGGTAACGCATTCCAGTGTTTCACCACCCTCCTAGTGAAAAAGTTTTTCCTAATATCCAACCTAAACCTCCCCCACTGCAACTTGAGACCATTACTCCTTGTTCTGTCATCTGCTACCACTGAGAACAGTCTAGATCCATCCTCTTTGGAACCCCCTTTCAGGTAGTTGAAAGCAGCTATCAAATCCCCCTCATTCTTCTCTTCCGCAGACTAAACAATCCCAGTTCCCTCAGCCTCGCCTCATAAGTCATGTGTTCCAGTCCCCTAATCATTTTTGTTGTCCTCCACTGGACTCTTTCCAGTTTTTCCACATCCTTCTTGTCCAAAACTGGACACAGTACTCCAGATGAGGCCTCACCAATGTCCAATAGAGGGGAACGATCACGTCCCTCGATCTGCTAGCAATTCCCCTACTTATATATCCCAAAATGCCATTGGCTTTCTTGGCAAGAACGGCACACTGTTGACTCATATCCAGCTTCTCGTCCACTAACTCCTAGGTCTTTTTCTGCAGAACTGCTGCCGAGCCATTCGGTCCCTAGTCTGTAGCGTGCATGGGATTCTTCCATCCTAAGTGCAGGACTCTGCACTTGTCCTTGTTGAACCTCATCAGATTTCTTTTGGCCCAATCCTCTAATTTCTCTAGGTTCCTCTGTATCCTATCCCTACCCTCCAGTGTATCTACCACTCCTCCCAGTTTAGTGTCGTCTGCAAACTTGATGAGGGTGCAATCCACACCATCCTCCAGATCATTTATGAAGATATTGAACAAAACCGGCCCCAGGACAGACCCTTGGGGCACTCCGATTGATACCGACTGCCAACTAGACATGGAGCCATTGATCACTACCTGTCGAGCCTGACAATCTAGCCAACTTTCTGTCCACCTTATAGTCCATTCATCCAGCCCATACTTCTTTAACTTGCTGACAAGAATACTGTGGGAGACCTTGTCAAAAGCTTTGCTAAAGTCAAGGAATAACACGTCCACCGCTTTCCCCTCATCCACAGAGCCAGTTATCTCGTCATAGAAGACAATTAGATTAGTCAGGCATGACTTGCCCTTGGTGTTGTTGACTGTTCCTGATCCATGTTGACTGTTCCTGATCACTTTCCTCTCCTCTAAGTGCTTCAGAATTGATTCCTTGAGGACCTGCTCCATGATTTTTCCAGGGACTGAGGTGAGGCTGACTGGCCTGTAGTTCCCAGGATCCTCCTTCTTCCCTTTTTTAAAGATGGGCACTACATTAGCCTTTTGTATACTAACTACCTGCTTTGGGAAACTCCAGTTCAAAGACCCTGAACTGTATAAAAAGGGAACTGAGCATGTTATGAGGGGGCTTGTTCTGAGCTGCAGCTCTGACGAACTTGTAACCACAAGGATTCCTTTAGGGTGGGGTATTAAAAGACTGCACTTGCCAGAACCCATGCGAGAGCTGGGATGAACTCTGATAAGTTTATTAGCATACGTGTGGGTTCTTTTATGGATTGTAATATGTTTTCTCTGGAATGTTTTTTACCTTATGCATAAAGTAGGCTTGCTTAGAAAGAACTGTGTGGTAAACTGTAGAAATTACAATGTTATCCGTCTCTAAAGAGAAAGCAAGCAGGTGTCCTAGGGCAACCTGCCTGTGCCGGGAATAACATAGTGAAGGGAGGGAACTGTCCTGCTTGGGAATACTCCAATCAGAAGGGAGAGTGACATATGTCTCCACCCAAAGGGGCAACATCTGGGGAGCTGAAAGCCAAGATTGTGGGACCCTTGCTGAATCACTGAAGGGAAATACAGCTGCAGTTGCCCTGAGCTGTGACAGAAAGTTCTTTGGACACATTTCCCCCGCAAGGATTCTCTTCAGTGCTGCTAGCCGCTCAGCTGTTCATGCTTCTAGTGACTGACATGCTGTATGAGTCCCATTGTGTCAGAAAGAAAACAGATAAGCTGCAGATACAGGTTTAGGTAACAACAGGAGCACATTTATTCAGGCACAGTGTAGCACCCTACCCCTGGCTGGGTATTCAGCAGTAGGGCCAGAGCCTGGGACTTCTGGATGTAAAAAGCATGAAAAGCATAAAAAGTAAAGCCACCCCTATTCAGGAATGCTGTAGCAAGCTCATCAGCCTCTACCTATGGCTCAGCCACCCACTGAGCGTGCGTGGATTACCAATAGGCGGCGTACCTTAAAGGGTCCCTTACAATATGTGCTAACTACTTATGCCAAACAATCTGTTCCACCCTGCATTTTGCATTTGGGAGTTCATTTCCCGGACCTGAAGAAGAGCTCTGTGTGGCTCGAAAGCTTGTCTCTCTCACCGACGGCTGTTGGTCCAATAAAAGATATTCCCTCACCTTCCTTGTCTCTCTATGGGTTACCGAGACAGTCCCAATGGAAGAGATTCCAAGCCCAGATCCTCAAAGGTCTCAATAGGCGCTAGATACCTTTGGCTATCTGGGCCTCCCCGATAGAGCATGGTGAAACTGTCTGTGTAATCACAGTGCACACAGGTAGGTGATAGTGAGGCCAGGTTTTCAGAGAGAAAAGCCGCCCCAAGTTTTATGTACAAGTTCCCTACACCTTCCAAGGTGCTGACGGTGTGCTTAGTCTCAGGCTTAACAAATGCTAACAACAAACACAACATTAGAAGAAAAAAAAATCTCCAGTGAAAATAACAGGAGAAGGAAAAACTCTCTTAGCAAAGGGCTCCAATCCTGCAAGGCCTCCTCCATGTTTGCTCTGTGCATGGAGGGCTGGCAGGATCAGGGAAAAATATAACTTGGGGAAAAGGCATCTTCACAGCAGTTTAATTAATCTCTTGTTCTTTAGTTCAGCTTCTGCCAAGAGAGACTGGCCAATAGAACCAAACAGAACCTGAAGCAAATGCTGCTTTATCTGCAAAACACTCCCAGGATTACCAAATGCCTCCTTATGTGCAAGACGTACATCCCCCCATTACACCAAGATGTAATTTCCCTTCCCAGTGTTTGAGCAGAGAGCTAGCATTCCAGCCTGATGTATTTTAAGTGATTTCAGCTATTGAATCCCTTGACTTGGAAGCATGTGCAGTGCAGAGCAGATGAGCCACATGCAATTTCAAGTTAATACATTTTCCCTTTCCTTCTGAAGCTGGAAACTGACAAAGTTGTTGAGTTTACTTCGGGCCCAACAACAGACAGAGCTGATTAGGAAAGTATGTCAAATGGTTGCAAAGAGAGGCACGGATTGAAAACGGCGTTATGAGAGATGAGCATTCTGATCTGCAGGCTTATTCAAATCCAAACTTTCCTGGACTTTGGGAGTGTTATGACTTGGGTTTCTGCTTCAGAGCTACAAAGTCTCAGGTTCCGTTCCTGGCTTGGGCTCCAGCTCTTCTGAGCCGTTCTACTGATGGGAAGCTCACTGGCTTTCCTGTGAGTACTATATAGGCAGAAGCTGAGCAGGATTCCACCCGGCTAATGCTTCTCAGCCCTGAACTTTAACAGCTCTGCCTTAGAGCAGAGAGTGCTCTCTGGCCAGACTTCATGGGGAGTGGGGTAAGGCTCAATCCAGCAAACACATTTTCACTTGTGAGCTGGATGAGAGTCCAGAATACATCCCCAGCAGCAAAAGGCAAGGGAACAAACCCACTGCACCACACTGTTCATGGGCTTGAGTCTCCTCTCACTTACCCTGCTGTAAGGACGAGCAAATCCAAACCCCACTGAAATCAATGCTAAGAGTCCCATTGATGTCAGTGGGCTCGGGATAAGGTCTAGTTAGTCTAGTAACCGAATTGCAAAGCAGTGGAAGGGAAGGAAGAATCTCTCTCACTGCTCACTGAAAGAGAATATGGCACAGAAAGGCCCGTTATATATCATGGAAGAGTCTGTCCCAGGAAAGCAAAAGTGATCCAGATTTAATTATCACACATGACTGGATTTGTACAGGAAGAATAAGTGGGGAGTAAGTTTAAGATTTTCACATGAGAGTTTTAATGTTGCTTTTCTGTCTCCTTGAGTAAAACCCGTGGACCCAGTTCTTCGCTGGTATACAGTGGTGCTGCTCCTCTGAAGTCAATGGAATTACACCAATTTACACCAGCTCATAATTTGGCCTTTGGGCTTCAGACCTAATTGGCTAGAAAGGAACGTTAAGGAATAGCGTGTACAGCCTTTACTCACACTGGTGATGTGGTGCGACCTAGTGCTCACCCATCTGTCTAGATGACACAGTCTAGTGTGCTTGTGTCCTCCGATTGAGTCAAAAGTTAAGCATGCATTTAACTGCTGTCCTGAACAGGGCTGATTTGCTACATTGCTCTGCTACTCAAAGCAGAGAACAGTCTCTCTCCCTCCTGCTCCCTTTACATGCCACAGAGACCCAGCTCTCGCTGGCTGCAGATCGTTACCTCATCACTCTGTGAAAATAAAGTGACCTGTCCCTGCCTGAATTAAACATGCGCTGAAGACATTAATCAGAAAGCAGAGTGCGCCCCAGACCTCATGTGTGGCTAAAACAGCCCTGTTTGCCTATTGGGAGCAAGAGCAAAGGTGGTGAATGCGAAATGCTAACTCCTGCCTCCTGCTATGTTCTACGTGCTACTGGTCTGGAAAGCCAGGCACAGTGAGAGCTGGTAATGCCGGTGTCACTTACCTCACTGTCCTCTTCAGGGGGTGGTGGGGGCTCTTTGATAATCTGGAAGGAACAAACAGAAACAGACAACCTTAAATCCACACTTTGTTCGTCAGCATGATGCAAAAGTCACTTTAATAGAGGATTTGTCCCTGCCAGCTTCTCTGATCGCGACTGCAATGCATGTGCGATTACATGGTTCCTACGTGTGCTAATGCTGTCGGGATAACCAAGGGGATTTCTAATAAGCCACTGTAAAACCCTGCCATGCAGTCATCTCCTAATTATAGTTCCCAATTAGCGTTTATATCACCTGTAGCTCTGATCGCTGCCAATTGTGACGTCAAAGTGAATCTAACCAGTCTTGGAACTGACACTCCAGCTTTCTGAACTAGGAGCAAAATATTCAGTGCAGCTAAAAAAAACCCCTCAGCTGAGTAATAATGGGCTGGTCTAAACTAGAGAATTAGATCGACCCAACGATGTCACTCGGGGGTGTGAAAAATCCCCACCTCTGAGCGATGTAGTTAAACTGACCTAAGATCCCATGTGGTCAGCGTTAGGTCAATGGAAGAATATTTCTGTCAACCTACCTACTGTGTCTTAGGGAGGTGGATTAACTACAGATGCAGATTATTGTATCACCTAAAGGCCGCAGCTGAGATCAGCACCCCATGTGCTAAGCACTGTACACAGAATCATAGAAGATTAGGGTTGGAAGAGACTTCAGGAGGTCATCTAGTCCAACCCCCTGCTCAAAGCAGAACCAACCCCAACTAAATCATCCCAGCCAGGGCTTTGTCAAGCTGGGCCTTAAAAACCTCTAAGGATGGAGATTCCACCAGCTCCCTAGGTAACCCATTCCAGTGCTTCACTACCCACAGTAAGAGATGGTCCCTGCCCTCAGGAGCTCACAAACTACATAGACAAGGCAGAGTGGAGAAACAGAAGCATAGAGAAATGACTTGCTTCGAGGTCACACACCAGGTCTATGGCAGAAATAGATGACAGGTCTCCTGCACCCCAATGCAATGCCCGGTTCACCAGACCACATTGCCGTCTCATGTTCTGTGCAAAGTTGACGGGAAGGGAAGCAGTTATTGCTTATTATCCTTCACGTTGTTGGGTTAGGAAGACAATCTCTCATGAGCTTTTTAATTTAAAAAAAGATCATATAAATTGGAGGCTCTCCCAGCATTTCTAACTAATAAAGCAATTGGGGTGAGGTTTTGGGCTGATCGGGTGTATTCTCCATCGAAACAATTTAAATTTATGTGGGAGAGAGGCTATTATTTCATGCATGAAGTTTGTATCTAGGACTCAACAAATAGCTGGCTATTATTACAGCTCTCCACTCCAAGTGCAATAGAAAGCCATCCAAAGGGACAGCTATTACATACAGGCATGTCAAACATCTCTCCCTAACTCCAAATTCATCCCTGAGGCATGGCTGTTGAAATCAGTGGGCTAAATCCAACCTTGGGGTAAGCCCAGTCATGTCAATGCGACTACACCAGGGATTCATTTTGTCCCATGGCCACACATTTATCTGAATGAAGGAACCCTTTCTTTAAACGGCACTCAACGGGCCAAAGGTGACAAGGTGCGGAATGCCTCCTGCACGGTGGCAAATGCCCTCAGCTTCCCTGACTTCAACAGGTCGCAGATTTGGGCTCTGGGGCATGTGTGAGCTGCTGGAGGTTTGCTGCAGATGTGCTTAAGCCCTGGAGTTAGTCATTTTTAAAAGCGAGGCTCCACAAACAACTTGACTGTTTAAATAGAAAGGGAAGGAAAAATATGGCTGCTGCACAAGAGTCCCGGAGACATAAATATTTATGAAAATTCCTCTTGTTCCCTGTTTTGCTTCTCCAATGAGCTCACTGTTTTTATTTTCCTCTCACAAGCCCCGAGTCATGCAATGTGGTCATTAATGAGGAGCATGTGCCCTCGTGTAACGATGTTGAAAGGGGCTGGCCAGGGGGTCAGGGTTATCCCCTTGTTCATGGCTTGACTCGGAGCAGGGGTGTCCCTGAGTCACTGCAGCTACCTGTCCCTGGGCACAGTAGCTGCCGTTTGTTTAATTGGCCATTGTGTAGAGCTTTGAAGAGCTTGTGCGTGTGCACTGAAACCAAATCAACCCTTTGTGTTTTGAGTTTAGAAGCAAAAAGGCCATTTCGAAGGAAGCAATGACATCTGAAGAGGATTAAAGGAATTACCAGCAAACCCAAGAGCCAGGCTGTGGCGATGAAGCCGCTGGCCACATTACTGGGGAGGGAGCACAAGCAGGAATCCCTGGAGGAATTCCGGCTGACTTGCAGACTGGAGCTAGCAAAGGTGGAAAGGAGGCAGCAAGTCTAACCCAGTATCCCCTATCCAAAGAGGCTCTGAGTCTGTTACAGCCTCAGCTTTGGAGCCTTGTCTCCTTAGCTCACGTTTTCTGCTCTGGAGGGCTTCGGTTCAATTCCTGGTGCGTCAGCAGCTGTCATACATGCGCCCAGCAAACCCGAGGTCATGCACATGTCGACATCACGTGCCGTGAATGCGGACTGAACCAAGGTCCTTCACGAAACAATAATGGATTCTGATGGTTGAGCTAAAGGACGGCCACAGCTGTGACTGGCTCAGAACGGCAGGCACCAGCCCACAATGGCACTGTCTCAGCCCAGACTGACGCGATGGGTAGGCTTGCCAGAAGCAAGGCTAATCCACGCTCACACATGCAGATTTGAACACTGCTGTGAGGGGGAGTCACTAACGTACTTGCGGCTGCAAGACGTGTTACATGCATGGTGGGTAGCATGCTACATTTCTCTAGCGTAAACAAGGCCGTAATCCCTGTAGCCAGCAAATATGGGAGACATAGCTACAGAGTCTAACACAGTGAATTATATGAGCCAAAAGGCCCTGGCTTCCTCCACTTCTCCCTGCACCCTTCAGGCATCCTGGCTTTGACAATGTCTGTGCACTCCTCAGCATGATAGTGACTGGCCTTAAAGAGGCTCAGGAAGTTTCCATGCACCCTCTCCCTCCCACAAATTGACTGGTATCAAATCAAATAATCCTAAAGCAACAAGATAGCGCTCAGTGATCCACACTACTCTTCTTTAGCATCATATGAGAGTTAAAGATGAGAAGGACCTACAGCTTATCCAGTCAATTGTCTTGCAAGGGACAGCTTGACACTGGGTAATGGTTATATTCCAGTTGCCCTGTCTATTCCTCTTGTTCTGCATATTGCTGTATTGTTTGCACTGTGTGTTGGCTGTACTCTGGTTGGTCTACATGTTGTTTGCACAGCGTGTTAGGGTACTGTTTCAGCTTGTTGTTGTTGTATAGTGTATACTGTGTGTTGATTGCATTCTGTTTGTACTTATCTTGTTTGCACTGTCCTGTGTTCATGTTGAACTGTATATTGATTGCAGTGTGTTGACTGTATTTTGGTTGCTCTATATAGCTTGCAGTGTGTTACTGTATTGTTTGCTTTGCATGTTGATTGTATTCTGATTGCACTGTATAGTGTTTGTGCTGTAAGTCAACTGTATTTCTAGTTTCACAATGTATTGTTTGCACTGTATTTTGGTTGTACTCTAATTGCTCCTCATAGTGGTTGCACAGAGTGTTGCTGTATTGTCTACACTGTATGTTGATTGCATTCTGCTATCACACTGATCCAGACCATAAAGAGAGAAGAGGAGATGAGTGACATCAGTCAGACCTGATTGCTGAGCAGGGTGAAAAAATTCAGGCCTAGGAGTATTATAAATTCACTCTGTTATTCTGATAAACAAGCCAGATTTCTGTCAGCACAACTACACCTAAATCATTAGGGTTTGCATGGAAAGCAACAAGAAAAAATCCTGGAAAACTTCTTGGAAGAGAATCTGATGAAATGATCCATTGGAATCAAATATGAAGTAAAGTTGTTGCTTGGAGCACCATTTAAATTGTATTATGAATATACTGTAACTGAGCCAGGGAACAAGGTTATAACACAGCTGCCCAGCGCGAACACCCTTTGTATTGGCCTGTCACTGAGAAACAAGGCTCCCCTTCACTCCTGTCCCTTCCCATTTCCCTGGGCCCCTACTGTGCACAATAACATGCCTTCCTTTGAAGCAGCCTCACATACTCCTCTACTACCGTCTGGGTTCTTCCTTCTCCTGTAGCCCCTTGTGCATGTTCCCATTCTGAGCATTAGGAGTTAGGTTACGTAGGAGGTGGTGAGTCTTTCCAGGAATCCCACCCTGTCCAGGGGCCAGGAACTTTCCTCTCACTCTCCTTGATCCCGTATGGAAAAGTCATACAAGGAATGTAAATAAATGGGGCCCTATAGAAATTGAATAAAGAATGAGATCCCCCCTTCTGTAGTTTTTTTTTGTGAGCCAGGCTATAGAATCCTGTATCAGGGGACCTTTGGAAATGCACTTAGGGCCAGATTTGTAAAGGTATTTGGGACCCTAACTCCAATTAATTTCAATGGGAATTAGAAGCCTCAATACTTTTAGGCCTTAGGGCCTGATTCTTTGTTACACTAAGTTCCCTTTGCCCCACTCTGGGAGCATGCAAAGGGGCCTTAAAATAGTCATGAATGAACCAGGTTCAATTAGATCTCTGTGTGTCTGTTTCCCCATCTGTAAAATGGGACAGATAATGCTTCCCCACTTCATGAGGATCAATGCATCAATAACTATGAGATACTGCAGTGATGGGAACTGTGTAAGGAGGTGGATGAATTTGTTAGTAAAAGTGCAAAGTGTGATCATGTATTATTGTTATGTGTATTAGGTGTCATAACCATGATCAGGGACCCATTGTGCTAGGCACTGTAAAAACACATAATGAGAGACTGTCCCCACCATTAAGAGATTATAATCTAAAGAAACAAGATGGGCTAAAGGTAGGAGAGAGGAAAAAGGCAGACAAACATCTGATCTTACCACCTTCCGCTGCAAGTGCCAGGCGCACTTCTTTGACTTGCCTTCTCTAACATAAACACAGAGCTGTGGGGGTGTGTGTATGTGTGTGTGTGTATGTGTATATATATATATATATATATATATATATATATATATAAAAACACCCAGCTCCACTCCTGAAAAAACCCTACCAAAACAAATCACTAAACTCCACAAACAATTCTGCCTTCTGGGGAGAGGATGAGAAAGAATGAACTGTCATAACAGATGATAATCATATCACTTAATGCACAACTGGAAGGTGGTCAGATACTATGGTGATAAGGATGGTATAAGAACCTATATAGATAAGAATAGACAAAGAGAATGATTTCCCCAAGGTCAGTGACAGCTGGGAATACAACTCAACTCCCCGTGAGTACCTATCAACTACCCAATCCACTTGACCACACAGGCTTTCATCTGTATTTATCAATTTAGGCTTGTTATTTGTATGAGAAGCATACTCAAGGAGAATGGGTTCTTCCTTTTATTATTTCTCCACAGCTCATAAAACACCCCCAAGCTGTAGGAATTTTCAGGTTTGCTAAATGGCTCAGGGAGGACAAAGAGAAAGAAAAAACATGCACATTTCCAATCCTGCAAGGGATCCAAGGCACAAGGGCACAAGATCGTGGAGGAGGTTGCTTGCTTAACCTGAGTGTGTTTATTCTCTGGAACGTCTAGGGTTCCATTAGTCAGCACTTTCGAATAGTCAGGCTCTGAGTGTAGCAAAGGACACTGCATAGTTTGCAAGAGGGTTAAACCAACACAGTGCCTTGGTGAAGGAGTTCAGCTTCTGGTGGGTGAGAAGGAGCCCACATCAAACCGAACCTTGCTTTCTGGAGATGGAATTATGGGTTTAAGCAAGATGGTTTATTCAAAGTGGTGCTTTTTGTTTTAAGAACATGGAGACAACAAGACCTCCGGAAAATGGCTTTTAACAGCATAAAGGCTGACCATGCATGCAGAAGTTCCAAAGTTGACAGCGGAGGCTTTCCTAGCCCCGTTATCGGAAATATTTGGGTTTCTGGCCACAGTTGTGGGTGAAGCTCCGAAGCAGACCCCAAACCCCAGATCCAACCTGTGGAAGTTCAGATCAGGCTCCAAAATTTGCAGCTTTTCATGACCACTAAAAGATGCCTTAGGCTTGTCTCACACATTGTTTATTCTGTGCAAGCCTGTTGAGTTCAGTGGAGTTTCTCCTGATTTGCACTGGTATATGTCTGAGGACAAATAGGCCCAGGAGCTTTGGCCAAGCTAAGTATCCAAACATTTATCTGCATAGCTGAAGTTATCGGAAACTGTTGGACGACAGATTGGGCTGGAAATCCAGAGCGATGGGTTTGAGCTATATGTAGTCTCTCTCTCTCTCTCTCTCTCACACACGCACACATACCTCATTGTGTGCACAGACAGACACACACACACACACACACACACACAATGGATGGAAAGTGGTACCAAATCAGAGGTGCGGTGTTTTACACTTGCTCAAGCATAAAGGGACTTCCCAATACGAGAAGAAACAGGGCTCCAGTGTAGTTGATGGGTGCGAATTCTGTGTGTTGGGACAGGAGGGTCGAGCCTGCTGTGTTTTGTACGGGGCTGTGAAGTGTAGTTCTTGCTCTCTCTCTCTCTCAGTGCGTGCCACATGGGCCTGCAGAATGCAATCAGCTGGGAGAATGCCTGGCCAAGCAAAACGCTTAGCCTAGTTTAGCTTGGCAAAGCTGAAGTGTTTGTTCATGTGTGTTGTAATTGTTTTTATAACCCCAGGCTATTTCTTCTTTCTTGGTGTCACTTGCTGCTATGGCTCCTGTATCTGAAGGGGAGAAATGACCATGGTTCATCGACCATATTAGCTAGTTAGCCCATAGACACCTGAGGGCTTTTGCTTCATCATCATGTTGTGAAAACACTTCCTTATGGCCGTTTTGTTTGAAAGGTAGCAAGGGTGGGTGGAGAGTGTGGTCATTGGCTTTTCTTGGCATGGGAAGAATCTTTGTGATTTGCTGTCAGCACTTTTGCACATTTAGCTGTGAAAATTCAGGGCAATAAACTGATTCTTTGTCTTTATACCATCTTTCACCAAATGATTTCAACATGCTTGTAAACTGATGGATGCAGAGCTCTCTTTGCTGACTCGCCCTGGTGTCAGGTGCTAGCACCATGCAGAGAAATGCAGTTCTTGCTGCTGACCTGCCCTCTGTTAGAGCAGGCAAGCACGATCAGTTACAAGCTAGAAGTACAAAAGAGCTTGAGTGTCTGATTCTCCTCTGCCTAGGGGGAGTGGGTGTAAAATCCTACTAAATCCAAATTTTACACCAATTTTTCACAGGTGTAAATGGCTCCGAGAAGCTGGAGAATCAGGCCCTAAGTTGCTGAGGCTGAGGGAAGCAGGACTAGGACAGAGGAGGCCCTACAGGAAAAAAACACTCCACTACAGTTAGCCGCGCTCTGGAAGAGATGTGAGTTGCATCATTGTTAATTTGGTTAGCAATAAAGGCAAACTCCAGGAACTGTGGGTAAACCTGAATCCTATCCAGCGTGCTTTCACAGCGTTAGAAGCTGAGTAGGATCTCCACCTGCTTGGAGTGCTGTACTTACTAACTCCTTACAGTGCTATGTGATAAATAAGTGCTATAGAGGCATCACGTCATTTACTGTTGCCTCTTGGGTGGAACACAACAGCTATTTCATAGCTACACAAACAGTTTAAGGCAGGAAGTGAAGAAGGCTGCATCTAGCTGAAAGTACAGCAGTAATTTAGGCAAGGAGAATGATATTACCTGAGGGGGAATTTGACCCTTATTCATATGGAAAGTTATAGAACACTTATACATTGTAGCCACTGTAAAAATCCTAATTTTTATTATTATTTTCAGACTGGTGGAAGCCCGGTGGTTCAAGACATTTAAAGCTGGACAGGACAGAGCACCAGAGAATGGACTGTAGGGACCAATCTGCACTGGTGGGGTTAGAGGAGATGGATTGGACGTCTGGACCTAGTAGATGTGTTTCAGTTCTAATGTCTATGCCAGGTGTTCTCAGCACGTATGTTCCTTCAGTTTTTGGGTGTCCAACCAAAGATATGTTCAGGGGCCTGAGAGTGGATGCTGTGCTCTTTCTGAAAAGTCAGGCCCTTTGAGATGTCTTAAATTGGGGACCCAAAACCTCGGGTACTAAAAATCACTGACACTTTTGACAATCTTGGCTGTGGTTCTAAGGTTCCAATCAGAGTAGAAGCCTGAGGTTTAGAAAGCTGCCCCACGCAGTTACCTTAAGTAGAGCCCTCTCCAAGCTCTCAAGGGAGATAAAAAACAATTGGACCTTCCCGGAAATCAGTCCCAGCAAGGAAGCCAATTAGTCCACATTTAAATCCAACCAATTCCATGAGGGTGAGAGCAAATCTAGGCATCTTAATCTGAACCCCTCTAAAATTTGGGATGGGAAGCAGTGTCTGCTTTCAGATCTGAGACTATGTCTGGCTTTTATTTTCACGTTGAAGTGCAAAAACAGATATGTGGCTCACTTTGTTTAATATTAATTGTGATTCATGCCAAACTCTTCCATGTGTTTATGGGAGACTAGGCCCCACAGATTAAGAACCAAAATCTTCCATTAATTAACCTCATCTTGGCTTGTGCTGCAGTTTGCAGATGAATGGAGCGGACATGCAATTCCACAAGGAATGCAAATGACATTCCAGAATCTGCAAAGGGCACTCCCTTTTTCTAGGCTGATTTTCTGAACCGATTAGGTCGATAAATTGGGCCAGGTTCAATGGGTGTTGTCCCCAAATGTCTAATCCATTTTCTTCAGAATGAAGATCTAAGTGAAATCCATTTGCAGAAACAAAAATAAAATAATGTCATCGCTAGTTGTAAGATCCGGCAAGCCTTGCTATGATCCAACTGCCTACGGAAGGACCCAGTTTTAAAGCAGTATTTCTCCTTAGACTGGGAGAGTCAACCTCCTCCTGCAGATGTGAGAGATGATACACTTGCAAAAAAGACTGATATCATTCTGGTGTGTATTAACTAAAATGCCGACTGTAAGACACAGGAGGTAGCTGTCCCACTCTACTCAGCACTGGTAAGGCCTCATCTGGAGTACTGTGTCCAGTTCTGGGCATCTTTAGGAAAGATGTGGACAAACTGGAGAGAATCCAGAGGAGACCAACAAAAAATGATAAAAGGTTTAGAAAAACTGACCTATGAGGAAAGGCTTAAAAACTGGGCACATGTAATCTTGAGAAAAGAAGAGTGAGGGGTGCAACCTAATAACAGTCTTCATATATGTTAAGAACTCTTATAAAGAGGACTGTGGTCAATTGTTCTCCATGTCCATTGAAGGTCAGCAAGAACTAATGATCTTAATCTGCAGCAAGGGAGATTTAGGTTAGATATTAGGAAAAAAAAATTCTAACTCTAAGGGTAGTTAAGCTCTGGACCAGGTTACCAAGGAGGTTGCAGAATCCCCGTCATTGGAGGTTTTTAAGAACAGGTTGGACAAACCCCTGTCAGGGATGGTCTAGGTTTACTTGGTCCTGCCTCAGCACAAGGGGCTGGACTTGATGACCTCTCAAGGTCCCTTCCAGCTCTACATTTTTATGATTCTATGACCAGGGAAAAGATAAGGGGGAAGGCGGGGTGGAGGGGGGGAGGGAGGGATAATTTTTCAGTTTACCTGAGGCAAAAAACAGAATAGTGCCTCCAATATTCAGTCAGTTACAGAGTGGTTGAGGGAACTGGGAGTCAGGACTTCTGGGCCTAAACTTTCAATGATTTGGAGCAAAACCATTTTTGGGTGCCCAACTGAAAGCAAATCATAAGGGTCTGATTTTCAGAGGACGAGTGCTCAGCATTTTCTGAAAATCAGGCCCCAAAAAGATGTGTCAAAATTGGACACCCCAAAATGAATAGGCATGTTTGATAATTTGACCTCTCTGTGTCTGGATAACCCTTGCCTGACTTATGTCAGTAAAGTGTTGTGGGATGCCTAGAGGAAAGGTGGGTGCTCTGTAAAATAAATTGGTTTAACCTCCCTCTACGTTCAGTAGGTCCATATTATTTTATATCCCCTACCAGGACTGCAGGGACTGCAACCAGGAAACAAGCTGAAGGATGTCCTTTCTGTGCTTCTCACCATCTTTGCTCTTATAGGGCCAGATTCTGTTCTCATTTATTCAGACATAAATCTACAATAACTCCAGTGGAATTACTCCAGACTCACTCTGGTATAACCAAGAACAGAATGCAGCCTACTCCAAGCAGTGCATTGTTCTTGGCTATTATTTCCTTGACTAGCTGCATGTTTGACTCTTATACAATCCCCAGAGTGGCAATTTTTATTCTCATTCCAGCTTATGTGCTGGGTGTTTCATTGCCCCAGTACACCCCGCCACCCCTCCACAGCCCTCTCTGTGGTGGAAAGAATGTGTGTAATCTCATTGTCCTTGTCTTGATTAGGAAAAGAAGTGAAGTTTAGCTTGAGCTTAGCTAGCATGACCTAAATGCCACCTTTTTCCAAGGAGAGATGCAGGGTTATACCTGTGGCTTGATATTAGCTGGTTGGATTGTAGCCTAGGCTCCTGCCTAGGTGTTAGGCCTAGCAAGGGTACAACTCAACTAGCTATAAGGTGTTACCCTGAATCTCAACTAGGAAAAAGGAGTTAAGTCAGACTTAGCGACCTTAGCTAAGCTTGATCTAACCTGGAGCACTTCTCATAGTCAAGCCATGGAAAATTACAATGGCTTGTAACTTTATTGTCCCTGTGGGAGAGGAAAAGCCACAGATGCTGGAATCGTGTCAAAGAAAGGAACTGTCATTGTTAAGTCCTTTAGGACCTACTGTAGGGAATCAGGGATGGAAACTTAGGGCCAGATCCTTCATTTCTCTCAGTCAAAACTCATATTGACTTCAGAGAGGGTAAGGACTGAGGGCCAGGTTCTGAGCGCCTCACTCATGCCGACCAACACTGAAAGCCATGTGTGTCCTAGGGTACGTCTACACAGAAGCAAGTCCCAGAGCCCAGGACAGCTAATGTGTCATGGGGCTCAGGCTTGCAGGGCTAAAAATGGCAGTGTAGACACTGGGTCTCAGGCTGGAGCCTTAGCTCTGAGATCCTCCCCAATCATGGGGTTTCAGAGCCTGAGCTTGAAATGTCTACAGTACTATCTCAAGATCCACAGCCTGAGCTCGGTGAGCTGGTCAGCTGACCTGGGCTTTGAGACTTGGTGTTGTGGGACTCTTATCATTGCTGTGCAGACAGACCTCTACTAACTACAGCGGGACCGCTCGTGGAGTAAGACACTATCCAGTGTGATAAAAACATCAGATCCTCAGCTGGTGTAAATCAGCACAGCTCCATTGACTTCAATGAAATGATACCAATTTACACCAGGTGAGGATTTGGCCTTTGGCCCAGAGTATTAGAATCTTGCTCTGAGCGAGGACTGGAGAATGGGGTACTCAGAGAATGTCTCTCTCCATGTTAACGTCCCGGTCAGGTCTTTCACTAGGTTGTTTGTGTTTGGGTTTTTTTAAAATCATCTTAACTGGAGAGGAATTGAGCCTAATTTTAGAGATCCCTGTGGGAGTAGATGGGTGTCAGAGTTTGTATAACTTTGTTATTCATGACTGACAAGTTGTAGGGGGTAGCTGTAAAATATAATTTTATGGCTCTTCAGGGTTACTGTAGACTCACACTCTATGTTTCCTCCTCTTCCTCAAGCTTAACAGTGCTTCTTGCATCTTTCTAGCATATTTCCTGTTTTTTCTCCCTCCAACTTTTGGTTCCAAATATTTTGGCTGGCTGCAGTCCAGACTGAGAACCAAGCAAATTGCTGGATTCTTCCACACAGCCTTCCAGAAAGCCACAGTAAAGCCGAGACTGGAGTTAGATGTTAGAGGTGTGGTCGAGCACCTCATTTAAATACTGTCCCCACCCCTGTATTTAAAGAAGCTACGGCACAGAAATGAGAAGGATGCACATGCTGAGAGTGGGGTCAGATTCAGGCTACGTCTACACTAGGAGTCAGGGATGTGATTCCCAGCTCTTGTAGACAAACTTGCGCAAGGACTCATTGAGCAACTGTGCTAAAAATAGTCGTGTAGCAACGGGCAATGGCAGTGGTTAGCTGCCTTGAGTATGTAGCCACAGTGTCTAGGGGGGTTTGTATTCAGCACAGCTAGCCTCTTGTGTGCACCACCAACCATTGCACACACAATGCACCAAGCTGTCCACTTGCACTTTCATTTATCCACTTTGCACATGCAAACGAGGGGTGGAATCCTAGTCCCACCGGATTAAATGGCAAAACTCCCACTGATTTCCATTCTGACAGAATTTCATCTGTGGCATTTTCCGAATATACCCTCCTTTGGAAACATGGCCTGAAAGGTCATTCTACAGTAGTTGGCATTTCATCTTCCATCATTCTGTTGAAGTGTACGTAGGTCGAAATGTCGATTCAGCAGAGCATCCTGGGTTAGTTTCATTCATCTCGGAACCTGCTCCTGTATACATCTCCTGAAACCCTTTCCTATTTTAGTGCCTCATCCTAAACCTTGCCATACCTGTAACTCCCACTGATGTCAAGGGGAGTTTTGCCTCTTCTGTAACTCCATGACCTATTTACTGTTCTGATGCACTGAGTGACCTTTGCATCTACTGTAAATAGAGTGATGAATTGCGCACTTCATCCCAGAATCCTTTGGAGACCCATAAACATGGATACATTTGGAAACAATGTTGCTTTTATATGGGGGGAGGCCAAAGGAGACCATGGGCCAGATGAATCCCTGGAACAAGTCCATGGATTTCAGCAGACTTATTCCAGAGATGAATTTGGCTGGATATGTTGCCTGGGTCATTCCTATTTAATTAAAAAATATGCCAAGACTAACTTAAGTGTTTAGAAATGAGCTTATCACTCAGAAATACTTTTATTCCCGGTAATAAAAATCCTCCCCCTCACTGCCCCGGATGCACACTAAATTATCACTGGCTTGGAATCCACAGCAGTTTCTCTCGGTTTGCAGTTTGGTTATCAGAGGCTACTGCTTGTCAGCTTTCTATGTCTGTTGTCCATGCCAGCACCTCTGCTGTTATTTCGCTCCATGCCCCTGACAGCGCGGTTACAGCTACAATGCAGACAGACGGGGGTGGAAGCAGGGACTTACCACTGTACAGCACAGAGGCCAGAACCACCAGAGCAGAGCCAGCATCAGGAGAAGGAATAGGATCAACAAGGCGATGGCCAGGATGGTCCCATCAGACTGCCAGGGGGAGAGGCAAAGAGAATGTGAGATGCAGCAGGAGCTAAATACAAACTCCTCCCTCCCCAGCACCTGCAAAGCATCCTGCATTTATATGTGTGCACACGGTTCTTTGCACCCAGTAATTACCCTGATAGACCTTTGCACATTGAGTTTATTTTTACTTACAAAGCACAATTTCCCAGCCCCCCGTTCCCTGACACCTTCCCTCCTCCTCTCACCCACGTCATCACTTAGTCTTTTCAGTGCTAGTGGAAGCTGATGCCCTCATAGCCCTGCAGAAGGAGAGCATCTCTTTATTCAGAGGACAGGTGTAGCAGCTATGCAAGAGGATCCACCTCCAGGGGCAAGAAAGGAGTTCTTTGCCTCTCAGCGGAGAATGACAACAAGGGGGACCAATCAGAGCTGGTTTATTGAGTGGTGTGGACACTTGCCCACTCTGCAATGGACTGAGACCACCAGTTCATTTCTTATAGACCTCTGAACAGCAGCTGGACGGTAACCCAATTTAACCTTAGAGGGTGGAGGTGTTTGATGACTATGATCAAGGCCTTAAGCCACCCAGTCCCACAGTTAATTTATCTGTCACATTTAGATGAATTAATGACAGTGGCTTTTTTGAGGTGAAAGGCTATTTTGGCTCAGAAGCAGCTCAAAATACCAGTTAAATGGTCCATAGCTACATGGGATTCTGCAGTTGTCATCCAACTACATATCAGGACCACTGGGAATTGATTGGCAGGACTGGGACTAGAACTCATATTCTCCTGCTCCAAAAGGTGGCACTAAAGGTGAAGCTCATTAGCTCTTCTTTTCTATTCTATATCGGTTCTTAGACAGTGCTCATCAGCATAGTATCGCAGCACCTTCCAGTAGTGCCTTAGCTATTAGCAGCGTAGGGATTAGTTCACAGAGCTGGGCAGTTCTGAAACCAATCAATAGACGGCCATGGTGCACACACACAGTAACCCAGTGGGTTTTCAACCTTTTCCGTATCAGAACCCTATCTCCCCCCTAAGGATTCCCCTCCCATCTAGCTGGAACCCCTCTCCCATTTAGCAGTATGGGAAGGACAGGTTAATTGCAGCCCCCTGACACCTGTTTGCAAATCCCACATTGAGAACTTCTGCACTATCCCACTCACTGCAGCAATCAAAATTGAACATGACATGTCTCATTGCTTCCAGATTTAATTTGAGGGATAGGCTCTTAGCTTCCTGAGATAAGCCAGTGTTTCTATGCCATTCCTGTCTTCTATCATCAGGCTTTGGGATCAGCAAGTAGGCAATTTATTTTGGTTGGAGTCCAGTTGAGATGTTTTTGGTCTAAGAGCCAGACAGTTTTTTTTTTTAAAAATCAAGATTACAGCTTCTTATGGAGGCCTCTCATGATATCAGGTTGAACTGGAGGGTTCTGGAGGTTCTGTTATCCAGGTGTTTATTTAAGTAGCTGTCATTCATTGGCTGACTGATCACAATGTTATCGTCAGCAGTGTGAGCTCAACCAATGAAAAATCAGGTCAGGAAGGTTTCTCAAACCCGTTTGGAATTTAGAAATAATTGCTAGAAAACTGGCAACCCAATCCCCCAAACACAGAGAGATGGAGACAGCCAGCTCAGGCAAAAGAAAAATCTCCCCAAACCTTTCACGGGACCCCAACTAAACTCTCTAATATATGCTGGGGATCCCTATGATCCCTAGCCTCGGATCAGAAGGGCACGAAGTTAGCTGAAAGCCACCATAGCCCACCCCGCTCACTCCCTATGCTTTGTGTTCTTAACTTCACAGTTAGAGGCAGAGCACAGAATCTCTCCCATTGTGCCCTCACTGGGAGCTGCTGAGTACTGGGCACTCCAGAAAAGGTACCCCCCCTCCCTCCGTCCCCATTGCATTAGCTGCCACAGAAGCACAGAAGAAACAGTCTCAGGAAATCTTTAGGCTCCCATTGCTCTTTGCTCCCATCACTTCTTTGTTGCCCGTCGCTCACAAAAGCATCTTTTAATTAACAATAGCTTACAATCTGATTGCTACAAAACAAAGAAAAATTAAAGAGCTTTTTATAATTGTCTGTTAACCACAATTTGGTTTTAGATTTTTCTTTTGCAATTGCCTGTAAATACCCTGCTACATTACTCTATCGCATCTGGTTTTATGCTAGGCATCTTAAGTTGCCAGATGTTATACTGTATCTCAAAGCAAAGAATCAGCCAGACAGATTTGGAAGGATTCTGTACGCGACATTTTCACGTCCTTACGCAGGCAATTACTCTTACTGAAGTTCAGCTTTGTCTGAATGAGGATTGCAGGATTTGATCTGATGTACCCACCAAAAATGCTACCTTGAAAAAATGTTGGTTTTAATTTTTACAAACTTCAAAAGATTGAATCTAGAGTTTGTGACTACAACTTCTGAAATACATAATGTTTTATTTTACCAATTTACTGATATTCTCAGCCTATTAATACTGTGCACTGTGTACTCTGACATAAAACACATTAAAAATAAGAGTGATCAGCCTTTTGCCTAAAACTACATCAGTCCTGAGTGATTGCGTGAATCCAGACTGCTGTGACAGCTGTAAAAATCTCTGCCAAACACTAGCCTAGGTGTAAAACTTGTGTAATTTACTCCTTGACAACTGCTGAGATGCACCAACTATGCTTGGAGTGGTCTTTTAGTTTTAAATGTCTTGCTATGATACCAAATATTTTTTAAAAAATTTTTTGCCTCTAATGTGCTGCAGATTTTACATGGTAGGACTCTGACGTCCAGACTTTGAAACAAATATGTTGGTAGAGAGAGCAAGGCAGACGGGGGATGAAACCATATTTTCACTGCTAAAGAGTCCAGTGAAGCCAGAAATTGCTGCAGAGTGTTGTTGGCAGTGGAAGGACAATGAAAACAAACACTGGAATATATTTTAAAACATAAATTGGCTCTATTAATAGGAAATCTTATAGAAAACATATTGGAGGCATTTCCTAATAGATTCCTTCCTCCCCCCACCCCTGAAAAATCATAATAAAATCCAAGAATTCTTGGCTTAGGGACATCAGTAGTCGAAAGAATGCACTTTACAGTAAAGCGCACACATGTTAAAAACATATGGCAGGATCCATAAATGCAGGGTAGCTGTGGAAGGTTTTTCTGTAAGGGAAACTTTTCACTTGAGTTCTATTTTGGCATTCTATTCTGCATCAACACTTCAGTCTGGTGTTAGTGGGTGCTGTGCCACTGGAGGTGCCCATCTGTCAGACAAGGAGTAAAACTGAGGTCCCAACCACTTATTTATTATTTGTATTATCGTAGTGCCTAACAGCCCCAGTCACGGACCAGGATCCCTTTGCGCTAGGCGCTGTACAAACAAAGAAAAAAAAGATGGTCCCTGCAACAAAGAACTTATCATCTAAGTACTGGTCTTTAAGGATCCCGTGGTACTCAGATGTGTTCATACGAGAGGAACCTGAACCAGAACCTTGGATCGCCTCACACTCAAATTTGGGTTTAAGAGTGGATTGAAAATTCAGTTCCATATTCAACAGTTGTGTCTTATCTCTAAACTCTCACTATACGTCATTGAGATGAGTATTATTGCTATTTTAGAGGGAGAGAAAATGGAGGAACTGCAAGTTTATAGCATGACAAAGGTGCTCAAATATGTACCCAAAGTCCTAGGAGGGCTTTGACAGTCCATGTTGCTGAGGCTTCACTGCTATTATTATTTGAGCGAGCTCGATCAAAGCTAGCTCAGGTACGTCCACATGTGCTTCCGTCACACCGCTGACTGCAGCACAGACATACCCTTAGACACCGAGGGGGATTTCCTCCAACACTCAGAACTGGCCTAACTCCAACACTCACTGAAGTCCATGGGAATTTAACCGTTGGCTTTGTGTGAGCAGAGTTAGGCCAGTGTTTCTGAAAATCCCACGCACAGCTTTGAATGAATTCCCAGCGATTTTTCTCTGGAGAGAAAGGAGAAACTTCTCTGTTGTTCAGTTTCCTTTTTTGATGTACAATGGAAGGGAAGATAATGGGGTGAGCCTTCTTCTCACCACAGATTTAGACAGCTCTTATCCTTTCCAATAGACTTCACTGGGGACAGCTTTCATTACAGAAGTGACAGCTGACATCTATCATTCTTTTTATCACATATGTATTTACTTTTGAAACAATCTGGTGAAACAATTTGGTCCAATAAAAAGGAAAAGAAAACTCTTTTTAGATTCCAGTTTGCTTTGATCACATGCTGTGTGCAACTTCTTGAGTGGCAGACAACTCGGTGAGGGACGTGACCATAAAATACCTGCTCTAGGCTCACCCAGTGTATGTAATCTAGTCTACCTTGCTATGAAGTGATATGCCCTATGGAAAAACCCAACTGAATTTAAAAGATTAGAACCTTTGTGTAGGCTTTTGGCGCATCCTCTGTTATTTGTATTGTGAGAGTGCTACAGACCCTGCTGAAATCAAGGCCACATTGTGCTAGGTGCGGTACAAAAATATAGTACAAGACAAATGGGGAACTGAGGTCAGAGAGGACAATGCTCTAATCCTGCAAATCCTCCTACTTCAGTGAGACTGCCCACAAGCTTCAAATTAAGCATGTGCTTAAGTTTTTGCAAGATCAGGGCCTAAGTGATTTCCCAATGACATACTAGGAGTCTGTAGAAGAGCTAAGAGAGGAATCCAGATTTCCTGAGTCACAGGGCCATGCCTTAACCAGAAAGCCTGCCTATTAAATTCAATAAGGAATTGCATCTCTGCTATATAATTTGGTAGGATGGCTACAAATCTACACAAATCTCAGCTTCCTTATTAAAGATTAAAGGCTTTAATGATGAATTCTAGAGAATTGGGGTTGGAAGAGACCTGAGGAGGTCATCTAGTCCAACCCCCTGCTCAAAGCAGGACCAATCCCCAATTTTTGCCCTGGATCCCAAATGGCCCCCTTAAGGATTGAACTCACAACCCTGGGTTTAGCAGGCCAATGCTCAAACCACTGAGCTATCCCTCCCCCCTGTTGCTATGTGCTGCAGTCACGCCTCTGATTGCTGGGTGGACATACCCTGAGATCTACCAAGACATTTCCTACATTAGCGACAGAACAGGCCTCAGATGCAGGGCCTGCTGCAATGAAAAGACTCACACTGACTGGGCTTTACATAAGGCTCCTAATTGACTTCCACCTGGCCTGGATACAAGCTAGCCATCTAGGGGCAAATGACTTCATGTTCCATTTTTCCACCCTCAGAACCATCCACTACTAGAATAGAGAGAGTGCTCAGTAATTGCTATTATTCCTCTTGCAAAGCAACTGTCACACAATCACCAGTATTAAAAAACCCTGCTCTTTCTATGCTAGAGGCTGAAACAGGACCAGGCACTAGTGAGCAGCTGCACACGTCAACTCTAGTGATGTTGATCCTTGTTACTTTATCGGGACTAATAAGACTTCAGGTGCTACAGTTCTAAAAGATTAACAGCCTTGCAGCAAGGAGCAGCTCTGATCAAAATGAGCTGGGCCTCACAGTTGCTAAGTCTCAGCACTTTGCTTGCAGCAGTAGAGGAGTATCTTTATTATCTTATTTTACAGAGGTTGTTACGTTTCCTTTTATCCTGGCATAAAGTGAATGCTGTGGGATGGATGCAGAGAACTTCTGTGCAGCAACCTGCTTCTTTTAGGGCCAGTCTACTCACAAACTTGCACTGAAATAACTAACATCTTTTCCATGCAAGTCTAGGTGTGGGCATTATTATTTTGGAACAAAATCAATGTATTTTGATCTTGCTCGAGCGGATAATAATAAAAGATATTACCTCACCTCCCTCGTCTCTCTGGATAATACTAGACTTTCATTTAGCAATCAGAGTCTGTTATCCACACACACTTGCACCGAAATGACCAAAAGTATGAATTAAAACCCATTTAGGTCTTAGGATGCAAGTTTGTGCATAGGCCAACCCTTTCTAAAAATATGCTACATACATTTCTTTGGGCATCAACTGAAGCAACAGAAGCTATAGAAATGACAGTGGAAGAACAGATTTTTCTCACAATGGTCAGTGCTTGTGTTGATGGGTTTTATTTTTTGTGAGCTGCGAAAAGAAGAAAAGTAACAGTTCTGAATGTCTTGTCTCTCCATAGTCGTATGCAACGCCAAGTAAATTAGAAACTGTACTAGAGGAGTGATGGGAAAAGTTTCGAAAGAATCTTCTCTCACTTGCCTCTCAGATTCACTCCTGCGGCCCCAGTCCTGCAACTGGATCTATGCTGGTGGCCCAGTTTGCCTGCATGGAACCCCACTGAACTCCACATGAGTGCACGATCCACCTGCAGAATCAGGACTAGAACTGGTTAAAATAATTTTTTTTAAATGGAAAGTGCAGTTTTCTCAAAATTAAAACATTTTGTTGGAATGTGTCGATTTCAAGAAAAATTTAGATGGGGGGAAGTTTCAGAATGAATCATTATGACTTTCTCATTTTGTTTTGACAGTGTTGAAACATTTTGTTTGTCAGTAAAAAGGTTTTGTTTTGATGTTATCATTTCCATTAATTTTGTTTTGACTTTTAAAAGTAGTATTTTGCTATAATGTTATATTAATATATTAAATATTATATGTATGCAAATTTCATCTTTTATGTTTGAACATGATTGAAATGAAATTATTCAGTGTCATAGAAGCAATATGTTTCAAGGTTTCTGGATCAGTTTGGGGGGGAATATCTGTTCCATGAAAAATTTTAACTTTCCATTCTGATTCAGACCAGCTCCAATCAGGACCTTAGCTTGTAAGTAGCACAGGGCATGAGCATGCTTTCTGTGGAGTACCTTGCATACTTGTGGGTGCTAATAAAATAATCTACCTAGCAATATTAGTGCACAGAACAATTTCAGCAATTCAACTCCTAGTGTGATCTGTATTAGCAGAAAAGGTCAATGCAAATTATATTTGCAGCGTAAAGTAATGAAGATCAATTTATTTTAAAAACAAATCTGAGACCCTATGCCCTATGGTCCCCACAAAGCACTCCCTCAACTAATAAGATACAGGTCAAAGGCCGAGGAAAATGCTCATTAAATGTAGTTTGCATTTCACAAAGCTTCTATTGATACAATTGTGCAGTTCACCTTAATTGCCTGTAGACTTAGGAACACTGATAATTGGCAAAGCCTTCATTCTACAGTCCAGAACAGAGTCAGAATTGAAAAATGCATTTAGAAAGGAACTGTATTGAAGAAAATAACCCCAGAGTGAAGGGGGGCTGTTGTTTTTAATACAGTCTGCAGTGCTTTTCACAGTCACATGGTCTTTTTTGTTGTTATTGTTGTTTAAAGATCAAATCCACCCAGCATTGCTGAACATTTGAAAGTTGTTTAAGTCTCGTCTGTCTTCCAAATGGCCACAAAACCGATGCAGAGGTGCATCAAAGAGTCCTTTCTCCTCCCAGTTTTACTCCTAAAATTGAGTAAAGGTTAAGAGGCCCAGTTCTGCCTTCCCGCTAATTTTAATGGGAGATACGCCCATGGGAGAACTGGAATCTAAGTGCAGTTCTTATGTTTTCTGAAGTGCTTGGTCTGTACCACATCTTGTTCCTCATCAGACATTCCAGGCAATTTGTTACTGGTCACCCCTGTCACCTCCACTGCGGTGTGGCGACTGCCTCATTAAAGGCAGGTCTGTAAGCTATAAGGCCTTCCATCTTCCCCAAGCTGGGGTCCGGTGCAGGGAGTCACAGGCACCCATGTCCCCAGGGGTTCTGCATTCCACAGCAAGGCTTGGTTTGGCTCAGTTGCTTCAGCAATTCCGGTACTGCAGCGTTTTCTGAATGAGAAACACTGCCCAGGACTGCCAGCTGCTGTGAAGGAGCTCGCTTCCTGGCTAGGCATTAGATCACTCCACGATTTTCCTCTCAAAGAGCCATTTGCAGCTCCAGAGTCTCAAGCCATGTAACGAGCGGGGGGTAGGGTTTTTTATAGGTGCGGGATGGATTGACAGCTTTGAAGAGATCAGCCACAGCACGTATGGAGGCAACGTAAGCTTCTTCCATGCTGCCTCTTGCCAACGTGCCTCACTTGTGAGCTGACGGGATCCCCTTTCCAAGAGAAAGCGTAGCTTATTTTTCCATGCTCATTCAATCCAGGACCTCCCTGCTGAGACTGCCTGCTGTGAGGTGGGAAGATGTCCACTGTGAACTGGACTGACCCCACAGGCCACAGAACTAATGGCAGATCACCACCAGTCAATAATTGCCCTAGTCTGTTCACTCCCTCTGAAGCAGTGGTTCTCAAGCAGGAGTACACAGACCCCCGGCGGTACGCAGAGGTCTTCCAAAGGAGCTCATCAACTCATCTAGATACTTGCCTAATTTTGCAACAGGCTACCTTAAAAGCATTAGTGAAGTCAGTACAAACTCAAATTTCATACAGACGACTTGTTTAGACTGCTCTATATACTATACACTGAAATATAAGTACAATATTTATATTCCAATTGATTTATTTTATAATTATATGGTAAAAATGAGAAAGGAAGCAATTTGTCAGTAATAGTGTGCCGTGACACTTTTGTATTTTTATGTCTGGTTTTATAATCAAGTACCAGTAGTTTTTAAGTGAGGAGAAACTTGGGGCTATGCAAGACAAATCAGACTTCTGAGAGGGGTACAGTCATCTGGAAATGTTGAAAGCCACTGCTCTGAAGCACCTGGCATTGGCCACAGTCAGAAGACAGGGTACTGGACTAGATGGACCATTGGTCTGACCCAGTCTGCCTGATCTTATGTTACTGACCTTGGGCAGATCTGAATGCTCAACCTACAGGAGAACCTTTCAACAGTTCCTTCACTGACTCTCTGAGCCATCCTGTCCCCTTGCAAAAAAGTGCTTTACATTTCTCCTTAGCTGAGACACGTACAGAGCTGCAAAAGACCTTAGTGCAAACAGCTGCAGTGCATGTCCTGCTGAATTCGTGTTCCTCTGAGCTGCTGGAACTTAAAGAAGGACTAAACCATATTCGTACCATTGACACTGTCACGTTGCAGAGGACAGTACAACTTAGTGCATGCAACTGTCAATGAGCTTTGATCCATACCAAAGGAAGCTGAAATGATCCCATAGGGCCTGATCCTGAAATTTGCTGAGGGTGCTCACCTTACGTCGTTGGGGCCACAAGGAAGGATTTTTAAAGTGCTCAACAATGCCAAACTCTGCTCCCATTAAAGTCAATAATCAAACATCTCTTGACTCCAATAGGAGCAGAATTAGGCCACTTTTGAAAACTGCACTATTAATTACCATCTGTCATGAGATGTAGCCTCTGGGCTCTCTGATTAAAGGGGGAGAATGTGCAGCAGTATGATATCTATAGCATAAATACCAGTTGTCAAGTTCCAGACTTATGGGTCTGGAGGCTACATGGATCCTTATTTTCTATCTCAAATAGAAGAATATATTTCTCAGGCAGACATATTAAAAGGCCCTGGATAAACCCAGTGTTAAATGCAGCAGGGAGGGAGTTGGTAATAGTCATAAGAATAGAAAATCACAGTTTTTCTTGGCCTATGAAAATACTCCAAGCCATTTGTATATTTAAAAATTATCCCTAGCTGTGTCCTGCTGTCTCTTCAATCCAAACTGTAAGCACTTAGGGCTTGATTGAGTCAGGGGATACTTTGACTTCTCTCAGCACAAAGGCCTTGGTAGCAGGAAACAAAGGAATCTCCTAAAAACAAAAAGGCCCACCCTGGAAGACATGTACCTTTCTAGGACACTGGAAAACAGGCTGGCAGCAGCCCGCTGAGACCAAGAACAATTCTAGTATGTAAGAAAACTAGCCTTATCTCCCAAATTATTAGATTGTGAGCTCTTTGGGGGAAGGGACTGTCTTTTTATTCTGTGTTTGTACAATGCCTGGCAGAAAGGGTTGTGGTCCAAGCCTGAAGCTTCTCGGTGCTACTGCAGTACAAATAAATAATAATACATTCATAATAAATGCTGAAGAAAACTGGAGGTTCCTTCCTACCCCCCGATCCCACCAGGAATGGGTTGAGACACATTGCCAGGGGCAGTACAGAGGATATTGATTATTAAATATTATTTGTACTACAGAAGTACCTACAGACCCTATCGGAGGTGGAGGCCCCGTTGACCAAGTGCTGTGCAAAGATATGGTGAGAAACAGTCCTTGCTCCAAGAACTTACACCCTAAATAGACAAGACAGGCAAAGGACTGGAGAAAGGAAGGACATAGATTGGAAGCTCTTTAGAACAGAAAACATCTTTTTCTTCTGTGTTTGTACTGTACCTAGCACTATGGTAATACAAATAATAATTATCCCCATTTTCCAGATGGAGAACTGAGGCCTAGAGAGATGAAGGTCCAAGGTCACACAGGGACCAGTGGCACAACTGGGATCAAGCCCAGATCTCCTGAGTCCCAGTCTAGTGCTCAAACCACAAGGCCATCCCTTCCCTTTACTCTTGCTCCTTCTGGCCCTGTTCTTTGTCTATGCAGAGGACTGAAGTCTCAGGGCTGTATATTTGGCACCTTTCCCCAACACTAAGTTCACCCATGTTGGCAATCTTTGTTCCTGTGTTTCCTTTTGCTTCAGGTAATGCACGAGCAATACAGGTTTAGAATCATTCATGGAGATGGGGAGGATTCTTTCCCCTGCTCTCTACACGGGGACAGGACATTTTCAAATAAAAGAAAAATAGTGCTTCCTTTTTTAAAAGGTAAAAGTTTAGAAAAGGCAACTTTAAATAACCTCCAAGACAAACAAATTAATCAAATATTTCCAGCCAGCCGAGCCTTGTCATACTGGAGATCTTGGCATCTGATCCCACAACTAAGTGTACAAACAGCCCACTGTCTCTGGGACTTTAATAATGCACTCACGCCAGCCATTCCCTTTTCTGACGGGGTAGCTGCCAATGGCCAGGCAGTCTGGGCCAAATGCCACCTTCACTTAAACCCATACCACAGCTACTCAACTTGAATGGGGTTGCATGACAGTAAGGAGGGGCAGAACTTGGCTCTTTGTCCACAAACCCCCCTGCTTTACACAGTAATTTCCCCTTGCTACTGAAAAAAAGCCAACTTTCTAATGCTTGTCATCGCCAGCCAAAACACAGCCATCCTCAGCTTTGGCTTGCAGCTAGCAGAGCCTTGGAAGGAAAACAAGAAATATGGGTTTGGTCTGAGAAAATTGGGTACAAGCTTAATATTTAAAAAGACAGAATCTCCCTCCACCCCCAGCACTCTCTCCTATATTAGAACAGGGGTACCTGAATATTGCAAGACTGAGCACTGCAATAACAGCATATTGGGAATGAAAGGGTTTCATCTGCATTCCATAACTTAATAACATCAGACTGGAAATAAGGCGTACATTTTTAACGGTGAGGGTAATTAATCACTGGAACAATTTGCCAAGGGTTGTGGTGGATTCTCCATCACTGGCAATTTTTTAATCAAGATGGGACGTTTTTCTAAAAGCTCTGCTCTAGTTCAAACAGGAATTAATTCAGGGAAGTCGTATGGCCTGTGTTTGCAAGAGGTAAGACTAGATGATCACAGCAGACCCTCCTGGTTTGATGATCTATGAAAATGCCCTTGGGTTTGTATTGCATTTGATAGAGGAGCTGAGATGGATATATGGACTGACCTCACCAGCAACAAAAACCTCTTTCAGAGTAACAGCCGTGTTAGTCTGTATTCGCAAAAAGAAAAGGAGTACTTGTGGCACCTTAGAGACTAACCAATTTATTTGAGCATGAGCTTTCGAAAGCTCATGCTCAAATAAATTGGTTAGTCTCTAAGGTGCCACAAGTACTCCTTTTCTTTTTTTGAAAAACCTCTTTATTCCCTGAAGCTACAGGGAGAGGTTGGTGGCTGGCCATGCTTTATAGAATCACAGAAACATAGACCTTGAAAGGACCTTGAGACCTAGTCCATCCTCTTACACCGAGGCAGGACCAAGCAGACCTAGACCTTCCCTGTCTCTGGACTTTGCCAGCTGCATTTAGCTCTTTGATCCTGCTCTGGGCAAACCTGGAGGATGGGGGAATAGGAACAGAGTACAGGCCTTCTTGAAACATCTCATTTTCCCCAGACAGATTCTGCCCTCACTTCCCTCTGCTCGGCCCAACCCTGCGGTCGGCCAGAGTGTGCTCTCTCTCTAACCAACTAAGGGTAGGTGTTGGCTAATTAATTAGGTCAGGCTAACTTTATAACCTGGCAAGCACTGGATATGATATTCCTGGCCCCTCTGCAGGACACGCTGATTTTCCATTGCATTGCTGGCAGATGGAATTCTGCTCTTAGCTTTAATGATCTCGCAGGTGTGTGGCATGGCCCAGCCAGGTTTCCTGTTATAGACTTCAGCCCTCAGATATCGGAATAGCAATAAGATATTTAGACACAACAAAAACAATCAGTGAGTAGTATTGAGGGGGTGGGGTATTTAATTTAAAATCACAATAATGAGATTTAGAGGGAAATCTCTCCTTATGTAACTCCCCTTCTAACTTCTTATTACCAATTATGTAATCCTGAATTAGCGCTAAAGAGATTCCAAGAGCTCTGAACCTTGGGAAAGTTTGGATCCAGATTTCACAGCTCACTCCTAACTCTGTTAAGGGCCAAACTTACATAATGTATCAGCTCTGAACACAATCTCTCTCTCTAACTTTGTGGAAGTTCAGAGCTCAGCTTTGTAGCTTGGGCCCCTACAGTACCAGCAAATCTGACATAGAGTAAGATGAGGAGTGCTGGTCAGAGTGACAGCAATGGTTCACATAAAATACAGACAGACCTAAATCAATCTTCACTCAAAGCTTAAACCAAAACATCTACGGGGCTAAAACCTTCCCTTTGCTTTGTTGTTATGCACCATTGCACTTCTTGTGTCAGTCCAGAAGTGAAAGTATCGAAATTCCACATCAAATACAGCTCCTGCTTTACCACAGTAGAGAATTTGGCCTACAGTTTTTCCTTACATCTGATTTCTCTCTGTGCTAAAGAGAGATTCAACTTTGCAAAAGCAACCCGTGGAATTCTAAGTAAATGTCTCTTATTGACTCCAGAAGGATATGATCAAATTACAACCAAACATTTGTTTAGCCAAGGGTCATCCCTGCTCATGAGATCTGAAAGTCAAGCTGGGTTCTTCCTCACTCCCACATCCTCATCAATGGTGCATTTGGAACTTGGTTTATTTTGCTAATGCATATGTGCATCTCTAGACAAATTCTGGACTACCTGATATCTAGCACAAGACACTTAAAGAGGCTTCATGTATGTAACTAACTTTGCTGTCTGAAAGAATTGCTTTTGAAAATCCATTCTGTGATTAAGATGTAAGAAGGAAAAATAAAATCTTAAACCACTGACGTCCTGCAGATTATTTCACATCTCAGGCTTGGAAATAGCCAATTTTATTTTTTTAATGTAGACTTTGTACAGTCCAGATCACGTCTTTTTGTTTTGTTTCTAGGTTATTACATTTTTCCAAAAACATACTTTATTATGGAAACACTGACAGCCCCTTGACTGCAAATGCTTCTCTTTGGAAAAAATGCATTTTTTTTGCATTTTTAAAATGTTTTACTCAGTAAGCCATGCTTATCTATGCTATATTAAGAACTGGAGAGATTATCATCATCATTTCTTCTGAGAGACAGAGAGTTCTAGTGGACTATAAGCAAAGCATGGGAGTAAAATATCCTAAGTGACTTAGGAGCCTTTTTCCCATTTTAGTCACTTTTGAAAATGGGATTTAGCCACTTTTGAAAATTTTGTCCTTGCATTTTTGGTTCTGTCACTGGCTTAGGTCCTCATTCAGGAAAGCATTTCTATTCAGGAAGAGTGCTTAAAATGCTTAAACTTTAAGCATATTTTAAGTCCCATTGTGGCCAACGGGACTTCGCTTTAATGTATAAAGATGGACTTAAGCACATAGGATCATAGAATATCAGGGTTGGAAGGGACCTCAGGAGGTCATCTAGGCCAATCCCCTGCTCAAAGCAGGACCAATCCCCAACTAAATCATCCCAGCCAGGGCTTTGTCAAGCCTGATCTTAAAAACCTCTAAGGATGGAGATTCCACCACCTCCCTAGGTAACCCATTCCCGTGCTTCATCACCCTCATAGTGAGAAAGTTTTTCCTAACGTCCAACCTAAACCTCCCCCACTGCAACTTGAGACCATTGCTCCTTGTTCTGTCATCTGGTACCACTGAAAACAGTCTAGATCCACCATCTTTGGAACCCCCTTTCAGGTAGTTGAAAGCAGCTATCAAATCCCCCCCTCATTCTTCTCTTCCGCAGACTAAACAATCCCAGTTCCCTCAGCCTCTCCTCATTAGTCATGTGCTCCAGCCCCTAATCATTTCTGCTGCCCTCCACTGTACTCTTTCCAGTTTTTCCACATCCTTCTTGTAGTGTGGGGCCCAAAACTGGACACAGTACTCCAGATGCTTAAGTGCAGTCCTGAATCAAGGTCTGTCTGACTTTGGGCAAGTCACTAAGGGCTTGTCTACACAGAGACATCGTGAATGGTAAATCGGGCTGTGCATCTACAGTGCTCTAGCCTGCCATATGTTCTGTGGCCATGTGGACCCTGCTAGGGTGCACTGAATGTTCCATATGGTAGGGAATGCTTAGCAGGGTCCACACGGTCACTTACAGAAGTCTACATTACAAACGCTACAGTGACACAACTGTGGTGCTGTAGTGAAGACACTTACTACCTCTACGGAAGGGTTTTTTCTGTTGCTGCAGTAAATCCACCCCCTCGAGAGGTGGCAGCTAGGTCGACGGAAGAATTGTTCCATCGACCTAGCAGTTTCAAAGCTGGGGCTTAGGTAAGTACTGATTATTACTGGGTGGGCAGGGGCAGGCCTAGACCTACATCCCAGATCTGAGTATCCCTCAAACTTTGCAACATTATCCCCTCTCCAACATATCAGTGAGTAAGTTTGTACAATTTCTTGAGAACTGTGGGAGGCAGAATCAACGGCATCAGTCCTTATGACAAGATTCCTGTTTGCACATGCATGTGCAGAGATTGCACACACAGCCTGCAGCTTTGGAGGTTGTTTCAGCTCTATAACATAACAACTCTCTTTGTCATGATTATAAAAACAAAACAAAACAAAACCAACCTAGCTGTGACTGATCTGGGACTGACAGGTATTTGACAAGCACCATCCCTCAATGTTGGAAATGAGATCTATTTTGGGCCTTCCTAAAGGGCTTGGAATTGGACCAAGCTAGTCATCACATATGCGTCTTACTCCTTGTCTTCAGAATGTTTCCCTCGTTTTCTACTCCCTGAAACGTTGCAGCAGATTTCACACTGCAGATGGAGAAGTGCAAGGAACGGCTTATGTTAGACTCTGTGCGCTCACATAAAGTTCTGCTTATGCTCAGAGGGAGTCTGCGGAGCTGCATCAATTTACACTAGCTAAGGATCTGGTTCTCTATTTCACTGTATTTGGAGCCATAAAACAGCACACATACTGCTAGCCTGTCTCCCCGTGCTAGGAGGGTGTGGCACCATGCCCAGAGTCCGGCTCAGGTCCCTTTTACTCAGGACTTCAGCTTTGTTTCTTCCACATAAAATTCATACAGCACATCAAATCATCCTCTCCCCGCTAACCTGGGGATTTCTGCAGGGGCCTATCTATTCCCTACAGGCCGGCAGGGGGCCCTGCCTCACTGGACCACACTTCCTCACGAAGAGCCTTATTTACCATTGCCATGCACAAGAGCAAAGCTCTAGCAAACCAGAATGGTGGCATTTTACACCCCCTTTTGCACTGGTGCAAATGACTATATGCAATGGTAAATCCAGCTGTAAGTGCCCATTCCGAAGGAACACAATGGGAGTTTTACCATTGACTTCAACAGGAGCAAGATCGGATGCTAATGACACACTGTGGGCAATAAACGCTTTCGTGTGCAAACCTAACAGGAGAGAGATATAACAAGATCTAATAGCTGGAAGTTGAAGCCAGACAAATTCAAAACAAGACTCAAATTTGTAACAGTGCCAATAATTATCCAAAAAGAAAAGGAGTACTAGTGGCACCTTAGAGACTAACCAATTTATCTGAGCATAAGCTTTCGTGAGCTACAGCTCACTTCATCGGATGCATCCGATGAAGTGAGCTGTAGCTCACGAAAGCTTATGCTCAGATAAATTGGTTAGTCTCTAAGGTGCCACTAGTACTCCTTTTCTTTTTGTGAATACAGATTAACACGGCTGCTACTCTGAAACCAATAATTATCCATTGGAACAACCGACCAAGGGAAGTGGTGGAGTCTCCATCTTTTGATGTCTTCAGATCAGGACTGGATGCCTTTCTTGAAGAGATGCTTTAGTCAAACACAGGTGACTGGGATCCATAGAGGAGTAGCTGGGTGAAATGCTATATTCTATATTATACAGGAGATTGGACTGGATGATCAAATGGTCCATTCTGGATTTAAAAATCTACAAAACTATGATTTTTTTAACATGATGTAACAAATCAAATAAACAGAACTCCCTGAGTCTCAGTGAGCTCCTGGGCAGTTATGCTGAATATGCTGCCTAGAGGGCTGCCGAGGTTTGCCTGTGCTGCCAGCACCTTGCTGGAAACTGGTTTGGCCTGGATTTTTCAACATCACTTCAACATCAACATCTCCTTCCCCGGAATGTCAAAATTTTCCACTTTTGCAAAAACGGAGTCTGAGTATATTAAAAAAAGAAATAAAAAGAGGGGTTTTTTTTTTTGTATTAAGTGTTTGAAGGCTAAGTTTGTTAGGGTTTCTGTTTTCTTTACAGGATCAGATAAAATCCAAAAGGAAGCACTGGTTACATTTTTTCCCCTTGAAGAGTGAACGAATAGAATCAATGCAAACAAAAGCAAGTCAAATTAACCTAAACCTATGCAGTTATAATAGCTAAGCAAGGGGCTCACAGGTTTTACCGATACAGCTGATATTTGTTGTTTATTGACATTTAGAAACACAATTTCTGCAAATTGTACAGGTTGTTAATTCATGTGTTTCATTGCAGTTACCTTCCTCTTCCCTCTGTTTGTCTGTTAAAGCCACTCAGTGAGCCTAGTCTTTCATTAGGGTCAGATTGTCAACCCTGAACACAAACAGTGATGAGCAGTTATTTAATCCTACAAAAACAACAAGGAGTCAGGTGGCATCTTTAAGACTAACAGATTTATTTGGGCATAAGCTTTTGTGGGTAGTGGGTTTTTACCCACGAAAGCTAATGCCCAAATAAATCTGTTAGCCTTTAAGGTGCCACCGGACTCCTTATTGTTTTTGTGGATACAGACTAACACGGCTACTCCCTGATACTTAATCCTACAAGTTACTTTAATGGAACTACTGGTGTGAGTAGCCGTTGATTGTTGGGAGTAAGGGATTCACAATCTCGCCTTTAATTCACAGGCTCTTTTGGGGGAAGGACTGTTTCTTTTGTACAGCCCCTAGCACAATGAGGACTCCTCATCCTGATTTGGGATTTGCAGTGGGTTCTACTGCAGTACAAATATTAAATAATTGTAATTTGGAATGAGGTGTTCATGTGTTTGATTAAAGCCATCAGCTGAAACATCGTGGCTTTTCAAAACAAATGTTTTTATCAAATAGTGAGAATATTAGAGCTAGCGAATGGCACCGCAGTCTGGTGAAATGTTCCATACATGTTACATGTACACTCACATATATTTCCCGAGGGCTACGTCCACACTGTGAGTTAGGGGTGTGATCCCCCTGCTCGTGCACACGGGCTCACACTCGCTCTCATGCAGTTGTCACGAGTGTAAACAGCAGTGTGGCCACAGTCGCACAAGTAGCCGTAGGGAGGCACAGTGGAGCCATGCCAGGTACAAACCCACCTGAAAGCGGTAGGTATGTAGTCAGCCTGGCTCAGCCATGCCTGCACGTCACTGCTCGTGCCACTGTGGCTGCCCGGACATGTATGCTTGTGCTAGCTTGAGAAGAGCTAGCGTGAGTATGGGGGAGGAAGAGCTCAGTGGTTTGAGCATTGGCCTGCTAAACTCAGGGTTGTCAGTTCAATCCTTGAGGGGGCCATTTAGGGATCTGGGGCAAAAATTGGGGATTGGTCCTGCTTTGAGCAGGGGGTTGGACTAGATGACCTCCTGAGGTCCCTTCCAACCCTGATATTCTATATGTACACTAGCAGGGGAGTCACACCCATAGACATAGCTTCAGGAGCCGCTTCCAAAGTGATCTGGTCATTTAGGTGCCTAACTCCCATTTAAATCAACTCCTGCTGAATAAGGAATAAGGTGCCTCAATACATTTGAGAATCTGAACCCTAAGTGGCTAAGAGCCAGATTTTCAGGGCCTAAAAATGGGGAAAGGCGCAGAGTAAGATTTTAAAAAATGCCTAAGCAAGTCAGACTCCTAACTCCCATTGGAATCAGTGGCAGTTAGGAGTCTATCTGCATCTTTAGGTGTTAAAATACCTTTGAAAATCTGGCTCCAAATCCCTGCTGAAAATGGGACTCAGGCTCCTAGACATTAAATGCTTTTGAAAACTTTAGCCTGGATCTAGTATTCTCATTGTTTGATAAAATGTTATATATCTAGAGAGATTGCAGGGCTGGGGGACAGACAGACAGATAGACTGATAGAGTGCAGGGATTGATAGATTTGTCTGTCTCTATTCTCTAGGAGTCTTTAGATGCTGGACACAGAAGGCAGACCCTAAACTGTTAAATTAGCTTAGCTCCACTGACATCAGTGAAACTGCACCAGTTTTGTCCAGCTGAGAACCTGGCCCAGGATTTCAGGCAATGGGGTGTTATAAAAGCCTTGTCAGGCAGGAGTGATGGCGCCGACAGACTCAGTTAGTGATCTGATGACCGCATTAATCAATGCATCAATGATTTAGGAGTCAGGGAGATTTTATGATGCCTTGTATATTTTAGGTAATTGGTTGCTGCAAGTGCAGGTTTATGTGAGTGTGAGTTCTCCCCTTAGGAGCTGTTCATTTCTCTTCTTTGAGAAGGGTTGTAGCATTATCGATGAAATGTTAAGACCAGTTAATCCTTGGGTGTCGTGGGTTGGATTCCCTGAAAGATTCAGAGCTAATGCTCTGGATGGAGAGTTTCGACAAAAGTTTTAGCGGTGTATATTCCAAGAAAAGAAATGTATCTTTGATGAATGAGTCTCATAAGAAGTTACAGTAGCACATTTAATGTTGGGCTCTAGAAGCACCAGGCAACTCTGACCTGATAATGTCTCTTTATACCACTGTGGCAGCATAGAGGGTCTTAAAATGGTACAAAGGGACATTAGCATAACTCAGGATCAGGCCCATCAATTGGCATTTTCCAAAGAGTCTATGGGACTTAGGCACCCCCTCCCCATTCAAAGTCAATGGGACTTGGGTGCCTAACTCCCATAGCCCCCTTTGAAAATCCCAGATTAGTGGGTTCTGTCTGACTGACATTGCTCAATGGGGAGAGAGTTTAAATTGGCATTATAGGACTGGATACTGTTCAAATAGAGTGAGATGTGCAAGGCAATTTTGTTCAAACAGCACAGAACTCCACAGGAGAGAGAAAGAGAACGTCTTGTTGAAAAATAATTAGGGAATGATCCAAATGCCAATTGTAGATTTAAACCAAAGCATGTTCCTTTGAGACCTTTGTAACTTATTGAGGAGAACTCCCATGGAGTTGGACCCATAATTTCCCTTGATGTCTTTGAAAATCTCCCCTGAGAGAGAGAGAGATTGCTGGTCAAACAATGGAAAAGAAATGTCAGCAGAAGAAATATTCCTTTTTTAAAATCAAAATGTCTGATTTCTCAAAATGATTAGATAGTTCTGAGTTTTATAAAAATGCCTTTCCCTCCATTGATGGACTTTAGATAGTCTTGGAAGAAGGATGTTTCATACAAGAGTTATGGGGGAAATGACAGAGTCTATCTTGAAGGTCTCCAAGCCATGAGAATGTGTTGTAAGAATTTGTTGCTATGTTGTAGAATCGTGTAAGGAAGAGGTAGTAAAGCCCATTACAGTATTCAGTCCCTTTATTTGCAGGTTTGTTCCTTAATATGCTATTCTCCAGGGTTTTCTGCCATGGACATTTTAAATGTCCTAACTATCTCCTTTGGGAGACTACTCCATAGCTAAGAATCTCACTTATAGGAAGATTTCTGAATATAAATATTCCCTTTGAAAGTTATACCTACAGGCGACAGCCTCAGACATTCACTCCCCTCTCTGATGTCTACGCTCTTTACAGACTTGCAGTCGTGTCTCCTTGCTCAGAGGTCATTTTGCCATGTTATAATACATTATTCCAATCTTTCTTCATAAGCTCTTCCCCTCTCGTCCCTGTGGGCCTGATCCAACAGTGAATCTTTCCATTGACTTTAATGGGAGTTGGATGTTGGCCAGTCCGTTGGACAAATGCTTGCTATAAAGAGAGCTAATGCTAATTGTTTTCTGGGGATATGCCGACACTGCACCTGGCAGAGCGCCTCCCACATACTTGCATCCCGGGAGCTAGTGCGCTAAAAATAGCAGGGTGGACACTGGGGCTCCAGAAGAGTTTCGGGCTAGCCACCTGAATTCAAACCCATGGGGCTGGGTGGGCCTGGATTCGGCGGCTAGCCCAAGCGTCTACCAGAGCCGCAACGTCCACACGGCTATTTTTAGCCCACTAGGTCAAGCTAAACGAACGCGAGTCTCTCTACCCACAACTCACTCCCAGCTGCAGTGTAGACATCTGTGAAACCCTAGATAATGCTTCTCGTGTGACTGACTGGATGTTTAATTTTCAGTAATTAATGCGGGGCCTACATCTATATGGCCTCAACTATGGTACTCAGGTGGGTGGAGGAAATGCTGAACCCAACTCCATGTTTACAAATGGTCCCAGCCTTCAGAACAGAACAAAGCTCCCTGCATCCAAACACTCCTGACCTTCAGACTGCTTGAAATCTGGATCTGAACTTCCGGCTAGAACCTGTCTCCAGCCAGAAGGAGTGTTACTATGATTTCTTGAGCTACTGATAGAATTTCAAACTTCGCAGTTCACAAGTCACGCTGGACTGGGAAATGAGACAGCTGCACCATGCTCCATTTGCTGATTCTCAAGACTTGGGCAAACACATATATTTTAAAGAAGCATACACACATTCTGGCTCCTTAGAAGTTTCACATAGCATGGTGCCACCCACTTTCATCTTCTGGAGGCCAGTCCCCAAACCTCAAGAAATATGGAAACACTCGTATGGGCACCACTTTCTCAATGAAATCTCTGTTTGCTGACTCATTCTCCCAACAAACCGCAGCTTCTCGTGAGCAATGGTTCTGAGAGTTAAGGCGTTTGCACAAGTGCCAAACAGTGAGCTGTCGTTATATGCGATCCGGGTGGGAGATGCACAGACAGGGGGAATTTGTGGTACGTTCAGGACATCGTTCCAGATCTAGGGCCGTTTTTGCATGCCGTCTGCAAAGAGCTTCACTGACATGCCATGGAGGAAAGATTTACAAACGACCTATTCCCCTCCCTCCCCTTCAAAGTTTCTTTGCAAAGTGAGGAGAGAAGCTCTCTCTGCACTGTGCTGTCACCTCCTGCTGCAGCTTTCCAAATTTTACTGGCTTTGGCCCTGATTCTGCAAACATACATGTGCGTATCTTTCAAGCTTGAAGCCAGTGCAAGTATTCATCAATTGCCTGAAGTTATGCATGTATGTAAGCATTTGCAAGATTGGAGACCTTGTTTTAGCTTTCTTTACAGTGGGTGTGGAGCATGGTGCTGATGCAAAAGCACCTAATTAGCCCCTGCCCCGTCAGCTCCAATCAGGGGAAACAGATTGGGGCTGATGGAAAAGGCCTGATGCCGGTTTGAGGATTGGCAATACCCGCTGGCCTGACCAGCCAAGAGTTATAAAGGCTGGGAGGGAGGCAGAAGGCGGGGGGCAGCCAGGGAGAAATCAGTCAGGAAGGGAACTGGAGGCCTCCTAGCTGAAGGCTGACTCTGCCTGTAAAGGAGGAGACTAATCCTGTAAAGCTTTTCTTAGATAAACACTGGTGGGATAACCTTAAGTAAATAAAGACAGGGGTGTTGTACAACCTCTCTGAGCCTTATTGGGGGCAGCAAGCAGGCCCCAGGAAGAGGGGCGGGTCATGAACCCTGTTGCAGGGTGCTATTTAAACACAGACAATAAATAAACCCCTCTCTTCTCCAAGAGAAACTTTCCAAACAATTTAAGAGCCGTTTACAACCACATTTCCAAAGCAGGTCACTGAGTTTGAACGCCATGCTTGACACACCCCATGCAAACTAAATTTTCAGGGGTGCTGGAATTGATCGGAATTGGCACTCAGGTTCCTCAGCATTTCTGGAAAACAGGCTTCGGGTTTCACAGGTTGGATTCTCAGACTCAGGGGTGCTGAAGATTAGCTGGTATTTTTGAAAAGGTGGCTGTCCCCAGGTTACTGCCAGAACCAGCAAAAGCTTTCAAACTGAAGGAAACATTTTCTGTGCACCTGGTGTAGATGAAATGATCACCATTACGCAGCCTATTGCTTGGAAATACTTCCCCTAATTGTTTTGTGGGCGTTATCAGTGAAAAGGTCCCTACAATGAGTTCTATCCAACTGTGTCCCAGTTAAGTGATGAAAACTCCATACTTAGGATCAAATTTGGGTCACTTAGAACAGGCAGAGATACAAAAATATACTGTACTATACACTTGTGCAGTGCCATATGACCCATACTCCATCTATGAGTCTCTGAAATCTATACTGCTATACACACATTTATAGAATGAACAAGCAGATTTAAATAATTTATGTTTTCCTCTTGATATCTAGACATACCGAATCTGCTGATTTTTACCTTACTCTGAATGTCTTGGCTGAGTAGCCTCCCCAATATAGAACATGTGGAAAACCAGAAATTCAAAGGAAGATTTTTTTAAAAAATTAGAATGTTGTATCCTATAAATCCTGTGTTTTAAATGTTCTCATGCTTCTTGCATGAAGCATCATTCAGCTAAAGCAACAGCTCATTGCTTTTATCCTAATTGTTGCAAGTGAGAACAAGTGTCCATCCCCGCTTGGAAATGAATGAAATAACTGTGAACCAAGTTCTGCTCTCACAGTTCATATGTGAGCTGCTCCACTGAAGTCAATAGGGGCAATCTTCCTTTGGTGTAAATTGTCACAGTGCTGTTGGAGCTAAGACAATTTACACCAACTGAGTATCTGCCCCAATGGCACGTTGCAAATATCAAACAGCTGCATTTTGCTGTCTGTGTTGATCATAACCGTATCTTGCTTCAAAAGGCAAAGCAGAAAAATTGCTCATAATTTATTCTCTCTCTCTCTCTCTCTCTCACACACACACACACACACACACACACACACACACACACACACACACACACACTTACTTTCACCATGGCAGCAAAGAGAACTTGAACTGAAATATCAACTCCAGCTGAAAAAAAGCCCCCTCTCAAGGCATAAAGATGCCCTTGTCAACTGCAGAGAAATAAGCCTTCATCTCAGCTCTGAAAACTGACATTTAATCATGTAGACAATGCGGGTGTCTCCAGACAATCTTGTCGTTGTTGCGACAGATGAAATGGTACAGGAGATATTTTCCCCCTTAGCCTGTGCATCAGTGTTCATGGACCACAACTGAATAGTCTTGGTATGTGGATATTATATAACTTGGCCTTTCACTAGCTCCACATAGAAACACGATGCAATTTTGTTTGGCGGATTTGAAGGGGGCAGGGAAAGAGTCCTGCCATAAAAGTCTTCAAGTCAAATCCTGCAGTCCTTTCTCAGCCAAGACTCCCAGGGAAGTTTTGCCTGAATACTGACTGCAGGAATTGGTCCTTTGTATGAAATTTATGACAGTGTAGAAAGCCAGCACAAGGCATGGGGGGGTGAGAGGGATAGCTCAGTGGTTTGAGCATTGGCCTGCTAAACCCAGGGTTGTGGGTTCGGTCCTTGAGGGGGTCATTTGGGGATCTGGGGCAAAAATTGGGGATTGGTCCTGCTTTGAGCAGGGGTTGGACTAGATGACCTCCTGAGGTCCCTTCCAACCTTGATATTCTATGATTCTATGATAAGTAGGGCATAGGCTTTATGCTATTCTCTCTGAACAGGGATGAAGTTCACCCTTGTAGAGAAAGCCAGACAGAAACACATAACCGCATGAAGAATGAAGTTTTAAATGGCATCAGTACGGGTGTCAATGAGTGATGCTTGGAGATCTAGGGCTAGATCCCAAAAGATTCTGAATATCTTTTGCTAGGTGCTGAGGGTCTCAACTCCCACAGGTTTCAATGGTAACCTCAGGTGCTTAGAATCATGCTGGAGGTGCTCAACACCTTGTAGGATTGTGCCCTATAATTGTGACCTTACCTTAATAAAACAGCTTATTTCAAAGCAACAGTATATAACAGAACCCCCCTTTTACTAGCTTAATCCCATACAGGTCAGCCAAAAGCCTTGACCAAATTTATGAATCTCACATGCTATGTACATGGGTCCCAATCGTACACATCCTATTCAGTCAGAATCCCACATTCTCATAAGATTCCCAATATTTTCTGTTTTCATGAGCACAAAGTAAATTCCTCCCAAATCTCCTTTATCCTTACTAACATGAAGCCTCCCTTCCTCATGGTCACACTTTAGCAGAAGTAAAATCCCCATCAAGACAACAGTCTTATTAACTATAAGAAGTTGCTTTCCTTTGCTCCGGCTGCTGCAAGAGGCTGATGAGAACCAGTGACTCAGGCATTGCTAGCAAAGAAGGACATGGGGTCAGTGCAGTCTGCACTTCTGCAGAGCTCCCCAAACTTTTGGGGAGGAGCATATCGATTCATAGACAAAGGGTCCGATTGCCACTGCCTTGCAACTTGTGCCATCATTTGCATCTGTGCAAAGTGGGTGTAAACAGCTATCATTGGTGTGAGTGGACATGTCTGATCCACTGGTGCAATATGCACTCACTATGCAAGGAGCAAAGCAGTGGCGAACCAGATCCTGACACCTCTGCTATATCACAAAACCACTTCACCATCTCCCATACATGCTCAGACAGAGCATGAACTGCTTGCTTCAAACCCATGTTAAGGTGCACACCACATGGGGAATGGCAGTGCAGGAGGGCCATGCGTAAGAGCTCACCACTAAGGCAGAGAGGTGGCTCCTTAGCATGCCACTCACCCAAGCCTCAAGTACCAGCACAGCTTATCTGTGGTTTAGAACCCTTTTGCTACAGAATCCTTTTATGCGCATATGTTGAAACTTACACAGTGCGTGCTGGAGATGATGACGGAGCTTGAGATGAAACTGAGGCCATCATTCATGCTGACCTGAAGAGCTGCCTCCCTGCAAAAAAACAACAACAGGACAGCCATCTGCCACGCTGCATCAGACACGTGCCCCGGCTTGAATCGGGGATCCTGATATCAGGCTCTGGCCAGTACCTGAGGTTTCAAACATAGGCTAATTCCCATCCTCACTGCCCCATGCTGCCATATTGTAATGCACTCAGCCACCTGTGCAATGTATTATATGGAGAAAAAAGTGACACCGCTGAGAAAAGAAGGGAGCAAAATGCCACCTCTTCATTCCCTTAGCCCTAGGCCCAACCTAGCCTTAGCACAATTTAGAGCAGCTTCAGAGCTACTCTATGTTTTCCTTAATTGGCTGTATTATCTGGTACCTCTACTATCTGCTTCCAGGTTTGCTAGGATCCTATCTGCTACTGACAAGTCTTGTTCTCCTTAATCTCACTCGTCATCAAGTGTCTGTATCTTCGGGTTAACAACCGTCTGTTCTGTTTATTAGGGTCAGAACATACATACAAACTCCCTCTCCAGCATAACAATAGGGTATTCTCCATTCCCATATAAAGAACTGTTTTCCCTCTACTAACTGACACTGGATTAAAAATTACACCATCTTCCTCGAGCTCTGTACTTTCTATTCCAATTGGGAATAGAAAAACACTGACCCTCTCATGTGAATAGAGCTCAGTTCATCGACAAGAGGAAGTCACGAATATGTCAAGAACTGCAGAGTACAGATTGCAAAGCCCAAAACAAGGCACATGAGAGCTGGGGACAAAACATTCTCTAGTGAAGGGTTCCTGCTGTGGAATGAATTTCCAGAGGAGATTAGACTAATCTAGAATCTGCCTGTCTTTAGGGAAAGTTGCAAAAACCTCTCTCTTTCTACCATACCGCATTTCCACCGTAACCAGAATGACATTTACATCATCAACCCCCCTCTGCTTGCTTCCCACGCAAAGTGAAAAACAGAAATGCCTTCCTCAAGCAGAATTCCTATAACCCAGAAGGAAGAGGAAGGCATGACTCCATGAACTCTGCTAGGGACCTTGCTATTGCCAATCCAATGCATGTGAAAGCAGATCAGATACCTTGGTGGTGGACAGCAGTACAAAATCTTTGGATACAGTGGAAAGCTAGGAATGCACCTGCCTGCCTTATCATTATGGTGACATTACTATAGGAGAGGCGGTGGGAAGAGGCAATGGGACACAAAAAGCAACACACATTTTTTTAAACCTATTAACAGGCCAGATTCACAGAGTCTGCCGATGATGACTGATTTCTCGCAGCTCCAGCTGCGATGCTTCCCGGTAGTATAACATTTAGTATAACATCGTGCGGAAGAACTGAGTGGATGCAGTGACTGAGCAGCTGCAGTAATAAAGTTGTCTCTTAAAACTGAGGAATGATGATGCACTGCAGAATTTCTACCGCTGTGCAGTATGGGCAGTAAGAGCCAAACTCATTCAGCATTGTCTCCCATGCTTTGAGCCTAATCATGCCATCCATCTTCACATACGTCAAATCATTCAAATCAGTTGACTTGAATGGCTCTGGAACAGGCCCTAAGTGAGAAAGGGCAGCAGGATGGGCCCCTTCTGTTTTATGACCAGTTCTTCCCTTTTTTAACTCTTTCCCAACTGCTGAAGATCACAAAATCCCTTTGTTGGATCATATCTTGAGTCACAGGAGCAGTGAAGGCTCAATACCCCACTATCTAGCTTTACACTATTGAGATAATTTCAGAGAGAGCTTCTAAGGCTACTGTTTTACAATTAAAACAAGATCTAGTCAGTCCTGCCATGTCCATATATGACCAACAGACTTTGGTTCAGCTTTCCTGCATGGAATTTGTGGGCTAGGAAGTAACTGTGGCCCAGTTTAATAGTGAATACAGGGATGTATGATAGTTAAAATCAGGTAAATCAATTATTCTTCCTCAGGCAATAAATGGGATCAGTCAATTTCAAATGCTGGTGGGTATCTCTAAGAACTTACATGCCAACTTCTTGTAATACAGGTGCTGGGCAGAGCAAATAGGTATCTTCTACTACGAAAGGTTTCTCATCTGGAGAAAGAAAGAGAGAAAGTGGACTGATGTGTGAGGAGTTTGGTAATGCACCATTTAAAAGTTAGCTCACCTTACCTGATCACTCTTGTTACAGTGTGTATGGTAACACCCATTGTTTCATGTTCTCTGTGTATATAAATCTCCCCACTGTATTTTCCACTGCATGCATCCGATGAAGTGAGCTGTAGCTCATGAAAGCTTATGCTCAAATAAATTTGTTAGTCTCTAAGGTGCCACAAGTCCTCCTTTACTTTTTGTGAATACAGACTAACACGGCTGCTACTCTGAAACCATTTAAAAGTTAGGATTACCTTAAAGTTTACAACCTCTTAATTCTCTCTCATGGCATATAAATAGGCTTTGAAGGATTAGATTTTTATCTGTAAATATCAGTAAATGTCTGTTTCACTGTACACATACAAACTGATGAGAAAATATTTCCACTGATAATAGCTGAAATGGAGAGTTAAACAAAGTAAGAAATATGGTGCTTGAGAACTTCTTAGAGTTCAATTTAAAGATATTTATTTTGACATACGATGTTGAGAATTTGTGTTTTAATGGTTATCAAGCTTAATTTTTGAATATCAGCATCAAATTGTCGTTACATAATTATTGCTTGATCCTCCCCCAGGTGACAGCCCCATTCATTTTCCACAACTATGAAAATTTAAGTTGATAAAAATAGAAAAAAAAATTGCTTAAAGTCCATAGTTTTGTACAACTGTAAAAATTTAAATAGATACAAATAAGAGGAAGATTAAAAATAGATGTCTCTCAAAATTATTTTTAAAAAATCAAATTCTGCCAAACCTATATATAAACACTTGGGAGTAGGGGTGGAAATCTAGCAGTCAGACTGTACTGAAGATGCCTGGATTCTATGACTGGTTCCCTGCTGACTTGGTGTGATGACCTTAAGCAAATCCATTTTTCCTTTCTGTGCTTCAGTTTACCGACCTGTGTAATAGGGATAATAATACTTACCTGCCTCTGGGGTGTTGTGAGGCTCAGTTAATTAAGAGGAGCCCCATGCATGCATGCCTAGGTGCGCTTTATATAGTGCTCTCTCTGCTATTGCATGATGCAGTTACTAGAACCGGGTGAAATTTTCAACAAAAAAATTTTCAGCAAAAAAATGCAGATTTGCTGAAACAAACATTTCACCAATTTGTGTCGGTTTTGCTGAACTGTTCATTTTGAAAAACAAACCAAATAAATTCAGAAAAAGTAGACATTTTCAAAACAAAATATTTCAATTTTTCTGTTTTGAAATGACTTTTTCTTTTGAAGTTCCCTTCAATTGCATTAAAAAAGAATGCAAATGTGTTAAAAATGCTCAAACTTGAAATGAAACGTTTCATTTTGGATCAAACAAAACATTTTGTTCAAAACAATTTTTCTTTACTTTAGGATTTACTGAAAAATTCATTATTCTCTAGCTGTAGAGGTTGCAGCCCATCAAGGATTGTAGGCTTCTGAACTGCCCCATAATTAAGAGATGTGCAAACCTCAAAATGTTCAGAGGTGATTATGCCAACCACTTTGGCTTAGAAAATCTCACCAAAAGTAGGCTCAAAACCTTGAGATTCCAGGTGCTTTCTTGGTTTTAGCTGGACCAGAAATACTGCAGGAGTAGCTTTTCTTGAATTACTGTGCTGGTTCTGCTTCCAATCCCTGACGAACTCAGGATGGGTAGAGGTTGTAAGGGAATTTAGATTGCGATTTTCAAGGAGCCTTATGGGAATTAGGCATCCAACTCCCATGGACACTCCTACCTCCCTTAGGACCCTTTGGAAATGGCAGTCTAAATTTTTCAACTTTTCAACCCTCAGAAAGGATTAAGGCTCGAATGAGATTCAGGTAATCTATTTCACCTGAACTGATTTCCTGGCTCAAGAGAAAAAACAGTCAGTGTGTGGAGGCATCTGTCTAGGCATTCATAACATGCTCATCACTGTAATATCTCTAGTATTACTGTTAAAGCCTTGGACTGGAAGTAGGAAGATCTGGCTTCTGTTCCTGATTCTACCAATAAGTAACTGTGGCCCTTATCTTAGCAAAGCAGCCATGCAGATGAATAACTTTAAACACATGAATAGTTCCATTGAGGTCAGTGGAACTCACATATATAAAGTTACCCACCTGCTTGAACATTTTGCTGGTTTGGGACCTGTCTGACCGTTGGCAAATTATATAAATGATCTGTGCCTCAGTTTTCCTAGCCTTATCTGGACATCTCTCTCTCTCTGTATAGCTGGTTGTTTCTTAATCATGGCAATTTGTCATTCAAAATTTACAACAAACTGGTTGTACGTCAAAGAGCTCGTGTAAATGAACTAGGATGCCCATGAACAGAATGATTTAGGTGCTGTTTCCATTCCATTAAGTGCAATTTGTACTGGAGATGGATGTTCTGCCATCTTGTTGTGTTATCTAATGAAGGGAAAGCAAAACAGTGAGATTCTGTAATCTGAGAAAAAAAAAGGAGGACTTGTGGCACCTTAGAGACTAACAAATTTATTTGAGCATAAGCTTTCATGAGCTACAGCCCACTTCATCGGATGCATTCCAATCTGAGGGCCTCTCTTGATCAGATTTTAAGAAGTGGTCAGCATCCAACAACTCCTATTAATAATACCTAGCACTTTTCATCAGTAGATCTCAAAGTGTACTACAAAGGAGGTCAGTATCATTATCCCCACCTTACATATGGGAAAACTGAGGCACAGAGCGGGCCAGAGACTTATCCAAGGTCACGCAGCAGGTCTGGGAACTGAATCCAGGGCTCCTGAGTCCCAGTCTAGTGCTTTATCCTCTAGGCCACACCACCTCTCACTAAAAGCAACAGCACCTGGTAGGTGTGGAACACCCCTAAAAAAAAAATAGGTAGGATCCTAAGTAGGAGTTGAGCTCTTTTGAAAATCTGGCCCTCTGTTTTTAGGGAATCTTGGGCAAGTTGGAATTCTGTATTAACTATCAATATTTGTTAGCTGTATGACCAGAGCTCCTAGGAGCCCTAGTCATGGACTAGGACCCCTGCTCTTTTCGTCCATCATGCTAGGTGATGTACAAAACACAGAACCAAAAGATGATCCTTGCCCCAAAGAACTGAAGTGCCAGCATCCGAAAGAGGTAAACTTTGAAGCTGAACAGAGTGCTGCGAACTTCCAGGAAAGATTTTCTTCAGCAGCTTCTGACCTCGTTTAAACTTTCCTGGGTCACTCTGCAGCTGTTTCCCCCGGTGCAGGCCAACCACAGCAACAGCAGAGGCCTCTGTGAAACCATGGCCCTCTCCTCAGCGGTAAGCTCAGCAGGGCTCACTGGGAAATGAGACAGTACAGCATATTTTGCTGCAACCCCATGAAGTTCTGAGACGGTGAGGCAGATACTGATCACAGGGTTTTTATGGCCCTGCTCGTAGCAACATAAAACCTTCCAGGGGCTGGAAGCAAATAGCAGCAGAAGAGAATTCTCTCCCTGACATTTCGATGGCAGCTTTTCTTATTGAAGATAAATGCATATTATTTTGCAGTATTGTTCCATGGGTACCCACCCAGTACATATGATACCCTCATGTGTTTTCCTACTATGGCAGCATCTTGAAAGAGGATTTTCCAAAGCCGGCTGGGAAATGTTTCTTTTTATTCCCATGGAAAATTTCAACAATAATGGGGAAAAAGGTTAGTTTTCATGAAATTTTTTTAAAAAGTTTTCATATTTTCATTAAAAAAGCGGGGGGGGGAGGGGTTGGGAGGCTTTGTGCAACAACAACAAGTTTTAGAGGTTTTCAGGTTTTTTTTGACAAAAACCTCAGAAATATTGCCAAAATTGGTCATTTCCAACAATTTTCCATTTTTGTCAAAAATAAGTTGTGAAAGAAAAATTTCAATGAGCTCCATTATTTTCAGTGGTGGGTCAGATCTTGGCATCTGGATTTTGTGCACATGGCTCAGCAAATGAGAGTTGGTTTTAAGCCACCGTTACTCTCCTCTGATCCCGTGCCCACCGGGTGCTAATTGGTGCCACTCTTGCTCTGCCCATAGCCCCAAGGGAATTGCCAGGGTATAGGGAAATACACTGACAACCTTCTTGCTTTGGGGGAATGTGGGGGTGGAATGGAAGGAGGTTGGCATAGAGGCTGGCTTTGCAGCATCAGAGGATTCCTCAACACCGGCTACAGATCCTTTAAGCCATGTGTAAGCCAAGTGGAGATCAGAGTTGGACGGCAGGTGGTATACAATCCATAGGTCTGATTCTCCACTGCTGTGCATCTCATGCAGCCATTCTCATCATTGCAGTGAGTGAGCAATGCTACCAGATCACAATAGTGACCTTTCACATCCACCTCACACAGGCGTAACCGGGATCCACAAGGGGCAAGACAGAGGAGAATCAGGCCCTGGGACTATAAACACCCTGAGGAGCCTGATTCTGTTCTCACTTATACCAGTGTAAATCAGGAGTAACTCTAGTGAAGTTAATGAATCACATCAATGCATGTGACAGCGGAACGAGGTCTCATGTCAGCCAGATGGGCCACTTTCTTCTTCTAAAACACCAGGGTAAAAGGCAAAGAACATGCGCTCTCCAGCATTTAAAGCTGCTTTCGTTTTGCAAGGCCTTTTGCTGAGACTATTTCACAAGCATTTTGTTTCTCTCCTCTCCACTCCCATTTCTTCTCCCGAAATTAAATCTACTCTCCTCTAGAAAGTTTATCCATCTTCTAGTCTCCAGGGCCTACTCTAGCTCATAACTGGCAGGTTTAGCTATGGGGAGGGATTGTTTTGTTTGGAGAATGTTTTTGTTTCACCACAGAAATGAGTAACTTTAACCCCCCCCAAACAAAAGAAGATCCATTTGGTTTGCATAACTTCAGCCATCTGACTCCTTCCTGGAAAACTGCATTGGGAAACAAAACAAAAACCCCTTTCATCTGCAAGTCAGTTTGTCTGTACCGGATGCATTTGAAACGATGCTGCTCCTCTTTGCAGGCTGCAGAAAAATGGGCTGTATTCCTCTGCAGGGAGAGACGGGCCCAAACTTTGGGCTTTGTGGCTCGGACCTGTCTCAGTTCACAATATACATGGAAAAATCGTTGATGGTAGAGTAATCAGGTAGCCAGGGCATTAGATGGGAGACAAAAGACTTGAATTCTGTGCCTGGCTCTGCCACAGACCAGCTGTGGGTCCTTGGGAAAGTCACTTCACCTCTCTGACCCTCCATTTCATTGATTTAGAATAGATTGTAAGCTCTTTAACGTCAGGAACTCTCTCTTAATACAGTACAGTCTAAAGGCCCCATTGTGCTATATGCTATATCCACATATAATAATAGAGATTTCCTGAGCTTACGAGCTTACAAATGTAAACAGTAATCAGTGCAATGGTTCACAATGTCCTTGTTGGCAGTCTCGGTAGAGAAGACAAGGTGCAATGGGTATATGGACACTAACCAACCGTTTAACTGAGGGGTACATTCAGTGATGAGCTGCCAGAAGCTGAAAAACCGGTTCCTTCACTCGCTCCGGGGCTTCTGTGGCATTTCAGCGGCAGGTCCTTCACTCGCTCCGGGTCTTCGGCGGAACTGAAGGACCTGCCTCCGAAGTGCCGCCGAAGACCCGGAGCACCACCGGGTGAGTAAAAATTAAAAACGGATTCTCAGGGGAGCCTCCCCAGCCTACAGCTCAGATGGGCCGGACAGGACGGTCCTGCGGGGCACATGTGGCCCGCGGGTCAGAGTTTGCCCACCCCTTTAACAACCAGTTCTAAACCAGCTTCAAAATTTAACAACCGATTCGAGCGAACCAGCTCCAGCTCACCACTGGGTACATTTCCAGGGCAGTGTGTGTATGGGAAACTTTCTTGCTGTAGCCCATGCAAATCTATTCTCTGCATAGAGACCCTCATGCAATAAGGAACCTTCCACCAGCACTTAAACTCATGCAATCTACTCTCTAACCTTTAATTAACACTTCTCTGGCTCAAAGAATATTTACCTGTAAATATTTAGCCTGTAAAACCAACTGAGCCTCACTTGAGACCATTCCTTTCTGCTCCCGACTTTGGTGAGCTTCTGCTAATTGCCTTCCACTGAGCCAGCCCTCTTTTCAATCTGTAACCTTAGGGTGAAAAAAATCCCAGACACATGCTGGATTTCACAGGAAGCTCAGAATGGGTTTTTTGATGGAACATAAAGGAGCAAGATGACCAAGCAGAGCCACCAAAAAAAAGTGAGAACTACTTTCATATAACCATGCAGTGCAGAAGCAGGCCAGCTTTGGGCTAGAAGCTAACTATGTAGAGACAGAATGAATGGGGACTGCATGAAAGCTAGGACAAGGATTTTAAAAACTAACCAGTGATGGTTACTGTTTATTATTTGCATTGCAGTGGTGTCTAGGAGCCCTGGTCATGGATCAGGACCCCATTATGCTAGGCACTGTACAAACGCGGAACAGAAAAAAAAACGCTGTCTCACAGAGCGTATAACTCTCAAATGATTTGGGGTGTCTCTATTTCTGAGTGAGACCCAATGCAAAGGGGCCTGAAAGCTCAGCACTTTCTGAAGATCAGATCTCTTTACCGTGTCTCAACTCCCTACTAATCACTTCTTTGCATCTTGGTCTTAGTGCCTGAGTCTTCATTTATTTCACTTGCCTAAAGCGTATCTTCCCGAGAATCATCCAGCCTTGATGGGACCCATTGTTTCCCTGTTTGACCATTGGATTGTTTGGGGGCCAGGGATCATCTATTGTATAGTGCCTAGCACAATGGGGGTGGGGCTACGACAATTCAAATTCTAATAATAGTCTCTGCAGTGACTCCTGAAGCAACAGGCTCCCACTGGAACATCTGCTCTATGCTGCATCCTAGATGCTTCTTCGGGAAGTGTTTAAGACTGGCCAATCTTGAGCCTTTTAACTCTTCAGCTATTCCTTCGACACCAGGCAGAGATTAAAAAAAAAAGGCGGGGAGGGTCAAGAAAATACCTTGGAAATCTTCACACCATCTACCAAACAGTGATCTTTGTTTATCCTGGCTGATTTTTTTCCCTCCCATTCTACTGCTTAGGATAGCCCTCCAAGAACAGACCCTTTTTTGACTTGAAACCCATTTGTGGGGAGGTAGGAATGCAGAAAGAGAGACACTGGTGTGTTCTCGGAGCTAGAGAAATTGCCTACTAAAAGACCCTGTAAGTAAGAAATGAATGTTTTGCTAATGCTGTAATGAAAGCCATGATGAAATCATGCTATAATTTCCCTGCTTTTTATAGGGAGCCACGCTCTCTGAAACCCAAAGCCATTGCGAGGATATTTAGGGGATGTTTGGAAGGGGATGGATAAAGTGTAGAGCTGTGATGTCACATTCTGCATGATTTGTAGCTAAAGTGAAAGGATCAGGATGGATGTTTACTCCGACGGGTTCATCTGTCATACTTGGGATTTTATTTTAAATGACAAACACATGCTTTAAAAAGGCTGCTGATGAAACTTGGCAGGCATTGTATTACCACTGGGTGAATCTGCTTTCACTAATAGCTGATGGCTCAGAGGGGTAGCATATACTCTATATAAGAAGCTTAGAAGAAAGCTTTAAGAACTCCAGAATGCCATATTTCCATAATGGTCCTGTACAGCTATCATGGCCCCTCCATATATATTGTTTTATTATTAACAAAGACACTGCACAAACACAGAGGTGCCCTACAGAGCTTACACAGACAAACAGAGAGAGAGGGACTGACTTGCCCAAAGTCTCACAGCAGACCAGTGGCCAACCCCTGGCTTTCTAATTCCCTGGACGGTACTCTATCCACAACCTGTCCTGACGTGGTGCATTACTCCAAGCTAAATACCATAACTCCATGCGCACGTAATCTGTCTTGGGAAAGGCAGCTGCATTTCCTATAGCATTGTTCAAACAACCTGGATCCCATTACACGGTATGGTGTTTGCTCATAGAGTTCAACAACGCCGTTATAGAGTTCAACAACGCCATGGCAGAGAGAGAGGCTTAGGCAGGGGTAGAGAGACACGTATTCAGTAAACGCTTAAAGCGAGATGGTGAGTCCACCAGGCAGACACAGATTAGAAAACAGAAGCTGCAGAGCAAACGGCTCTTGCACTAAGGGAGGCCAGGCCGCATGGAGCTGTGGAGAGTGAGTGAGTGTGACACAGCCAGAGGAAGAGGGAAGGCAGGAAGACAGAAAGTCAGGAGGAATTGCATGAGGAACTGGTGGATATGCTGGTCTGTGCAGTTCGGACCATAAACCTTACTCCCTGCTGGTACCCAGCACATACATGCGTGGTCCTGTTCCTGTTGTTTCTCGCCTCTCTTCTGATGCCAATTGCATGCATGGAAACAGGATGTCACGTCTCTATCCTGAGATGTTTTCTCCTTCCTTGTTACTGGTGCCACGCCATGGCTAGCTCACTCTGCTGCATTAAGGTAAAGAGCTGTTCGGTCCTGTTGACCAAGTGCTGGCCTAATCATCAGAAGACACAGGTTCTACCCCTGGCTCTGCTACTAACCAGCTGTGTGACCTTGGGCAAGTCACTTCACCTCTATTTTCCCTCACACTCTTTGTCTGGCTAGTCAGCTTGTAAACTCTTTGGTGCAGGGACTGTCTCTTGCTATGTGCATGTACAATGCCCTGAACAATGAGTCCACTGAATTTGTTTGGGACATCCAGGCGATCCTGGAGAATAAGAACGAATGACAACACAGGTAATTCGTGTGGATTGTAATTAGAATCTCTCTGGATAAATCCATTTGAGCCCGTACAATCTGAAAGTGTTTCTAACAGTTCCTGCCAGCCGCAGAAAAATCCTGCTGGTGGATGTACAGCTGACCACAGTCCAGCTCAGCTGGTCACTCACAACTTTAGCAGATGTTCCTCTTCTCTCCCTTTTTATTTTTCATCTTGTAACTATGAATATTACAAGTTGATTCTCTCACCTCTCCTCACCATCATCCCTCGCCAATAAGTAATGGGCTTAACCTGCAGCAAGGGAGATGGTCTTACTTGATCCTGCCTCAGAGCAGGGGGCTGGACTTGATGACCTCTCAATGTCCCTTCCAGCCCTGTATTTCCATGATTCTGTGTATAATCCCAATAAAATATATACTGAAATCTATTAGCTCCATGGCTTTAATGACCTCAGTGAGTCTTGTCCATCTTGTTTTGAGTCTCATTTCGGCTGATCTAAGATTTTAGGAACTGCTGGCTTCATCTTATCTTTAAAATAAGCGTCTTGCCTGATATAATCAGATGCTGAGAGGTTTCAAACAAACAAAACAGCTGAGCTACCCAGCCCCCATCTGGTTCCCATTAAACCCTAACTGAGGCCTGGTCTACAGTACGCGATTATGTCGAATTTAGCCGCGTTAGGTTGAATTAAAACTAAACCCGTTCACGCAACCAACGTGGTTTTGTCGACTTAAAGGGCTCTTAAAACCGGTTTCTGTACTCCACCTCAGCAAGGGGAGTAGCGCTAAAATTGACATCGTCGTTCCAGATCTGAGGTACTGTGGACGCAATTCGACAGTATTGGCCTCCGGGAGCTATCCCAGAATGCTCCATTGTGACCACTCTGGACAACACTTTCAACTCAGATGCACTAGCCAGGTAGTCAGGAAAAGCCCCGGGAACTTTTGAATTTCATTTCCTGTTTGGCCAGCGTGGCGAGCTCATCAAGGAGAGACAAACAGAACTGCCGTACCGTAGCCTGGCCAGTCATGAAACTGGTTTTCAGAGCTTCTCTGACGCGCAGCGCGCCCAGCTGTGCTCTTCTAATTGCCCTGGTGTCTGGCTGTGCGTAATCGGCCGCCAGGTGATTTGCCTCAACCTCCCACCCTGCCATAAACGTCTCCCCCTTACCCTCACAGATATGGTGGAGCACACAGCAAGCAGCAATAACAATTGGAATATTGGTTTCACTGACTTTTCCTTTCACTTTTTAACCATGGTCCTTGTAGGATTCTTACAGAGAGCAAGAGATGGGGAGAAGGGAGGTAAAGAAAGTCGGGGAAGGGGACAGAGGGGAAAAAGGAGTGAGAAAACACCTGCAGTTTCTTCTATAGCACTAGGGGCTCAGAGTGAAATTTCCCCAGGAGTGGAGGGCTCTCAACCTGCCCCTGCTGAATCCTTGGTCTGGGACTTGCTATAACAATGTCCAGCTCTTTGAGACCTAGTCAGGAAAGACAACTCTTTCTGCAGCCCCTGAGATTGGAAATTGGGATTCCTGCCCCCTACCGCAGGCTATAAATCCTGCTCTGCTCTCCTCTGATCAGTGCTACGCCATCCCCAGCGGCTTCTCGCATTGAACAGCTGCTGGGTCCGAGCTTTGAGAGAAGCCTGTGTCCATGTCCTCATCACTATCATGATCGCGCTATCGTCACCTCCTTGCCTGCTTTTGCAGGTTCTGCACAAACTGCAGAATAATGTGTGAGGTGTTTACAATGCTCACAACTGCAGCGGTGATCTGAGCAGGCTCCATGCTTGCCATGCTATGGCGTCTGTGAGGGCAATCCAGGAAAAAGGGCGCAAAATGATTGTCTGCCATTGCTTTCACGGAGGGAGCGAGGGGTGACTGATGACACGTACCCAGAACCACCCGCGACAATGTTTTTGCCCCATCAGGCATTGGACGCTCAACCCAGAATTCCAATGGGCAACAGAGACTGCGGGAACTGTGGGATAGCTACCAACAGTGCACCGCTCCGAAAGTCGACGCTAGCCATGGTACTGTGGACGCACTCCGCTGACTTAATGCGCTTAGTGGGGACACACAAAATCGACTGTATAAAATCGCTTCCTAAAAATCGACTTCTATAAAATCGACCTAATTTCGCAGTGTAGACATATTCTGAATTAACTCATATTTTAAACCTGTTACAGCCAAGTGTCACAAAAACACATCAAAAGAGCAGGCTGGGTCTGCAGTGCTGCATTAAAAATAACAACAGGCCAAATCCTCTCTGGGTAAAAGTCAGCACAGCTAAAAGCTACAGTAGCTGTGCCAATATTACACTGGTAGAGAATTTGGCCCAAGAACCCCAGACAGAATCTGTTGAGTTTCCAGTACAAGGAGGTGGCTGGCTCAGGGGTATTAGCTTTTCTCCTTGGCTAGGCAGTGGGGTGAGCGACCTTTCATCTCTAGGTTACCAAATCAAATCCAGACCAGGGCTGTGAGAATCTAGTTGACGGATCTCGGCCCAGTTCCTAGTATCTGCCTCAAAATAATCAGCTGCAAATAGCACAAGGTGCCAAGGACTACCTGAGAGAGACTGAGCTACGCCCTTTGCCCGCAGGGGACTTCTCTTCAGATCAGGGTTGATGCATATTGGCTGGGAGGGGACAATTTCTATGGTCACTATACCAGGTCTCTAGGTAATAGAGGACTTTGGCTTCGCATTACAGGGGCACTGGAAGGAGATGTTAGATGTGTAGGCCCCTGAGTTGTTGTGATAATAGAGGTTATTCCCTTCTGGCAGCTGCTTAGATATTATGACGATGGATGCTTTTAAAAATACCCATTTAGATAGATACAGCAAACAAACAAAAGTGGTGGAAGAAATCCTCTTCAAGCCGTCTAACTACTAGGTCACAGTGTTTGGGAGTGAGGTTACGTTCACTTCAACTGGTTCCTCCTCTTGGCAAGCTAGAATTTTATCTCTCAATGGGCAGAATGCACTGAATAGCATAAAGCTGACTGACAGCATTACAGTTTCATAAAAGACGTTCGGACGTTTGCTGGAATGCCTGGCCACAGAGCGAGCCGAGGCCAAGGCAGCCAATTACGGAGGAGAGGCAGGTTAAAATATAGATTGTGTGTCACAGTTAACATCATCGGGAGATAGATATCACAGCTGTTGTGAGACAGTGCTGACGGTATTCTCCAGTCTGCTCCAGAGGAAAATGGGGATAAATTATTGAAGAGTCTTCACAGATACTTGGGAGAAGAAGGATGGTCGAGCAGTTAGGTTGCCAGTCTGGGATTCTAGAAAGCTGGGTTCTAGTCCCAGCTCTGCCGGTGACCTTGGGCAAATCACTTTGTCTCTCCATGCCTCAATTCCCTATCTGCAAAATGGGGATAATAGCACTGCTCTGCCTTACAGGGGTGTTGTGAGGACAAATATCACCCCATGAGCTCTTTACAGTAATATGAACCATGCAAGTATGGCTCACAGAGAGACAGCTATGTAGGTAGACAGATGGAATATCTCCTAGGAACGGAAAAAGGGTTTCAGAAAACCTGAACACTAACTTCAAAAGGGACACACCATAGACCACTGGCTAGGATATCAGAGTGGGAGTCAGCACAAGCAGTTTCTTCTCCTAGATTTGCCACTGACTCCTTTGGGGCAAGTCACGGCCCCCTCTGTGCCTCAGGTTCCCCATCTCTAAAATGGGGTAGTGAAACTTATCTGTCTCTAGGAGGTGTTTTGATCATTTTGGCTGAAAAATGCTAAGTATCTTCAATATTTCAAAAATAATTGAAGTCCAAACATCAAGGTAAGGACCATATTTCCAATTGCCCTGTAGTGCAGATTCAGGGTTCTCCTTCTGAGTCCCAGCTCTTGAAGCAGAAGGTTGTTTCAAAACAGAAACTTACAAACTCAGGGCAAAAAATTAAAAAAAACAAAACTGAAATCCCTTCAACCGTCACTCTAGTCAGGGGAAAAGAGTAGCAAGGAACATATATGGAAACACTCTTCTCTCAATGTACTGAATCTTCCTCATTAGTCACTTAGTGGGGCCACGTTCCCACAGCTCTGCACAATCAATGCCCAGCTGCTCCTTGTTCTTATGGAAACTAGCAAAGCAAATTCACTGTACTGCTGCCATTGTGGAAGCTAGATGGAGTGGAACTGGTAATGCTATTGTAAACTAGGGATAGATGAAATGGCTCATATAAAACAGACAGCATCTGGACTTTCAGTTTTGACACTTACAAGTTTTCTCCTCCCCCCTACACACACACACTTCTGCCCATTGTTATTCTGGATTTTCTTGATTTTGGCCATCACACTTACTGACTAAAGCCATACGGGATCAAGCCATAAAACTTGGAAGTGGATACAGGATATGAACACCCCAAATTCTCAGGGCAGGGTCTGGATTTCTAGTGGTGGTTCAGACCCAGCACTGTTAAGTGTTCAGAATCTACAACACAGCAAGGATTCTGTCCTCTCAGCCATGGGAAGAGAGGAAAGAATAAGATTACAAAACTGCCTCTTGATTACAAAACAGCCAGTCCGATCCTTAATCCCCCCCTCCCTCACACACTTTGTGAATCCTCCCCTTGTGTGCTCCCAAAATTAGAATGCCGTTGAACATGTTCACATGACTATTCTTCTAAAAATCAAAGGGCTGTGAAGACTTGGGCCTCCTAAAAGGCTCTCAGGCCCAAAGGATGCTCAGGAATGAGGCCCTGGAACAGCAAAGAGAAAGTCAAAATTTCCCCATCAATATTTTTTTACCTAAATGGAAATTTTCACACAGAGAAAATTCTGGTTTTGCAGAAAATTTTCATATTTTCATTGAAAGCAAAAACCGGAAAACTAAAATAATTTTCAGTTTTCAGCAACCAAAACCTGACTTTTTTGGCTTTATATTGACTTTTTTTTTTAATAAAAACCCAAACAAGATTCTAAGAAAATGGTTAACCAAAGATTCATTTTTCAAATTTGAATGGTTAAAAAAAAGTAATTTCCTTCCCATCTGTAGAGCAGAGCTATGTGAGACTTTATAACAGAGAGGGGCCCAAACCAAAGCCTTGATCTCAACTCCCCTGAGTTTTGGAGCACTTCAGATCTGAGCAGGAAACTTTGTGGCTCAGCCCCATCATTGAGGTAGAAGCCAGACAAGGCTCAGTGCTTTCATGTGGCCTAGATCCAGAGTCCAGGATTTTCTGATAAGTGTCAGTTTTATTTTGGGGGCTCATAAAGGAAAGCAAGAATCCGAGAGCTGGCTCTGCAGTTCTTCCTCTTGAAACCCACCTCTCACCTGTTGCACCCAGTATGCAGCTGCAGCTCCCATCGCTGGCCAGTTGGTACAACTGATGTTGATATCTGTGTGCGGACCAGCCGCCTCTTCAAGGAGCCCCACTCACCCTGTTCCCATGAGTGCTTTTGCTTGCCTCTCCTTCCCCACCTCACTGTTCCAGCTTTCCCACTGACAGCGCTCACCTGAGCCCTATTACTTCCCTTCCTACTGTCTCAGAGAAAATAAATCCAGGTTGGAAACCGTTAACCTATGACCAACTAAATATTCTGCTTACAACCAAGCAATATAACATTGGAAGAATCAGACACAAGTTACAGTCCTTAAGTCTCAGATGCACAAGCATACCTGTCCTGACCTCTTACCCCCATTCTTTGCAAGGCAGACAGCCATGGCAAGCTGCTCTTAGGCTTTAACTAGCAAATTACACAGACACCCAAAGGGAGAAGTGGGACCTTCAATGTGCTCAGATGAGTTCTGCGTGCAAGCGCTTGGTGTTAATTTCCTTTGAATCAGCCAATTAGCTCAACACCATTCAGCGCCATCATCAACACTTGGGCTATTACAAGGATCAGGAAACCTCAGCTGCCAGGAAAGCTGTCCAGCTTGATGCAACTGTGCCAAACAAGAGTGAGTAAGTCCAGTGCTCGGCCATTTGACTTTGATGTATTGTAAGAGGGTTCTTTTAAAAAAAATTATATTCTTTGAAGGGTCAAGCCCTGTTCTCAATCTATCAGCTTTTGCATTGGTTCCACATTATGCAAGATGAATTCTCCCCTCCCTTATGGTGTTAGAGATGAGCTACGTCATTTGGTTCTCAAACCCTAGTTGGCTCACAGGAATACCAGAGCAGTCAGAACATAAAAAAATCTTAAGGCTCAATAGCTCCTTTCACCCAAGTGAAGCCCAAAGCACTGACTGCTTGTTACACATTGGGCCTAACTCTCTCTTCTACTCGCGTAAAGTAAGAGTCAAACCACTGAGGCCAATGGAGTTATACTGGTATAAGGCAGGTCTAAGATTGTAAACTCTTTGGGGCCAGGATTGTCTTTTTGTTCTGTGTTTGTGTAGTGCCTCGCACAATGGGGTCCCGCTCCATGACTGGGGCTCCTAAGCATACAAATAATAAAAAGCAAGAGGAGAAACAGATCCACTCTAGACACACTTCCCACAATATCTACCCAGGAACCCGCATATACATACACAAGGATATCTTTACTCCCTCACGATTCAAGTGTCTCCATTCAGATACTCACAGTCACAGGTCTTATACAGGCAAAACTCTGGGTTTATCCTGTGACATGAATGTCATCTCTTCCTGATGGAACTCCTAAAAACGGATCAAATCTTTCATGGGAGCTCAGGGATGGGTAAGGGTCCTATTTCCATTTTCCTGATTGTGGCCTGGGGCCAGGAGGAAGGATGAGCGTCTCTCAAATTTTGCTGCTTGGCATAATCTGTTTAACTTTTAAACCAATAGAACAGGCCGTCTTGTCTTTTGCCCATATTGGACATAGCAGCAGTGAAAAGAGTGCTGAACTATTCAGTGCATCTGGAGCCAATTTATGCAGTTCTTAGCTATTAGCTATAAAATCCACTTAGGGCCAGCTCTGTTCCACCCATGCGAGATGCAGCAAAGGCTGCCGTGGTTGCCAGGAAAACTTAGACGTGTTTTTATTTGGGACACAGCATTCTGCATTCACACTGCCTGTCCACCAAACAGTGTTAGTCCCTCATTGATGTGCACCTCCCTGCTCATTTATACCTGACGAAACCATGCCCAGGGAGTGGCTTTCTTTCAGTTCACTGCAACACAGGTACTAGCCCTGAGCTGCAACACCCTGCATTCAAGAGCTCTCCCTCTCAGGATGACAACCCCCAAAGGACTAAACTGTCAAAGTCTTTTGGAGGAAAACAGCCACTAGTGAAGATATAACAACAAACTACTCACTGACAGTAACCGTGTCATTGATCCTGAAGCTGCAGAGCACTCGATCGACATTCCGGGCGTGTCGGAAACCATTCCCTCTCACCACGACTTGGAACGACTCTGAAGCAAAGATGAAATGGATTATTTGCCTCACGTCAGTAATAACAGAGACCAGTTAGAGCTGGTCAGACAACATACATTTTCTTCCTGAAAGAAACGTCTAATGAAACGTCCTGGGCCATGTCTACACTCCAAAATTAAGTCGACCTAACTTATGTCGGCATATAGCCGCCGCAGTAGTTACACCGTTTGTGCATGTCTCCACTTTGCTCCTTGTGTCAGCAGTGCATGTCCTCACCCGTAGTGCTTGCATCGATTGTACTGGCAGTGTGGGGCAATTTGGGATGGCTCCCAAAAGCCAGTATCAATCGATGTAACCAATGTAGCGTCTACACTGACACTGCGTCGACCTCACTACATCAATCATGACTCTATGTCGCTCGGGGAGGGGGTGTTACTAAACTGGCGTAGAGAGGCATTTACATCATCGGGAGTCCGATTTAAGTGAAGACACTTCCACACTCAGGACAATGCAAGGCAGCCTACATCAACCTTACCCTGTAATGTATGCCAGGCCTTGGTATGAAATTTTTAAGTCTAAAGTTCTCAGTTTTCCCCTGGCAAGTTTGAAATTGATTCAAAAAACAAAGATTTTCATTTTGAATTGACAGTTCAAAATGGAATGAAATTTTTTGTTTCATTTTTCAACTTAACAAATTTGGGGGTTTTTAAACCCAAAACTTGAAATGAAACATTTTAAGTGGACTTGAAACAAACATTTTCATTTCAACATCTTCTGCAGGAAAAATCAAAAGTTTTCACCTGAGCTGACATTTCCCTGTGGAAAATTTGGTTTTGATGAAACCATATTTTTCAGAGGAAGGAAAATTTTCCATATGGCAAATTTTGACCATTTCCCTAGAAACCTGCAAAACTGTCCCAGTCTCCATGCGTCTGTCCCACACGCTACAATACTAGGTTGCAAGATGGACACAAATGCTTAGCTAGACTGTGTCTAGTCCTGCACCGGTGGAGAAATCTAGCATGCTTGGATGGACATGCTAGTCACAATCCCAGCCCCAATGCTCCCCAAGGCCTTGCTGACGTTTTTCCTACTGCTGCATTATACCACCTGTTCAGCTCTACTGGTGGGTAGCTGCAAAAGGAGTGCAAGCTTAGACATTTTAAACACCACCCGCATTTTAAGCCCCATGGTGAGCAGAGACCTGCTTTGAGCAAGCATGGTTGGATAATGTGGTTAAAGCACCTGCAGACTCCTGGATCCCTGGCTACAATCTTACTTCCAGTGTTGCTGCAACTGGAGCTGAACCAACAGTAGCAACGAGGAGAAAGACTGATGATATTCCTGCACCAAACAATATAACTGAGTCTGCACTCAGAAGGGGTGCAACAAGGGTTACCCTTGTCCATACTCCCAGAAACCTTTTGGTGGAGTTAGGGAGTTCTGCAGCTCCATATGGCCCATGGCTATGGGCAGCAAAGGGGCAAACCTTCCCCTGGCTTGTAGCTGAGTGTGGCAAATGGCCAATGCTACTGTGGTGGGTCCCGCGCTTTTCCTTGGTGTGGTGGGTTTTGGGTTCCCCAAGTGTCCTGTCAGGGGAGAGAAGGGGAGCGGGGAAAGGACTCAGGTTCACCCCCTACTCTGGTCCCAGCCCCTTCGGCTTCACAGGCTTCTTGCCCTCTTTCCCCCTGGGCAGGGTTTCTCTCTGTTCTCTGTGCTGGGGGAGTCCCTCTGCTCTGCCTGGGCAGGGTCTCCCTTCCCTTGGTATTCTAATCCTCTGATCAACACCAGTACACCTCTCCTTTCCTCCTTCTGTGTGACTGAAGCAGGGGGTTTTGTTAGGTCTGGGGCTAGGCCTTAATTGGCTCCAGGTACTCTAATTAACCTGCACTAACCTCTCCTTAGTCTACAGGAAATAAGGCTCTGATCATCCTGGGGTTTATATACCTCCCATTAATCATCTCCTGCTGCCCTCTGGCCCTGCTGTATCACATGAGGTAAAGAGGGATAGAACAATCTGTGCTCTGTATCCTTTGTGTGTCACAACTGAACAGGGCCATGTTGTATCATGACATAGAATCATAAAAGATTAGGGTTGGAAGAGACCTCAGGAGGTCATCTAGTCCAACCCCCTGCTCAAAGCAGGACCAACACCAACTAAATCATCCCAGCCAGGGCTTTGTCAAGCCGGGCCTTAAAAACCTCTAAGGATGGAGATTCCACCACCTCCCTAGTTAACCCATTCCAGCCCTTCACCACCCTCCTAGTGAAACGGTGTTTCCTAATATCCAAGCTAGACCTCCCTCACTGCAGCTTGAGACCATGGCTCCTTGTTCTGTCATCTGCCACTACTGAGAACAGCTGAGCTCCATCCTCATTGGAACCCCCCTTCAGGTAGTTGAAGGCTGCTATCAAATCCCACCTCACTCTTCTCTTCTGCAGACTAAATAAGCCCAGTTCCCTCAGCCTCTCCTTGTAAGTCATGTGCCCCAGCCCCCTGATAATTTTTGTTGCCCTCCTCTGGACTCTTTCCAATATGTCCACACCCTTTCTGTAGTGGGGGGCCCAAAACTGGACACAGTACTCCAGATGTGGCCTCACCAGTGCCAAATAGAGGGGCACGATCACTTCCCTTGATGCGTTGGCGATGCTCCTACTAATGCAGCCCAATATGCTGTTAGCCTTCTTGACAACAAGGGCGCACTGCTGACTCACATCCAGCTTCTCGTCCACTGTAATCCCCAGGTCCTTTCCTGCAGAACTGCCGCTTAGCCAGTCGGTTCCCAGCCTGTAGCGGTGCTTGGGATTCTTCCGTCCTAAGTGCAGGACTCTGCACTTGTCCTTGATGGACCTCATCAGATTTTTTTTGGCCCAATCCTCCAATATGTCTAGGTCACTCTGGACCCTATCCCTACCCTCCAGCGTATCTACCTCTCCCCCCAGCTTAGTGTCACCCGTGAACTTGCTGGGGGTGCAGTCCATCCCATCATTGACATCATTAATGAAGATGTTGAACAAAACCGGCCCCAGGACAGACCCCTGGAGCACTCTGCTTGATACCGGCTGCCAACTAGACATGGAACCATTGATCACTACCTGTTGAGCCCAACGATCTAGCCAGCTTTCTATCCACCTTATAGTCCATTCATCCAGCCCATACTTCTTAAACTTGCTGGCAAGAATACTGTGGGAGACCATTTCAAAAGCTTTGCTAAAAGCAAGATATATCATGTCCACCGCTTTCCCCATATCCACAGAGCCAGGTATCTCATCATAGAAGGCAATCGGTCCCAGAACAAAACAAAATTATAACACGGGGGCAAGCCTCGGAGCCCCAAGCTGGAGAAAAATCAAATCAAGAGGAGTTTTGCAGCTGAGCTGACATCTGCAGTAATAATAGGGGGAGATTGTTACTCAGCTCCCACTGGCACTTGTAAAAAGAAAAGGAGTACTTGTGGCACCTTAGAGACTAACCAATTTATTTGAGCATGAGCTTTCGTGAGCTACAGCTCACTTCATCGGATGCATACTGTGGAAACTGCAGAAGACATTATATACACAGAGACCATGAAACAATACCTCCTCCCACCCCACTCTCCTGCTGGTAATAGCTTATCTAAAGTGATCATCAAGTTGGGCCATTTCCAGCACAAATCCAGGTTTTCTCACCCTCCGCCCCCCCCCCCCCCAACTCACTCTCCTGCTGGCAATAGCTCATCCAAACTGACCACTCTCCTTACAATGTGCATGATAATCAAGGTGGGCCATTTCCAGCATAAATCCAAGTTTAAGCAGAACATCGGGGGGGGGGGTAGAAAAAAACAAGGGGAAATAGGCTACCTTGCATAATGACTTAGCCACTCCCAGTCTCTATTTAAGCCTAAATTAATAGTATCCAATTTGCAAATGAATTCCAATTCAGCAGTTTCTCGCTGGAGTCTGGATTTGAAGTTTTTTTGTTTTAAGATAGCGACCTTCATGTCTGTGATTGCGTGACCAGAGAGATTGAAGTGTTCTCCGACTGGTTTATGAATGTTATAATTCTTGACATCTGATTTGTGTCCATTTATTCTTTTACGTAGAGATTGTCCAGTTTGACCAATGTACATGGCAGAGGGGCATTGCTGGCACATGATGGCATATATCACATTGGTGGATGTGCAGGTGAACGAGCCTCTGATAGTGTGGCTGATGTTATTAGGCCCTTTGATGGTGTCCCCTGAATAGATATGTGGGCACAGTTGGCAACGGGCTTTGTTGCAAGGATGGGTTCCTGGGTTAGTGGTTCTGTTGTGTGGTATGTGGTTGTTGGTGAGTATTTGCTTCAGGTTGGGGGGCTGTCTATAGGCAAGGACTGGCCTGTCTCCCAAGATTTGTGAGAGTGTTGGGTCATCCTTCAGGATAGGTTGTAGATCCTTAATAATGCGTTGGAGGGGTTTTAGTTGGGGGCTGAAGGTGATGGCTAGTGGCGTTCTGTTATTTTCTTTATTACGCAAGGTAGCCTATTTCCCCTTGTCTTTTTCTACCCCCCACCCCACCCCCGATGTTCTGGTTAAACTTGGATTTATGCTGGAAATGGCCCACCTTGATTATCATGCACATTGTAAGGAGAGTGGTCAGTTTGGATGAGCTATTACCAGCAGGAGAGTGAGTTTGTGGGGGGGGGGGGCGAGAGGGTGAGAAAACCCGGATTTGTGCTGGAAATGGCCCAACTTGATGATCACTTTAGATAAGCTATTACCAGCAGGAGAGTGGGGTGGGAGGAGGTATTGTTTCATGGTCTCTGTGTATATAATGTCTTCTGCAGTTTCCACAGTATGCATCCGATGAAGTGAGCTGTAGCTCATGAAAGCTCATGCTCAAATAAATTGGTTAGTCTCTAAGGTGCCACAAGTACTCCTTTTCTTTTTTGCGAATACAGACTAACACGGCTGTTACTCTGAAACCTGGCACTTGTAAATCAGTCTCACCATGCATCCGGCTTTATCTACACTAGCATTTTTGTTGGCAAAACTTTTGTTGGTCAGAGGTGTGAAAAAACAACCCCCTGACCAAGATAAGATTCACTGACAAAAGCACCAGAGTGGACAGCGCTACATCAGAGGGAGACGCTCACCTGCTGACATAGCTCCATCTTATCTAATTACCCTGAGGGACTCCTGCACTGTAGTTGTCAGAATAGCATATTCGCTCTGGAATCTGGGCTCTGTACCAGGTCTCATTTTCTTATAGCCAGTAAGGGGTCAGCTGCAAACAATCCCAGCACATCTATCCAAGCAGGCTGCCTTTTAATCCCATTTTGTATTGTCCAAGATCATTCAAGAAGAACAGGGGGAGCAGTGCTGAGCTCTGGAGGGTGGGGGATGTAAAATCCTTAGGAGCAATTATGGAAATCGTATGGGATGGGATTCCAAGTACAGTAGAGTACAAAAACCTTTGTGATAATGTATCCAGTCTGGAACTGTAATTAACAGGCCAGTGATGACTATCACATTTCTATATTTATGCAAAACCAAACAAGTATGGAGACTAACTTTTCAGAATGGTTTCAGAGTAACATCCGTGTTAGTCTGTATTCACAAAAAGAAAAGGAGGACTTGTGGCACCTTAGCGACTAACATGGCCCAACTTGATTATCATACACATTGTAAGGAGAGTGATCACTTTAGATAAGCTATTACCAGCAGAAAAGTGGGGTGGGGGGAGAGAAAACCTCTTGTAGTGGTAAACACCCCTTTTTTCATGCTTTGTGTGTATAAAAAGATCTTCTATACTTTCCACAGTATGCATCCGATGAAGTGAGCTGTAGCTCACGAAAGCTCATGCTCAAATAAATTGATTAGTCTCTAAGGTGCCACAAGTCCTCCTTTTCTTTTTTCAGAATGGGGCGTCACTGCTGCTAACTGACCGAGCCTAGGGTGGGAGTGAGGTGTGTGGTATTGGGGACTGTGCCTTTAAGGGCTGGGCTTCCCAGACTGAATGTCTGGGAGTGACACTGTGAAGCTCTTGTTAGGCACAGCCTGTTGGAAGTGGACACAGAATAAAGCAGAGCTCTTGCAAGCACTTTAAGTGCTGCATGATCACTGAACACCACAAGGTACAGCACTCAAACCGCAGTGTTTGGAGCCAGTGTGCCAGCCGAAGGGTAATGTCTGCCCTGTCATCAGAGATGTGACTACAGCACATGTAGACATACCCGAGCTAGCTTTGGTAACTAGATTAAAACTAGCTCAAGTAACAAGAGCAGTGAAGCCAAGGCAGCATGGGCAGAGGCTCTGGAATATGTTCCCAGGCAGGCGCAGCTAGTCCTTACAGCCGTCCATGCTGCCACAGCATCACTGCTATTGTTACGTGAGCGAGCTTTCATCTAACTACCTCGGGTGTGTTTCCTGAGGGCAGCGTCGACATATCCTAAATCATAATCCTCCAGGGTACTAGAGAGAGGACAGGAAGGTGTAGTCAGCCCTGCACACAGTGATGCCATTCTAATACGTACAGGGTGTGGGGATCACGGCCCGATCTAGTCTAGACCCTTTCTGGGCCCCCACCTTGCATTCCCCAGGCCTGCAGCCAAATTACGGCCACGCTCTTCATAAGCACACTAGGGGAAGAGTGCCCTCTCTCACACAGACTGTGAGCTATAGCTGCCATAATTCATCCCTTTGTAATTCTCAGAGAAACTAATTCAATTAAGATTTATCTAACTCTTTGCATTTTTACTAGCTGTGAGCTTAAGCTTGAAATCCTCACTCCGGGGAAAACTCCCACTTCACTTTGAACTCAATACAGGTTTTGTCTGAACCCAGACTTTAGGATTTGGGCCCCATTTCACCCACCAAGCAGTAATGACTTGTTGCTCAAATTAGCATTGCTGGCACATTGTGTTATTATTGAATTGGTACCCAGCATGTGTTAAGAGGCATAACACTGCGGTCTTGGATGAGTAACCGTGCTCAGTAAAAAGTCCCTTGGCAGTTTTCAGGGTTAACATCACTCCCTCTGTGGCATCCTGGACAATTTCTAACTTGAGTCATTACATAATGTCTTCCTATATTTTCCCTCTGCTGTTTCAGTTGGATACAGTATTCAGTCACATTAAGGCTGCTCCATTTGTAAATGGTTTCCCTGTGGCTAATAGATGTAACAAGCATGTTAGTGACATGATTTATAGATGTAGTGCTGTAGATCATTCTAAGCACATAAAAGGTGTTGCAGATTATAAGCCATGAATATAAGTAACTAATGAACTCTATAACAATCTATTGCAATTGATGAACCAGTTAATAAATCATCTGTTAAGTATTTACTAACCCTTCATAAGCTATGTATAAATGGAATAGAAAGTGAGACCTAGTACTCTTCTTCACTTCTTTCCCAAAACTTTTATACACTGTTACTATGCTCGGTCAAGGTTCCTGTTGTGTTCAGCCCAGATTCAATTGCATTTCAGTGGTGAATAGAGAGTTTCCTGTATATCATTTGAATAGCATTTTTAAAATTGCTCTGTAGTCCTTTTGGGTGAATGCGTCTCTGTAAATGCAAGAGGTCATTACTGATGCAGTCCAGATTTTCAGCAAGAATGCTTTAAATGGACAGAAGAGGGGGGGAGCAAATAATAAGCCTTGGACAAACTCACTCAGATCAACTAAGTCTCAGCATTAACTAAAACCAAAAATGACAGTAAGGATAACTGAATGTGAAAGTTATGGGCATTTTCTTTTCAGGACCTTGACTTTGCAATTAAAACACAATCATTTCTTTATTAAATTCAACTTATCATCAATTCATTGCTAGCAATGCAGATGCACAGTCACTCCAATAGTGGGAAACTCAAGAAAGATGAATCGAACAGATGCTTCTGAACTGAAAACACAAAGAACTAATTACAACTGGCTTTCAAAATTATGAAATGGAATTTTTTTTTGGTAGAGTTCACCATTGAATCGTTGTGTTGCTCTGCACATTTTGGCTTTGGTCCTGGCCCCTCTATCTAAAGGACTGTTCTGCATTAAACAATTGGGATCCACTCTGCAAAATTAACAAAATTCATGGGAAGAAGCTGGATCTGGAATCATATGGAGAGTAGCTGGATGATGCTGAGAGCATCTCTCAAGCTCCAGTCTGAGGGGGTTGGATTTTATATGCAGTGCAGTTGTAGCCATGTTGGTCCCATAATATTCAAGAGACAAGGCAGCAAGGTAATAACTTTTTACTGGAGCAACTTCTGTTGGTGAGAGAGACAAACTTTTGAGTTTACTCGGAATGGTTCTTCAGGTCTGGGAAACTTACTCAGAGTGTCACAGCTGAATACAAGTTTGTACAGATTGGGGTTGGATTTTGCTGAACACAGAAATACTTCCCAGGGACTTTTAGTCCTCAAAGTAAATGGTATAACTGTATTAGAGTGAGCACTGGAAAAGGGATCAGCACAATTCAATGTCAGTCAAGCGTATGGTGTCTTAACTGGCCACTTAAAATCATTCTCAGGGGTTCCAGAAAATTTTTGTGTCACCTTTTGTTCAAGGCCCACCTCTGCTAGGGAGTTTTCACATTCACTGTAATGGGAGCAGGGTGAGACTAACTGAGTGCTTTGGAAAAAATCCCACTCTTGATTTATACTCTGACAATATATGAAGCGAGGCTAACCTAGAGGGGTTTGCTGCTTGCCAGCGTGTACTGTTTATAGTAAAGCAGAGTGTAAGAAATATTCACAATGAAGTCTGAAAACCTCCAAATCTGTCTCCTCACAAAGATGATCTGATTTTGCAGTCTGGCTTTGAAATTTCACAGCATTTTTGCGTAAAGGTTAGCACTGTTTGATGAAAAATGGGCTGCTTTGAGTTGCCATTGTTTAGATCAAAGTTAAGGTCATAGTTTAGATTAAAAAAAAGATTAGTTTTCAGAACTGAGCTTGGTTGTTTTTAATTTCCTTAATTTTGAGTAAAAAAAAAATCTCGTTTTGTGAAATTTCACAAAAGTAGCAAAATATTTTAGAAATTAAGTCCAGTTAACTCAATTGTTCTGGGCTCCTTAGGGATCAGGGATGGGTGGACAGAGACAGTTGCACTGGTAAACACGGAGGGCTGGTTTAAACTTACCTCCTGCACATATACTGGAAGGCTCCGCTGCAAGAATCTCTATGCATGATTTCTTCAAAATCTAGAAGCCAAGAAAGAAAGAAGAAATGTGATAAAATATCTTGGAGGATATTTTATGTAGCAACTTTACCTCCTTGAGCAACAGTAGCCAGGTCAATGGAAGCATTCTTCTGTCAACCTAGCCATGTCTACACCAGGGGGTAGGCCTGCATAGCTACAATACTAAGGGTGTGTAATTTTTCACGCCCCTGAGTGACATAGCTTTATTGATCTAACTTTTAATTTACGTTAAGGCATAACTCTTGACCCCAATGGCCTTTGTTCTCATCTACGTTAATGCCCCTTCACACTGAAAACGACATCCATTTACACTGCCAGAATGGTGAAAATGAGAATCTAGCCCCCTACGCCTACAGTCTAAGGCCTGAACTTCTCTTAAAATTAGCTCGACCTAGCTATGTTGCTCTGAGCTGTGAAAAATGTTGCACCCTGAGCCAACATAACCCCCTATGTAGAGGTGGATAGGTGGATGGAAGAATTCTTCCGTCAACCTAACTACCACCTCTCAGAGAACTGGATTGACTACATTAACGGGAAAACCCCTTCCTTCCGTCCGTGCAAGACGTGACTGCACGACAGCGGCACAGCTGCAGCACCGTAGCTGCGCCGTTGTCACAGATGTAGTGTAGACATACCCTATGTCTAACAGCTTGTCCACATGCAGATTTGCACCAATTTAACTTAAGGACTGTTTTTAAACCAATGTGCCTGTGGGTGCTCTTATTTCAATTAGAAACGGTTTTAAGCTAAACTGAAATAAGTGTGTCTACACAGGTTTGCACCAGTTTAACTAAACCGATACAAGTTTGAATGTAAACAGTCTCTGGGTATGTCTGCACTGCAATTAGACATCCTTAGACCACTGACGGTGGTTCGTGGGGCTGTTTATGTAATGTAGCTGTTGGGGCTTGGGCTGCAGGCCAAATGCTGGGACCCTCCCACCTTGCAGGGACCTAGAGCCTGGGCTCCACCTCAAGCCCAAACGTCTATACTGCAATTAAACAGCCCCGGGAGCCTAAGTCAACCGGCATGGCCCAGCTGTGAGTTTTTAACTGCAGTGTAGACATACCCCCTAAGGCCACAGGTTCAGTTTCAAGCTACGGATACCTTTGGAACGTTGGGCTGCGCGTATTGCCAGCCATTCACTCAGTTGGGAGTATTACTTTTCAAATACTGGGTTAGAACTGATCCAGCTGTTCGTTGCCAATGACAGCCCTGATGCTGCATAGCCTGATACACATGCTTCGCTCTACGCACTGCGAGTAGTTCCACAATCACATGTGTAAGTCTTTGCAGGATTCGGGGGCCTGAACAAGGAATTGTGACTGCTCAGTCCCATTCTGGGATGGGACATCAGAGAGGCAGCACATAAGCTGATCAAATTTTAGCCAGCTCTGAGAGGCCAGATTATGTTGGCCAAGCACCACAACTCTATCCAGCAGCAAAATTGTTTTCCCAACCTTAAACTGAAACATCTGTAAGAAACAAACTACAGCTAATACGATAAATTACATTAAGATAATAGACAATCCAGGATTTCACTGTAATTAAGGTTCTATGTGTCAGAAATACCTGCTTGCAAAAGGTGCAGATATAGTTATGGGTTTGTTTGAGATTGGTTGGTTTTTTTTTTTTGGGAAGGGCTTATTAGTCACTCAGAAGCAGTGATGCCAAAGTCTTCTGGGATACCAGGGACCGAAGAGAACCAGGTCCTTCTGAGCTGCTGATAGATTGACAGTGCATGGGGAAAAGGAGAAGCTTTGGAGGAACAACAAGGCCAGTCAGATAGAACTGCAAGGGAGAAACAAATCGAGAAAGAGAGAGAAGCAGCAGTTATACAGTCGAGAGCACAATCGACAAGCAAAAAAAGGCTCTGAAAGCAGAATCAAAGAAAGATGAATACTGAAGATTAGAGGTGGGTAGGTGTTGTAATATGCCACCTGCCAGATACCACCCAGGTGCTGTCTAGCCATTCCTAAAACCAGATTCTGGTACCAGCTTACTCCACAAGTGGCCCCACTGACCATTCATGCAGGGGAGGTACTAGTCAACGTAATACAGCTAGTTGACATTTTTCCAAGGAAAAAATATTCTTTTCATTGACAAATGGCTCTGTTTCAAAAATGGAAACTTTTCACACACTTTTGTCTATTCTTCTTAAAGTTTTACCTCTTTTCAACGGAACCCCAAACCAAAAATCTTTTGGTTTTCAATTTTTCCTTTCCCTGCACCTCCTTTTCAGCAGTAAAATGGAAACATGGAGGACAAAGGGAAAAGGTGAAAAAGGAAGGGGAGGGCAGCAAACCTTATAACTTGATAAACACTTTTGCAACAAAATTCAAATTAAAAACAATAAAATTACTTTCTTTTGAAATCAGCCTTATTTCTGTATTATTTTGTACTCTGTAATACAAAAAAATTCATATTTTTTCCACCTCTGAGCTGGCCTTTAGGGCTTAATAGAATACCTATGATAATATTTGTTTGCATTTATTTAGATTTTAAAATAATAATAAAAAAAAAGGATCCATAACTCTAAGTACCCTAACATCATTAATAAACACAATGAAGTCCCAGTAGCATTAAGTAATCATTCCAACAGACCCCACCTTTCATCATTATGAGAAGCAATAGTATCAAAGGACTTCACATATAGGTAAGATATACCCTAGTAGACTTCATGAGGTCTTCTGCTTTCCTGCCTTCCAGGGTGGTGGAAGGCTCTTGCTTGGATTGCATGTACACTGCTGGAGGGATTAGGTAACCTGGCTCAAGCAAGCCAATGAAATAGTGCGGGACAGCGTTCAGTCAGTTGCCAGGCAGAGGACCTAGTATAAATCACTCCTACAGTGTGCTCAGTACAACTGACCTAGTACTGAATCCTAGTCATGACAAATCTAGCCTCGTGTTTGAGTGGCGAACCCCATCACTCCAGTCCTGGCTCATTCAGTAATGTCTTGCTCTGTGGCCTTTGGGTGCGTTGCCGGGACCCCCGTTTAGGGAAGCCCATGCTTAAGTCCATTCCTCCTCAGGGGAAAAAAAAAAGTGTTTACATCCCATTGACTTCAATGGCATGTGATTGGAAATAAACACATGTTTAAGTGCTCTCCTGAATAAGGAATCTTAGCCTCAACTACCTCAGTTTCCCCATGTATTCCAGGGGGATAATAAGCATGTCCCTATCTCACAGGGGTTAGTTAGTTAATGTTTGTAAAGAACTTTGAAAATATAAATATTGTATAATGTGTTCTCACAGTAGATTGATATTTAAGTATTTTTCATGGCTTGCTCATACCACAGGGTAGAATGGCCCTTTAAGAGAGGTGGGCTTAGCCCTACCTGTGACTAACCCACAGCCTCCCGGGTGAGGGGTCTGAGGCCAGGGATCAGGTGATAGCCTATAGGTCACCTGGTCCTTAGATCAAGGCCAACAAACAGCTCAGCAGGGAGGGAGATCTGTAGGAGACCCTGGGTCAGGGGAAAAGGAACTGGTTGACTTGCGTTGGACTGTTTTGTTTTGAGGAATAAACCCATCCCTGAAGAAAGGGACCGAAACTCAGATGCTGTTGGGAGCTTTATTTGATGCACTGGCTGGTGAGCTGGCCCACCAGTTTATACCTAGGCTTCTTTGGCACAGCAGCTGGAGGACATTTTCTATTAACGGGGGTTTTATTGAATTTAGGCTTTTTAATGAGCAAACAGGATGTGGAAGTTTAGAGGAGGGCTAGTGCATATGTCTGTTAGTGTGAATGACCTGTAGTCTGAGTCTAGGTACTGATTACCCAAGTTTTGGTGAATCATTGAAAAACAAAGTCTGTTGCCAATTACAAAACAGCAATTTAATTCTATTTACACAATACTTCCTTTCCAGCATCGCTAGCATTCGGTACATCAAAAAACAACATGCTTCAGAGATGATTTGGGGGAAGAGGGAAGAAGTGTCAGATGTGACCACACATCATGCTGAAAAGCAATTTTAAACATTAAACATGTCATAATGCACAATGTACATACGTGGTCCAAATTTTCAAACTGGATTCTAAATTATGCACACCCTAAATTTTACAAGTTCAGAACATGTGTGTTGCAAACTAGGTAACTGTCTCTCACTATCCTTATGTGTGCATGCTCATCTGACTTGTACATGTTGGTGGACACATGTACAAGAAACATTTGCATGTATAGTTTGAGAGGCCCATTTGAAAAGCTGGCCATAAAAGCACATGATGATCTCAAGAAAAGACAATGGTGCATCTTAGATTTGGCAAAGGACAAACAATTTGGCTTTTCGGATGCACATGCAAGATTCTCACTGAACTCAGTGGATTCTGGGATAAGATTTGTCCTTTTGGTATATCCTTTTTACTTTCGGAGCTCAAATACCTGTGTAACATATAGCACTTGGAGAGTTTAATTTTCTGTCTTAAAACTTTCTATGGCAAATGTATATGCAACACTGACAGAACAAATTTAAGAGCGGAGATATGAAGAGAGATTAGGAATGCAGTAGAGACCAGTAAATCCTATATGGGCATAAAGGTGAAATGTAATGAACAAGCAGGGTGTTAAGTTAAAGAGGAGAGATAAATTATGCAAGGGTACCAATCAATAGGAATATAGATGATTGGATGCTCTTCTAGATACAATGAAAGATTAAAAGAAGTCTAATATAATTCTGTCTCTAGTTCCTTTTTTTACAGCTGCCTTCTTAACCTCACATACAGAATTTGTACAGTCATGTATGGTTAGTATCTTGTTTTCATTTTTGGTTTTTGAGATACAATCTTTTCCATGTCTAAAATGAGTTTTCAGCTGCAGCAAACGGCAAAGACCTGGGAGCATTCCTGCTTCTGAATCATAGCTGTGTTACTAAACTGTTTAGGTTACAGGCTATAAGGGAGATGACAAAGGTATCATATCCTATTTCATGATGTTCTATATTTCACAGCCTGGAGCACTCCTCATACCAGACAAAGAAGTCCTGAGCAGTAGATGAATTTGAGCTTCAAGTTTTCACTCTAGGTCTTGCTCCGTTTGCTTTAAATTGACAAGTTACGATCTGCAGAAATTCCCATGGAAACCACAGTAACAAAAAAAAGCTATAAAATACTTTGTTCCTCTGAATTGTTGTCCCGCTTGTAGGGATCAGATGTCTGCCTTATTTTCCTTACTCCTTAAAAAGCTCAAATTCCCCATTACACGGGCTTTTCCAGTTGTAGTTTTATCAGTGATTGTCTAACAATAGGAGTGAGAAAGCAATTAGTTCTCTAAATAACAATATTTCATCCTAATTTGAGAGATGCCTGTACAAGCCCAATCCTGCAAGCTGCTGAGCACCTTTGGCTCCCTTTGACTTCACTAGCAAGTGAGGATAGGTCTCATGGCTGAACCCTGTTCTACATTCCAGAGTTAAGTCAATGTAAGGCAGCTTATGTAGACCTATCTCTGTAAGCATCTACATGAAAATGTAGCTCCCTCCAGTGTGACTTGCCCACTACACCGACTTAATAACTCCACCTCCGTGAGAGGCGTAGTGCTAAGGCCGATGTAGTTAGGTTGACACCATGTCAGTGTCGACATTGCGTTGCTTACATTAACTGTTCCTGCTTTTCAGAAGCTGTCCCACAATGCCCTACACTGACAGTTAATCAGTGCAAGTGCGATGGTGGGGACACATACCACCGACACATGGAGCATAGTGTGGACACGCAAAAGCGATTTAATTCCTGAGGTGGCTGGACGTGGACGTAACTTAGGTTGACTTAATTTTGCAGTGCAGACTTGCCCGGAGCTTATACTGAGGGCTGGTCTACGCTGGAAGCTTACACCAGCATAGCTACATCTCTCGGGGGCGTGAAAAATCGACACCCCTGAGAGATGTACTTAAGCTGACCTAACCCCCTGTGTAGACAACGGTAGGTCAACGGAAGAATTCTTCCATAGCCTACCTACCACCTGTCAGGGAAGTGGATTAACTACAGGGACTGGAGAACCTCTCCTGTTGCTGTAGCGAGTATCTACTCTGAAGCACTACATGTACCTAAATACAGGTTTCAGAGTAGTAGCCGTGTTAGTCTGTATTCGCAAAAAGAAAAGGAGGACTTGTGGCACCTTAGAGACTAACCAATTTATTTGAGCATGAGCTTTCGTGAGCTACAGCTCACTTCATCGGATGCATACTGTGTAAAATACAGAAGATGTTCTTATACATACAAACCATGAAAAAATGGGTGTTTACCACCACAAAAGGTTTTCTCTCCCCCCAGCCCACTCTCCTGCTGGTAATAGCTTATCTGAAGTGATCACTCTCCTTACCATGTGTATGATAATCAAGTTGGGCCATTTCCAGCACAAATCCAGGTTTTCTCCCCCCACACACAAACCCACTCTCCTGTTGGTAATAAATAGTGTCTCTCCGAATTTGCAGCATATATCAAACAGATCCCAAAGCGCAGCCTGAATAGCTGGGCTGTGCACTGGGGAGCAATGCAGGAGACAGGTCAATCATCTTCTCCAATAACCTTCACTGGGTAGTAGCAGAGACCTCTTCACAGATCCTACCACAGCCTCCGGGCTGCATGAACTCCCATGCATGGCTCCTGCAGGCTGCCTCCGGGGAGGACAAAGGCAGGTGTATGCATGTGTTTGCCTCTGCTTCACAATATATAGACTGTCATCCCCAGAGAATGTCACCCTCCCAAATCCTGGCCCTGCCACCCCAGAGACAGGGACCTTGCTAGTTACACTGCATCTGGGGATCTGTGTGTGTGGAGGAAAGGAAAAGGTCTCTCCGCACTGCAGAAAGGAGCATGTATGCAGAGCTCTTAGGAGGGACACTCTGTAAACTCCCCCTCTCAGCGATACTTCCAGGGCAGAACAAATCCCTTGGTCAGTGATACATATAGGTGAAGGGGTTGTCACACTACGTCCCACATTCTTAATAGAAAAAAGAAAAGGAGGACTTGTGGCACCTTAGAGACTAACAAATTTATTTGAGCATAAGCTTTCGTGAGCTACAGCTTACTTCATCGGATGCATTATAATCGGATGCAAGTGAGCTGTAGCTCACGAAAGCTTATGCTCAAATAAATTGGTTAGTCTCTAAGGTGCCACAAGTACTCCTTTTCTTTTTGCGAATACAGACTAACATGGCTGTTACTCTGAAACCATTCTTAATAGAGATATTGTTATGATGTGAATATGGCATAACTAAGATGTGTTTTGTACAAGATGGGTCATGTGAGGTATCATTGGAAAGGTGATGATTTACTGAATATGATTATCCAATTTGTATGCATGTATCATTTCTGTATCTGAAGTTACGAATATTGACTATGTAACTATTGCAAGTGTGTTTACACCTGGGGAATGCCCACCAGAGAGAATGCTGTCAGCCTGGCTGGGCCATTAGGGAGAACAATAGGACTTTGAAGATGCTAATCTCCCACCTTCCTGAGAACTTCCTGGGATGCTGCAAACAAACTTTGACTCCTGGCTGTTTTGACAGTGCAGGGTCATCTGATCATGTCACCTGGTACTGGACTCCATCTTGGATTATTAGTATTTTTCCACTAATAGGGGTGGGGATCAAACTGGGAAACAAAGGATTTCTGCCTCATGTAAATCCTATTTAAGGCAGGGAAGTGAGTTAATCAGGGCTCATTCTTCACCAAATCCCCACCCCGGATGACTGCTGGAAACATCTAAGAAACAAAGAGAAAGGGGGGGAGGAGAAGGACTGAGCCCAGACTGGAAAAGGGGTCTGGCCTGTGAAAGAAATGCCTAAAACATTTAGGGTGAGAAATTAGTACATGTAACCAGTCTCTTTAACGTATTAAGCTTAGTTTGTGTGTTTGTTGTATTTGTTCAGTAATCTGCTGTGATCTGTTTGCTATCCCTTATAATCACTTAAAATCTATCTTTTGTAGATAATAAATTTATTTTGTTTTCTCGAAACTCAGTTTGTGGAATCCATAACTGGGGGGGTGGAAGGGGGAAAAAGTCGTGCATATCTTCCTCCACACTGAGGGAAGGGGGGTGATTTTTATGAGCTTAAGTTGTACAGTTTTCTGTGCAGCACAAGACAAGACAATTCCCTAGCTGAGTCTTCCCATGCAGAGCTGATTTCAGTGTCTGTGTCTTTCTGCAGCGGGGTGTGTCCCCACCTGTGTGCACTGGAGGAGGCCTGAGGGCCTGGCTCAGCAGGACAACGTAAGGGAGCCCTGACTGGTGAAACAGACAGGCTCAGTGGTACCCCTGTACATCAGGTGGCACCCCGGAGTGGGGGGTAACCTGTCACGGAGTGAAAGGTCGTTCATGCAGCCCAAAGCTTCGCCTGACATTTGAACAAACCCAGAAACCCACTTCTGAGGTTTGAAAATAAAAAATTCTGATGTGTTCCCCTGCCCCCCAGCCACATAGTTTTTCATTTGTCAATCTCTGTTGTTCAGAAGTGGCCCTGAACCAGTGCCCATGCACAGTGCATGGTCTCACTGCCGGCCTGCCAGAGGGGCACCCTTTCAGCCATGAGCAAAGCCAAGTTTCAGCCCACCACGGGTGCCTTGTTTGCTTGCTTTACACTGAAGTGTTCTGTTCTGCAAAGGAAAAGCCTTTACGTTCTACACTGCAATAAGAACCCAAAGGTAGTCTTCAACTACCTGTCTTCTCATGTCTTCTTCATGCTTTGTAGTCATGTTTCAGCTCCTTCAGCTTGAACCTTTCCAGGTTCTCCACCTTCCATGCTGCTGCTGTTCTGGTGATGCCCCCATTAAAAGTGATGAATAATCAGGTAGCATTTGGGGCGTATTCTGGCTATACAGTAGGACTCACCGGAAAGCATAATCACCTGGCAGGAAATTTCCCATGGTTTTGCAGCTAGACCATCATTGTCTATTCACAGTCCCACCACAAACTTCCTTCAGCAGTTATATCTTCTGGTGTAGCTGGTAAATGGCGCAGCACTTAACTGAATTAGCTCAGAATTAGGCTCCCGAGACTGAAATCTTATGTTTTATCATATACAGCCACACAGAGAATGTCAGAGAGCCACCTCTGGATTTCATTAAAGACAGCTGCAAAGAGAATGCCAGGCTGAGAACCAAGATTTTAAGAAGACAGCCAACACCTGATCATCCAAGAGAAAATTTGGGGAAAGCAGCTCCATGTTTGCAAAATGTCAGGAAACCAGTAATATGGGATCACCTTCCTTCAGCAAGAAAAAGAGCTGGGGAACCAGAGCTTGTCTTGGAAAGAATAGTTTTTGCTTGATACCACGTGGTCAGGATAGCATGTCACTACTGTAAAAAACAGAAATCCTAGATCCCTTTTCTGAAGCTGACTTTCCTTGCTCTGGGGTTTTATCAACAACAACAACAACAAAACATACCAAATGGCCAGGACAGAGACACACATTTAAAAGGATTCCCCATCCGGCACCATACCCCTGGGAAACTCAATCCGTTATAATAGCTATGTGTGGCAAGTGAGCAAAGGAAAACTATTTTAAAAAATCCCCAAATAGATCCTTTCCTAGAGAACATTCGGAATAATTTTACATTTTTTTTTAAATTAATGGTCCAGTCAGTCCCTCATGTGGTGCTTTCCCTGCTCTGCCCAGGGAGGCTTTGGAAATGCATTGAGTCAGACAGGATTACTCAGAACCACTGGAGTCAGGGATGGAAGGGCCCTACAGGTCTCAATCCTATTCCCATTGAAGTTAATGGGGATATATGCATGAGTGAAGCAAGCGTAGCTGGGATGTGTATATTAGTCCTGGGACCTGTATGCTAGTCCGTGGTTTGCATTACCATTTTCTACAACTCTCTTTGGATCCTGATGCTGCTGCCAGGGAAGCACATGGCAAAACTCCGATTGAACAGGACGGGGGCTGTCGACTCTAGAGTGTCACCAACTCTGAGAGGAGGTTAGTTTGGTTTTTGGTTTAGTGCTGGTGGCCTGTGATATACAGAAGGTCAGATTAGAAGATCTGGTGGTCCCATCTGGCCTTAAACTCTATAATTCTATGAATTCCCCAACTGCTTCCTATCGCTGCAGCTGCCACGTGGGAAGTTCAGGCAGCTGAATAACTCTAGAGGAGAAATATAGCCAAGCAGAGAAATGGCCTGTTTGCAGGGACGCCCAACCCATGAACATCTCAGTGAGAATGGCTGGCTTTTTAGGACTTCAGGCAAGCTAGGAATATCTGTCTCCTATTTCCCCATCATCTTCATGCTCTGCTTTCTTTAATGAAGAGGGACAATGATTTCTAGTGTTTTTGTCCTGTCTAGATTTAAGTCTAGCATCTATGCAGTATCACTGTACAGTCCTGTACCATGGTGGGGCGGGAAATACCACAGAGAACCAAAACTCAGAGCAGCGGAGTATATCTGCCAACAAAGGAAAGACACAACAAGCAGCAGGAGGAAACGCAGAATGGAGCCCCTCTTTGTTTCAGGAAGCAGTGTGTTTCAATGGTTAGGCCAGGGGACTGGGATCCTGGATTCTACTCACAGCTCTGCCACTGACCCACTGTGACACTTCATCCTCTCACTGCCTCAGTTTCCCCCATGTGTAAAATGGGAATACCAGCACTTGCTGTACTTACAACTTCTCATGGGAATGAGTAATTTTTGTACGGGATGGGGAGACTAGAGCTGGGCAAAATGTTCTGATGTCTGAAATTTCAGTTACTTTGTGTTGGGGGATTCAGAGGGAAGGAAAAAATCAGGAAAAATGTTCATGATTTCTTTCTGTCATGATTTGTCCTCCAGCTAAAGCAGAGAAAGCTTTAAAAAGCAATACAGTGACAATGACCTGTCACTTAGAGTATGATAGACAGGTTCCCCCAGCCACCGCACACATGCATACACGTCCGCACACATACAGCCAAGATTAATACTCACAGAATCTATGATCCCCCGCAGGGCTTCAAAGCCATCATTCACTGGGAAGACATGATCCTTGCTGTCAGCAATTCGAGCCAGCTGACAGAATAGCAAAAAATAGAAAAACCAACAATGGTATAAATTAGCCAGCTGTCAGCAAATTAAAATGCATCCATTTGCAAATAAAAATCAATACTCAGTGGAGTGTGGATTGCTAATATGCTGTAACTCTTTGGACCTTAGCTCACAGTTAATACCATGGGCCTGGTTCGTTTTAAGGGACCTGTGCTGGGAGTCAGAAAAGGTTTCCTGAAGTTGGCAGGTGAGAAGCAGAGGCCACGTGCCCAAGGGTGAATGATCACAGAGCCAGCAGCAATAGGAAAATGGGTAGATAGTGGGAGGCAGTGGGTCTGTGTGAGCAGGGGGGAAAACAAAGAACAGGTGGCAGATGGGCATTTTGTGGTCTCCTTTGGCTGGAAAGAGAGAGGCCAGAAACGCCACACCGGAGGAGGTGAAAGACAAGTTTATTCGCCTTTGGAGTGCTAGGGGTTAAGGAGAATGGTGAGCACAGCTCAGGAAGAATGAGCTCTCCATGCAGCAGCTGGAGCAGAATCAAGTTTTATTTCTGCGACGGGGACATTGGTTTTAATAATTCTCTCGAACAGCAGGGGTAACATCACCCAGCGGCTTGGGGCTCAGCCTCCCCTGAAGCTTTACAAATTGGAGGCAGAGAACTAGCCATACACTCATCTCTAAGCCTCACAAGCCTCCCGCCCCATCACCCCTGTCGATCAGTTCTATGTATAATAAGAATTAAAATAAACACACACACGCTCCAGGTTTGCGCCCACAGAGAAAAGCCCAGGCTATTGAGTCCCCTCTTCTATGAAGCAATGTCATTAAATTGCTTCGGGATCATAAACCAAGACATAGCAATGACAGTCAATGGGTGGATTTATAGTTTCCTGAATTCATTCTCTATGGTCTTTCTGCTGGAAGCTTCTGGGGTTTCGAACAACAGTGGGGCTTTATCATCGAACTTGAGTTAACCTCTCCAATGCCTTGATGACTTCAGGCTGGGCCCGTCTCGATGGTCAGTCCTCTCTCCTCCCTTTGCCTTTGCATAAGGCTTGTCTATATTGGAGATTTGTGCATCCAGGGTAAATGCACCAGTGCAAACCTCTAATATAGATGTGCTTCACTAAGGTAAAAAGTGTCTTGTGCCACTGCAGGTCTACCCTGGTTACAAACCAGGGAAAGCTGTGAGCTATTTACACTAGGGGTCTGCCATGGGGAAGTTATCATGGCACAACTACACTAGTGCAAAAATCCTCAGTGTTGACAAGACCATAGAGTGGGAATCTAATTTCTTGCCACCTCCACAAACACTCTTATTTTCTTGCCTCATCTTACATTAGGGATGGGACGTGAACGACAGCCCTGCACCCAAATACAACCACAACCACAAGCTTCATTGAAGACTAGGCCTATCTCTGGATCTTGCTGGCTGTTTTTAGAGCTCTGCAATACTCAGGGAATTTGGTTCACAGGAGTTAGTATAAAGCTTTTCTTTGTGTTTCCTTTGGGCAGGGGTGACATGGGGTTTAATCTGCCTCGAGGGGAACCTCATTTGACGTTCAAATGAAAAGCCGAAGACTCAGACTTGAAACCAGTAATAACCAGAGAGTTTTTCCTTGCCTACATCAAAACAATGAAACCCGCACTTGTCCCACATTAACTCAATCCTAGGCCCAGGTTCATTGGAAACCATCAGGCTCTTCACTGTACCTTCCAACAAGCTTAGCCGGGGTCTGTAGCTAAATCCACGATGAGATGAGTTTGATAAGTTTCTCTTTCTTTTTTATTATTCATTTTTCATTATTATTCATTATTCATTTAGATTCATTTTTATTATTCAGGGGAGAAAGAGTGCTGGGTATTTTGGACTGGGGACTATGGCAAGTCCTAAAGGAAGCGGAACTCCAGGAAGATTTATAATAACTAGGGGGAGCCAAGGTTATTGGAGTTTAACAGATGTCAATAATTCAATTAAGATCCCAGAAGGGATATGTATGGGCCAGATCCTCAGCTGGTGTAAATAGGAATAGTTCCATTGACTTCTATGGAGTACCCATCAATTTATGCTAGCTGAAGTTCTAGCTCTTATATGGACATGAATAGCACCTGAACTTGCCCCAGCCCGGCTCAGTTGAAAAGTCCACCCATAGCTGCTGTATGTGAACCAACAGCATATAGTCCACCTTTGCCAGAATTCCAAACAAATGGAAAAAATGACTAATTTACCTGTGTTTCATTGAAATCTTTCACCCCAACACAGTACACTGTGGCTCCCAGGTCACGAGATCGATTAGCCTGGAACCAGAGTGCAAAACTTTTAAATAAACAGGTACACGTTACAGATGCAGATTTCTGTACATTTGTAATTATATTTTTAATATCGCCATCCTCCTGTCATTCTGTCAGTGCAACCCTCCTCAAAATCAAGGACTAGGGGCATGATAAGGGATAGAATTAAAAGTCTCAGGGCCAAAAATCTACTCTCAGATCTGGATAGCAGATCTTGACTCTAACATTCTGCTCTCCTGCAGGTGCAGAAGTTTGTCTATTCCTATAGTAGCTACTTGCATGGTAAACAAAAACAATGTATACCATTCTTGTATCCCACAAATCCAATTTCTAGCCATTCTAACTTAACAATATTTGCCCATTGAAAGTGTGCAGTATAAAACAAATGAAACAGGTTCAGCCCTCCAAGTTTATATAATTTCTAAGGACAGTGGAAGCTCTGGAAAAAAATGGTATGTATTGCTCCTGGGATCTATGATAACCATGGTATCTCCTCATACTTAGTGTAGGAGGCATTTCAGTACAATAGCGATTGCAGAGCTATAGCAGGTAGTTATTTACAATATCATTAAAAGGGGACGTGGAGAATTTGCACCAAAGAAATTCTTCTCTTTTGAATTTCTCTTTTTAAGCCATTTATTTATAAGTATTCTGGTATTCAAAGTCCGTTAGGAAAACACTTCTCTTGCAAGGCCTTGTTACTGAATTGGTGACTTTTGGGGCCAGCTCTTCAAAAGAGCGCACGGCCAGATTTTCAAGTGTGGAGCATCAAGAATTGGGGGCCAAATTTTCCAAAAGAGCCCAACACCACTCAGCAGCTCCCACTGTGACACTTACAGACATATTTTTGGAAGCGATCAGAACTCGAAGTGCTTTTTTAAAACTTGAGCAGAAGTCTTGTGGTTTGAAAGCCTTGCAGAAATCTTGCTTCTATTAGTATTTATCCCTACAAACACATGCATTCTTAGCATACATATCTTGTTTTGGCAGAAATTACAGAAACCTGTCCCAAGGGCATGGACCATAAGGGTACGTCTACACTGTTATCATAGGGTGTGACTCCAGCACATGTGGATATATCCAAGATAGCTTTAATTTAGCTAGTTCAGATATCAATTTGTAGCATCACGGGCTTTGACATGAGCTGTACAAGCCCACCCAGAACCCTGGGTAATTACTTGCATGGCTAGCCCATGCTGCTACAGCTTCTCTTCTCCAGTACATAGATTCATAGATACTAAGGTCAGAAGGGACCATTATGATCATCTAGTCTGACCTCCTGCACAACGCAGGCCACAGAATTTCACCCACCCACTCCTGCTAGATTAAAACCCTGTGATTGCAGTATCGCCAGGCCCTGAATCTCTTACCTCACGCTCAGCGTAAAAGAAGAGGTCTTCATGGAGTTCGCCATCCGTCAGCGCAATGATGACACTAGCAGTTCTGTAACCTAAATAAATTAAACAAAGAATCTTTCACAAAAAAAGAGCACAAAGGACTAAACTGGTGCACCAAACACCTAGCCAGTGAGCCAGTAGTGGGCTGAAAGGGTCAGAAGTGATATATTCCAAACTTTATATCCTTCACCTCTGTTTAACACTCTACATTAAAAAGGCCCCAAGTTTCAATGGAAATTTTTGACCACTTTTAACAAACACCTGTCTACTGCACCAGCCCTCCAGGATTGGCCTGGAGTCACCCGGAATCGGCATCGATCTCTCGGTGACTATTGAAAGCAATCCGGGAGATTTTAGTAGGATATTTTAAGAAAATGACATTACGTCATGTTGGGAGAAAAAATCTCCCAGAATAGCTTCATTCAGAGTTGGCAACCCTTAAAGCTTAATTCATCTTCATCCTTTCAATCATATATTCTGACAGTGGAGTTGTAACAAGAAGACTGTAATCTTCTTTTATAATATTGATTGTAGCCCAGGCTTGTATGGGCTTCTTTCTGTGTAAATTTACAGCAGCGCTGACTGGAATTAATTTGGGTTTCTGGCAACAGACGCTTGGTATAAATCCAAAACAGCTCCGTAGTCATGCATTGCACGTGAACATTAATATTTCACTTTAGTAAAAGCTAAATATAATTTGAAGGTTGTTTCTGAAAAAGTGAAAATCTGGCTAATTAACAGCATTTTTAAATGTCCTAAGTCATCAGGAGGATTTTCCTGCAGTTATGAACAGCTGTGCATTTGTCTGTGCTGATAAAGAGAAAAAAAACAACTTTTTCTGGAACGATCTGGTTTGGGTCCATTTGCTTTTGCAGACAGGCACAAACTTTCCTTCTGTTTCTGTGACCAGACTATCACACAGCCTGTGCCAGGGTTCCTGACCTTGGGGAGTTTTAAAGATGGAAGGAGGAGCCTGTACTCATGGGACACTGAATGTCCTTGTAGAAATGAATGAGGGTGTTATATGGTAAGGCTGTGAATTTCAAAGCATCTATAGGAAACCAAGTACTCAACTCCTGCTGAAAGTCAATGGGATTTGGGCACCTATCTTGCTTTGTCTCCTTTGAAAATCCCAGCCTAGACTAATAAAAAGGTTCTCTCACACAATCATGCAACAATAAAAGGGCAATGACTTGATGAAAAACACTGGAAAACACAATGAGTACAAAGAAAACAGAATGCCAGGCCTTGTGAAAATACAAAATACATAGGCCTATATTTGCAGAATTGTGCGTCTGATTCTCCACTGATTTGCACATTGCATCATCATTTGTATCTCTGCAGTGTGAGATTATATATATATATATATATATATATATGGGGGGGGTAGTTAATGGGGCTGAGCTTCCCAGACAGAGTCTCAGACTGGCACAGTGAAGTTTTGTTGTTTTGCACTGCCATATGGAACCGACACCAAATCAAGCACTTTAAGCACTGAGGGATCACTAAGCATCACACCACCAATCTGCCTCTTTATACAACTGGCCCACAGTCCTCAGTATGAAATGTATTCAAAGTCCTTTATCGCTCTTCAGTGTGAATTGAATAATCTTGAATTCCTGCAAAAAGCAACAGACACACCCTTGTCCTGTAATAAGTTTACGCTCCAGGACTGAAGTCTTCCACACAGACAGAAAGTGAGGGGAGCAGGGAAACACACTCTCTTACCTTGCACATTTTCATAGTAAATCTGTTCGCTTGCCTGAAATTAAATCCAAACAGCAGCATTAGCAATAACTGAATAATACTTAGTGGTTGCTCCTAACTGACCTGCTGACAACCTGGAAGTGGCAGCAAGATACCAAATTTGGAGTCTGCATTTTATCACAGGTAACATTCATTCTGAAATTAATGTCCCCTTTAAATTCTGTAACCGCATGCAAAAAACTTTTGCTGCACAATTTTGTTTTCAATTTTACATTTTCCTCTGCTTAGGCTCAGTTCCAAGAGCTGGGGGTTCACGCTGCATGTATCCTGACACTCTTTTGTACCTGTGTTCCCTTTGCCAACCAGTGAGATGGACATTATAGCATACCTCATCATTTACTTAGTGTGTCATGGTCAAATTTATCCCAGGAGCATCACCATTGACTGTAATGAATTTGGGAGCCCCCAGCCTAGTGCCTGGGCTAATTTTAGTGTGCTCTTAATATTATTATGTCTATTGCTGTAGCACATAAAAGCCGCAGTCATGGACCAGGGCCCGATTGTGCTAGGTACTGTACATATAAACAACAAAAAGACGGTCCCTGCCTCCAAAGAGCTAACAATCTAGGATAAGACAAGAGACAAGAGATGTAGGGAGACACACAGACAAGGGAGTACAAGGATACTATGTGTGCCCTACACTTTAATTCAGCTCATCCAAACGGGGTGAGCTAGCAGGAGTTGTGTTAATCTTATCTCAGGTGGAAATTCCTCTGTCTGCATCTTATGCTTTACACATGAACAAGCAGATTTTGCAAGACAGAGGTCAGAAACTTCTGTGTGTATCAGAGTTTGGAATTAAGAGATGGGTCTGCATCTGGGCTTTGAATTCCTCTTTGAAGCTGGGATTCTGTTTGCTGAATTTGGTTCTGGCTTTGGATTTTGAGTATCCCTGTAAGGTTTGGGGGTGTTTGGGTCTGGGAGTTTTTTCAGGCTCATCTCTGGCTAGAACCAAATCTTGGCTAGCTCTCCTTGCATCCTGGAAAGCACTGTAATTTTCCCATGTGCTGGATTACAGGAATGCAATTCATCTTCATTGTGGGGCATAATCGCTTCCAAAAACCTCTAAAATGTTTAGTGAAGGTGGGAGACAGGGATAAAGAAATCCTGTGTGGTTTGCATGCAAATGTTTGAGCTAATAAAGTCTGCAGCAGGGCAGGGCAAGAGGGAGAGGAGACTACAAGGTGGGGTGGCTCAGCCACCCCACGGAACAGGCTGTTATCCCAGCTCTCAAACCTAGCTGACTACCTCCAGGATCCACTCAAGGCCAAGGCCAGCCACACAAGGGCTCTTGCAGCTTCAGGGTCTCCTGCAGCTTGCCCCCTTTCGCAGCATAGCTCCAAATGGAGCTGTATGGACAGGATTCAGCTGTCCAGTGCCCTCGATCCCTCTCCTGAACAGGTAATACCCAACACTGAAGGCAGGGACACAGGAAGATACTATAGCCTGAGGAGATAATATTCCAGCCGAAAGTCTGCAGGGTGAATGATGTACACCCATCCCCACATAGCCCTGTTCCTCAATCTTTCTGCCTTCAGGATCCCATCCGTTAAGACATGGATAATACCACTTACCTCCCCGGAGCTGTTCTATGGCTTCATGAATTAATTAGTGTTCGCAAAGCACTCTGAGCACCCCCCGCCGAAAGACATTGTAGAAGCACTTTAAAATTCGTTTATTCACCCTTTCAAATCCTTCGTGCATGTAAGTGTCGCCTCCTGGCAGAACTTTCTGCAGCTCTTCTAGGCCTTGACGTATCTGATCCCTGAAATATTAAGACAGACGCTCCCTTAGATCTGTTAGCAACTGTCAGGTAGGTCAGGATCTGACATGTGGGCGGATGGGTGGAAGGCAATGGGTACATGCATGGAGGAAAGTCAGGCTATGTCTACACTACTACAGCCTTTGTCAGCAAGCGTATGTCGCTCAGGGGTGTGAAAATTCCACCCCCTGATTGACATAAGTGACACCGACGTAAGCACCGGTGTGCACAGCGCTATATTGGTGGGAGAGCTTCTCCTGCTGACGCAGCTTATGCCGCTTGCGGGGGTGTTCTTTTTATGCCAACGGGCGAGCTTTCTCCCATTGGCATAAAGCGTCTTCACCACATGCACTGCAGCGGTGCTGTGCGTGTAGACATGGCCTAGTCATCTCAGGTCCTGCAATGGATTGCAGCACCCACCCACTGAAGTCAATAGGGCTTCCGGAGCATGCATCCCACTTCCAACAAGGCATTTAAGGCTGGAATGCTCAAAAGAACCGAAGGGGGGCTGAATTTGGGCATCTAAATCCCTGCCTTAAAGGCAAGTATTTGAGAAAGAAAATTGCTACGTTCAGGAATGCCCCTAGTTCCCTCCTCTCGGCCATCTATCTGTGCTAATGTAAATAACCACGAAACGTTTTATTCCATTGGCTACATAATGGCAAGTCAGGCAGTTAAGTACAAACTTTGGCCAAAGTCTTGGTAACCTAAGAATTAAAGGCTTTTATTTTTACGAGGTAACGGGAACACTCGACTGCGTCTCTCTCTAGGGGTGTGAAAACTAGACCAGAGTCGATTTTCATCGCTATTCCCACAGCCTGGAGAAAGCATCACGACAGAAAGATCTCCTCTAATCTGATATTCTGGCATATGTACTTCTCCATACTCACACTCCCTTTACAATGCCAGTATATCTTGCGGCTAGACAAGTGGAGCTGCTGACTTACATCTGGCTCTTATTCTTTAGTCGTGCTTGGTAATGACACAAGCTGAATCAAACAGCCAGGAATGTGATATCGATAATATAAGATCATCCAGCAGGCTCCAGTATATTTGGATATGACGCCTTCCACTCCCAGCCAAACCCAATTTCAAGATTAATGAGCTAATGGAAAAGGCTTTAAGATTCAGGGTGTCCCATTTAATCTTTTGGAAACCCAGGCATAGTGACTGATCAATCAGAAGCTAAGCGGGGGACGGACATGTTTCACTGAGTTGCAGACACCAACATGTAAGAGCGGAGTACAGTTTAGATGTTTTTATAAAGCCCAGATGAAGTCTTTGTGGTATGCGGGGTATCTCTGAATGAACTAATGCTATCTTCATGGGAACTAGATTAAATCAATTTGTATGCAGGACCACACTAACTCTGCAGGCCTGAATGCCAAAGATTTTTAGCCACATGGCCCTAAATCTCTATTGCTGTATGGGTCCAGGATTCTTCCAGGAATGCAAGAGCCAAAAAGGATTTGGGGATAAAATTTCCATGCTTCCATCTATCTGTACCATTTGAGTCTTCAAATGTGGGCAGCAATTCTCTGAGAAATGAACTCAATTCTGAAAATTATGGAGTTACTGATCCCCAGCTGGAAATACAGGCTTTTTCATGAGTTTTAGGATATAGTGAATCACCCAAATATGATATAGTGAGGCTAGCAATTTCAAAAAACAGACTGTCTCAGGATACTATGGCCCTTCTATTCGTGGATCTTAAAGGAACAAAATACAGAAAAATGAAAAACAAGAATTGAAAAAGTGATCTGGCCTAAATACACTAAAAAATTCCTAAGAACCAAAGAATGCCCACAGTGGGTCAGACCAAAGATCCATCTAGCCCAGTCTCCTGTCTTCGGACAGTGGCCAATGGCAGGTGCTTCAGAGAGAATGAACACAACAGTGTTACACACAAAATGATACACAAAAGTGATCCATCCCCTCTCATCCATTCCCAGCTTCTGGCAATTCAGTTTGGCTTTAGATAAACTGGGCCAAATCCATCTCCATTTATTTCAAAGGAGTTAATTCAAGGATGAGCTTGTCTCAACATTGATAGGCACTTTCAAAATAGGATAGGATGAGATGGAAATTCCAGGACATCAGATCTTATTTTATCTGAACTGGATTCCCCATCCTTTAACAAACAAATTTTCCAAAAGGAAAATTTTCAGAACGATTCAGCTTCTTACAGGCACTAGGTATTCTATATGTTTTCATTTTAAAAGGTTCCTTTTTTGGTGATAACATACTATGGTTAATAAACCCCAGGTAATCAAAGCTTCTTTGATTTGTAATATACATGGCACTGCCTGGCCCCGATTCTGCAATTGGATCTACACAGCTAATCTATCCAGAGCACCAGCCGGGTGGTGAGGGACATCTGCCCTTGTGAAACAGATTGCAGGACTGGGGGCTGAATGAGTCATTGTCAACTGTGACACTAAAGGCAAAGTGGAGTTGTAGAATGCAGTTGGATGGGGGATGGAGTGGGGGGAGATTTTCTCAATAAAAATTAATAACAAAGCCAAGGGTTACTATGCCGATGAAAACATTTTCTGCATTAATATAGATCAGCAATTTTTCAGTTTGAAATTGTGATTTTTAAATTCACAAGCTAAGGTTCCTCTCACCTGGCATGTTCCCTGGATTCATGCTCCTTGCTAACAGCTCAGTCCTAGAAGAGGCCGAGAGCCTCCCAAGAGGGTCCATCACCTCCAGATGCCCTTGGACACTGGTGAGGCTGAGCACTTAGCAGTAAGCTGAGCATGTGCTTTAGACATGTCCTGAATCAGAGCGTCAGCACTTTGCAAATGGGGCTTCAGCGTTCCATCTGCTTTTTCTGCCGGAGACCTCATACACACTGGCAGCATCCCTTTTCCAAACGGGCTCACCCAAACTAGCACCCAAAGATGCTTTTTTACAAATCCAAGTAAAAGAAAAGGCTATTGATAATTACAGCCTTTGCACACACCTATACCTCAGGAAGGCTGATGATACATGCCAACAGATCCACATTTTACCTGTCAGTCCTCCAATCGAAACAGAAGACTTACACCCGCCAGCATGCTGGATTTTGGCTGGTGCCACACTACCATCCTGCCTGACATCAACATCATTTCTAGGTCTGTTGGGTAAGCTTATACATTCCCATATGGGAACAAAGGTTTCACATACATAAGTAGCAGGTCTTCTTATGTATGTGACATGCAGCCTTGCAAAAGTCTCCTTGCCCATTCAGTATGGGGGTGGGTTTTCATCTGATAATCGAGTTAAATACCATTCATTTTCTCATTGTCTTCCGTTGTTATAGTTAATGGCAGAGCGGTAGATTTCATGCCCTGACTGGCCAGTTTTAATAGCATTTTTTAGGCTGGTATGTATGTAGACTATACTATAGGAAAGTGGCCAGATTCCTATTAGTTCATAAACAGGAGCTATGCTGGTATGCAATCTCAGAGAAGTCCAATATGTAAAACATATGCTATTCATATAGCATTCACATGTGTTACACATATTTTTTCTTCCACGTGGCAATGAAGTTAACAGGGGAAACTGTAGTGATTAAAGGGGCCTGATCCAACTTACACTGAAGTCAATGAAAAGACTCCCATTGATTTTCTAAGAGGGACCAATGGGAATACTTTCCGGCCCGGTCAAACAAACACCCAACCCACTGAGATCCTCAGTTTGCCTATGTTATAGCTCCTTACTCCTTGCAAAGGCTTCTCATTAATCTTAATATCCATCACAAATACCTCTAAGTAATTATATACATCAGTCAATTCCAAACCCCCATCCACTTCAAGACACTTCCCATAATAGTACAGGGACCCCAAACAAACTGTCTGGAAAGAGGTGAACTGGAGATGGAAAAAATAATGTTTGGAAAAGCACTGGGCTCCTCTGCACTGGCGGTAAAAGCAAACCCGCTCCTCCCCTTCCAGCATGGAGAAAAGGCAAGGAAATCAAAGGACAGGCCTATGATGGGGAAACAATGTCTTGCTCTGATTTCTCTCTTTCTTCCCCTTTCAATACTCCCCAAGTCAAGCAACCAGTATGTGCTCTTCAGACAGATCAGAACTGGCACATGTTCAGCTGTCCAAATCTGGCACACAGGTGCTTCCTCTGCTATTAGGCAGTTATGAAACCTGCTGTCAGGGTGTTTTGGTTTATGGCAGGGGGAGATAGATTATTGGGGAGGGGGGTGTCTTTTTCTTTAAATGGTGAAGGAACCACCTACAGATGTTTCTCGGGAGATTGACAGTAGTTCCCACACTTTGCACAAACAGAGACATTCTTGTTCTGTACATTTGGTCTCTCGCCCCTAGAGCGGAGGTGAGTAAACTCCATGAAAGGTCCTGAAAAGTGAGAATAAGATCCTGAAGCGGAGGGTTATTCTCTGAAGGTGAGATTTTCAAAGCTGCCTGAAGGGATCTGGATTAACTACAATGGAAACTGTGCATCCAGATCCCTTAGATAGCTTTGAAAAATCTCAGGGCAAGTCGTTAGAGTTTACCCTTCCACGGGCTAGATCCCACTCCCACCCTGCACGCCTAGTTCTACTCAGAATCCTCTAGAGAAAGCAAGACCCCCATAGAATTCCTATTGGTATTCTTGCAGTTACCCACACAAAGAAGACCCTTTTCAAAACAATTGCTCCAAACTTGATCTTTCTGATTTTCCAATTCAACTGCTTTACTGACCGCAGATTGGTATTCCGGATCACCTTATTAATATAAGGTTATTAAAAAACAGGTATGAGTACGACAAGTTTACACAATGCTTTACAAAACTGGAGTGAGACCTCTTTTCTGCTCTGAAGAATCTGCAGTCTCAGATAGATGGGGAAAGCAGGGACAAGACAAGATGTAATACACTTGTGAATATTAACTGAATATTCTCTAGAAGAGAATAGCCTTCTACTGCTGCCAACTAATGGAGTTACTCCTTTTTGCTCAAGTGGCAGACGTCTGTGCTTTGGTGCTCAATGTCCCAGGTGCTGAGAACCCATGGTAGGGATCATTACAAAGGCATGGGAGAACAGTTCAGGTAAAGGAAGGCATAGGGAGGATAGTCAATGAGGCAACCCAAGTACTGAGTTATCCTAGAAGAAGCAAATTTAAGGAGGGACTTCACCTAGGTTGCCAGCTAGAGGGGAAACAGTTTCAAGAGCCAGTGGTAGCATAACTGATGGTACGAAGCTGGGAGCAGGAGCAAGAGAGGAACAACATGGTAGGAATTGGGAACAAGATGGGGAATAGGGGGAAATTAAAGCAGCAGGGTAGATTATGGGGAGACCATACAAGACTTTGAAGAAGAGGACAAAAAAGCATGAATTTGATGCAAGAAGAGAAAGGAAAGGATTTGCTGGGACTCAATGGCGGCGGGGGGTGGGTGGGGGGATTACTGGCTTCCCCTTCCTCCCCTGTCACCCATCTCCATGGCCCATTTAGCCCTTTGCCTCTGAACTGAAACACTAAACAAAAGCCAGGTTTCGTAACACAAAGTCAAACCATTGGACAGAAAATGAAGGGGGGAGGGGGGAATTTCCACAGAAAATTTGAAGTTTTTGTCAAAACCAACAACTTCTTCAGGTTTCAGCTGAAAATTCTGGGTTTTTCCAACTTTCTTTTCTCATGAAAAGAATCAAAAATTTTCAAGGAAAGTAGACACTATCGGGGGGGGACGGGACGACAATTTTCCACGAAAAACTAGTGTTGATTAAAATTTTCGACCAGTTCTTCCTTTAAGAGCCTAACATACATATCAGATGTTAAGTACAGCCAAGTGATTTAAAGTTATCGAGTCATTTGATATGAAGCCAGAATGCACTAGCCGGGAAAAGTGCAAAAGGAAGGACGTTGCTTTGTGCTATTGCCCCAAATTCTTCTTACCTGTCTTCAGTTAACCTCATTAGAGTTGAGCCTCTAGTTGAGAAAACAATGAATGACATCCTCAGCTGGGGGCTGGAGAAGGAGAACAGACAGAAATGAGAGTGAATGATTTGCAATCCATTTCTCCATTCATTTACCTAGTCAATATTTCTCCTCTCTCTTGCTTTACTCTTCTGGCTCCTCGCAATGACTCTTCACTGTGCCACGGCTCCCCTCCCACCCTTTCTCTGTCTTGTATTCTTGTAAGATCTTCGGGGCAGGGACTCTCTCTCACTAGATGTATGTACAGCGCCTAGCACAAAGGGGGTGCGATCTTGGTTGGGACCTGTGACTGCTACCATAATAATAATGTAATCATAAGAAGATGAAGGCCTAAACAGAGACGGCTGGAATCAGCAGATGGGAGCCTTATGAAGTCTCATTCCTCCTTGCAAAACCATGGAAATTCCTAAGCAGTTCCCTCTAGAAGTGAATGCCATTCCTCTTTGCATAATTTCCACAATGAGGTTATGCCACAGAAGCAAGTTTGTACACTTCAGTGTCCCCTTACCACTATGTGGAGGAGGGAGGAGATTTGCTTGTGTCTTTTCACTTCTCACATTGGACTCGTGACCCACAGGCTCTCCCCACAGCTACTGCAACATTCAAGGGGTTTGGAAAGACATTGCTCCAGATCGCTTTCTGCAAAGACAAACTCCACTCCCCTTCTTCCACCGCATGGCAGCTGAGAGCCTTAGAGGTAGCTTTACCCTCCCCATGGTACCTCCACAGGATGGTATACTCTGGCCCATAGAAATTAGAGATAGAAGTGATTTATTTGCTTATCTAGCCCATCTTCTGGGGCTCAGTGAATTTGCAACAATTGCTGCTCACCTCTGGAGTAATACCATTGAAATCAATGGAGCATCTTGCATAAAAAAAGCAAATAGGACTCAATCCCTTAAAGTGACCGAGGGTAGAACTGTCAGCTGGTATGAATCAGTATACATCCTTATGTACCACATGGGATCTGACCCTGAGTTCGCAGCTCACATCACCCAGTTGGGTTTATCTGCAAAACCAGCATTTCTTACCTTATGAACTTGTGGGCAAGATGTTCTACAAAAAAATAGATTTCATTCCAGTGGTGCAGGACGCTTCCTGACCTGGGAAAACAATCATTGCAGGAAATATTAGTTTAATTTCATATAGTTAGGCCACGGCTTTATTATTTCCCAGCCTAATGTATTGTTATACATCTGTTTATCTCATCATTTCTTTTACAACTAAAATTACACCTAAACTTCTTCAACCAAAACTCCTTTTTTGGTGTTTCCTTAAAGTGGGGTTAAGGGGAGGTGGGGTGGAAATCGCATCATATCTCAGACACAACTTTGAAACGCGAAGCATATAATTTATACTGAAGTTGAGCATTTGAGGCTGCTTCTTGACAAGAATATATGGCAGCTCTGTTAGACCTTTAACTTGGCAGTAAGCAAATAACCCAGGGTTAGTGCTGATCTATTTCACTGTCAAGTAAAATATTTTGGGTGGATTCCACTGGCTTACTCCACTTCCACTTACTTCCACTGGCTTACTTGTGTCATTGTGCCTAGCTTTCAGCTTGAGTGCATTTGGGGAACATAATGCATTTGGAAGGAGGGAAAGATTCCTAAATCTAAACCACTGTTTCCATTGTGCTGGTGACAATGAGAGGTAAAATATCTTAGACCTATAATTCAGCCATAACTGGTTTATTCTCTAGCATTGTGGTAAAAACCTGTAACACACTGCTGGGATACTCAGAGCTTTGGGCCACAGAGTTATCTATCCACCTCAGCAAGAGTGAGTTTTGCTGGAGATTAGACTGTCTGTCAGCTCCCTGCCATACCAGTCTGTCTTCTTCACCAGAAGACTCCTCAAGGCTCTCCTGGCCTAAACCTTACCAAGCAGGTGGCAATCAGTGAATGCCAGCACCCAAGCTCCTCAGAGATTTTTTTTGCAATGCACAGCCCCCGCTGCTGTACATTGACAACAGATAAGTGCTCTGTTAAAGAGCCTGTACATCACAGCTTATTAATTTAACAGGGGTAAATACACCCTTCCCTTCAAACACAGCACAGAATTAGTTTATAGTAAAAGTAAATTGAGTTTATTAACAAAAGAGCATGGATTAAGTGATACCAAGTAAAAGAGATAAAGGTAGAGATGGCTGCAAGCAAACAAAAATGAAAACACACATCCAAAAGTCTAAAAATTGAGCTAGCAAGATACGGTCTTTGTTCAAGATGGTTTCTTCTCACCCAGTCTCCTTTCCAGCTTTTTTACTGGCCAGGACCCACCACAGAGATCAAATCACTTTGTTTCTTTGTCTCTGAAGATGAAGGATAAAGATGGAGTCTCTCTTTGCTCCTTATAGTCCCAAAGAGGCTGCCTTTTTCTTACAAGTCAAGAAGGCCTCCTGGCCTTCTGTCTCTCTCCGGGGTACAGGAGCCATGTTAATTCTCTGTCTCGTGAGTTCAGGAGCAGGATAACCCCCAGTGGTTTAGTCTGAAAGCTTTGGTTACAGCTAACATGTAAACTGAGGTAAAGCCACTTTCCTTTATCTAGGGTAGACCTGTTTGTCACCTTTACCTACACTAGACTGTCTTGTCTTAAATATGTCCTACTAACATCATACAGAGGGAATTCACAACTTCACATATAATATTAATACATGCATTTTACAGTAATATTAATAACCAGCATGTTATTAGCTTTGATATCATACTTCACAGGACCTATTTCATCAAGATATTATTGCAGTAGTGGGTGGGGTGCGAATATAGGGGTGCCTAGGGTCACACTGATTGGGCCTTAATCCTGCTCCCAGTGAGTTCACAGGGAGATTTGTCATTGATTTTAACTGGATTGGAACTGAGCCAGGAGTTTTCCTTTTTACATTGATAAACAGCAAAAAAGCGAGGTTACTAGAGAATCTATGCAGCAAGTCTGTTTATCAGTCTATGCATAGATTTGTGCAACCCTCACTAACACTGGTGAGCACTGACACAAGTACTCTCCTTGAGTTTACATTGTTTCAGCCTGCTCGGTTGGATTTTTCTTTATTCTGCCGTTACAGAGTCTTATAACAGAAAGAGCAACAATATTCCTGTTAAAGGCTGAGTTGAATATCATCCAAGAGACTAGAAATGTGGAGGTTTGGGACTGGGCGTGGATAAGCTTGTGAAAAAAAGGTAAATGTATCTAACATTTCTCTGTTATGTCTCCTCTCTGGGAAACCAGACTGAGAGCCATAAATGAAATCATCACAACATGCAGAAGCTGGTGCATACAAGTCCGGCCTGGCTGTTAATGACGTGACATCACTTCCCTGACTAAGTGCAATGCAAAGCCAAGCCACAGTGTATGGATTATTCATAGATTTGTTTCATTTTTGTTCACAGCAAGTCAGTAAAAACCTGATTTACTTTCTTGTACTGAGACCCCGAACCATAGCTCTGCTACATGGCTTTGTGCGCTCTTCAGTTTAGTCAATGACACTGCAGTGCTTTCAGGCTTGCATGTAAATTCATAGTTTCAGATGAAACTTGATCATGGGCCCTCTTTCTGCTCTCAATGAAATCACTGGGAGTTTTCCCATTGACTTCCGTGAGATCAGAATTTGGACCCTAATAATAATACCTAGCTCCAATACAATACTTTTCATTGGTACATATCAAAACACTTTACAAAAAAAGGGGGGGTAATTTACAGATGGGGAAACTGAGGCATAGAGAGGCAAAGTGACTTGACCAAGGTCATACAACAGGCCAGTGGCACAGCCAGGAATTGAACCCAGCTCTCCCAAGTCCCAGTTCAGTGCTCTTTCCACTAGGCAACACTCCCTCTCTCTACCAGAATCATCATCTACTGACCATTGTTGCAATCCGGTATTCCTGTGTTCCTATTAGAAGCCTCTGAACTAAACTGGTTTTCACAATTTTTTTCTTAAACACAGTGAGGCAGCTGAAAATGAGAAACAGACACAGAGCCCATACGGTATGTAGGTCGTTATATAAAATGGTGCCATTTTCCATGGCTCAGAGAAGTCCTGGGGTGGTTGTTCTTTTTTTTTTTTTTTAAGCACAGCATTAGCCAGAACTGAGCTTAAAACCCAGTTGCTTGAGCCAGTTGTATGCCAGCTGCCAGCAAACTACATTCGCTGTTTAAATGTTTGCCTTTGTGATTGTTGTTCCACTGGACTTGGTTTTAAGCGGTTTTGGAAAAGGCAGTTTTCTCAGTTACGCACTGCTTTTTAAATTCCCCACATAAGCTGCAGTTTCAATTTCACCCTCCCCCCATCCCTTTGGAACAAGAATCCAAACATCTAAAATTACAGCTCTTCTTTTTCCATGAAACCTTCCCACACATACATTCACACACAGGGGAAGAACAGCACAAGGTCCAAGACCAGCAGAGATTTCACATGTGGGTTTAGCAGAGCTTTTTATCCTTCTCTCTATGATGATATTTATAAAAACAACTCACTTGCCCCCTGCAAAAAGAGCCAGATTCTCATCTCAGGTAGGGAAGCGTTAATCCAGAGTCAATCCATTGTCTTCAGCAGAGTTACACCACTGTGAGGTCAGAACTGGTTCCCCAAAATTAAATCTTTTGCATATAACTGACCGCATGCCATTGCCTCTGGTATAGGGCTTCTCAATGGGGGGAGGGTGGGTGCCCCCTGCCCTACTGGGGTAACAAACACATATTAGGGAGTCTAGTTACTGCTGAAAGGGAGAGGGGTCCCTGCTAGATGGGAAAGGGGTGCTGCATGTATGCGTGTGGCGTCACTATATGGAAAATGTAGTGAATGCTCATTTTACTCCATCATCCTTCTTCTTATACAGTCATTTCTACTTTCAAACCTCTTTACAAGCTCCAAGTAACTAATTGTCATGACACCTCTTGTCTGATAGGTAAGGATTGTTATGCCCATTTTTATAGATGTGGGAAAGACATGGGGATGTTAAGTGACTTGCTTGAAGCCTGAGAGAGAGAGAGACAGAGAGCAGGTATCCAAACTGGGACTGGAGACCAGTAGTTGCTGGTTTCCCAACCTGTTCTCAGACATTTGACTTATCAAAAAATTCTTTATCTAATGGTAGTAGCAGATCTCTTACCCTCTCTCCGGGCCCTCATTAACTTACACACACAAAGCCAGTACATTACATGGTGCTAGCAAACTCCAATCAAGAGCTATTATACTGTGCATGCATTGAAGAGCTTGTTAATGCTGAACCCACAGTCCCAGACACTAGTACCAAATACTGTAGTTCCACCTTCCTGTATATTATCCAATAGTGTGGCTTCTGGGACTGTGGGTTGCCCAAATGACCCAGTGGAACTGTTTGTTATTGGTATGCTCTCTTCAGCCAGGCAAACTGGCATCACAACTGTGTCTACAGATGCAACAGCAGCAGCCTCACCAGTGAGAAGATTTTCAGGTCTCCTTCCTGTACATATTGTTCTGTTGTTTGGTTCTCATTTCTGAGCTGTGGTTAGAGCCGGGGACTCAGAGGCCGGTCTCCCAAGTTCTAGTCCAGGTGCTCACAACCGAGGCCAGATTGTCCAGGGAGCTCAGCTCCCATCCAAGCCACTAAAGAAAGATCTGATTTTCCAAAAGCAACCCTCATTGTGGGGCACTTGCTGCCTGATTGGCAACAGAGCTCAGCACCTAAAGGCACACCCAGAGCTCTTTTGAAAACCTGGCTACTTATTTTGGCACTTAAACAGGACCTGAGCTCATATGAAAATCTAACCACTTAAGTTCTCCATGCCTCCATTTAAAATGGAGATGGGGATGATCACCGGGGCATTGCAAACCTTAATTCATTAATACACATAAAGAGCAGCAATATCTGCAGATGAAAGGCATAGGCCAAGTATTATTTTGTAATGACAATGAAGCCTCTTTGACTATCAACTTCTCAGCGTATGTCTACGCTGCAATTAAAACCCTACAGCTGGCCAATGCCAGCTGACTCAGGTTCGCAGGGCTTGGACTAGGGGCCGTTTAATTGCAGTGTAGACATTCGGGTTCAGGCTGGATCCTGAGCTATAAGACCCTGTGAGGTGGGAGGGTCCCAGAGCTCGGGCTGAAACAGATAAACATCCCCAAAGTCCCAGCCAGCTGGTACGGGCCAGCCCTGGGTGTCTACTTGCAGCGTAGACATACCCTCAGTTATTCAGCCACCCCTGCTTTCCGTTCTTCCTCTTCTCAGCGCTTCTTCATCCTGACATTTAGCCACGGCAAGTCCTACCCTAACAGCTGCATCAGACATGGTTTTATTCGGAGCTGCTTACTTGGCATTGTTTGTCACTTGCTCTTTATCCTCAAAAAAACTCTCAAAAGACAGCAAAATCTGGAATTCAAAGGCTCTCCTTTAGACAAAAGGTCAAATCCTTCAATCCCTGCTTGCGATCTCATCTTGCTCATGCTGAAGGCGATATGACTTTTGCCATTAACTTCAATGGAAGGAGTACCGAGCCTCTTTATTATTATTCTTGCTCTGTGGGGGTGGGGGAAATCTCATTGACATCAATGGAAGCTTTGCCTGAGTAAAGACCCGATGTCTCTGAAAGGATCCCTCGAATCTAATAAAAGAACACAGGAATAGCCAGAGCAGTGAGTGGTTTTGGCTTTTGCTTCAGAAACATACGTCAAACTAGGAAGGGTTCACAAGATCTGTGTCCCATTTAGCTGATCCCCCCCAGACTTTCAGGAGGTTCAGATATTTGGTTCCAGTTTCACTCATATCAAATAGAGAAGAGCGTGGTTTTGCTCTTGCAAGCTCAAAACCTGGTGCAGTTTGGATCCATGTCTCAAATTTAACCAGTGGGCAGTCATGAAAAAAATAACAAACCCCAAACCCAACAACTGTTATAATCAACCATAACAGCACAAAATGCTATAGCTTACGATCACATTACTAGCAGTCTTTTGCACCATTGCTGCAAAATGCTATAATAATTTTTAAGTACCAATCAGTAAGTTGTCTGAATGGGATAAGCATTTCTATAAAGCCTAACTGTATAAAACAAAACATCTGAATTTGTTATGTTTATAACTGTAGATCTAGCAAGAAGAACAAAATGATCAACCAGCCAACATGATGCAACCTTATGGCTTGTACAGTATGTGTGCAGAACAGCTAAGAAATATCATCATGAGAGTGCCAGGAACGCTCTTTACTGCAGAAAAAATGCATACTTGGAGTAGACTTAAACCATTATGCCTGTAGCAAGTAGGTAAATTCCACTATCAGTGACAACAGCATTTGGTAAATCCAAATGAAGTCCATGGGAGGCTAGAAGATTTACACTGGTATAAATGAGTACCAGATCTGGCTCAGAGTTTCTATCATTGCTCAGTAATGCCCTGATTCAGGAAAGCAATTCAGCATGTTCTTTAGTCCAATGGACTTTACTATTTAAAAGTATGCTTAAAGTTAAATATGTGCTGGAGTGTTTTCCTGAATTGGGGCCAAATTATTATTCATGCTCTTTACGTCAACGTCACCCTGCCATACACAGTGTCCAATTCCAATGACACTTGTTTACACTTCCAATGACACTTGTTTACACTTCCACTGGTTTTCCAATGATGCCAGTGGAGTTACACCAGTGTATGTGAGAACAGAATCAGGCCCATGGACTTCATGCAATCAGGGGCCCCTTTTGGCCTTGGAATCTATGAATCTAAGCTCATATCTACTTGTATGTATATGCCCACAGCGGACAAAACAAAATAAAGAAAGGTGCTTGGTTTAGAGATTGATGGAGGTCAGATTCTTCTCTCAGTTATGCCCGTGCAAGTTTGGAGTCACTCCACTTCATTCCATGGCTGTCAATGAGAACTGAATTTGGCCCAGGAAATTTTGTTGCAGCATCTTACTGCGCTCTTTAGAAATCAGTATGGTTTATTGGAAGAGCCAGCCGCTTCATTCCATCTTCCCAAGTATTGCATGAGACATTTGGAAAAAGCCAACAGGCTTGGACATACCCCATCACTGTTAGCAAAGTGATTTAACTCTATTGTTTAAGTTGCACTTAACACGAGGCCACTCACTAATAAAGACCAGCCATTAAATATTGTGTGATCTGTGTGATCCGGGCTTGCTCGAGTGCAACTAGAACAGAGTTCAGTCCTTATGACTCAATGCAGTCCAAGTCGAAGAGGACAAGAATTCCACTGAAGTCAGTTCACCTGTGATTATGTCACAGCTGCCATCATGTTTGACATCAGGAATTGAACTGCAGGTCTCCAGAGCTAACTGCAAATGTCTTTACAGTTTGAGTCAAAGAATCAGGCTCATTAGTAGTGAATCAGTTACAATCCCTGATCCTTTGTAGACCAGGCAACAGACACTACCAATCCCTGGCACACCCACACCTTGAATACTGCCTGCAGTTCTGGTTGCCCCAGCTCTAAAAAAGATATATTAGAATGGGAAAACATACAGAGAAGGGCAACAAAAATGATTAAGGGCATGGAACAGCTTCCATATGAGATGAGATTACAAAGCCTGGGACTTCTCAGCTTGAAAAAAGAGACAATTAAGGGGGGATGTGACAGAGATGTCTAAAGTCATGAATGATTTGGAGAATGTGAATAAGGAAGTGTTATTTACTCTTCACATAACACAAGAACCAGGGGCCACCCGGCGAAATTAATAGGCAGCAGGTTTAAAACAAACAAACAGAAGTACTTCTTCACACAATGCAGTCTGTGGAACTAGTTGCCAGGGGATGTTGTGAAGGACAAAACTATAATGAAGGTCAAAAAAGAACTAGGTAAGTTCACAGAGGATAGGTCTGTCATGTGGCTATTAGCCAAGATAGTCAGAGATAGAACCCCATACTTTGGGTGTCCCTAGCCTCTGTTTGCCAGAAGCTGGGGGTGGATAACAGAGATGGATCACTTGATGATGACCTGTTTTGTTCATTCCCTCTGAAGCACCTGGCATTGGCCACTGTTGGAAGACAGGATACTGGACTAGGTGGACCATTGGTCAGTAGGGCCATACTTATGTTACATTTATCCACAGAACAGGTACAGAGACAGCTGAACTACAAGCTTCTCCACAGTCCTGACAACACACCTTACACCTCATGTAAAAGAAACACACCTAATGGGGAGCAAGCAGGAAGCTCAGCCTATATGCCTTGGTCACCCTAGTGAGACAACCAACAGCTGTGCCAACTGTGTGTGGTAGACACCAGACCATTACAAACTGGATTGAGACCTTTCACAATGGTCACCAGCCATCAGACAGTAAAAAAGCTTTTGTCTCAAGTGACCTGGGACAGATTTGGACTGGTTCCGTAGAGGCAAAAGTGTCTTCATTCCACAGAGCCTGTATCTCTGGTGACTAAAACAGCTAGAATAATACTCTCTGTTCCAGAAAGTTCTGTGGCTGGTTTTTGCTAAAGCTTTGGTTTCTCCCATGGGAAGAATCACCCCCCTCCCCACAGGAAGGGGTTCCTGGAGGACAGTCTTGTCTCTTGTGTGATGTCAAATGCTTCTTATTTTTGTCTGCTTCCCGTCACTTGGGGAGCTCCATTTCCCCCTTTACTTATACTAGTGCAAATGAGGAGTTACAGGAGTTATTTAAGTCAACGGAGTTACACCAAGTAACACTAGTATAAGGGAAAGAAAGATCTAGCCCTTTATTTGTTAAATGTACTTTTAACGGTGGGAGTTCATTTCAATGCGGTTTGTTAAAAATAGAATAACTGGCTGGATGGACAATGAAAGGATTACAGGAAATGGCTCAGATTACTTGCCTCCCTTCACCGCTGTTCTATTACTGCCTGATTTTTCATCTGGCTCATGCCAATTTTTGCATGCGCACACCTGTTTGCATTGTGACAAAGTGCCTCCTCTACCTTGGTGGGTCTTGCACTTATTGGCGGATTTGCTCACCTTGGAGCTTCACAGCAGCCCTCAGTTTGGCCGTTTTCATGAACCCACAGTCCAGGTCGACTCCTCCTGCGTCTGACCAGGAGTTGGGAGGATTTGGGGGGACCCCGGGCCCGCCCTCTACTCCGGGTTCCAGCCCAGGGCCCTGTGGAATGCAGCTGTCTAGAGTGCCTCCTGGAACAGCTGTGTGACAGCTACAACTCCCTGGGCTACTTCCCCATGGCCTTCTCCCAACACCTTCTTTATCCTCACCATAGGACCTCCCTTCTGGTGTCTGATAATGCTTGTACACTCCTCAGTCCTCCAACAGTCTGCGTTCTCACTCTCAGCTCCTAGCACCTCTTGCTCCCAGCTCCTTACCCGCACACCACAAACTGAAGTGAGCTCCTTTTTAAAACCCAGGTGTCCTGATCAGCCTGCCTTAATTGATTCTAGCAGCTTCTTGATTGGCTGCAGGTGTTCTAATCAGTCTGTCTGTCTTAATTGTCTCCAGAAGGTTCCTGATTGTTCTGGAACCTTTCTTGTTATCTTACCCAGGGAAAAGGGACCTACTTAACCTGGGGCTAATATATCTGCCTTCTATTACTCTCCTGTAGCCATCTGGCCCGACCCTGTCACAGCATGCATTCACCGACAAATCAGTTTCATGCATTTGTTTGTGTGGGGGGGGGGGATGTAAAATGCCTGCTGTTCTGAGAATCCCTTTGAAAATAAGGCCTTTAACCTTGGGCTTGTAAATGACACAGAAAATATTAGTGCCAGCTTTTATTATTTACCTCTCTAATTGCCAGTGTTCAAGTGGCTGGTGCCCAGGTAGCCTGGTGCTGGACATATTGTAAATAGATGCATTTGTCAATCATATGCTGCAAAACTTTTCTAGGTTTGTTAGATAACAGTGAATGGCACAAACCAACAGAAAGAATGGTCTGGCCTATCATGCTGACCAATATCTTCTCATTGTTTCCTTGTGCTCCCCTAGCTGCCTGTAGCCTCCTGTTGTCTCTTATCTTAGACTTAGATTGTAAGCTGTTTGGAGCAGGGAGCATCTTTTTGTTGTGTTTGTACAGCACCTAGCACAATGGCCCACGACTGAGTCTCCTAGGCATTACTGCAATTCAAATAATAAAAAGGTGATGTGCCACAAGAATTCAGCTCTCCCAACAACTAATTCACACAAACATCCAAAACTACACCCAGCTTCTTTATTTCCATAACACTCTGGTCCAACATAATGAGATACCAGGAGAAATTTCTTCATGAGTTCCACTAAAGCATGATCTAATTAATTAATCCAAAAGGAAATACAGTACAATCTAAAAATACCAGTGTTAAAGAACATTAGCCCCCTCTAACTGCACCGAGCAGCAATGCAGTTTATGCTGTATATTCAAAAATATCTGCCTCCGGGTACATTTTGCCAATAACCCCATAAAACCAGGGATGAAAAGAAGTTCCTGTTACTTGCACACATCTGTGGAAAACATTCTGAAGTCAGAGAAATCTCTGATTGGTTGAGCATGTTGTCAAACAGTAAACCAGCCAGTCCAAAAATTCCCTTTTTTTCTATCCAAATAGTTGTTCTCACTGATGGTACCTGTTGGAATGAGCACTGCATACTATATGGTGATAGTATGTACTTGCAGGGCTGGGATAACTTCATATTTCTTACCTAGGAAACCCCTCTCAACAACGAAACCAGAAGAAAAGGTATAGATTGAGATTGTCAAAAAAAGTCTCGGGGATTTAAACCCAGGTCCTGTATTAAAACTAATGGAATATCTGGATATAAATACCCTAAAGCAGCTTTAAAAACTTCAGCTCAGGTGATTACAGGGCTCAGACCCCATTGGCAATGAACATCTCAGGCAATATTGAAGGTCCTGATTTCAGATATTGATCTTTTTCGCTGCAGAAGTACAAATATCAGGATTAAAATAAACCACGATGGAAAGTCATTTGTTTCTCTCACTGGACCAAAGCTTGAGTTCCTAATGCAAAGGACTCAACTTTCTCAGGCAATATTACAAGTGGCTACATCCTAGGTGGTTCTCAGCATCCAGAATATCCACTGATGTCTCAGGAGAGTGCCCTTTGAAATCAACAGGAGTTTTGACTAAGTGAATTCGAACCCAACACTCAGATCTGTAACCTAAGGGATCTTTGACTCCTCTCTTGCGCTGCACATCCAGACTGTATCCAGATGTTGCTGCTTCTTCTGTAACATTTCTAAGATCAATTCTTTGCGTGCTGTTCAGAGAGTCAAAACTCTTATCCAAGCCTTCCTCATCTCCTGTCTTGATTATCATAAACAACTCTTCTCTAGCATACAGGACATCCCATTGTACCCCTTCGGTGCACACAAAACCCAGCTAATAAGGTTGTCTTTTTTTCCTGTCATTCTAACCACCTTCGAGAGCCTAATCCAAAACCCACTGGGAATCTTTCCATTGACTTCAAATCTCTCCATTGTCTCCCTCTTTTTCAACACAAATTCAAGCTTGAACTTGGTTCCTTGTTCAAGCTTCATTCATCTTCAAGACCCTTCACAACTTTTCCTTCTGTCTTATTTCCCCTATTTCAACCTGGATCCTCTTCTCCATTGGTAGTGATAACGGTCATCTGCCTGTTTGCTTGCGTCCCACCTGGACCTTCTTCCACAGTGCCCCTTATGCATGGAATGCCACCCCTCATCTCTTCTGTGCTACCCTCTTCACCTTTAAATCTCTTCTTGAGACCGGTTTCTGCAAGATGCCTATAAGAAATCCAGCACTGGCAATTGATGAGTCTCATGATATTCGGTGTTTTACTTAGATACAAGTGAATACAGGAGCACCTCAGCTGTGTTGTTGTTTGTTAAATAATTTTCCAGACCTCCTGGTTACAGAGAAAAGTTTGAAAATGTGACCTGATTAGAACTCTAAAGGCTCAAACACCAGAAGAAACGTGTAAGAGTTTGTAGGATTGGGGCTTTAGATTGTAAACTCAACTAAGAAAAAATTGATTGGACATTTATATAGAGATCATGAATATTCTGAGTGTTCATAATTATCATCATCATCATTTTGGAAGGGATATTAAACTTCAGATCACCAGCCCATCTCTAACTACCAGAGATCAGGATGAGACGTAATGCAAGGGGGTAGATTATCCCACATCTGCTACCGTGGGGTTCTCACTTCTTCCTCTACCGCATCTGTTGTTGGTCACTGGCAGAGACAGGAGACTAGGTCTGCCAATTCCTTGCTTTCTTAACTCTTCAAGGCAGGAAGCATGTTTTCATGTGGGTTTGTACAACGTCCAGAACAATGAAGAACAGTTCCTGATTGTACTTCTAAGTGCACCCGGATGTGAATAGCAATGAGATCAGGATCTGCTTCACTGTCTTCATTTGGATCTGCCTTAAAAATAATTAAAGCCCCACTGATAAAGGACCCTTATCAGGAACGGGAAAGAGTTTCATTCTGAGACATGGAATGTTAATTTTGATGATGGAAGAGATCCATTAAAATATTAAGCAACCTACTTTCAAGGATGAAAGAAATAATATTAAAAAAAATAAACACAGCCCTGGAAGTCAAGCAATGCTGGAGCCCTCTCCTGACTCCTCTGCCTCAGTGCCTAATTCGATTTATTTCAGAGTAGCAGCCGTGTTAGTCTGTATCCGCAAAAAGAAAAGGAGGACGTGTGGCACCTTAGAGACTAACCCATTTATTTGAGCAGAAGCTTAGATTTAGTATCCATTTAAATCCATGTCGTGCCCTTTAACCATGCTACTTGTACAACATGGCATGGCTGTTGTTGGTACTGCATGCAGAATCTCATGTCAGAACCCCGACTGGCTCTCAGAGCTTCCCTCAGGCTACAGCAAAAAAAAAATATTTACAATAAGCATTGAAAAAAAAGGCCATTGCAGACTATACTCAGAATCTGCGCCATCATGCCTTGTCCTTACGCAGGGGGCTCTGCATTATTGTTATGGAGTCCCGGCTACTCACTTGATACACTGTTCAACTGAACGTGTTTCCCCAGACCATGTACAAGAGAAGCATCCAGGCTGCAGACAGAATGGTCTGAAACCCTGCATGCAAATTGACCATTTCACATGGTGGCCAGAGGGACACAGAGAGCCAATCGTTCAACCGATCAAGAATAATCCCAGTATTCCCCTTCTGTCTTTATGCCCCAGAATGATAACATGAGAGTAGGAAACTGATTGACTGCCTAAGACATGTGGGGTGACCCTGCTAGGGAATCACTGAGGCCAGTTGTTATTCCCCCATGCATCCTAAGATAGTGTGTAATGGTTTCCTATAATTTTGGTAGCGATGGATACTTGGTGAAAGCCCATCCTTCTGAGATCTCCCAGCCCCCTTCCCCACCCCCCACCCCCACAGGGCCACATGACCTTGTGTTGCTAAACCCTGTCCAGAAGCTGAACAAGAACGACCCTGCGATCACCAGGATGAAGAAAAGATGCCATTTTAAAAGGTGCCCTCCCAATGCCAAACAAAACGACGCCTAGACACCGCTGTCAGGGTAACGTGTTAACTGAGGAGTAGACCGTGGGTTCACCAGGTACACCACAGATCACTGCTCAGCCACGCAAACATATATGGGCAATTAACCTGATAGGATGAGAACAGGCAGCATACGAACATGGGGTCAAATTCAGACCCATTGTGCCTGACAGCAACTCCACAGAAGTTGATGGAATTGCATCCACTTATATCAGGGCTGATGGGGACCAGATAACCCATTTTTTGCAAAACATAAAGAAGGTATAAAGGAGGTGGTAGCTTTGGTCATTTCTTGCTACTCTCTATCTAAGGTGTTTGGATGGCCCACTCCTGCAGAGTGCTGAGCACCCTTTGTGAGGTGCTGATCACACCCATCTCCCCAGAGGTGCTCAGTTTCTTGCAAGATCAGGTCCACAGAGCATCCAACATGGTAGTATATAAGCACTGTGAACCTGCTCCAAAGCCCATGGACATTTTTCAGTGGGTTTTGAATCAGGCCCTATCTGTGACCCTTTCTACATTAAAGAATTTCGCATCAGCGAAAAACCCAAATGTAGAGAAGCTGCACCAGTGCAAAATGAGGCTTACAGAAGAGTAACATGAACCAGAGATATACATGTACTGGTGCAGCATTTCTACCTTTGGGGTTTCTACTGGCTGAGCAAATTTTCACTTTTTCACCCAAGTTCACAATCCTCTGAGCAAGTCTAGCAGGTTACGCTTTTTGTGTCATAAGAGGATGCCTTCGATTTAGATGAATGTCGATGAAAATTAAACTAACTCAGAGGTATAACAAAGCATATCTTCATAGAGGGGAAAAACCTCCAGCCACCTCAACTTTAACTTTAGGGGAAACTTAGTGTATGTAAGTAATCTGCAATAGAAAACATACTCAACTTTTTTTTTTAAAGCATTGCTATGAAATCTGGTGATAAAAGGAACTATTCCAAATGGCAGAACTGAGTGACCAAAGTAATAAAAAGCTGTAGGTCGGAAGAACTTTTTTGTTGGATGAAGTAAAATGAAAATAAATCACTTTTCCCATGAGTATTCAACATTCTGGTTTTCCTAAATAGCCAGTGTATTTACCTTTTTTTAAAATCAAGTATCTTGCTGCATAACTAACTGTAATTCAGAATGGGCTTTTGTACTAATGGAATCTGGGAGCCACTGCAAAATACAGATGGGGTTAACTAGTTTCTTTTCCACACTTTTTTGGAGAGCTTCCTATCTTTTCGACTTGTATATAGTACAATTTGAAGGCCTTTAAATTACAGCAAGAAGCCACCAATGCAAAAACAATGATGCATCATGTGAGTGGTAAATAACATGAGTAAGCATTTATCCTCACTGTATACTAATGGTTAGTTAAGCAGTAAAAATACGCATTTCATTAACTGGGAACAAAGAAAATCTGACTGAGAGCTGAGAAAAACTGGCCAACTTTAAAAAAATGCCTTAAGAAAGTCTATATATTTTCCATCACAGTGAACAAAATCAGATTTTCTTTGAAACAGAGTATTCATCCCTTAAAGAGCTGTTTTTTGTCAGCGAGTCACTTAAACTGGAACATTTGAATCTAATGGGGAAAATGGTTGAACAGTAACACTTCAGGCAGACTGGTATTTCCTCTGAAAGAGGTGAGCTAAAAATTAATGCCTCTGGTAACATTCCCCAGCCATCTCCTTTTAGAAGTGCCTCAACCTTTGCAGGTCAGAGAAAAAGCAGATATAACCAGGTTTTTCTCCCTCCCTCCCATCCTTCCCCACTGCCAATGTTAAGACACTGTAAAGTATCCACTATAGCATCTACACTAGTCACAATAAGAAAACATTTCAATTCACAAAGCCGGGCAAATCTATGATATATATCATTGCAGAATAACATATTGTAGCTACTGTAGAGGTTACCAAAACAAAAATAAAGCCATAACTGTAGGACCTTTTTCAGGTCCCTTGGAGACATGATGTCTTTTATAAACCCTAAGTCAAACCTCTTTTAAGTGCCAATTGATAAAATTTCCGTGCCTTGGTGAAGGATTCATCTAAAACAAAAACAAACCAACTTACTTGTCTAAAATGAAGTACAAATCAAATCCACCATAACAAGCAGGACCTCCATTCTCTTTATTTCCACCTTGTCCATCACAGGCTAACACAAACATTGCGAAGAAGAGAAATCTGAAGCCGAATCTCAAGACTCTTTGCTTTGCAATGGCCATTGTATCCAGAAAGGGGGAAAAAAATTTCTCTTCTTCCAAAGCTCCCTTATTTCACAGCCTTCTCCAAAAATGCCATTCAGTGCCTTTGAAATGTATATACATATATTTTGCTCCTTAAACTTCACTTGCAGCAATTGTCCTTTGAAATTGCAAGACTTTTTCCCCTTGTTTCCCCTGCAGTTCTGTTTCTTGGTTTCAGATTTCAAGATGCACAATACTGTATTTGGCTTTTTTTATTTAAAGGGACTTCTCCGTCACTCTCTCATGCAGCTCTCTGAAAGCAGTATCATTGTTTTGCTACAGGAGAAACTACTTCCTGACAATTCTTGCTTTGCCCCAGATTTCAGAGAATATGAGAAGGGTTTGGAGTGTTTCCTCTTAATTATTATTGTTATTGTGGGTGGTGGGTTTTGTTTTTTCTTACAAAAGAAAGTTCAGAGAATGCCATCTTGTGGTGAAGTCCTGACGAAACAGACTGGAGCCTCTGAAATGATATTAATTAGAACACTCATGCCCGGAGCTTACAAAGTGCATGGTGCAGCAATTTTGGTTGTATACATGTGATCCTTCTTGCATACGTTCATTCACAGGCACACATGGGACTACTCACTTACATAACATAACACACACACACGTGTTTGGTGTTTGCCATCCATTTAGATAGGGGTCTGAATTCTGCTCTCAGACACATAAGTGTAAATCCAGAGTTACTCTGGACTTACAGCAGCAGTAAATGAGAGTGGAGTTTGGCCCAGTGTATTTTTCTAGTCGTTAAACATGCAGTTTATTTATTAAGCACACTTATCTCCCTACCTAATCAAGGAGGTGCCTTTCCAGAATTTCCCTTAATAAGCTCATTTCAGCACCTGAGGCTACAGCATTTCTCCTGCCTAGCTGATTAGCCAAGAAAACTCAGCAAGGTTCTGTAGTCCCACTCATTCTTTGCTACAAAATGGTTTCTTGGAATCTGCAAAGGCAGTCTGTGGGTTTAGACAGGTGAATCCTCTCTGAGCCCGTCTGTGTTCTTGTATGCTAGGGAAAATTGTCACTGTCAGAGTACAGGGTGCTGAGCCGCCACTGGGAATAGTGAGTGAATCTAGCAACGCAGCAAGGTAACTTATGAACCCCCATCTACCAAATTCCTCTCAAGAATTAGCAAAGCAGCAGCCATGCAGCTGAACCTTGTGGGCTAATTAATCAACCTGGCTGGGCAGCTTCAGGCGTCTGTAATGAGCTCATTAAGGAGAGGGACATAAGGGAGTTTGCCTGGTTTTAAATAAGGGAGATAGGTGGGGTGGAGGAGTATTATGAAGGAACTAAGGTAGCCTGTGGGATTATTACACTTGTGTGTTATGCTATTGTTTAAACATCAGCTAAGCCTGGTTATATCACAGACATTGTAATAGCTTTGCACATCATTAGTAGTAGAGCCAACTCTAAGCGTTCAAAAATCATGAGGTGTGGGTTTTTTGAATAATACCTTGTGGGGCCTTTTTATTTCACCTTGATTTCTAAGCCTTTTAGCTGTGTGGGGACTGGCTTTTAAACTGTTTCTCTGCAGCAAAGAGGGACAGACCCGTTCCTTATTTTTAAATGAAAGTGGAGATTCTCATATAAATATCTTGACTCTCGGAGTTGGGGTTTAAAGGAAAAAACCTCAATAATCAAGGAAATTGCAAAAGTTGGCAATGCTGGGTTAAGAGAGAACAACAGGCACCTACGTCTGGATCCTAATATTCACAGAATATGTCACCCCTTGAATCTGGGTGTCCTCCCCATTAACGTACTAGTCTAAATGCTTCCAGAACCTGCTCCGCATGTACATGAGGCCTGCCCTCCTCTCACCTTGACCTTGCGCCGTCCCTGACTCCCTACTCCACCTCCAGTGTGGGGGAAGGTTAACAAGCAAGCCCTACTGTCCCACAGTCCTTGAGGAATAACCGTGCACACCCCAGGGGAACTGTGCAGTGCTAGGGGAGAATGGCTTTTTTCTCACCCGCTGCCATGGCTGGATTTGAGACTGAGATGGTACTATTTGTGGTAAAGAGGGAAATCTCTTCTGGGTAGTTCTGTGCTCACCCAGCTGTGGTCTAGGGAGGCCTGTGCTGGGAATCAGGAGAGCAGAGTTCTATTCCTGACCACACCGAAGGCTTCCTAGCTGGCAGCAGATCAACCTATAGTTAAGTGGCTAGGGCATCAGCATTGGATTCAGGGGACTTGTGCACTCTTCCCATCTCTGGCAGTGAGCTGCTGGGGAAGTCTGGGCGTATCACTTCCCTGCTTTCAGATTCCCCATTTGTAAAGTGGGAGTAATGATACTGATCTCCTTTGTAAAGCTCTTAGCGATCTAAAAATAATCAATAAAAAGAACTAGGATTATTAAGGTTGGGCTTTTAAACCCATATCTCAGCAGCTAAATAAATGTCTTCACCCACCTTGTCTCTCTAATATCCTGGACCCTACATGGCTACAACAACACTGATTTCCAGAGCCATTGAGCTCTCAACAGATCTCATTTAAGCTAGTTATTATTTTTTCACCAATCTGAATCCTTCCAGTGCCATCAGACATTGCTTAGGGCACGTACAAGGCTACACCATCCCTGTCTATCCTGGGTCATTCTGCATGTCCTCTGTGTTGTTAAGTCCCATGAGTTTTTCTTTTCTAAGTACTTTTCAGTGTCGGGATTCTTTCACCCAACCCCTTTTACATGTTCCTCCAGCTCCCAATGGCACACCTGCCATTGCAGATGATTTGGTTTTGTTCTTAACACATGTCCCAAATATGTCCATCTTCTCTTCTGGAGAACTTTAGAGAGAAGGAATTGGTGAACTCTTTGATAAATCTCAGAATTTCTTTTCAATGTAATCCATCGAATATCTAGTATTTTCTTTAGGCATTTGCTTTCAAAGACATTGAGATGTCAGCCTGTACCTATGATGGATTCCCAGGTTTCACAGCAATGTGTTAAGGTAGAAATAACATTCGAGTTGAAGATTAAAAGACTTGGCTTTAAGTTGTAGATTTTCAATGATCAGATATTGTTTAAGCCATGTGTGGCATTTTGGCTGCTTCAATACTCTGCAGCCACAATAACCGCTGGGTGCTGGGGAGCACAGATATAGCTCCTGTAACAAGGGTATATGGACATGCAGAGCAGAAAGGACCTTGCATTTGAAAGTCTCACCTGGGGGACCCCTTCTAAATCTAATAAACACACACTTGAGTGACTTCCGCTGTCAGGCCGATTTTGAAAACACACCGGGCAGCTGTGTAAAAGGCTGGTGCACATGTGTAGGTGCAGTACCATGTTGGAGAGGGAGACCTGGCTCGTGCATGAGTTTAGACATTTGATGAAGAAAATGATCTGAATATAGGAAACAAAAATTCCTCTAAGTGGGAAGGGTGAAAAAAAAATCCCTTGTCTGGAAATCTGCAGGCTTTAATTGACGAGCTTTGGCCAGATTCTGGTCTTACGGCCACCACCGTAACTTCGCCAAAGTTAGAAGAACAGCTCCAGACTTGCGCCATCATGACTGCAGTTGGAATCCAGCCCTCAGCCTGAAACCTGCATCCAGCTCAAAGTGAAAAGCAAAACTGAAAAAAAAATTATGTATATTTAGATTCGTTTCCAGATGGCCCTGAGATGAGAAAAAGCAAGCAACAAAAATCCTGAAAGATCCTCAGGAAAATAAATTTGGCCATAAGTGCTAAGCTAGCAGAGAAAAAAGAGGGGAAAGGCAGGGAATCATATTCCCTATATGCAGCTATGGATTCAGGCTGACTGTCGGCTCAATATGGCTTGGGAAAAAGCCAGTGAATAAGGCATCTGAGAAAGCTTGGAGCAGTGAGCGAGAAGGGGACAGCAGCTGATAAAGTGAAAAGCAGTTCCTACTGTGCCTTGGCTTTGGGCTTTCTTCCTTTAGGGCTATTTCTCATCCATTTGTTCCTCTTTGCGAGCCTGCTTTTCCCTTGTGGTCAGGTGACCGTGGCAAGATGATGGTGCCTACAAAAAGAAGCCCTAGCTCTTTTACAGATTCTGGCAACCATGTCCGGGGCGGGAGGTAAGGGGGCAGGATGTCAGAATTTCCACCTCTCTCTGTCCCTCACTCACTCTACAAAACGTTGTAGAAAAGCACAGTAGAGCTTTGTGTTAAAGACCTAATAATTTTTGGAAAGTGGATTTCATGGGCTGCGGTATGTGTGTGCGTGAGACAGAGCGAGAATTAACACATATTAACTGTTGCACTGCTGTATGTAATTATACTACAGCTGTTACCGCTTGTGTGTGAAGATCATTTCTATGTGTAAATGATGGGGGGGGGGGAGAGGCTGCCTGTCTTCCCCTCCCTGGTCTTATTATCTCCCCATTGTTCTGGTCATGAGAGCCCTCTGAAATTTAGAGCCCTAATGTCATTGGTTTTGCCCGTCTCTTACCAGGAATGTTTTCTCTTATGAAGTGAGATGTGCAGTGAGCATATTACCCTGTGCTCATGGGAGTTCTCATACACACCATTGTGGGAAGCTTGTGAGCGTACAGCACACTAAATGGCTGTGCACTAAGTTGCCATATGGACCCTGCTGATGTGCACTAAAAAGTTCCGCAGTGGGTTTATCACGGGAGATGTTAGGCACAGTAGCAGCAAAAATTTAACAAACCCGTATTAATTATTTGAAAAAACAGTCCTCGAAGGACTGTGTTCAGTCTTGACTTTAAGCTTCAGTCTATCCTTTGTGGTTAAATTAATATTATTCATTTTAATTATAAAGTCTCTAACACGTGCTGAGCTAAAGAGACCAGGTAAAATCCGGACTCCATGAAAGTCAATGTCAAAACTCCCATTGACGTCAACGGGGCCAAGATTTCACCCACAGTCCCCACCTCAAGGAACGTATGCTAGACCTGGACTGTATGGAAACCATGAAATTAGCTCAATGCCACTATTTTTCAGTGCCTTCAGTCCGCCATTTTAGATTGGGTCTCCGCCGGCACCATTAGAGCAGAAGAAAGAGCCAGTACCATCATTGCTTGGAAGACGAGCAGCTGGGGTCTTAGCTGGGAGGTGGAAGCGGGCCTCTGCACATGCCGGAAAAGACCACAACTGCACGGTCTTGTCACCTTCCTTTCGTACGGATTCTTTCCCCAGCCTGCAACAGTGTCATGTCAGAGCAGCAGTCTCGCGGGGACCCAGTGGCCTGGCCTTAGGCATGGGAATGTGTCAGTGCCCTTCAGCCGACTACTTTCCGTGCATATTCCGTGAGATGTAGTACTTTATCCCTGACTCTGCCGGTAATTTGCTAAGAGAAAATAAACCCACGTGCTTAGGCATGAGGCCATGAGTCAGAGCAAGAAAAAGAAGCAGAGAAGGAGAGAAAGGATGAGGGTTTCAATAATAAAATTGAGTGGTTACTTAGGATCATTGGGACAGATCCTGCGCTGGTGGAAATCGGCATAGCTTCGTGGACGCTAATAGAGCCTCATTAGTTTATAGCAGCTAGGGATCGGGACCATTATGTGCATGTCATGATGGGGCTGCTGTTTAATGTTTATTTTATTTTTTAATCATATTCAAATAAAATGTGGTTCAAGACTGGCACCCAGTGGCCAAGTGGATTTATTTCTCTCTAGGTCATTCCTGTGTTCCAATGGGTTGGATGAATTTGATTCATCTGACTTTGTTTCTGCAATATTTGGCCTCTCTGCTATAATATCCGGGCCCCCTGGTCCAGTGTCTTTCTATTGATTAGAGCTTGTCAAATAATACCAGTAATTCAATGCATGTATATTTAGTGTCTTCCTGGCAGTGAGAGTTATTATGCTGTGGTATAGTCACCCAAAAGAAGTGGAGGAAGCCACATTGCTTGAGAAATTTAATACTAGACTGGCCAAAACACTAGAAAATGAACTATAGAGAACAGTCCTGCCCTGGACAGGAAATGAAGTGAATGGTCTCATAGGTCTTTCCTTTTTCTTGCATCTTCATTTCAACAATTTTGAATCACTTTACCTGCATTCATGCCTTCTCACAACACCACAGCAATTTAGTGAAGCAATTCTTATAAACTAGAAAAGCAGAAGATATTATCAAAAGGGGCTTTTACAATTTTGGGTGCCTCTGATTTTGCATAGTCTAATGGAGATCACTAGGGTCTAGTTGATTCCCACTGGTACCTTGCTCCTACCACTCCGGTAGTTAATGGAAACTGAGGGTGTCCAGCACTTATGAAAATCAGGCATCTAAAGTGGGTCACTCAAAAAACCAGAGACACTCAGAATTGGAAGCAGGTTTGGCAAAATTGGGTGTAGGGCTGTCAGCCTCTGTCCTCCAGACCCAGAAAGACTAACACCACATCCGAGTCTCTTTCAGGTCCTGCCCTCAGTACACAGTTTATTAACTTACACACAAAACTCTCAAAATAACACAAAGAAAGATGTTCCCTTGACCAAGACAGGCTGCAGGGCCTACGGGCCTTTCCCACTGCACTTCTATCTGGGCTCCAGGGCCAGTCGCAGAGAGATCTGAAGGAAGGAACATCTCAGCCCTTTATAGGCATCAAGGGACCTCTTAAGGTCCCTTCCAGCCCTACATTTCTATGACTCTATGATCATCTGACCCCTTCCTAGCTGGATCTGATAATCAAACAGGGCTGGCTGTCCCCAGGCCCCTGACCCTCAAAGGAGCACACCATCTTGTGACATTGGGCTTGAATGATTTACTCAAGATTACCCAGGGACCTAGAACCAGATCCACAAAGGAGGTTAGGCACCTAAATCCCAGTTTTAGGCACCGCTACAGTCAACAAAATCCCGCTCAGCTCCCACCAAACACTGTAGGTACCTAAAGTCACTCAACATCTAAATTTCTACTGTAAAAATTCCCTCGGTGCCGAAGTTCTGGGCATGCACACTGCTGCCTTATTCTAGGTGTCTAGTCACCAATGCCATACCTAAGCCTCAGCCTCAAACCACAGTAGAGCAGGATCCAGGTGTGACAGAGCCAAGAATAGAACCCAGGTGTCCTGACTCTCAGTCCCTCTATCAATTATTAGCCCACACAACCTAGTACTGGGTTAACTGCAGTCTTCACGAGTCAAATATCAGTGATTAGTGAATTCATATGGCTTTACATATCCCATGTTTGGTACATGGAGATATTGTTAACATAGTATGAACCCTGTCACGCTCAAGTCTAAATAAGGCATTAGCATTTAACCAGGCAATTTACATCTAATTTTGGGGTAATGCATGAGTATGCAAACAGGACCAGTAAAGCATTGTTTGTTCGAATGAGCATTAGATCCTTTGAATTGATGTTCCAAAGGATTTAAAGTAAAAGGCGCATCACATATGCCCAGCAAGAGGAAGCAAACCAGCATATAATAAAACATTCAGATTTACAGACTTCAGTTTACATCACCCTGAAGAGATTGAAAAAAATCCTACTGTATTTTATTTTAACAGAAAAAATAGGCTGCAATGTTAGAGGTGTTTTACCAGCTTGTGAGGAATCACAGAGTTCTTGTTAGCAATATGTGACTGAAAAACACCTCCACTGTCAGGTGAGAACTAGAGAATACAACCGTATTCTGCCTAAAGCCCCATGTTCAAACAATTGTCGGTGTTTGACTCATCCCTTCCAAACTGCAGTGTAAAAATAGACTTGGAGGAAACCTGACAAACATGTTATAAGTAAAGAATTATTCACTAATCTTTATCACTTTCAGACTGTAAGCTCTTTGGGACAGCACCCAGCACAATGGGGCCCTGATCTGGTTGTCCCAGTGCTACTGCAATCTAAATATTAAATTATAAAACTAATAAGTAGAGAGGATCATGGTCTAGTTGTAAGAGCACAAGGTGGGGAGTCAGAAGATTTATGTTCTGTTTCTGTCACTGACTCTCATCTAACAATGGTGTTGCAGCTTTGTTGGTCCCAGAATATTAGAGAGACAAGGTGGGGGAGGTAATATCTTTTACTGGACCAACTTCTGTTGGTGAAAGAGGAAAATTTTGGAGCTACACAGAGCTCTTGTTCTTCTTGAGACCTGAAGAAGAGCTCTGTGTAGCTTGAAAGCTTGTCTCTTTCACCAACAGAAGTTGGTCAAATAAAAATTGGTCGATTTACCTCACCCACCTTGTCTGTCGCTTATCATTTATACTCTGCAGAACATTGCTACATGTGAGCACCTAACAAAATGATCACCACAATATAAAAGCACTCATAAGAACTGCTTTCCTTTCACCTCCTTTGGAGGCATCTGGGAAATATTTTTCTCCTCCTACTCCAGCCCAGGAGGGACAAAACTAACAACTTCTATATGAACACCCCACTCCAGAAATTGGATGATTAAGATAAAATGAGCCCTGGATCCTAAGCATTGCTGAGTTTTGGTTTGGTTTTGTAAAGTGCAGTCATTATTTGTTCTTACGGTTTTCAAATAATAGCATTTATCTTGATGAAGTCTTTGATTACTGATGTGGAAATGTGTCATTTTGGAGCAATTTCCCTGTAACTATGTTTCCATAGTAACAGGCTTGATGACACAAAATGACAGCACTGGGCAAGGAAAAGAAAAATTTGATTTATTTTAATAATACAAGGTATCCAGCAAGGTATACTGCAATCTTTGCTCAGGCAAAATTCCTATTGATTTCAGTTCAATGGCAGTCAGACTACAAAATAATTTAGGCAGATAAGGACTGAGTAAAGAGCTCAGATACTATGCTACTAACTGCTGTTATAAGTACCTGGATGGATGGATATAGATATACTGGCTGGCTGACTGATTGATTGAAAGATCAGCCAAAGTAATCTTTACTGCAAAGCATTTGTAGAAACTAACAGCAGAGTTATCAGACTTTTCTTCCTTCCTTTCTGACACATATGAACACACATGTCATTTCAGCTAGAGACAGGCCCCAGCCACAAAATTCAGATCCAGATTTCAAACTCTCCAACAGCCTGGTGTATTCAGATTAGGGGAAGTGGGAGGCAGTTCAAAGGTGTTGGTTGGTTCAGCCCATTACAGAGAAGGGAACAGGTGTGAAATGTGATATCTGGTGTGGGTCCTTTAACTGTGAGCATTCACAAGTAAAGCTGTGGATTCCACTCTCTGTTCCAAATATTGATGCTTGTCAGAAATGTATTGGCCATGGTCATATGTTTTTCCAAACATCATTTTATTTTTATTCCCATTCACATTTGGAGTGTTTGCTGTGGCTGCATGTCAGCACAGGCTTTGCAAAGAAGAGCCAGAGATCAGCCATTCTCTGGAATGAGACTGAGTAAAACAGTCGTGAGTCGTGAGGCTGAAATATTATAAACTTCTGCTATGTCTCTTGGTTAGAAGAGCTTAAGGCTGCCACACAGGTTCACATCCAGAATGAGGAGTTTAACACCGATGCAGCCAGTACCACTAAGTACTTTTTGTGGTCCTAAAAAATAAAGACAGGATAAGTCATCCCAGCAACAACAAGAACAACAAAATCCTTAAAAATCTTTGCACTCATAAAAACGTCTGAAATGCATTTTTCAAATAAATGCAATTCTAGTAGAAACCATGAACCAACCTTTTAAAAATTAATCTCCTAAAATGCCAACCACCTTCATTCCTGATCTCATGGTATAAATGATTGTGCAACCAGCAAAACAGGTGTCCTTCAAGGTCTCTGCTGAGGCTGTATGAAATCGAGACTCCAGGCACAAAGTGAATTTTTGGATCACAAAGTCAGTCAATTTCCATTGTATATGGACTCCAGGATATACAGCGAATCTTGTATGAGCAACCACTTTCCTTACATGGCTTCCTGTCTTTAAAAGACCACCTCAAAATATTCCCATGTATACTAGTTACATTTCTTCTCAGGTGGTCCCTTGCATGCTGGAAAGGCTGTATGTTGAAAAGTTTCACTTCTGCCTCTTTTACTTGCAGTGTGATGTCACTGGAGAGATTCCTGATTTATATCCATCTACATGAGAGGAGAATCAGGCCTTCTGTGTACATATTAGTATTTATTGAATACTCGGCAACTGTACCCTTCTTTAATAGAAGCATGGGGCCTGATCAAGCACCATGTAAGCCCAGTTTTACATTGGCATAACTAGAGCTGGTAAAAAAAAAAATTGATTACAAATAATCAGAGTCACAGAGTTGAAGTCCAGAAGGGACCATCAGAACATCTAATCTGACCTCCTGTGTATCACAGACCATCAAACAGCACCTGCACACTACCCAACAACTGAAGTTAGACCAAAGAATTACAGCCCACAGGAGACCAGACTATTATGTGCCACAGTTTCCAACAAGTTTCTCCAATGGTTTTCATACCATTTTTGATAACAATCTCATGATAAAAATTTGCAAAGAACGAAACATTTTTCAAGCCAAAGGTTTTTTCAAACCTATTTGTTTGGGGTTTGTGGGGGGAGGCAGTTTTTCAATGAAAAAAATATTCTGTTGGAAAAATTTCAACCTTGCTGTATGTATAACACCACTGGTGAATCAGGCCTAGGAAGTTTTGACCGCTAGTCATTTGAATGTAATCAGTCAAGATTGTTTCAGATACTGAATGTACTCTTCTGGCCAATTTAAAATATAGAAAATCATTACGTACACTTTTCAAGGCTGCCTTCAGTAAATCTGTTTAGATTGCAAGCTCTTTGGGGGGGGTGGGGGGAGATTGTCTTTTTGTTCTGTGGTTCTCTAGGACGTGGCACAGTGGGCTCCTAGACACTACCGCAATAATCATCATAAGAGTTAATAAATACATTTCTTGTTAAACTCAGGCTGAACTCACTGTCATACTCAGTAGCCCAGTAGGTGGAAAGTCCTCTGCATGCTGCCTGGATGGGTGCCCCAAGTCCAGCTACGTTTGTGACACAGTTGCGGGATATCCCATAGCTTCTGTAGAGGGAATTCAGGTCCTGAAAAAATGATGGAAGATTACCACTTGCTTTGGCCAAAAGCATGAATCAGCCCTTACAGCTAGCTGGCTTCCCCAGCCTCTTTTGTATGGTTAATAATACTTATGATGGTAATAATGCATTTACATAGCTTCTAATATCTTGATGGATTCCCTAAACCACTCCACAGACTACAGGCCAATTTATCTCTGCAGATGAATATGTGCAGGCCCCAAAATGACAGTTGTGTGCATTCACTTCTGAGCATGATAGGAACCTACAGGCCTGATTCTCCTCTCACTTACACCAGTGGAAATCAACAGAAATTCCTTGAGGTCAGTAGAATTACACTGTTATAAAACTAGGAGAACTGAGAGGAAAACCAGACCCTAAACTATATGTACAGAAGGATCCTTTCACCTGTTTCTAAAATGTAGCCACCTATGTCTTGGAATGTGGCATCTGTTCGGCCTCATGGTGCAATAGTTTAGAACAGGAAGTGAAGAATACCACATCTGATTGACAATGCCAGGAGAATTTAGACAAGTTGAAATTTGGTTAGGGCACTAGGATTAATACCTCTACAAAAAGTGCCAAAGGAACTTTAAAAACCACCGGTGAATAGGAGCTCAGTTTTACAACTCATTTGAAAGACAGTATTATATTGATCCAGTGGCTGCCAACCCGTGTGTGTGTGTGTAAAAATATAATATACACACTTTAAGTGAGATTAATGTGTAAGGAAACAATGCCTTAGGGCCAAATTCTGTTCCTTTTGAGTTCATTGGTAGTTTTGCCACTGAGGTCAGTGAATCCGGGATTTAGCCTAAAAAGGTGTAAAAGCATATACCACATATAACTATTATTTGTCTTAGTTACCCTTTGATTATTGACCATGTCCTCAAGTTGGTTTAAAGTTGGAAAGGTTGCCCTGTTCATCCTGGAAACAACACATATCTTCACACATGCTTACCACATGCCATACATATCACACGTATGGCATGTGGTAAGCAATTATACCCTGTCAAGCACAACCACAAGTTTCAGCAAATCTTCTTTTCTTTCATTTCCAATTAATTTATCCTATTTTAAAGACTCTTGCAAATCAGGGTACTTGAGATATTTACAAGCTGCTTCACACTTGCACTTTGCTTCTAGTTTGACAAAAATCAGAGCTCCATGCACAGGATAAAATTCATCTCTTGTGTAACTCTATGGATTTCAATGCAACTACGCCACCGAGACATTTGTGCAATGTGTTTTGCTTCTAAAAATACACTCATGCAACCTCCAAACAGCCTTAAGGATTATATAGCAAATGACAGTCTGCCCAGTTCAGATGGTAGGTCCAGCAAGAGATACAAGACACCTGGGCTAAAATCTACTTACATTTACACTGATGAAAATCTGCAATAATGTCAGAATGTGACTCCAGCTGGTCTTTGTATGATTTTACAAACCAGTGTCTTCACTATGAATTAATTTTGAACATATATCAAATAGATGAATTCCAAAGCAGTGGTGGTAGGGAATACCAGTTAAATTAGAGATATTTTGGCTTTCACTTCTTGGAATTTAATATAAAGACCTAAGTGCTCAGAAATCTGCTTGGAAAATGTAAATATCTCAAAGAGAAGGGCATTTATTTACTTAATGTTTCAGGAGATTTCAGATCTATTGCACAGGTCTGTAGGAGACTGAAATATGCACTTGACTCAAATGCCTGCCAGCTCTGTTGGCCACCAGGGACCACACTGCCTCTTCCATGTCCCCTTTGGGGTGGTTCATAGAATCATAGAATATCAGGGTTGGAAGAGACCTCAGGAGGTCATCTAGTTCAACTCCTTGCTCAAAGCAGGACCAACACCAACTAAATCGTCCGAGCCAAGGTTTTGTCAAGTCTGACTTTAAAAACCTCTAAGGAAGGAGATTCCACCACCTCCCTAAGTAACCCATTCCAGTGCTTCACCACCCTCCTTGTGAAAAAGTTTTTCCTAATATACAACCTAAACTGCCCCCACTGCAACTTGAGACCATTGCTCCTTGTTCTATCATCTGGTACCACTGATCACAGTCTAGAGCCATCCTCTTTGGAACCCCCTTTCAGGTAGTTGAAAGAAGCTATCAAATCCCCCCTCATTCTACTCTTCTGCAGACTAAATAATCCCAGTTCCCTCAGCCCCTCCTCATAAGTCATGTGCTCCAGTCCCCTAATCATTTTTGTTGCCCTCCGCTGGACTCTTTCCAATTTATCCACATCCTTCTTGTAGTGTGGGGCCCAAAACTGGACGCAGTACTCCAGATGAGGCCTCACCAATGCCGAATAGAGGTAAATGATCATGTCCCTCAATCTGCTGGCAATGCTCCTACTCATACAGCCCAAAATGCCATTAGCCTTCTTGGCAACAAGGGCACACTGTTGACTCATATCCAGCTTCTCGTCCACCATAACCCCTACGTCCTTTTCTGCAGAACTGGTTCGTACATTAAAGAATGCTAGCAGAGAGCATTCCTTGCACGGAGATCAGAACAGTCCTTAACATGAAGGACATCAGAACAGAAAGCTCCTAACACCACCTTATGCCCTGGTATAGAGGTCAAGCAAAATCCAGCATTACAGTTAACACGGTCACACTGCATGTTAAGGTTCCAGTTAAAAATATTGATAAAGGGTTAACAAATGATTAATAGGTGTTATAAGCATGTTACAGACTTCAGTAGTATGTGTTATAGAAGGTTGTAAGCACATCATTAGAAGGTGCTATAGATTATTATAAGCAGCCTATTGACCTGTTGGACTCTATAACAATCTATAACAATTTATTAACCATTTACTAAAACTTATACTAATAATTTATTCACCCTTAATAAACTATTTCTAAATGGAATGTTGATATAAGTGTTACCATTTACATGTGTAAAATGGTAGTTTGTCTTTTGCTCTAGTCATAATGGAATGTTGTATTTTTTAACACACACAGCTTCCATGCCTATCTGTTCATTTATTAAGAAATAATATCCACTGTTGGGGTAGACAAAAATGATCTTAAGAATTTAACCAGTGGGCTAGCTTCTTTCCATATGATCTAAAAAAGATGCTAAATTACTTCATCTTTCAATAGTGGATGGATTATGCATTTGTTTTCAAGTCTAATGTCATTCCTTTCCAGTGAGAGCTTTCAGAGGAATAAAGCACATCTTTCAAGCTGCTGAAAGTACATATTTTTATTCTATTTGCAGTGAACAGTATGTAAGCTGAACAAAGCAACCAAATCACCTCTTTTGACACTTACATGGTTGTAGTTGAAGATTGCATTGGAGGAGTGTGCTCCGGAATAAATGTTGAATATAGCAACATTCACATCATGATTGATGTTAACTGTTTGGTAGGCAGTTCCCCCATGATTTCCCTGATTTATGAGCTGGATATTCTAAAATCAAAGATTTATTGTCAGATAACATTGTATTTCAACCTAAAAATGTCTCTCAAACAGTTGCATCTAACAGAGAAGAATGGTGACATCAGAATAGCAGGGAAGTTGATACATAAAAGTCCAACTCAGTTAGCCCTAGTCTACACTGGCGGGGGGGGGGGGGGGGGGGATCGATCTAAGTTACGCAACTTCAGCTACGTGAATAACGTAGCTGAAGTTGACGTACTTAGATCGACTAACCGTGGGTGTCTTCACCACGGTGAGTCGACTGCTGCCACTCCCCTGTCGACTCTGCCGGTGCCTCTTGCGGCGGTGGAGTAGACTACTACAGGAGTAGACTAGACGTGATAAATCGACCCCCACTGGATCGATCGCTGCCCGCCGATTTGGCGGGTAGTGTAGACATACCCTTCGATTACCCAGGAGCGGGAAAGGTCTGATTCAGATTTATGTCCACTTCTAAACAACTTCCACTATTCACCCTATGGTTAGGGTTACAATTCGGTCTAGGGTTATGATTATAGTTAGGTTTATATTTACCGTTTGTCCCAGGATTAGGTTAGGGTTATTCCTTGACTGAAGGCTAAAACTAGGGTTAGGATTACTGCTTGGTTTAGGGATAGGGTTAGGTTTAACCCAGCTGTTCCCAAACAGTGGTCTACTGAGTATCTGCTGGTGCCCAAAGACTTCATTGTTCATATGATGCTCACTCCTTTTCCTTATTTCCACATTAAATGAAAGTAAAAATAATTAAATGTCATTAAATTAAACTAAATGTCATTAAAATTTTTCATGTAAGCAAATGTTGCAGTTGCCCCAGGGATGGGTGGTGGTTTGTGTAATGACGAAGGGAAGCAGGCTTCCACAAGACAAATCCCCCCATCAAGATGTGACCAATGTTATGAAAAAGTTTGGTGAAACTCTGCTCTAACTCCTACTACCAAAGGATCGATTGGTTGTGAAAATGTAGGCAGTCTAGCCTATTTGCTAGTACTATCTTTTCCACTAGGTTCTAAGGAATGGTGCCTTAGATTTCCCATTCAAGATCATCTCAGGTCATTGCAGAAAGAAAATGCATGAAACTTTGAGGATGGTTGTAAAGGAAGCTGTTCATTGCAAATAGCTTATAGAGGATACCCACCTGCTTGTCTCTCCCTACCCACATAGAAGGTGTTCAGCTACCTGCATGAGATTTCAGTGTTATAGTGTCATATTTATTAATTAACACAATAGCTAGAAGAACCATAGATAAGTGCTTTAAAGCAAGCAAGCTCATTGCCTACTATTGTCGCTAATGAGCCAAGTTATAATGAAGAAAGATACTGGGAGAGTTCAACTTAAGTTTATTTGTATATAACTTGGCAGTGCTATGTTTTTCAAATAAAACATGAGCAAATTTTTTTGCTTTTGCAGACTGATTTTTACTTGCTAAGCAATAGCAGAAGTGTGGAGAATTTAATGGAAACATTGTCATAAATGTGTTACATTGATTCACATATTAGCAGAGAATGACTCATAAAGAAAGATCCATATTTTGATTTAATAAGGATGGTAATCTCATAAACAATATGGCAAAGCAGATTCGTGAAAGAAGAAAAATAAAACTTGACACATGGCCCTCTACTTACATTACTTGCAAAGACTGGATTCATAAAGATACCCAGAAAGACAAGAAGCAGAATCTGTAATACAGTATGGAAAACATTAAGGGAGATTTCTATACACTCTGCAGGTCCTTTTTAATTGCCAAATGCAACTAAAATCACATGGTAATAAGCAGCTCCCCAGTCTTTCTGATTTTCCACAAACTCACGTAAGTTATTGAGTGGGAATTTATCATTCATTTATTTTATCTTTATATATTATATTTTATATATAGTTTATATTATATTTATATCTTTATATATTGCTCTTTTGCAGGTCAACATCCATATCTCTGAATTGACCAGCAAATGGGCATCGGGCCAATATGAGTAAGGACACAACTAGAAATATCACTAATAGCCAGTCAGATAATAATCCCAGACAGCAAAATGTCAACTCTGGGATACTGTTGGCTTCCCTGGTTAAATGAGTATCCCTTAGCTATCTATGAAAGAGGTATAGTATCTACCTCACAGAGTAATCAGAAAAGAAGAGCAAGATGATGGCAACACACTATCAATACTGGGCCCTTAGACTGAGGTGTCTGCCTTTCTCAGAGAGTGTGGAAGCTTGGATGCCGGGACATTTTGATCAATAGGTGGGACCCACGTCCCTCTCTACAGTGTCAGGTTTTCCCTCCATTTTCTCTCCAAGCTCATGTCCCCCGTTGGTTCAATAGGAATTTCTCTGTTTTGCTCAGTCTCCAGAAAGGGTTCATCTCTCACTCCTCAGTGTCAGATTTTCCCTCCATTTTCTTGCCCTAGGTCAGACTCTCTATTGGATCAATGAGAGTTTCTATTATTTCTGTCAGCCACTTGGTGAGGTTCGTGTCGTGCTCCGCAGTCTCAGGTTTTCCCTCCATTTTTCCACTCTAGCTCACATTCTGTGTGGTTTAATAGGAATTTCTGTGGTATGCTCAGTCACTGGGTGGGGGTGAGGCTCCTCGCTTCCCTCGTGCTGCACAAGAGCAGTTTCCCCTCCATTTTCCTGCCATGGCTCAAAGACTCTTGATTTGTTCAAAAGAGGCTTTGTTTTCCTCTCAGGGCATGGGTTGGGATTCTTCTTCCCTTTCTTCTTCCCCTCAGTGTTTTCCCGCCATTTTTCTGTCACAGCTCAGGCGCTCCATTGGGTAATAGAATCTTCTGCTTGTCTCTCCGGCTACCGGGTGGGGTTCATGTCTTCCCTTTCCCACTTCTCAGTCACTTTACAGGCTGCTTTCTAACTACCTTTGCACTATAATTCATACAAGTATCAGAGTAGCAGCCGTGTTGTCTGTATCTGTAAAAACAAAAGAAGTACTTGTGGCACCTTAGAGACTAACAAATTTATTAGAGCATAAGCGTTCGTGAGCTACAGCTCACTTCATCGGATGCATACAGTGGAAAATATAGTGGGGAGATTTTATATACACAGAGAACATGAAACAATGGGTGTTAAAGTGATAATGCCATGTGCCAGCAATGCCCCTCTGCCATGTACATTGGCCAAACCCGACAGTCTCTACGTAAAAGAATAAATGGACGCAAATCAGACGTCAAGAATTATAACATTCAGAAACCAGTCGGAGAACACTTCAATCTCTTTGGTCACTCGATTACAGACCGAAAAGTGGCAATTCTTCAACAAAATAACTTCAAAAACAGACTCCAATGAGAGACTGCTGAATTGGAATTAATTTGCAAACTGAATACAATTAACTTAGGCTTGAATAAAGACTGGGAGTGGATGTGTCATTACACAAAGTAAAACTATTTCCCCTTGTTTATTTCCCCTCCTACTGTTCTTGTAAAGTGCTGGAAATGGCCCACCTTGATTATCACTACAAAAGGTTCCCCCCTCCCCCACACCGCTTTCCTGCTGGTAATAGCTCACCTTTCCTGATCACTCTCGTTACAGTCTGTATGGTAACACCCATTGTTTCATGTTCTCTGTGTATATAAAATCTCCACACTATATTTTCCACTGTATGCATCCGATGAAGTGAGCTGTAGCTCACGAAAGCTTATGCTCTTATAAATTTGTTAGTCTCTAAGGTGCCACAAGTCCTCCTTTTCTTCACACAAATATGTACATCCTTCCTAGCACAAATACCATTGCTACTTTGGGGAATACAGTCCCCATTTATTGTATGCACAATTCATCCCAAAAGCACCAATGGGAGATTTTCAATGAGGGAAAGCCACGTAAACCTCTTTTGATTGTGTAGCTGAATACTTGCTATGTTCACTAAAGCTGGGTAAACGGTTAAATACCAAAGGCCATAAAATTGCCTTCAGTCGATGTCAAATGCTTCCACTAGTGTCAATTCTTGTGTAGAATGAAAGCAGCATAAACTAAAGATGGTAGGTTTGAATATCACTGAGCAAATCTGAACTTTCAGCTGATTATTTGCATTTCTCTTTTTGCATCGGCTGCTCCTGGTCAAGGTCAGGGGATAGCAAACTTCTCCATTCTATGGTTGCAAGATCTGTAACTACTCTTCTACTGTGTTATAGTGCTCAAAGTCAGACAGGTAATATCACTGCAGAGAAGAGAGAAGAAGAGAATGGAGCTTGACTAAGGTGTTGGAATGGAAAAAAATGTTCTGTAAATGCTTTGTAAAAATAGAAAAATAGTTGCAGGAAATTGCCTCTCTCCTAGCTACTTTCAGGGGTCCAATTCCTGCTGTAGCTTATACCAGTGCAACTGCAATGACTTCAGTATCATTGCAGACAATGGATTTAACACAGATTACATTAATGTAACCAAGGGCAGAATATTTCAGAGTTGTAGCCGTGTTACTCTGTACAGCAAAAACAATGAGGAGTACTTGTGGCACCTTAGAGACTAACAAATTTATTTGGGCATAAGCTTTCGTGGGCTAAAATCCACTTCATCAGATGCATGGAGTGGAAAATACAGTAGAAAGATATATATACATAGTACATGAAAAGATGGGCATTGCCTCACCAATTCTAGAGAGACAATTCAATTAAAGTGGGCTATTATCAACAGGAGAAAAAATCACGTTTGTAGTGGTAATCAGGGTGGCCCATTTTAAACAGTTGACAAGAAGGTGTGAGTAACAGTAGGGGGAAAATTAGCAAGGGGAAATTAGTTTTTAGTCCCAGCACCCGATGTCAATCATTTAAATAAAAGAGATGTGGATTTTTGAAAAAGATAAATTTATAAAATTGTAGTAAGAGGTTTTTTTTAATCTGCAAAATTCTTTCATTTCAACCATGCAGAAGCAGGTTAATAACACCTGAAAAACCAGATCAAACAAACTCAGATGAAAAAAACATTGATTCAGAAATCTCCCCATGTGAATCATAGAATCATAGAATATCAGGGTTGGAAGGGACCTCAGGAGGTCATCTAGTCCAACCCCCTGCTCAAAGCAGGACCAATCCCCAATACAACATTTCTTGAGATGCTTTTGATGAATATTGACTTCACCCACAAGAGATAAGAGGGATCGGGCAATAGAGCTCTAAGCCACCGCCTAAAATACTAACAAAATGTGCCACGGTGACCTTTGCATTCAGTTATTACACCTCTGCTGAACTCTCCACCTAAAGCAAATAACGTGTAGCAGACAAACTGTGTTTCTCAGTTCAGTACTTGGGGACAAATTCTCTGGTAGGCTCAGAGGAATTGAAGTGCAACACAGTGGGAGATGGGGGGCCCAAAGGATCAGGTTGCGAATCCCCAATGCTGGGGCCAGTTCTATACTGCTTTCCAGCTCACTGCCCTAAAATATTTGGCACCTATCCTACCATCTGCCAACTGTGTATTGCTGAAGTGCAGGAGTTCTGTAGCCATGTTCTCTCTGGCCATGTCATGTTCCTTCTGCCAGGGCCAGTGTGGGGATGAGTAACAGAGCTGGGTGGGGGTGGGGGGGGAATGTTGGGGTTTTTTCCTCCCACACCCAGAAATTTTGACTTTTAGACAAAAATTTAAATCAGAAATATTATGATTTGGAAATACAGCCATAGTGCTTCATGCTCCCATTCTCCTTTATGAGGTAGGCTCCCTTTCCCCATGATGGACCACAGGCAACTAGGAATAGAGAGGTTATGTATTATCTCTGTATTTGGCACTGGTGTGACTGCTATTCAGAGTCGTCCCTAGGGTATGGCAAATCAGGGTGATCGCCCCGGGCCCTATGCTTTGGGGGATCATAGTGATTGGCCGTTGCAGTTGGTCCCAGAAGTGATGGGTTGGTCCTGGAAATGACAGATTTGTCACTTCTGCCCCGGGCCCCGCACCCGCTAGGGACGGTCCTGCTGCTACTAGAATACTGTGTCCAGTTCTGGTGTTCAAATCAAGGATTTTGAGAAATTGGAGTGGATTCAGAGAAGAGCCATAAGAATTAAAAGATTGAAGAACATACCTTATAGAGAAAGACTCAGGGAGCTCAATCTGTTTAGCTCATCACAGAGAGGGCTGACTTGATCACAATCTCTAAATACCTACATGGGGACCAGAAATTTGGTAATAGAAGGCTTTTCAATTGAGCTAACAAAGGTTTAACAAGATCCAACAGCTGGAAGTTAAAGCAAGACAGGTTTAGACTAGAAATAAGGTGTACATTTTTAACAGAGAGGGTAATTCACCATTGGAGCAACTTACCCAGGGCTTTCATGAATTCTCCATCAATCTTTTAAAATCATGATTGGATGTTTTTTCTAAAAGATATTCTCTGGTTCAAACAGGAATTAATCCAGGGAATTCCTATTGCCTATGTTATATAAGAGGCGATATTAGATGATCACAACAGTCCCTTCTAGCTTTATAATCTATGAATCTATTCTTATCCAGGTCCATTTGCCTGCCCCTAGGTGCCTTCTGCACACCATAAGAGAACTTTTCTGGCAAAGCATTAAAGCCCATGCTATAGGGAACAACCCTGCATTGGTCATGGGATGGGACATGGTGCTGCAGAGTATTTTCCATCTCTGATTTCTGTGAATCTAATTAGCTTCCAAAGCTTGTCACAGTCTCCAGAGGCCCAGCCATGCAAGGCTGACAGATAGACGATAATGAGCAACCAACAGTCTAAAGGGGATTGGAGAGTCACATTTCTAAGAGGCACATGTTGTCTGTGGCAGTTGAAATAATTATGGTTGTTGAAGCATTCTTAGTCACTGCACCACAGGGATTAGCTGCATCCCGTTGCTTTGTTCGGTTCCTTGACACCCTTCTCATAAAAACCAGTAAATGTTTAAATTAATGTTCTGCAGAAAATTAGAGGATTTGGAGACTGGGGCGGGGCTGGGAGGAGGAGCCAAATCTGGTGGATCTGCCATGGCTCTGACCCTTGGTAGGACTGCCAGTTCCTGGGCAGTAGTAACCGGGGATACTCCTGGGCCACATTTCACCCCAGGATCCTGGCCTTGGGGGCTAAGAAAAGATAACAAGGTCTTAGGACATATTATTTTTTCTGCATTGTCCCTGTTCCACCTATTCCTGCACCCAGCATGCCTTGGACCTGCTATTTCCCTCAGTGCAGACCCCGAACACATGGAGATCGCCCTTCACAGTGCCAGAGGAGCCGACACATAGCCATAAAGGCAGCTAACTCTCCCTTTTCATGTGGAGTGGGCTAAGCCCATAGAGCTTCCTGGCACAAAGAGATGCTATCATACTTTATGAAATACGATGAGTTATAAAAGAGAAAAATGTTTGCTGGGCTGAGGCATTTGGCATGCAGGCACTATTTTGCACCAGGAATCTTGTTTGACTTTAGGGATTGAAAGGCTGATCTTGATTAAGTATAATTGACCCTTATCTGCTGCAGGTGACTGACTCTATCAGGCCAGTTTCAAACCCCTTTGTTTGCATAGTAATTGCACCAGGAGATAATGCTCCATGTCACATATCAATGGCTACATGCTAGTATGATACGTTTACTTTCCACACCTAATTTTGGGAACCCCCAGTGTATATAAAGTGGAAGGGTTTGTATCACTTCCTCAAGCAGATCTTTCACCTCCTCCACTGTAAAAATGAAGCTCTCCGTGAGTATATTTACCATTTGCTTCCTACAAAATAATATAGCATTAACACTCTCGTTGGTCCAAAAAGGGTAGTTTTTACACACGCAGAAATACCAGACATTTCAATGGGAGCTGCATTGGTGCAAGGTTTGTGGGGACACTAGTGATTTCACTGCAACAGGAAATGCAATTTATCAGACCACATTAAGCTGAATACGATTTAGATGCAAATTGTATTGTATGCAGAGGGCGTGGGGCATGGTCCAGTGCCGATTGATGTCAATGGAGTTATACCATCAGAAAACTGGTGTAACACAAAAAGAAAAGGAGTACTTGTGGCACCTTAGAGACTAACAAATTTATTGGAGCATAAGCTTTCGTAAATATACTCACTAGCTGTAGCTCACGAAAGCTTATGCTCCAATAAATTTGTTAGTCTCTAAGGTGCCACAAGTACTCCTTTTCTTTTTGCAAATACAGACTAACACGGCTGCTACTCTGAAACCTGGTGTAACACAGTGATGGATCAAGCCCACTTTCTGTAACTTTTAAATAGTATGAGCATAATCCTGCTCTCCTTAGTCAAGCAAAAAAGTCTTTTCAAAGCAAATATGATAAGTGAAGTCTGAAGAATCTGGCCCTTTAAAGAATCTTAAATAGCTGATATGTAAAAAATTAAAGCAATGGATCTGAATCTGATCTCACACTAGTGTCAACAAAGGCATAAATCCCCTGAAGTAATATGCATCCAGTGTGAAAGCAAAATCAGTTCAGATACTTTACTTTACATCAATTTGAAGGAAAGGTGTATGTCAAGGTTCTTCTTACTATATTTTTAGCCATATCAGCCTTTATACTGATATGCTTTCAATGTTTATTTCAGATTGTGATTGCCAGTCTTCTTGGAGTCTTCCTAACTCCATCTCTTGCTACTGATGTGAGTATAATGATCAAATAGGTTCATAATACACCTCCTGTCAATTTGTTTAATTTATGCTTCATGAATTTTCACATTACTGAAAGATGTTTCTGAAGAAAAATCTAAAATGTCCTTAGCACATAAAGTTGCAATATCACAAGACTGGGTTTGTGCTCTAAAGAAAATAATTATTCAGCTAACCTACTCAGAGAATGATTTTGCAATTAACATTACTGCATGTCAGACCAAACATGAAAGGAAAAATTGTGTAATATCTATTGCAATGCATCAATATTGTTCTGCCATTGTCAAAATGTTGTGATTATTGGTGGAGTTCCTAGTGGGAAAATGAATATTTGTTCTATCAGTGGATAAAATTCCATTGAGATACCACTGTATATATTATGAGCTTGATTCTCATTTATATTTACTCCTCGTTATGCTGCTCTGGTAGTGTAAACAGTGCTTGCAAAGGGCATATATATAATTTACACCCAATTTAAGGTCCTTTCATACTGCCGGACTGGTGCAAAAAGGCCTTAGCATAAATGAGAATCAGACCTTAGGACACTACTGTGTATGTTAAGAATGCTGGAAATTTGATCACAAAGATACGTCAATATTTAGGAATGGTTCTGACTGCCCCATAACAATAGGTTAGAACAATGGCAAATGTATGTAACCCAATGGTAACCTCACAAGAGTTTTTTGTCCATTGCAGAAACTTAATTCATTATGCTACAAATGTGATTGAAAACAACAAACCCACCTCCAAACAGGCTTTTAAGCATGATTGTCCTGATTCATGACTGGGGCTTGTAGATGCTACAATAATTCAGACAAACAGATCATTTTTATTACTGGACAGTCCCTACATAAAAGGATATATGGACACAAATCAGATATTAGGAATGACAATGTACAAAAACCTGTAGGGGAACACTTCAATCTCCCTGGACACACAATAGCAGATTTAAAGGCAGCCATCCTGCAGCAAAAAAAGTCAGGACCAGACTTCAAAGAGAAACTGCTGAGCTTCAGTTCATTTGCAAATTTGACACCACCCGCTCAGGATTAAACACAGACTGTGACTGGCTCGCCAACTACAAAAGCAGTTTCTCCTCCCTTGGTGTTCACACTTCAACTGCTAGAAGAGGGCCTCATCCTCCCTGATTGAACTAACCTCATTATCCCTAGCTTGATTCTTGCTTGCATATTTATACCTGCCTCTGGAAATTTCCACTACATGCATCTGAAGAAGTGGGTATTCACCCAGGAAAGCTTATACTCCAATACATCTGTTAGTCTATAAGGTGCCACAGGACTCTTTGCCGCTTTTACAGATCCAGACTAACACGGCTACCACTCTGATACATTTTTATTATTATTATTACTATTGGTGGTGATGATGATGATGATTGAGTTCTTTCCCTGTTGAGTACCGTCAGTAGGATCTGGAAAAGTGCGGGTCTGTCCTGCATAGACAGATGACCCCTTACTTCCATGCAGGAAGGGAAAATCTGTTAGGGATGATCTGTGATGGAATGATCTGGCTATCTTTTAACTGAAGCCAATTGGACAAGTTCTGACTGAGTTCTCACTCAGGCAAAACTCCACCTCTAGATTTGTATCAATAGCATTTTGCCGAAGAAGGGCTGCATAAATTAGAATAAGAGATTTCAGGGTTTGGCATGAAATCTTTAGTCGCCTCAGTGGGGTGGGAGGCTCATTCCATTACATCACTATAACATAATTTTAAGAGCAATGATTTTCCAAAGCACTTGTGATTATGAGAGAGTTGACGAGAAAAACCCGAAAAACCGAAATGTTTGTCACCTTTTGTTTTTAAATCCAAGAATGTGAATGAAAACAACCAGGGAAATGATGGTGGAAATTCACGCCAGACTGTGAGCATCAACAACAATAAGCACGTGGCCAACATTGACACAAACAATGGCTGGAACTCATGGAACTCCGTCTGGGACTATGGCAATGTAAGTGGCAAACATGCATTTTTGGGAAACGTATGGAGTCACTGACTGGAGTAGTGCCTAAATGATTAGTCATAATGCATGCAGATTACGAATAATTTATCAAAATTGGTCTAAATGTTGGGGAGGGAAATCTGTATTAAATGTTAGTTAGCTTCAAAAATTAAACAAACCTGATTTGCGTCTCATTTACTGGGGAGCTGCTCAAACAAAACGTCTAGCTCTTTGTAATTTTATTTTACAGGGTTTCATGGCAACCAGGGTATTTTCCAAGAAATCTTGCATCGTTGCTAAAATGAACAAAGATGTCATGCCTGATATTGTAGTCATTCCCAGGCTGATTAGCGAAAGGAAGGTAAGATGGTAGGGAATGCTGGAAGTGATGGGGGGAAGTGAGGTTGCTTTTTTCTAAGGGCTTGTCTACACCCCCACACATGCTCTCATTCACAGCTAAAGTGGCTTTAGTTCACTGTAGTTTAATCCTCCACAAACTTGGGCCACTTTCTGAGACTGTCCACATGGGGGGGGGGGGTGTTAACACACTTTAATTTATGCACATTAACTTCACACCTTTAATTAATTCATCTTAACTTTCCTGAGTGTCCCCAGGTAAACAAGTCCTAGTAGTATAAAGCTAATTGTGGAAATGAATCATCTTCAGATGCTGGAGGTAGAGCTGTTGTAGGTAGGAAAATGTTCATCAGAATAGTTTTCTGTCAGAAATTCCCGTTTAGATGAAACTGAAAATTTTTGCAATATCATATTGATTTTGACAAAATTTTATTCAGAAAAAATATGAAAAAACTTTAGAAGAGTCCTGTTTTGACATTTTTGGAACAAATTTTTTTTGCAGTTTTATATATGTGTGTGTGGGGTGTGTGTGTGTGTATATATATATATGTATATATACACACACACACACACACACACACATACATATATATATATATAATGTATGTATATAATGCTTTCATTTTGATCCTGCTGATTTTATATGTATATATATATATATATAAAACCAGCAGGATCAGAATGAAAATGAAACATTTTGAATGTATTGAAATGAAACAATACAGTTGAAACAATTTTTTTTCAGAATTTCATTTCATGAAAAAATTCAAAATTTTGGCTTTTCCTCCCAATTAGGATGAACAAAAAATAAAAATTTCAAAATTTTTCACATCAGATAAAATCCATGTTCTGACCAGCTGAAATTGGAGGGGAACAAATGATCCAGCTCTGGAAGAAAAGTCTCTGGCCAAACGAGCCGGCCAGTTTTTCAAAGGAACTCAAGGACATATATTCAGTGGCTCAGAACACACAATTGAGGCTAGATTTTCGAAAGAGCTCAGCCCCTTGTTACAATTCCACCATAAAACTAGAGGGATATTTCTCAGTCCTCCCTGCTAAATATGACATAACTCGGGGGCTCATCGAAATATTCCTGAAGAACATACTTTCTCACTCTGGAGAAGACCAGATTGCACCGAGTTAGGGACAGATTTGAGGTGTTTTTAAAACTCCTTATTGGAAGATACCCCATTATAGTCCATCTTAGCCTTCAGCATTGCTTCAAATAACTCAAGCTGAACAATAGAGCTGTCTGGGAATTTTTCAGCAGAATGATTTTCTAATGGAAAATGCAGTTGCTGAAAAATTGAAATTTTCTATGGGAAATTTTGTTTTTTATTAATTTATTTTTATTGGGAAAATAGAAACTAAATATTTTGTTTTGGGTCAGTTTAACCCAAAATGCTTCATTTTGAGTCAGTTCAATTTTAAACTTCATTTCCTATTGTGGCACAATGCTTCATGGGAGTTGTACTTTAGGCCTCCATTCTCTCCAATGGTGCAACAGAGTTTTTCTTCTGACTGAGTGCCATTACATGTCATTGGAGTCACATCATTGCAGGTGCATCATGGGACATGTACTCAAGTCAGGGAGCCTGCCCACAGAGGAGAACAGGGACATCAGGCAACCTGATCTACAGCTCCCTTGAGGCAATGAGCCAGTACAGTTTAAAAAGACAGCAGTTTGGGTCAGTTCAGCAAACTGAAGCAAAACAATTTGATTCAAAAATATCAAAATGTTCCTTTTTGATCAAAAATGCAAAATGAAATTTTACATTTCAAAAAAAAATTCTGGAATTTTATATTCCTTGAACAATTTCAGTATTTCAACCTTTTATTCTAATTCACAATGAAAACAAATGTTGAAACATCAGACTTTCCTGAGGGATGGAAATTCTAATTTTCACTTAGTTCTACCAAACAATGTGCCATACTATCAATATATTCATTACAGTTCTCAAGAACAGGTTGTAAACATTTCCAGCAAATGTGTTTAATATACATGTTCCTGCCTTCTCATTTGTTATGGTTATGGGAAAATAAATTAATAGATTCCCAGCCCCTCACTTCTCCTATCTTCAATCCCATGTATATCTAGGGTATAGGATTGAGCATAGGATTAAGGGAATATTTTAGAGAGAGGGCCCAGGTAAATTATAGACAGCCTTTCTCTTTTCCCCAGTCAACTTTATGGAGTTTCCAGTGCTCTTCTCTTAATGCATGGTTGCGTCTTCAGTCCTCACCTCCACCTTGTGCCCCGGTGTGAGATCTGAACTGAGGAGCTCATTCCCTACTTGCTTCTGGTCTGTAGGGCACAATTCAGCCTGGCACACACTGTGCACTGTGTCAGAAATGTCAGCTACAGGAACACAAACTGTCATAAATGATTCTAGTCATCAGTTTTATTGAATGACAGTGTTCTGAGTTTGCTTTCCGGATGTTTAGAAGGCTGGAGCTCAAGGGCCTCGTCCGAAGGAACTGAGATTCGTTGTCTCAAAGACCAGAGTCCTTGATCTGACCCATTTTGGAAAGAACATTGAAGCTTTGTGCAGAGGACTTCCTACCTATGTGGCTCATGAGGCTGAGAGTGAGTGCAAGTTAAAGTAACTATTCATAGCGAACTGAGTTGCATTTTCTGCATGGAATGAATGTTACTGTCCTAAGTAGAGATGGACCAGAACCAAGAACTTGGTGTGCTTTAGAAGGGTATTAGACTCTGGATCTGAATTTTTTTGCCCTCAGTCTATACTCTATAATGGTAAAAGCTCGGATTCCAACACTCCCAAACGTTGAGTTGTTCAAAGTCTGGTACAGAATTTTGTACCTTGGATCTATCGCTAAGATACGGAAGAGAGACAATGTGGTTTAGTGGAATAACCTTGGTGCTGGGATTCAGGAACTACTAGCTTCTAACCCATTAACTGCTGCTGACTTGCTGTGTGGTCATGGAAGAACTGCTGCGGGCTCAAGCCTACAGTGGGACTTCTCATGTGCCTAAAATTAAACATGTGCTGAAGCACTTTGCTGGATCAGGCCACATTTCTGAACACCTTGCAGGTTCTTGTTGGGAATAACAGCTATTACTTAGCTACCACATATGATTGTTGAGGGGATTAATTAGCTAGCGTTCATTGAAGAATACTAATTAGCTCAAATTTCTGGTCAGTCATTTTTGAGGCAAAAATCCAATTGGCTTTGTTGATTGTATTTTTATACTTTTATTTATATTTTGTATATTATTTATTTCAAAAACTTTTATATTAACAAGATTCCTTGACCAGAGTAATAGAAATATATACTTGTATAACAATTGTTGTTGAACTGTTACCAAAAATAGTAGAGGTCACAAACCATGCAGAGATAAATCATTCACTGTCTGATGCGGATGCTATGTCTTGTCCTACTTGATCGCATTAAAATGTTCTTTGTTCTGCAGGAAAGGAGTATTTTCCTTGTTACAGGAACTCGGTGTTATTCAAGGAATTAATCCTGTAGAACAGTGGGAATTTTCTGGGTCTGACTCTCCATTGCCTTAGACTTTAGGCAGTTATTGACGTTTGTGTAATGTGGGCATAACATGTTCCCACTCTGATTGGGTAGCATTTTACACCTACTTTGTGATCACTTTGTGCAGGTGTTAGTGGCTATACGAGGTGCAGGGTTCTGTGTGTCTTGAAGTGTAGTGAATGCACAGATCTCCTAACATCCACATCAGGCATCACCTGACAATACCTTTTCTTTTTCTTTTCATTAAGGAATGAAAGAAGCAAACTTCTTCTACTCAGGAAGCTGTTTTCACACTAGCATCCTGTGGATTATTAATATTGGCTTCTGTGGTGACGTGTCATTCAAATAGTAAAATCTTCACTGCTTGGAACTGGTCTGACAAGGTGCCCACTGATTAGATAAAACCAGGTCTGTCGTTATTCTTCCTGTAACATGCCATTTTCTAGATTTTTGTCTTTGTCTTCCCTTTATGCTTCATGTGTAGAAAACCCAAGGCTATTACAATGTCTGTCAATTAAATACATTTAGCACTGGAATCAGCTGTGCCTTGTTTCTCATCTTTTATATCCTTAATCATATAAGTCAGGATGTGATCTCACAAGTAAGGAAAGGCTGGACCAGGTCAATATGTGGGTGGGAGATATTCAAAGAAAACCCAACAAGTTGCAGGAAATGAGGTTACCGATGCAGTAGGTGATGCACACCTTTGGGTCAGGACTGAACTAAATCTCAAGCATGGCATAAGGGAACGCTCTGTCCTTCCCCCTAGGGGTACAACCATATCCCCGTGCAAGAGGACAGACATGGGATCTCACTCCTCCTTCCTCCCCTGCATGGACATCCAAGGCTGGACTACAAACTGTCTCTAGAGAGGCTTTGATGAACTAGGTGAATTACAAAATTTGGAGGAAGTTGGGGTTTTTTAGGCTTCTCTAGTTAAAGGGCTGTTGTGGATAATTAAAGTCTTGAGCAGTGGAATTATTTTTAGTTGAAGCACATCATTTATCCTGCCCAAGCTTTAAAAATGTATCAGAAATATTAAGGAACTTCATTTCTTGCCCAGGATTAGAATATCATTATTTCGCATGATGAATGTGATCTTGCTTATTCAGGCTAATGTAATGCGTTGTACCTGAGACAGAGAAGAACTGTGGACAGCCAGTTTAAAGCTGACAGAGAAGAGAATAATTTCCACTGAAAACTGAAAGAGGGGAAGCCGAGTCAGAGGCATGGAAATAACTGGTTTAGTGGCCCAGCAGATGGATCAGTAGTTGTCAAGGTAGTCACTCAAATGGCTATGTGCACCTACTCAACCGTTTCTTTTCAGAAAGTAACCCTGATATTGAATAAACCATGTTCTTGATATAGGCTTATTTCTTATTTAGCTTATTTTTTCTGTTTAATTTGGCATCACAAAGTGTAGATGCGATGTGACAAATTTTAAAAAATCAGGCCATGCAAGGAATGGTTGCACTTTGCTGCTTGTAACAGCCTTGACACATACATGAGAGACAAGGTGGGTGGGATAATCACTATTATTGGACCAATTTCTGCTGGAGAAAGAGACCAGCCTTCAAGCTATACTGAGCTCTTAAATACCGACACGCCCCATCGACATCCATAGTTCTTGAGACAAGCTTTATACAATGATTCATACAGAACATGTATGTAAAGGGCGTGTATGTGGAAGGAGGTTAGGGTACATGAAAGAATGGCTCTTTGATTCCAATAAGGAGAGTGGATGTCCTGAGGGCAGAATTAAGGTGTACAGAAAGCAAAGCCAAGATTGGCATGGAGGCTGTAAATGAAAAATTCCTGATTTGGGGCTTGAGGGGGGTTTTGGGGGAAGGGGCTTATAATTACATTTTTCATATAAATTTAAAGCCCATGAAAGGGTCCAGATTGACAGTCCAAAAGAGTGAACTTTTCTATCCACATGATACAGCACAGATTCCTAGCACATACTTGTAGTGTATGATTCATAGATCATAAAGCTTGCCTTATGAACTCATGAACTTTATAATCTATGAAGCAATGAATTGCAGGAGAAAACAGTGAGCCACAGACAATTCCTCCATTCCCAGCACATTTTAAGATTTTTACTAATCCCTTTGGGTTTTATTCTTCCACCAGTTTGAAAGCAGACTGAGTTTGCTTGGTTACACCAGCCTGCATTTCAAGAAAAGTGTCTAAATGACAACAAATTAACTCTAGTGGGAGACGGACTTTTCTTTTTTTCTTTTTTACTGTTTGAGCTGTTGTTAGCTCTTTTCTTGTGGCTATTTCACTCGACTTTCATGTTTAACCCCTATACACAGCACCGATTCTCTTCTTACACAGGATGCTGTGATGCAAAAAATGACAGAAAGAGGCAAGAATCAAAGTTCAGCAGGGTTTTTCATTTATTTTTGGAGGAATTATGCAGCACCTTCAGGAATCTTCAAACTTGTGCCATGACCTGCTTTGCTCTCTTACTGGTATTTCTCTGCATAACTTCCTCCTCTTGCAGGAACTGGAACAAAGCTTTTTAGAAGTATTTATTTTTAAAGCCAAAGTTTGCACAAGCTGAAGAATCGGAGGTTTCAGTCACTTATTAAACCCCAGCTCCAAAGAAATGCTGCTCCGCAACAACAAAACAAAACAAAAAAAAAACCATTGTCCATCTGTCATCTATCACCCTGAGAATGAGGGCCCAAGTCCCCTAAGTATCTCAAGAAATCCCATTCAAAAGAAAATTTAAAGAAATGTAATTCATCTGTAGGCCCTTCATTCCATTTTCTATCCATGGTTGAAACAAAGATCTCCTGTCACTTTGCCCCTTCCCAAAGTTTGTGTACCTCAATGCACACATACCCTTAGCATATATGCAAATGTGCTTCTTGCCATTTCCAGCACTGGTCTGAAGATGACCATTCTAGAGAATAGCTGACATTTCTGACACAGTGCACAGTAGGTGCCAGGCTGAATAGGTACCTCCAGATCAGGAGCAAGCAGAGAATGAGCTCCTCAGCTCAGATCTCACACAGAATGTTCTGAAAATTTGTATCATCAAATGACTTAGACAACATTTAGTCGAAAGGGTTTTGAAAATAAGACTATGATGAAAACAGACTGAGAAAAGGGGGAAATTCTCCTTTGGTTGCATCAAACCAGACTCTGTGGTGTATTTAATGCTCATGTTTGTATCATTAATCATCTCAAACAGAAGGCTTTGATGAAGACTGTTGACAGTAATATGTGTTACCCAGCCTCATAGATAAATATATAATGCACAAAATATTTAGTTTGCTCCAGTGTTTCACTTCTGTTTGTAGTGAGAAAAATAAATATTTTATCTGTGGGCTTTTGTTCAAATCCAACCTTGAAAAATATATAAGGTCAGAAGCAGACATACAAATTCATTTTCTTCAGCGTTTTGTGTCAGATCAGCATCAAATTCAGGTTGGCTTCAAAATGAAGACACTTGTAAGTAGTTTTGACAACCTACATTTTCTGTTAAATGGTTTGTATTTTAGTACATTTAGGGCCCAACTCTGGGCTGTTCTGAGAGTCCATGGTTCCCATTGAAGTCAATGGGATAGATAAGATAAGGTATAAGAAGATGGAAGGTGGGAGTGGGAAGGGGCTTAGAAACTGAAAAGACTGTGCCCTTAGGCCTAATTTTTCACTATTAGTGGTCACTAATTTGGGGTGCCCCAATTTTTTGGAGTCCAACTTGAGACCCCGAGGACCTGATTTTGAGACGTGCCAAACACCCACACTCAAATTTAGTCAAGTGGACCGAGATTTACAAAGGTATTTCAGGACCTAAAGACGAAGATAGGCATCTAATGGATGTTACAAAAGCTCCTAAGCAGGAGAGGTGTCTAACTTCCATTGAAAGTCCATGGGAGTTAGGTGCCTATCTCAGGCCTTTTTGTGAAGGACCCCAATCCTGCCATAATGCATTAAGGTATAATCCTAGTCTTGTTGAAGTCATTGGCAAAACTCCCATTGACTTCGATGGGGCCAGAATTTCATGCCATACTGTGAAGCCCTTACTCTATTTTAACTCTTTCCTTGCTGAGTGATGACTGATGCCCTCATCCTGAGAACCAATGAGACTGGGCACATGAATAAACTTAAGCACATGCATAAAGTGTGGGCAGAAACATGACCTGAGAGAGGACTGCAGGATTTGACTCCAGGTTTTTAAAAAAATGCTCTCTAAATAATCAAGAAAGCTGCATGGAGAATGCTAGCATGTCAAGCAATTAAATCATACTTTAAATATTTTGGGGGAGAGGACATGACACTTAACTGAGGAAGAAATCCCATAGTTCTGTAGGTAGGAAAATAGCTATTCAGTTAAGTTAGAAGCATCCCGTTCTACTTAATGGACCAAATTCCAATCTCAATTACACTAGTATAAAACTGGAGTAACAATAGAATCACTCTGGTGACTGAGATCAGAATCTAGCTTGACAGGTGTTACATTATTAATTAGAATAATCCACCAAAGCACAGTTGCACTATGTAGTCCTTGTGAATAGATAAAGATATAAAGATAAAGATATATAAAGATAAACTATATACTTCCTTTCTAATGGGAGTTAGGTGCCTATGTGCCGCTGAAAATCCCAGTAGGTGTCTTTTGGTGACTAAATATCTTTTTAAAATCTGACCCAAAGTGATTTAGGAGCATAAATTCTACTGAAAGTCAACAGAATGTACGCTCTGCAATCACATAAGTGCTTTTTGAAAAATTACCCTTAATCTTTATTTTATGGCCGTCTCTTGACATGGCTCAGGGTTATGGAAGGTTATAACTAGAGCTGTGAGAATAACTCCTTTTTTTTGGTACTGTGGCCAACCCAAAAAATAGGGGGGGGGAATTGTTTCAGGTCAATCCTAATTGAAAATTCTTTTGCATTTTTTCAGTAAACCCAAAAAAGGTGAAAATATTTTGTTTCAGGTCAAATGAAACTTTTTGTTTTCATTTAGACAGTTGTGGGGTTTTTTAACCTTTTTAAAAAACAATAAAATTGAAGTAAAATTCTAAACAAAAAGTCATTTTGAACCAAAAAGTTGAAATACTTTGTTTTGAAAATTTTTGGAATTTTGGAGGGTTGGGGTTTTGTTGACCAAAGCAGTTTGGAGATTTCAACATGAATTTGCAGAATGTTTTGATGGACCAAAATCAGCATTTCTCACCTCCCTCCCCCCCCCCCCCCCCAAAAAAAAACAACCTGGTTCCAAACATTTCATACAGCTCTACTTTTAACTCCTATTACATGTTGGGGGTCAGAATCCACTGTCACAATTCTCTCTCATAGATTAGTTTGCTTTACACGTGGAACATTGTTCTCTGTTGGGAAGAATGTCAGATCTGCTCGTGTGTGTGTCAGAGATACAGCAGTATTGTCAACCCCAAATGTTCAAAAATCACAATTCAAACTCCAGAAATCATGACATCACAAGTATTTTTTTGAAATAAAAAAAAATATTGAGGGGTCTTTTTATTTATCATCTGGCTTTGGGGCCTTTCAGTTACACTCAGGACATATTATTAATTTTTTCTCTGCGACAACATCTAGAAACTTTTTTAAAAATAAAAACTGAGATTCTCACACATTCATATAACTCCACAAGCTGAGGTTTAAGAAATACACTAAATATCATGAGAGTCATGATAAAATAGTGAGAGTTGGCAACACCAAGTTAGCCCTGCTAGTGGGAATAAAAGTACAGAGAATAAAAGCACTACAGATAATGGAAATTTTCCTTTAGCAAAAAACAAGCCCATGCTTTGCTGAGAAGGATCATTTTTTTCTGCTGATTTTAAATTATGAGTTCCTTTGTCAAATTAAAAAGGTAAATATCTATATGCATTCTTGAAAAAGTATCATTTTATTGAATTCGCAGCTACTGAAGTCTCTTCTGAGCTACTAAACCAGTCACTTTGGCATCTCTGGTTTGATTTCCTCCTCTTCTGACTTTCAGTGGAAATGATTCTCTTTTCAGTCTGCTTTAAGCCAACTGTCCACATTTCTGCCCTGTCTCAAGTACAATTATGGTATTGTGCTGAATAATCAATACCATATTCATCATGCAGTATAATGATTTCCTAATCAATCTAAGTAAGAAACCAAGCTCCATAATATTTGAATTAAATTCTTAAGGTTTTTCAAATGCAATGTGATTCCTCTAAAAAAGTAAAAAGAAAAGGGGGACTTGTGGCACCTTAGAGACTAACAAATTTATTTGAGCATAAGCTTTCGTGAGCTACAGCTCACTTCATCGGATGCATTCAGTGGAAAAGACAGTGGGGCGATAGCTAGATAGATTTTCGTAACGTTCGTGATGCTTCTCTGTAAAAATATACTGATGGATCTGCCTAGTTATGTTTTTTACAGGCCATTTCCCTAGGGGAAAATGTGCAGTTGGAGATGGATGAAATATTGCAATATGTAATAATAAATTATAACAAAAATAGGCATTTATGGTCATGTCTTTTATTGTGAGGTGTTTGAAGATTATAGATGAGCTTCTTGGCCCTGTTCCAGATGCTTGTTGTGCCACTCAACCCTAAAGTTTGGACCCTGTAAAATTGTCCCTGATTTAGGGTAATCATTGATGTTCTAGAACAGGCAAAGTGGCTCCTAGGCTTCTCCTGTCCCAGCCCCCAGTGCAAGGTGCAATCCAGGGAGAAAGAGGGTGAGTACAGAACATCCCTTTCCTTGTACAAGCTCTTACTGCTGGAATAATTCTTTGTGGGCCCTGGACATCCATCATAAATTTGAGTAGATTGTCCCCTGACATCCATCCGTGGCTCTTGCCTAATTGCATTCTGACTCTTTACTTACAGTTTTAATTGGAAATGAGTATACGTTTTCATGTCCTGTCTTAAACTGTTACTGAGCACTATTAAATAACAGCTGCACTCCACGATAAGGTGTCTGCATTTCAATAATACACTTATTGATCTTCAAATAGCTACACAGATGAATATGGATTTCAATAATTATTATTTCAATAATAAGTATATTGATCCACAAATATATATATATATATGAGGGCTGCCAAGTGATTTAAAAAATTAATCGCGATTAATCGCACTGTTAAACAATAATAGAATACCATTTATTTAAATATTTTTGGATGTTTTCTACATTTTCAAATATATTGATTTCAATTAAAACACAGAACATGAAGTGTACAGTGCTCACTTTATATTTATTTTTGATTACAAATATTTGCACTGTAAAAAACAAAAGAAATAGTATATTTCAATTCACCTAATACAAGTACTGTAGTGCAATCTCTTTATAATGAAAGTTGAACTTACAAATGTAGAATTATGTACAAAAAATAACTGCATTCAAAAATAAAACAATATAAAATTAGAACCTACAAGTCCACTCAGTCCTACTTCAGCCAATCGCTCCGACAAACAAGTTTGTTTACAATTTGCAGGCGATAATGCTGCCCACATCTTGTTTACAATGCCATATGAAAGTGAGAACAGGCATTCACATGGCACTGTTGTAGCCAGCATTGCAAGATATTTACATGCCAGATGTGCTGAAGATTCATATGTTCCTTCATGCTTCAACCACCATTCCAGAATATATGTGTCCCTGCTGATGACGGGTTCTGCTCGATAACGATCCAAAGCAGAGCGGACTGACGCATGTTCATTTTCATCATCTGAGTTAGATGCCACCAGCAGAAGGTTGATTTTCTCTTTTGGTAGTTTGGGTTCTGTAGTTTCCACATTGGAATGTTACTCTTTTAAGACATCTGAAAACAATCTCCACACCTCGTCCCTCTCAGATTTTGGATGGCACTTCAGATTCTTAAACCTTGGGTCAAATGCTGTATCTATCCTTAGAAATCGCACATTGGTACCTTGTTTGCATTTTGTCAAATCCGCAGTGAAAGTGTTCTTAAAACGAACATGTGCTGGGTCATCATCCGAGACGGCTGTAACATGAGATATACGGCAGAAGGTGGGTAAAACAGAGCCGGAGACACACAGTTCTCCCCCCAGGGAGTTCAGTCACAAATATAATTAATGTATTATTTTTTTAATGAGCATCATCAGCATGGAAGCATGTCCTCTGGAATGGTGGCCGAAGCATGAAGGGGCATATGAATGTTTAGCATATCTGGCACCTTGCAATGCTGGCTACAGAAGTGCCATGTGAATGCCTGCTCTCACTTGCAGGTGACAGTGTAAATAAGAAGCAGTCAGCACTACCTCCCGTAAATGTAAACAAACTTGTTTTAGCAATTGGCTGAACAAGGAGTAGGACTGAGTGGACTTGTCTGCGCTAAAGTTTTTCATAGTTTTGTTTTTGAGCGCAGTTATACAACAAAAGAAAAATCTACATTTGTATGTTACACTTTCACAATAAAGAGATTGCACTACAGTACTTGAATGAGGTGAATTCAAACATACTATTTCTTTTGTTTATCATTTTTACAGTGCAAATATCTGTAATAAAAATAATATAAAGTAAGCACTGTACACTTTGTATTCTGTGTTGTAATGGAAATCATTTTATTTGAAAATGTAGAAAAAACATCCAAAAATATTTATATACATAATATATAATGCATCTGGATTTCAATAATTATTATTTCAATAATAAGTTTATTGATGCTTAAATAGCCATCTTGGTCAATAAGCCTTACTGAAATACAGCTACCTTGGAACGGAATGCAGCTGTTGTTTAACAATGTTCAGTAAGAGTTTACTTCAGGAAATGAATCAGTGTACCATAGCCAATTAAAACTGCAGTGGGAAATTTTAGATAATCATATTTATTTGCCCTAATTGGAATTTGGCAAGTACACTACCATTAACCCTATTCTTGCAAAAAGAATCATTGATTTCTTCAGGGCCCGCATGTTCAGGATCTCAGTTTCAATTAATGGAAAGCACCAGAATGTTCCTTAACATCACACAGGGAAACTGGTTCATGACTGACATGGGAGACTGCAACCTTCTAAATCAGGGGTGGGCAAACTTTTTGGCCTGAGGACCACATTGGGGTTCTGAAACTGGATGGAGGCCCAAGTAGGGAAGGCTGTGCCTCCCCAAACAGCCTGGCCCCCGCCCCCTATCTGCCCCCTCCCATTTCCCGCCCCCTTATTGCTCCCCTCAAAACCCCCGACCCATCCAGCCCCTCCCCTGCTCCTTGTCCCCTGACCGCTTCCTCCTGGGACCCCACCCCCTATCCAACCCCTCCACCCCCCGCCCCCGTACCATGCTGCTCAGAGCACCAGGACTGGCAGCCCTGCCGTCCAGCCAGAGCCAGCCAGCCGCTTGCAGCCCCGCCACCCAGAGCGCTGGTGGCATGGTAAGCTGAGGCTATGGGGCAGGAGGCACAGCAGGGGAGGGGCCGGGAGCTCGCCTCCCCAGCCGGGAGCTCAAGGGCCAGGCAGGACGGTCCCGCGGGCCGTAGTTTGCCCACCTCTGCTCTAAATCATTAGCCTCCTTGCATGCAGCCCCAAGGTTCTCTTTCGTTATGGTCTCCCATCCAAATACTAACCAGGTCCAAACCTGTTTAACCTCTCAGATCACATCCTGAGCCAGTGTCCGTGACAGAAGACAGAAATTATTAGAAACATGGCATAACTGACTAATTCCTTTATTGACAGATATTGTAACAGCCTAGATTTCTTCTACACAGAAAACATATGGAGGAGAGGAAAACACATATCTGATAACACGATCATGAAAAGAACAGCAACAAAATTATTATTTGTCTAATCAGTGAGGGCATCGCTAGCTGGATTCTATCAGCAGCAATTTTATTTGAAAGATGCAGTTTCACCGCAATAGTTAAATGTCATCACGTCCATTATATTAGTCTTGAAACATTGTCCAGAATAAAAGAAAAAGTTGTCTCCTAAGGGAAAAAGAAAAACAAAAATTAATATCCGGTGATGGCTAAGGATGTTATCACAGTCATCCATTCATTACCGTCCTGAATAATTCTCCTGCAAAGAACACTCCAAACCATTTCCCATTCAATCCAAACCATACAAGGTCTATGCCATCTAATAAAAGCCCGCAATGCACGAGCATGATGTGGGAATGAGTGGATTATTAATTTGTGAGTAAGAGCATTAAAATTCCACGTGCCCTACAGTTAATTCTTTTGTATGAAAATGAGTTACTATAATCAGAAAAAATACTCCTTTGATGCAAACAGAATTTTAATATACTGAAGCATGATCCAAAGTTCATTGAAGTTGATGAAAACATTATTTCCATGGGCTTTGGTTCAGTTTCAGGACCACTTGGACATTACTACTTGGATATCTATTCGTCTATCTTAGATATTTACATTGCCCGTATTGGCATATCTGTGTGACTGTGATGTCAGCAATCAACAGAGAATGGTTTATCCCTCCATGCCCTGACGTTTCTTCTATTTTTTTCCATTTTATTTTTCAGTACTGATTAGTCATCTTTAAAATCTTGCTAACTATAAGTAGCAAAGATTCAACTCAAAAGGAAATAATGGGCCAGATTCAACATTGGGTTGGTTCAATTTCAGTTCAATATGGCTGCCCTGAAATCAGTGCAATCACACCAGTGCAAAATGGGAGTAACAAAGTGGGTAATAGGGCCCAGTAACTCTGAAAAAGAATCATTATTCGTTTAGTACCAGTCTTAAAGTCACGCTGGGTTTCTACATTATAAAAAACTGACAACTACTGAGTATTCCAATAAATAGTAAAAAAAAAAAAAAAAACCATCAAAAAATCCACAACTGAATAGGGAGACTATGAGATTTTCAAAGCAATACCGTGGCATCTCAACGTACTTTGCTGAAAATCAAAAAGGAGATACTTCTGCCATAAGATTGTCCTCTGAACCATCTAGGTCCGCACAAATCCAGGTGAAGTTCACCCTTGTGGAGAGAGCCAGCATGAGTTCCACTCATCTCTTAAGTCTGACTTAAATTATTAAAAAGGTCTGAAATGGAATTTAAATGGCATATAAGCCTTTATCCTCAGTCCTATTTACATACATGACCTAAGCTAGCATGACCTAGCTTCATCAAAATAAAAAGACCAATTTCTTTCCCATCTACAATTAGGCCATGATTTGCAGAAGAGAAAACAAAGGCAATTATGCCACCTAAAAAAACCTCAGATTTAAGCAAACAATTTCTTTAAGCAATTTGTTTCAGTGCAGCTGTGTTGCTCTAGTCTTTGTTTATCAGGGAAAAAGTAGTTTTTTACTTTAATGTGATGATTTTTCTTATTTCTCCAAACTTTAAACATGAGTCAGTCTTTATCATTTATTGGAGCAATATTCAGCACAAAGAAGGAAAAGCCAGTGGTGGAAAAATGAATGCATTAGCAATTTCCACAGACAGCTCCATTTCCCCCCCCCCCCGCCATTGTTTCAAACAATAAAGGAAGTTTATCACAATAATTTGGCCATACAAGTGCTATGAAATAAGCAATATCCTAACATTACACGATTTCATATTATTTTTACAGAGCTTAAATACTTTAAATTTCTATGAAAACTTCCTTTATCCTTAATCAAAATGACCCTGCTCGCCACTGAAGTGGAATGAGGCATTTAGTGCTCTCAAATACATTCTTCCTCAGATTTTTAGCATTCTGTTTTATAGAGAAAGATTTCGAGGCTATCAAACCTCATTTAAGAGTCCAATTAATTGGAAGGCAGTTGCAATGCTTGAGAGCAGACAAAATTGATTTGGGTGATATATTACAAGATGAGGGAATAGAGTGGAGAGTGGACAAGTTACATGCAGCTCTAACAGCCTCTAAACCTGCTCTGTAAGGAGATTGCAAGGATGGTGAGGGAATAAAGAAATCCTTGCATTTCTCCATCACTTTGGGGAGTGGAAAGAAAGATATGTGAGTATTCATTTAAAATTTTAGATGAGAGCCTGAGCTGCAAAATTCTTTTCTGTATTTTGAACCCCATAAAATCCAGGTATGGTGGGATCTGGACTTCGGGTTCAGCCCCTTATAGAGATTGCCTGCAAAATTCAGATCCAGAGCTGGGTTCAGATCCTGATGCCTTCCTGAAACACCCCAGGTTGCTTCTGGCTCTTTTCCACTTAGGAAAGTGACACACTTGCCATGTTTCATATTGTAAATACCCTGGGTGGTTTTGCGACATGAAATGTTAGTTAAATCTGTACTCACGAGCTTCGCGAGCAACATAGGTTGGAATTCCTCTGCACATAGCTTCAACAGACTTCCCATACAGGGCCAAGTCACTGACTCTGGTTTCTGAGACGGTGAATCGCAGTTCCACTGGGGGAGGCCCTCGAGAGCCGGCCTTCTAAATATTCAGTAAGCAAACCCAGAATAACAGCATTTAATAAAATCATGATCCTCTTTGTGAAATTCCTAAGAGTGCACAGCTTGTGACAATGTGGGTACAGCCTAACATATCAGGAGCAAGCTGAGAGTCAACTCCATTGCTTAGCTCTCCCGTAGGGCACAAGTGGAGAAACTAAGAAGGGCTAAGGGCTGAAGACCCCAAAAGTGCCCTGGAAAGAGTCACTGGAACAGTGAAATGCTGCCAATATTTCCACTGCCATCTAAAAACCTTTTTCTTTCATCACTACTCATGCAAACTAGGGGTCCAGTTCACCATTAACCCACACCCTGGGCAGTCACTTTCACCAGTGGACTGCTAAGAGGTGCAAAATGAGTATAAAACACTACCAGATCCGTTTAGTAGCATTTTACACCCGCTTTGTTCTGTTGTAAATGACGGCAGAAGGTGCAAGGCAACAAAGAATGAGGCTATAAGGCTCCATAATAAAGGCTTGAAGTAAACCATGCATGGCGAGAAACGTGCCTTTTGCTACAGCAGCCTTTGCCTTTTTCTACCATTTTAAGATGATGCATTTTCACAAGCAAACTCCCTAGCCCCACCCCCCACCAATCATCCCCACCTTTCCCCTCCTTCTTACCATCTTTTCTTTAATCAGCTGGGGAAGCTCTACAACATCAGGCATAACTTTTTCGTTAATTTTAGCAATGATGCAGGCTTTCTTTGAAAGTATCCTGGTTGAAATGAAACCCTGCAAAATAAAATTACAGAGAGAGTGGCATTTTGTTTCAAAGCAGCTCCACTCTTTGGTCACAAATGAAATAAGCAATGGAACTTGGGGCTCAAAAAATAGACGAAGTAGTATTGAGAAATGTGTAGTGTAGAGACTTGCTATAGTGCAAGCAAATGGTGTTTCTGAATTTTATTTGTTAAGGGATAGTATCATGATGACGGGGGCATTTTTATCATGGATGAAGCAAATGAGCATTTCAGTGCTGCTATATGATTGGTCCGCTCTGCTGTTTCAGGCATGTGAATGGGTGCTCAATTGATAATGCTGATGCAGCACATAGTGCACCAGAAGTAGTAAAAAGGTTACCCAGGACATTTTCAGAGCCCCAGAAGGATTTAGGAGTAAAAGTTCCATTGGCACTCCCAGGCACTTTTGAAAATCTTTTCCTCATATGCTTGATTCTTTTGCCATGGAAGATCTGGATTCAGATTTAGATTGCAAGAGAAGTGTATGTTTGAAAGTTTGCACCTAACTGGTCTTGCTCATACTTTCCTTGGCTTCAGTGAGAACTACTCTACCAGTTTTGAATTTTAATGTAAACTAAAATAATTCTTTTTTCAAGCCTGTTTCTTCTCTCCCTTATACAGGCATAAATCAAAAATAGTTCCTATGACATCAGTGTAACACAGGTGGTGAGAAGCAAATCAGGCTCATTGGAGTCTTATTTACACGGCATAACTCCATTGTTTTCAGTGCAGTTACTTACTAGTGACTGATGCCCCAATCCACTGGAGCAGAATGCACAGAGCTATTGGCTCAAGGAGTCTCCAAAAATGCATGTTTGCCACTTACATTGCCGTAGTCCCAGACGGAGTTCCATGAGTTCCAGCCGTTGTTTGAGTCAATGTTGGCCACGTGCTTATCGTTATTGATGCTCACAGTCTGGTGGGAGTTTCTGCCATTGTTTCCCTGATTGTTTTCATTCACATTCTGTTTTTGTGGGGTTTTTTTGAAGACAAGCATTTATGTGTTTAGATTTCTAAAGCTCAGTTCTATAAATCCATTTCCATAACCAATGCTATGGAAAATCATTGGCCTTAAAATCACATTAAAGGGCTATAACAGAGAGACTTTGGGAAGTGGCTGGGATGCTTCTAAAACTATCTGAACCAAAGCATAAAGGTTCTTAGACTCATGGACTCACAGACTGTAAGGCCAGAAGGGGCCATCATGATCCTCTAGTCTGACCTCCTGCAGATCACAAGCAACAGAACCTCACCCACCCACTCCAGTAATAGACCCATAACCTCTAGTTACTGAAGTCCTCAAATCTTGATTTAAAGACTTCAAGTTACAAAGAATTTACCATTTACTCTAGTTCAAACCAGCAAGTGACCCATGCCTCATGTTGCAGAGGAAGGCACCTCCCTCCCCCGCCAGGGTCTCTGCCAATCTGACCTGAAGAAAAATTCCTCCACAACCCCAGATATAGCAATCAGTTAGACCCTGAGCATATGAGCAAGTGCCACCAGTCAAATACTTGGGAAAGAATTATCTGTAGTAACTCAGAGCTAATTTGTAAACACAGGGGTCATACCCTGTGATTGCAGAATTGCAAATACAGTATGAATGGGGAGGGGGAAAGTGATCTGGGAAACTACAGGCCCATTAGTTTGTCTTCAATTGTATGCCAGGTGTGAGGACAAATTTTGAAAGAGAAAGCAGTTAAGGACATAGAGTTAAATGGTAATTGGGATAAAATACAGCATGGAATTGGAAAAGGTAGATCATACTAGACCAACCTTATCTCTTTCTTTGAGAAGATACCCAATTTTCTAGTTAAGGAAATGCAGTAGATCTAATCTGCTTGGACTTCAGTATAGCATTTGATTGATACAGTTCCACGTGGGAAATTATTAGTTAAATTGGAGAAGATGGGGATTAAAAGAAGAATCAAATGGTGGGTAAGAAACTGGTTAAAGGGGAGACTACAGTAGGTCATGCTGAAAGGTGAACTGTCAGGCAGGAGGGAGGTTACTAGTGGAGTTCCTCAAGGATCAGTCTTGGGATCAATCTTATTTAATATTTTAATGAATGACATTGGCATAAAAAGCGGGAGTGTGCTAATAAAATGTGCAGACGACACAAAGCTGGGAGGTATTGCCAATATGGAGGAGGACCAGAATATCATGCAAGAAGATTTGGGTGACCTTGAAAATTGGAGTAATAGAAATGGGATGAAATTTAATAGAGCAAAGTGCAAAGTCATGCATTTAGGGATTAACTACAAAAATGTTTGCTATAAGCTGGGGACACATCAGTTGGAAGTAACAGAGGAAAAGAAAGACCTGGGTGTATGATCAATCACAGGGTGACTGAACTACCAATGTAACGTAGCTGTGAAAAAGGCCAATGCAATCCTGGGCTGCATCAGGTGAGGTATTTCCAGTAGAGATAAGGAATTACCATTATACAAGTCACTGGTGAGACCTCATCTGGAGTACTGTGTGTAGTTTTGGTCTCCCATGTTTAAGAAAGATTAATTCAAACTGGAACAGGTGCAGAGAAGGGCTACAAGCATGATCAGAGGAATGGAGAACCTACCTTACAAGCGGAGACTTATGGATCTTGGCTTGTTTAGTCTAACCAAACAAAGGCTGAGGGGAATATGATTATGCTATAAATACATTTGGGGGATAAATACCAGGAAGGGAGAGGAGTCATTTAAGTTAAGAGCCAATGTTGACACAAGAACAAATAGAAATAAGTTGGCCATCAACAATTTTAGGCTTGAAATTAGAAAAAAGTTTCTAACCATCAGAGGAGTGAAGTTCTGAAACGGTCTTCCAAGACTAGTAGTGGGGACAAAAAACCTAACTCATTTCAAGAGTGATCTTGATACATTTATGGAGGGGATGATACGATAAGCTTGCCTACAATAGCAATCTAACAGATTTCATGAAAAAAAAATGCATTTCCCATCCAGCTCTCGCCTTTATTAATCTGCAAACAGACATTAGTTGATATCATTGTACTGTGTTTCTGTGATCAAATCCTCAATGCTATCATTATCCCACCACGCCACACAATGATTTCATAATATTTATACTAGTATCAAAATATAATTTGATGTTTCCTAAACTGCCAATAATTGAGTTTTCCCCCTCAGTAAGTAAACAAACTAAATATTTTCTTTAGCACGCAAACACAATCTTGTGCTATGTCAGTTTAATGCACTAAGGAAATCTTAGATTCCTTTTCAGAAATTTATTTTTCAGATATGAAAACTCATACAGCCCAAAAGAAACATTTTGATAAGAGTTGATCATTATACTTACATCATTAGCAAAAATTGGAGCTAGGAAGACTCTGAGCAGAGCAGCAATCACAATCTGAAATTAACATTGGAAGCATAACAATGTAAGTGCTTGCCTTGATAAAACATGTTCTAAAAGTTCTTTGTTGTCTAAGAATAGGCTTAGGCATATGCTTAAATTTAAGCACATACTTAAGTGCTTTGCTGGACTGGATCCTAACCTGTAATCTATTGGAAGATTATTCAAACATGCTGAAATAATCGTATGGGTAAATCTGTTACCATTTCTGATGCAAATTCCTATTAGCCTGGGCAGGATGCTTTGCCTATGTGAGAAGAGCAACATTTGGCTCATAGTATTTGTGACAGATTTGGCAATTTCCAGCAATATCCTTGAAAAACCTTGCTGAATTAAGTTCAAGTATATTTGGAGTCCATTGTATCAAATGGAAAGGTTATGTATTATTGTGGGCCTGGATAGTCAAAGGACTATATTGAACAATATGGCAAACAAGAAGGGTCTTTTGGGACAGCAGATGTGAAGGGTATTTCCTTATAAATATCTAGCTGGAGGTGAATGCAAATTCCCCACCCTCAGTTATGCAAAAACCCAGCCTTTTGAAGCTCCACCCTGAGCCTTTGTCTGCTGATCACCTGAGGCCAAGATCAAAGGGCCAAGCTGTCTAAAGGAAAAACTGAAGTATTCATGGTTGTTCTGGTTCTAAGCTAAGGCTGCTATGAATTTGTAACCACAGAAGAAGGTGGGGTTTGAAGGACTGACTCCTGTCAGAGCCTTTGATGGAGTTGGGGGGTGAGCTCTGGTAAATTTGTTAACAGGCATGTAGGTTATTTCATTGTTTTTAATATGTTTTCTCGATAACACTTTCACGTTAAGAATAAATATACTTGCTGTGTGTTGACTTGTTAGTGCAGGCAATCAGAGCCATTCATAGCCTTCAAAGAGAAAGCAAAGCATAGACACTGGCCTTTTTGGATAGTTTGACTTGCTGCGAATATCACAGTGTAAACAGGGAACTGTGCAGCCTGGAAAAACTCTGGTCAGGAGGGAGAGAGATGTAGGTCTCTGCCCAAGGGAGGTGACAGCTGACCAGCTGAGAGCATAGAGTGGTTGTCCTTGCTGGACCATGGAAAGGGAATATATGTGCAGTTGCCCTGAACTGTGAGAGTATTAAAAACCTACAAAAAAAGTATATTTAAAATAGTGGAATGTCCAGGATGTGGGAGACAAGCTGAAAAACTCTTGGATAGGAGGTGAACCCTTTGGATGGAATATTCCATTCCTTAAAAGAGAGTTGATTTTTCTCCTAATGTTTTTATTTTGAATATTGACCAGAGCAATAACATTACATTATATGTGTATTCATAAAGAGTTAGATCATGTGCTGAGAACAGTGCAGAGATACATAACCACCCCTCTCCACTCCCTTTAGGGTGATGCATGCCCCGAGGGATCTTGGTAGCATCTCTGTGCTTCTCCAAGTGCATTTCTGGTGAGCTTTTATGTCTCCTTAACCCCTTCCACGTGTGGATCACAGAGGGCAAGGGAATTCTCCTTAATTCCTTCCCCATATTGAATAGTCAAACTGAACCAAAATTCAGACTGACTATGCTTTGCTGGAAGTGATTGCATATTTATAGAGGACATAATTTAGGAGTTCACATCAGAGATTAATTTTCAAGTTGAGACAGACACAACATAAACAAACCCTGAAACTAGTATATTAGTAGCACTTCTTTGTTTCAGTCCAAAGAAAATGTTAACAATTGAGTTATATACCCCTGAATACAGAAATAAATAATGGAAGGGCTGACACAGTCTTATTTAGTGCAGAAAACAATATTGCTAAATGCTTTCGTTATTCTGTTCTAAATGCACGCATAATTATTTCAATGATTCAGAGGCTAAATATTATTCAAACTTCCCTGAATTATTTAGTCAAAGTCAGAGCCAATATATATTGTTGTAAGATTTAATAATTTTTACATTATGTCATTTCAAGACATAATTATTGTCTTAGAGACAAATTTTGAAGTTTTTCCTCAGATGTTGACTCCCACTGACTTCCGTAAGAATTTCTCACGAGTAAGGGCTGAACCTGGCTCAGTAACTTCTTAGAATTAATTCCTCAACAAACTAGGATGAATTTAAATACAGTTTTGCTTTCCAGTCATATATCCAGATTCTTACATTTCATGATTCTATGGGTCAGATTCTCCCCTCACTTCTGTGATCATACACCAGTGTTGTAACCCCCTCGAATTTCATGGAATCACTTCTGATTTACACTTAGGTATTGTAAATGAGGATTGGCTACTCTGTAGACAATAAAACATGCATTTAAGTCTGGGTTAAAAATTCTCTCCTATTTCCATTAAAATTCTAGAGATTAATGCATAGATGGGTTCATTTCCTTATGGAGTGAAATCTCTGCTGAAAGTAAAATTTCTAAAACTTTTAATGAAATTAGCAGTAGTTCTGCGTGTGTATGGTCACACCCCAACCCTGTGCAACATTCCTGTTGTATAAGAAGAAAGTAGTAAATGTACTCAAAGTGAACCTCATTTTGATGGCAGAGGAGATTCAAGATCTGCTGGGCTAAATGAAACAAACCCTTCAATTTTTTATACACCAGTTTCCAAAGTTAGATACGGGAAGGTTAAATACTGAAATAAACTTATTTTATTGGCATGTATCCATTTATTTATGACATTGCACACTGTTTCCTTATGTAATTGCTCTAACAAGCAATTTGGCACCAAACTGATAGTGTCAATCTCATGTAGCAGATAAGAGACCATTTGTAATGTTAAATTCAATATATTTTATCATAACTTTCTGTTATGCAGAAGTTACACACGGTACATTTCCTTTAACAATGCTTAATTAAACCTAGATGATTAATCCAGAAAGTCAAACAAGATTCCCAGTGACAAATTTTGCCCATATGTCAAAGGCCTCACCCCAGATATCTTATATCCATAATTCACAATATTGATAAAGTATACCAGATTGCCAGCCTCAAGCATTCAAAAATTAGTCAGACCCCACAAAATTATGAGATGCTCTAGGAATAGTTGAAATTAAAGATAAATTTTTCACTAAAACACTCTCTAAAAAATTATCATTTTCCAACCAGCTCTACTTCACACCCACTTTACATTGCCAGAGTGATATCAAGAGGCCTTTGTGAAACTAAGAATTCAAGCAACTGGGTCAGATCTTCCCGTGGTGCAAATCTTTTTGCTTCCTTAACCTTAATGCAGTTATGACAATTTAAAGCAGCCAATTGTATTTAGAAGCATCAGGCCTGATTCTCATTTACACTAAGGCTACTTTGAACCATTATGACCATGTAAAGGGATAGTGCAACATTATCTGTTGTCTTGCATCCTGAGTTGTCATTTACACTTGTGCTAAGTGAAGACAGAGGAGGTGTAAAATTCTACATTTAGCACAAGGTATAAAGTAGAGACCACTCAGGCCAATAGACTGCTGAGTTGAATGATCTACAGTTCTTCTAATCTATCTGAGTTGCAGATGGCAAATGGAGCAGCATATGTGTGCCATCAATGGAATCCAAAACACACAGAACAGTACATTGTTCATGTAATCAAATCCTCTCTTTTTTTCTGGACCATTAATAAATTGGGTAGTGGTCATGAGAAAGGGATCAAGGAAACTGAACTACGTAATGCCATTTAGCTACTCTCTGTGGTATCATTAGCAACAACTTGGAAAGTTCCTTAGTCCAAGAGTCCAATAACCAAAGCCATTTTGGCCATCACAGATAGTGTGTCACACTTGGAAGTCTGAATCTACAAATCCCCCATCAGCTTTTCACTGTTTATATAGTCTGTTTGGCAAACTTGTACGGCTGGAGTTATTGATTGTAAGAAAAAATTATGGAAACTAATTAGAATGGTAGAAATCAGAGAAGGAAAAGATCCAACTGTACAAGATCCCATTCCTTGGCCAGTGCCAGATTGTTTCCTGTAATATTATCTTTAAAGCTTTTGCTCAGAACATTTTCTGTCTATATACAGACTCTTAAAGGTTATCTGACAACAGGGAAACTCATATTGTTAAGAACCAACTTTAACCAAAAGTTAATTAGATTCTATTTCTGAGGCCCAAAGACAGCCTTTATTTTATACATATATATCTGCTTTTTCATGCATCTTTCCACATCCTTTCAAGCAGGATCAGAACTAGAAATAGTGAAATTAGGGCTGGACTAACCCAAGTAATTTGTTTTCTAACTACACGATTTGTAGAACCCTGAACCTGAACCTGCCCCTGCTCTTGGGGAATGAAACCCCAGGACAAAGGCTCTTGTAGGCAAATGTTATCACATCATGATCCAATATCAAGATATTACCAATATGGTTATGTATTATGTGATCAAAATGAAGCAACTAGCGCTAACATGGAAAACTCTGATGAAACCATATTCCGTTGAAACGTGTGGTTCAGTCAAAATCAAAATGCTTTGTGAAATTGGGTCCATTTTGCCAAATTTAATTTTAAAAAATTTAAAATAAGCTCCAACAATGTTGAAACATCCCATTTCAACATTATGGGAATGAAACATTTCAATTCTTCATTTTGAAATTACTTTTCATTTAGAATTACTTTACTATTTGTATTATATATTAAAATGCAATATATATAACATAACATTGTAAAAACTTGAAATCAAAAGAAAACATTTCAGTTCTGTCAAAATGAAACATTTTGAATGGCCTGAAGTGAAAACTGATTTGGAATTTTCCTTCACAGAGAATTTTGAAATCTTCTCTCTTTTTTTTTTTTTTTTTCTGGTTTGGAATGAAACCAAATATAGAAATCCTTTACAAAAGGGATCTTCTGTTCACCACATGGCTGTAGTAGCAATTTTCATTCAGGCCTGGCCAGTTCAGGAATCCAGAAACAGCCTGTTTTCCAGCCCTTACATAAAGTCCTGCTTAGGCAAAAACGAAAGAATGCAAAGGCGGGCATGGTACAGTTTGTTGGTTTTTGAGGTGGTGATAGGCACCTTTTCCCCCATGTCAGCTTATCTCTTCTGGGTGGAACAAATATTTATCAAAACCACCTGAAGACATCATGATTCAACAGGGGAGTTTTTCGTATCAATATTTTTTTCCATCTTAATTTGTTCGACTTGATTTCCTATGTGGTGTTAGCCTTACGCATTGAAATTTGCTGGATGACTGGAAATCAGTCTTGAACTGAAATTGCACAAATTTTCCCTTGGTTGTATTTTCAAGACCCCTTTGTTTAAGTTATCTACAGTGGATGCTGGAGCTAAAACAATGGGCCAGATTCTCCTTTTGGTTATACCAGTGTAACTCAAGAGTAACTATTAAAACTATTTAATAGTATTGCACTGGTGTAAATAAGGGCAGACTTGGACCTATGAAAATAACAAAGACTGACAATTCCTCGCAGCAAGAAATTACAAGCACTTACAGTGCATTTTCTTTCATCCCAGCACCTGAATCCAGCTCCCTTCCTTCCTCCCGTATTCTCTGTGCAGATGTCACCAGTTTGAACTTGAGTGAACCAGCTGAGAAAAAGTGGCTCATCTGGGGGATGTGGAAGAGAAAAGCTTGCAACCCCCTGACTTAGACCAAAAGCAGCCAAGGCAAGAAGCCAGCTTTGGGACATGTGAATATTCAGCTGAAAGATCAGGTTCACGGAGGGATACTCAGACCTGCAGTGATCAGTTTGTATAAAACCTCATTCTGCGTGAGAGTTGACATTAGTGAAAGCTGGGCTCATGAAATTGAACAGTTTATGGCCCCTTACTGTCTAGTTGGTTACCTAGCTTTAGTTTACAGGTCAAATATTCACCTATTCACTCAGAGGATTATAGCATAGCCTCCACTCAGTGAAGACATGTGTGTTTCTACGCAGCTGCTGAGAGGTATGTACATACACTGAAAAGAGAATATATTCCCCCAAGCAGTCATGCTATTCCTGCCTAGAAGGACACCCATACTCACCTTTGAATTAAAGTGCAGAGGTAGTTTGAAAAGTGATGCTGTGACAGTGACATGGATGAGTTCCCCACTGGTTCTTGGGATCAGATTGTGACACAAATCAATTAATTAGAAATTAATTTTTATTTTCTGATCCCAAGTCATGTGACAGGGATCAAAAGGATACACCCTGGTCACATGGCAGAGGTCAGTCTTCAGTGATTATAATTCTCCCTCATTGACTACTATTCTGCATACCACTGTGCTCAGCTATAAGAACATCAGAGATATACTTGGGTGAAACAGTTTGTGTTGCCCCCTGCTGATGGCTCATACATAGAAAGTAAAATATGAAAATTACTACTGCTAATTTAAACTGTCATTTAAACTTTTAGTTCAAGTGGTAGAAGGCCAATGTGCTTCTGGTGCCTGAGGTCTATCATCAGTGTTCTGTGTTTGCATGGTTTTGCTGGCCACTGCCTGTCATGAGCATTTTTTATGTGCCCATCACCTTATATCGAGGCACCATTGGACAACAGATGACAAGGGCAGCTTTTGATTTAAGGGCAACATCTATTCCATGCTCATCAGTTTGGTATCTGATCACAGACACTTGACGTATTGTCTATAGCTATGGATTTGTGACAAATCCATATAATTAATTATTATTGGAAAGCAGTGTGAAGTAAGACTAAGTATGTACCTTTCCTCTTACCTTTGCAACCTTTTTTGAAGAGATGGATTTGCGCAGAAACCTTTTGTCTCTTTATCACATGACTAAGGTTGCAGAAATTTGTTCCAGATTTGCAGTTTAGTTTTAGCAAAACGTATATGCATGAGGGAGAGAGAGATTGCAAATAATATACAGATCAGAAAATGTAAGCATACAGTACAGTGGTTTTTTAAAGTATCATTTAATTTCATTGCACTGCATTAACAGAGAAAACGAAACCTTCAAAATGAATAACATACAAGGGGCGAAGGATAAGCATAATCCACTGTGAAAGACTGCAACATCAGTGCCCATGCTCCATACTGCTATATCAGGTGACAAAATGGGATTATATTTTTTTTTCAATGAGACAATGGCTTTTTCACTCAAGTGAAACTTGACTTCAGTTGTTTTGATAGTTCAGCTGGTCCATTGATCACTTTGGAGTGGCTTCTGAGATGTCCCTTACCTGGCTTTATGGCTTTCAAACATCATTTAAAAGTCCCAGTCAGGGTTTTAAAATCTTAAATGAAGTGTAATCAATGGCGAATTTCATACATTGTGGAAAGAGAATAATCACAGTTGGCAAACTGAAAAAACTGAAGATAGAGAACATAAGAACGGCCAGACTGGGTCAGATCAATGGTCCATCCCAGTGTCCTGACTTCTGATAATGGCCAGCGCCAGCGGCTTCAGAAGGAGCTAACAGAACAGAGCAATTTATTGAGTGATCAATCCGCTGTTGTCCAGTCCCGGCTTCTGGTAGTCAGAGGCTTAGGAACACCCAGAGCCTGGGGTTGCATCACTGACCATCTTGGCTAATGGCCAATAATGGATGTATCCGCCATGATCTTATCTAGTTGTTTTTTGTCCTCTACTTATCTAGTATCATTGCAAACTACTTTCACACTGCTCTACCTCAATCCTGCCGGACAGGTGTCACCACTGAAATGATACTGTAGTCCAGTCTCGGTTGGTCATTCAGTCCTTGATCTATCTGCTGAGACTGCAAAGAAAGAAAGAATGCTGAAAGTAAAAAAGGTGATACATAAAATATATATAAATAAAATATAATGGATTACTGTAAAGAACTAGGAAATACAATATTTAGGAAGGAAAATTTCATGGGATTTAAACTCTTTCTTTGAATATAGTTTTAGACACTAGACCAAAATTGCAGACTATTATTTTTGAGATACAGAATGTGTCCTTTGTGAAGGACCTGATCCAATGCCCACTGAAGTTATATGAAGATTCCAGTGGAAACTGGATTAGATCCAGTGGAACCCCTGGCATTTTTCCATTGACTTTGGTGGGAATTGGACTAGCCCCTTGTAGCATAACCCAGTTCTGGGTAAAGAATAAACCTGCTGGACTTAAAATGAACTCTGTTAAAACACATATAATTAGTTGGTCAAATTTATTTCTGAAATAAGTGGGGAAACTGCCTTCTTTTCTCTCTCTCCCTCATGCATCTCCATGAAACCAGCAATGTCCAAAAGTCTCGCCCTTTTCTTCTCCCACACGCACCCACAAACACACAGGGCTACTCCCTTTGAATTGATATATTATTGGCAATGGTGGGCCTGTGTGTTTACTTAGGGTATGTCTACACTACGAAATTAGGTCGAATTTATAGAAGTCGGTTTTTTAGAAATCGGTTTTATATATTCGAGTGTGTGTGTCCCCACAGAAAATGCTCTAAGTGCATTAAGTGCATTAACTCGGCGGAGCGCTTCCACAGTACCGAGGCTAGAGTCGACTTCCGGAGCGTTGCACTGTGGGTAGCTATCCCACAGTTCCCGCAGTCTCCGCTGCCCATTGGAATTCTGGGTTGAGATCCCAATGCCTGATGGGGCTAAAACATTGTCGCGGGTGGTTCTGGGTACATATCGTCAGCCCCCCGCTCCCTCCCTCCCCCCGTGAAAGCAAGGGCAGACAATCATTTCGCGCCTTTTTTCCTGAGTTACCTGTGCAGACGCCATACCACGGCAAGCATGGAGCCCGCTCAGGTAACCGTCACCCTATGTCTCCTGGGTGCTGGCAGACGCGGTACGGCATTGCTACACAGTAGCAGCAACCCCTTGCCTTGTGGCAGCAGACGGTACAGTACGACTGGTAGCCGTCATCGTCATGTCTGAGGTGCTCCTGGTCGCCTCTGTGAGGTCGATCAGGAGCGCCTGGGCAGACATGGGCGCAGGGACTAAATTTGGAGTGACTTGAGCAGGTCATTCTCTTTAGTCCTGCAGTCAGTCCTATTGAACCGTCTTATGGTGAGCGGGCAGGCGATACGGACTGCTAGCAGTCGTACTGTAACATCTTCTGCCGAGCAGCCATGAGATGTGGATGGCATGCAGTCCTTCTGCACCGTCTGCTGCCAGCCAAAGATGTAAAAGATAGATGGAGTGGATCAAAACAAGAAATAGACCAGATTTGTTTTGTACTCATTTGCTTCCCCCCCTCCCCTGTCTAGGGGACTCATTCTTCTAGATCACACTGCAGTCACTCACAGAGAAGGTGCAGCGAGGTAAATCTAGCCATGTATCAATCAGAGGCCAGGCTAACCTTCTTGTTCCAATAAGGACAATAACTTAGGTGCACCATTTCTTATTGGAACCCTCCGTGAAGTCCTGCCTGAAATACTCCTTGATGTAAAGCCACCCCCTTTGTTGATTTTAGCTCCCTGAAGCCAACCCTGTAAGCGCCCCTCCCAGCGTCAGAGCAATGGCAAACAATCGGGCATCTGAGAGTGCTGTCCAGAGCAGTCACAATGGAGCACTCTGATGGGGCTAAAACATTGTCGCGGGTGCTTCTGGGTACGTGTCGTCAGGCCCCCGTTCCCTCCCTCCCTCCGTGAAAGCAAGGGCAGACAATCATTTCGCACCTTTTTTCCTGAGTTACCTGTGCAGACGCCATACCACGGCAAGCATGGAGCCAGCTCAGGTAACCGTCACCCTATGTCTCCTGGGTGCTGGCAGACGCGGTACGGCTTTGCTGCACAGTAGCAGCAACCCATTGCCTTGTGGCAGCAGACGGTGCAATACGACTGGTAGTCGTCCTCGTCGTGTCCGAGGTGCTCCTGGCCACGTCAGCTGGGAGCGCCTGGGCAGACATGGGCGCAGGGACTACATTTGGAGTGACTTGACCAGGTCATTCTCTTTAGTCCTGCAGTCAGTCCTATTGAACCGTCTTATGGTGAGCAGGCAGGCGATACGGACTGCTAGCAGTCGTACTGTACCATCTTCTGCCAGGCAGGCAAGAGATGAGGATTGCTAGCAGTCGTATTGTACCATCTTATGCCAGGCAGGCAAGAGATGAAGATGGCTAGCAGTCGTACTGTACCATCTTCTGCCGAGCAGCCATGAGATGTGGATGGCATGCAGTCCTTCTGCACCGTCTGCTGCCAGCCAAAGATGTAAAAGATAGATGGAGTGGGTCAGAACAAGAAATAGACCAGATTTGTTTTGTACTCATTTGCCTCCTCCCCTGTCTAGATCACACTGCAGTCACTCACAGAGAAGGTGCAGCGAGGTAAATCTAGCCATGTATCAATCAGAGGCCAGGCTAACCTCCTTGTTCCAATAACAACAATAACTTAGGTGCACCATTTCTTATTGGAACCCTCCGTGCAGTCCTGCCTGAAATACTCCTTGATGTACAGGCACACCCTTTGTTGATTTTAGCTCCCTGAAGCCAACCCTGTAAGCCGTGTCGTCAGTCGCCCCTCCCTCCGTCAGAGCAACGGCAGACAATCGTTCCGCGCCTTTTTTCTGTGCGGACGCCATACCAAGGCAAGCATGGAGGCCGCTCAGCTCACTTTGGCAATTAGGAGCACATTAACCACCACACGCATTATCCAGCAGTATATGCAGCACCAGAACATGGCAACGCGATACCGGGCGAGGAGGCGACGTCAGCGCGGTCCCGTGAGTGATCAGGACATGGACACAGATTTCTCTGAAAGCATGGGCCCTGACAATGCATGCATCATGGTGCTAATGGGGCAGGTTCATGCTGTGGAACGCCGATTCTGGGCTCGGGAAACAAGCACAGACTGGTGGGACCGCATAGTGTTGCAGGTCTGGGACGATTCCCAGTGGCTGCGAAACTTTTGCATGCGTAGGGGCACTTTCATGGAACTTTGTGACTTGCTTTCCCCTGCCCTGAAGCGCATGAATACCAAGATGAGAGCAGCCCTCACAGTTGAGAAGCGAGTGGCGATAGCCCTGTGGAAGCTTGCAACGCCAGACAGCTACCGGTCAGTTGGGAATCAATTTGGAGTGGGCAAATCTACTGTGGGGGCTGCTGTGATGCAAGTAGCCCACGCAATCAAAGATCTGCTGATATCAAGGGTAGTGACCCTGGGAAATGTGCAGGTCATAGTGGATGGCTTTGCTGCAATGGGATTCCCTAACTGTGGTGGGGCTATAGACGGAACCCATATCCCTATCTTGGCACCGGAGCACCAAGCCGCCGAGTACATAAACCGCAAGGGGTACTTTTCGATAGTGCTGCAAGCTCTGGTGGATCACAAGGGACGTTTCACCAACATCAACGTGGGATGGCCGGGAAAGGTGCATGATGCTCGCATCTTCAGGAACTCTGGTCTGTTTCAAAAGCTGCAGGAAGGGACTTTATTCCCAGACCAGAAAATAACTGTTGGGGATGTTGAAATGCCTATATGTATCCTTGGGGACCCAGCCTACCCCTTAATGCCATGGCTCATGAAGCCGTACACAGGCAGCCTGGACAGTAGTCAGGAGCTGTTCAACTACAGGCTGAGCAAGTGCAGAATGGTGGTAGAATGTGCATTTGGACGTTTAAAGGCGCGCTGGCGCAGTTTACTGACTCGCTTAGACCTCAGCGAAACCAATATTCCCACTGTTATTACTGCTTGCTGTGTGCTCCACAATATCTGTGAGAGTAAGGGGGAGACGTTTATGGCGGGGTGGGAGGTTGAGGCAAATCGCCTGGCTGCTGGTTACGCACAGCCAGACACCAGGGCGGTTAGAAGAGCACAGGAGGGCGCGGTACGCATCAGAGAAGCTTTGAAAACCAGTTTCATGACTGGCCAGGCTACGGTGTGAAAGTTCTGTTTGTTTCTCCTTGATGAAACCCCCCGCCCCTTGGTTCACTCTACTTCCCTGTAAGCTAACCACCCTCCCCTCCTCCCTTTAATCATTGCTTGCAGAGGCAATAAAGTCATTGCTGCTTCACAGTCATGCATTCGTTATTCATTCATCACACAAATAGGGGGATGACTACCAAGGTAGCCCAGGAGGGGTGGTGGAGGAGGGAAGGAAAATGCCACACAGCACTTTAAGCACAGCACTTTAAAAGTTTACAACTTTAAAATTTATTGAATGACAGCCTTCTTTTTTTTGGGCAATCCTCTGTGGTGGAGTGGCTGGTTGGCCGGAGGCCCCCCCACCGCGTTCTTGGGCGTCTGGGTGTGGAGGCTATGGAACTTGGGGAGGAGGGCGGTTGGTTACAGAGGGGCAGCAGTGGCAGTCTGTGCTCCAGCTGCCTTTGCTGCAGCTCAACCATACACTGGAGCATACTGGTTTGGTCCTGCAGCAGCCTCAGCATTGAATCCTGCCTCCTCTCATCACGCTGCCGCCACATTTGAGCTTCAGCCCTGTCTTCAGCCCGCCACTTACTCTCTTCAGCCCGCCACTTACTCTCTTCAGCCCTCCACCTCTCCTCCCGGTCATTTTGTGCTTTCCTGCACTCTGACATTATTTGCCTCCACGCATTCGTCTGTGCTCTGTCAGTGTGGGAGGACAGCATGAGCTCGGAGAACATTTCATCGCGAGTGTGTTTTTTTTTTCTTTCTAAGCTTCACTAGCCTCTGGGAAGGAGAAGATCCTGTGATCATTGAAACACATGCAGCTGGTGGAGAAAAAAAAAGGGACAGCGGTATTTAAAAAGACACATTTTATAAAACAGTCGCTACAGTCTTTCAGGGTAAACCTTGCTGTTAACATTACATACATAGCACATGTGCTTTCGTTACAAGGTCGCATTTTGCCTCCTCCCACCGCGTGACTACCCCCTCAACCTTCTCCCCTCCCTGTGGCTAACAGCGGGGAACATTTCTGTTTAGCCACAGGCAAACAGCCCAGCAGGAATGGGCTCCTCTGAGTGTCCCCTGAAGAAAAGCACTCTATTTCAACCAGGTGACCATGAATTATATCTCACTCTCCTGAGGATAACACAGAGAGATAAAGAACGGATTTTGGTTGAATGCCAGCAAACATACACTGCAATGCTTTGTTCTACAGTGATTCCCGAGTACGTGTTACTGGCCTGGAGTGGTAAAGTGTCCTACCATGAAGGACGAAATAAGGCTGCCCTCCCCAGAAACCTTTTGCAAAGGCTTTAGGACTACATCTAGGAGAACCGCAAATGCCAGGGCAAAGTAATCCTTTCACATGCTTGCTTTTAAACCATGTATAGTATTTTAAAAGGTACACTCACCAGAGGTCCCTTCTCCGCCTGCTGGGTCCAGGAGGCAGCCTTGGGTGGGTTCGGGGGGTACTGGCTCCAGGTCTAAGGTGAGAAACAGTTCCTGGCTGTCGGGAAAACCGGTTTCTCCACTTGCTTGCTGTGAGCTATCTACAACCTCCTCCTCATCATCATCTTCTTCGTCCCCAAAACCTACTTCCGTATTGCCTCCATCTCCATTGAAGGAGTCAAACAACACGGCTGGGGTAGTGGTGGCTGAACCCCCTAAAATGGCATGCAGCTCCTCATAGAAGCGGCATGTTTGGGGCTCTGACCCAGAGCGGCTGTTCACCTCTCTGGTTTTCTGGTAGGCTTGCCTCAGCTCCTTCAGTTTCACGCGGCACTGCTTCGGGTCCCTGTTATGGCCTCTGTCCTTCATGCCCTGGGAGATTTTCAGAAAGGTTTTGGCATTTCGAAAACTGGAACGGAGTTCTGATAGCACGGATTCCTCTCCCCAAACAGCGATCAGATCCCGTACCTCCCGTTCGGTCCATGCTGGAGCTCTTTTGCGATTCTGGGACTCCATCATGGTCACCTGTGCTGATGAGCTCTGCATGGTCACCTGCAGCTTGCCACGCTGGCCAAACAGGAAATGAGATTCAAAAGTTCGCGGTTCTTTTCCTGTCTACCTGGCCAGTGCATCTGAGTTGAGAGCGCTGTCCAGAGCGGTCAGAATGGAGCACTCTGGGATAGCTCCCGGAGGCCAATACCATCAAATTGTGTCCACAGTACCCCAAATTCGAGCCGGCAACGTCGATTTAAGCGCTAATCCACTTGTCAGGGGTGGAGTAAGGAAATCGATTTTAAGAGCCCTTTAAGTCGAAATAAAGGGCTTCATTGTGTGGACAGGTGCAGGTTTAAATCGATTTAACGCTGCTAAATTCGACCTAAAGTCCTAGTGTCGACCAGGGCTTAGGGAGTTGTCTGCCCCTGCTAGTGCCTGAAGACAAAGAAAAGGTAATGATGCTATTTTCACCGGTGCTAGCTGATATGGAATCATTAAGAGAACAGATGTTAGGTGGCTTATTCCTTCACCCACTTACTTCCCTGGTCCTTCTCGCATGAACAGAGAGCAACAATACCCAAAGTCCAAAGGTGCAAACAATTCGATGTTTATTGGGGTGAACTTCCAGCAAGCATGATTCCAGTTTCCTTCCTTAGTGTCCCCCTTCCCAGCTCTGACACCACAGAGCCTTACACCTGTGTCCCTGTTCCCATTCCTGCCCTTAGCCAAACATGATTCCAATTTCCCCACTCCCATTCCCTGTTCCCATTTCCCCCTTTAGCAAAACATGATTGCAATTTCCTTACCCCCCATTCCCTGTTCCCATCCTGCCCCCACCCCCACACCCACTCTCTTCCTGATTGACTGCAGACTATATAGTAAAACTTGAGTTCGGCTTAGCTATACCTTAACCAATCATTTTCCTGAAATTTAACTAACCAATCCTAACATATTGTAACATGATTATGTAACCAATTATATCCCACCACCTTAATTAGTTTACCCCCAGCAAAATTAATTATACAGCAGACAGGAACAATCACAGAACCAGACAGAGATTATACAGACAAACAATAGCAAAGTGGGAACTATAATCACAAAACAATACAGAAGTGATGATTTCACATCCCAGCTATTGATAAGTGAGTTCTTGCCAGACAGGATGCTATCAAACTAAGTTTCCTTTTACATTTTCTAGGCAATCCCTTTCTCTGGAGGTGATAGGCATTATCAGGACAGGATTGTATTCCTAAGAGCCCAGTAGCACCTTCTTTCAATGTGACTAGTTTGGAATGTGAGGATGTGACCGGTCGCTTCCCAGCTTATGGCTGCCTCTGTTGCTTAGCCAAAGGCCTTAGCCTAAGCACAGGGCCTCAGACTGTCACAGTAAGAGAAGGCCCTTACACCGGCAGACAGTGATTTTGATTCTTTCTTTTATATCTCTAGAACTAGCCAAGTGATAAGAATACATCTAAATTCTTAGAGTACAGGCCTTTACAGACAGGCCTGAATATCTATATCCTAGATGGAACATAGATGGAACTTACCCATTTTTATAGAGTAATTTTTCACAATACGACCACACTGTATTGGTGAAGTCTAGTGAAGTCTAGCTGAAATAAAGAACAGTTGTAACTGGGAACCAGGAGACCTAGATTCTATCCCCCACTTTTCCAATGATCCATTTTGTGACAATTCACACAATTCATACACCCTCTCTGTGCTAGTTTCCCCATACATCTTTATATCAGGGAGACTAAGACTTACCCAATTTATGCATTCAAAGACATAATAATCAGTCGTTTTAATTCCAGGAGTTATTTAATGGGCTATTTTGGAGGCAGTAGCCAAAAACTGTGAGGTGCAGTAGCTGAGTGGTTCAGGTGTTCAACTAAAATCCTGCAGGGTATGGGGTTTGGGCTCAATAAATCTCACACTAAAAGGCCACTTCCAGTTTACCCAGCTGTCAAATGGGTACCTGATCTATCAGGTTAGGGCAGTCAAAGGTGGTCACCTGTGATGCTGACCCCATAAGGCCCTGGTGTTCTGTTGGCTATGAAACTGATATGCATTAACCGTGCGAGCCTATTGAGACATTGACTTGGGAGAACTTTGACTTTGACCTAGAAAGTTGATCTATTCATTGGTATTCAGCCAGTACTTGTGGGTTGCCAGGATATGGATATTTCTGTCCAGGTTCATCTTAAAGCTATGTGGGTGTTTGGGGATGGAGATACAGAAAGTAAAATGTAAAGAGTAGGAAAGAACAGTAGAGTCTTTCCTTATATCCATTTCTGCTAATAAAGACAAATTGAAATTATGTCTGTGTATTAAAAATTAAAACTCGCATTTGTATACGCTAGAGAGTTCATTAGTACATAATAGATATTTGCGAAGTGAGCAATTTTAATCTTTTCAGGGTGGACTAAAGTGCTTACAACATATCAGGCCCAAAATTCAGATAAAGCAGTTTACCATGGTGTGGCATGTAGATATGGAATCACTGAAGTCACAACGCATATTTCTGTCCAGTGTTTCCCACACCTATGGCAAGATATAAAAGTTACAGGTCTCTGCAATTTTTTTCCATTTCATCCACAACTTCTTGTTCTTATCCAAAAGAAAAATGAACACAGTTGTGAGTATATTTGTCCTTTATTGTAGTTGTAATTATTTTAAGAAGCTACTATTTATATAAAAATGTGAATTCTTTTTGACGAGAAGCAAGAGTGTTCAGTGAAGTTAGCACTGTTTTGAGAATAATTATGTTTCATGTTTCATTTGCTGGTACAATAAGAAGGTACTGTCCTGCATTCTTTGTGCTGCAATAATCTCCTTGAAATCAATGGGAATCATTCATTAACAAGGGATTCAGGATTGAGCCCAAATTTAAGCATGTTTCATTGCTAATTTTTGTTATAATTTTTTAGAGGAATCAAGAAATATGTTTGGAAGCAATCAGTGTAATTTTTGAATAGCAAGAAAAATGTAACTTCTCAAAAGGAAAAGTATTGTGTTATTTTCTGAATGAAATCATTAAGAAAACTGAATTTACAAATTTTTTACACAGACAAAAGTTTGAGAAATGTCTCAGACAAAGTCAGACAAGGAATGGCAAAATGCACATGAACATTACTGTCTGGTAGAAAATATTTAGCAAGTTGCATTTTTTAAATTTAGACTTTGGACTGGATTTTGTAATATTTTATCTCGTAAAATAGGCCTCAAGCAAATATGGGAATCTAGGAAATACCGTACGATATCTGACCTGTGGTCATAGTTGTACCATATCTCAGACAGTGACCAGCACCAGATTTATCCAGAGGAAGGTACAAGAATTAGGGCAATTAGGGAATCATCAACCCACCAGATATAAATATCCCAAATTCAGTGGGAGATCAAAATCTGGATATGCTTCTCGTTCCAATGGAAAGGGGCAGGGATTTTTAGTTGTAAGTTTTTTAGAGACCATCTAAAAGTTTTTGCTTGTTTTTGTTAATGCATATTTAATGTCAATGACTAACATTCTGGAGGAAGAAAGTGTTTGTTAAATACCTTCTTCCCTTCGGCTGAGGCATGAGAGCTGATGTACTTTGAGACCCCACCAACAGGTCCTCCAACAAAACTAGGGAACAGTAGGTTTGGGGTTCCTAATATTTCTAAGACAAAAACACAAGTATCAAAACAATCACAAAGTAGATAGCCAGATAGCTAGATAGATTCTGTAATACCATAAAAAAGTAAACAAGTTCACAAGTAGAATTCTTTTAAAATTCCTTTTTGGGTTCCCTTTAAGATTAAGCAGTTTTTATAAAGTTTCACAGTGATACAAGCAAAATGAAACGTAACCAGGAGAAACTTACAATTGGAAAATGTAATTATTTTCAGATAATCCACTTGCAGTGCAAAGTGGATCATTTTTCAAACCTTGGGAATAAAATAGCTTCCCTTGATTCATTAATTCTGCAAGCTCTGAGTTTTGGCCTGGACTCTGTCCATGTGTCATGGTGGTTTTTAGTGTTTCTGTTGCATATGAATGCTGTTATTTCTTTTTCAGGCTACAGTAATTGCTGTGCTGGGAGTCTTTTGGACTCAAGCTTTTTCATATGAAGTAAGTAGACTGCCAATGCTTTGTACTGCCTAGTATTCATTTGCAATGCATTAGGTCCCTGGAGAAATGGGATAACCAGGAAGAAAAGGCACTGAGGAAATTAATAAAATGCTTATTGCTGAGCACAAAGGAAAAGGTAATCTTTGCCAAACCAGACAATCCTATAAATTAAGGAGCCAATCCTGCTGTCATTACTCAGGAAGAACTCCCATTGACACTTGCCTGAGGAAGGATTGTTAGATAAGGCCCCAAAGAAGAAAAAGACGTGTGAGGTCACCTCCTTCCATCCCACTAAATCAGTTCAGGATTATTCCCTACAGTATAGATATTTGCAAGCGCAACACTTCCTAGGCAAAAATAAGTCACAATCCAATCGATCTTGCCATGAAGAAATTATTGCTGCTTTATACAGCCTAAATAATTGTGTTCACTTTATAAACCATTGTTCCTGGTTATCTCCCTTCTAAAAAATGTCTCCCCTTTCTTAATATTTCACCATGTCATATATAGATAGTATCTCCCTCCTTAATCATCCCTTAGTGAAGCAAGATGCAGCAGGCCTGATTCTTCTTTACAGTAAGGCGCCTTTACACCACTCTGGTAGCATAAAGGGGCCTTGTACAGCCAAAGTGATGCAAAAGGGCCATAGCGTAAATAAAAATCAGACTCATTTTAATTCTTTGACTTCATTAGCTCTGGAATCATAACAGGTAAAATACTGTATTTTATGTTGCACTTTTCAGATGAGTGAAAAAGGTGACTATCGCATATTTTGTGTTTTGTACTCAGATCTATAGCCTCCCAGGAACAAACGGTGACTATGTCCAGCAAACTGTGACTATTAGCAATGAACTTCATATTGCTGATATCCATATCCATGCTGGGTTGTGCTCCTCTGATACCATTTTTGACTACAAACATGTAAGTGAAACCAAGAATCTGTCTTGGCTTAAAATCATTTCAATGTTTTTTTTTCTTTTTAAACACAGTAAACTAGCTTGATATCTCTTCTTCCTCCTTGTGAATAATCCTTAAACAATGTCTATTTTAATCATCCATCTCTTTGGTTTCTTCATATGTCTATGCAATGCAACAGAAATACAAAACGAAGAAAAGATAAAGTTTGCCCTAGAACTGTACATAGACATAAACAAGGAGATATAAATTCTGTTCCTAGTTACAATGGTGTGACTGCAGAGTAACTCCATTACTTCACTCTGCATTTACACCGTTGTAGCTCAGAGCAAAATTTTGGCCCAGCATACAAAGAGAAGATTAACAACTGGGTGGCAGTAGCTATTTTCAAATTAGAAACCTGCTTTTCTATATCACAGGGATACATTGCTACCAGGCTGTTTTCACGGAGGGCCTGCTTTATCTTGAAAATGGAGAAAGTATATATCCCAGAGCTGAAAGAAATTGGACGGCTTGCTTACGAGAAACAGGTAATTCTCTGAAGTATTATGTACTATATACAAGCAAGTCATGTTAGAGAGGTGGTGTGATGGAAATAAAGGGTACTGCCATCTGGAATACTCTTTGTTCTTAGAAGTCTTTCTTATTAGACTGGTGATAACAAAACAGAGACTTTGATACTACAGTGATGCACTCACTAAAGATAATTGTGCCTGCAAAACTGAACATCTGGCCATCAGTTTACTTGGGCCAACCCATGAAGTTCCTATACAGGCAAAACTTTCACTGAAATCAATAGGGATTTTGCTTGAGTGGGAATTTCAGAATTCAGCCTCTTTTTGGCAGGTGAACAGTAACTTATTCATAGCAAAATTACTTAATATAGTTATAATAACTGTACAGATTAGGAGGGTGAACATGGAAAACAAAGTGAAAGCTGCCAAAGTGTAAAACTATATAGCTGTTCTATATTATTATTAATCATTATGAAGTGTTTGATTAACGCAGTTCATTTTTGCTATGTGTATACAATTGCTCTTCAGTGAACTTTGTGACTATTTCCTTCTTTGTAATTAACAATCTGTTACTTCTTTAGATGATGCTTTGTATGTGGCTAGAGAAAATTTGTGAGAGGTGGATGGGTTTTCTCACAAGGATGTTACAGAAGATTAAGGAATAAGATGTATTGCTAACTATATTTTAATATTTTCTCCTTTAAGATGATGAACAAGATGTTTTCCCCAAAACACCTGTGGGTGCAATATGAACCCAGTGATTCTATATTTGGTGAAATCAAGGAGTGGTTGATCTTTGGTAAACCCATTGAGAAACTCTGCAAAGGTGTGCCTGTTTACAAGGTTCGCAAGGTTGAAGGTGGGTAACAAGACTGAAACCAAATTCTTTAGAAGGCGCTGAGTCTTAAAGAAGCTAATTTTCCTAGTTCTATCTCTGGTTCTGATCTGAGCCATAGTTCCTGAGCACCTCACAATCTTTAGCATATTTCCTTGGGATCTAGAGCAGTGTTAATATCCCCCATTTTATCGATTGGTAACCAAGGCAGAGAAAGGCTAAGGGCGGAATGCTCAAAATGAGTTAGGATAACTCCTTTTGAGCATCCTCCCTTAAGTGATTTGCCCAAGGTCACACAGGAAGTCTCTGGCGGAGCAGGAATTAAACCAGGTCTCCCAAGTTCAAGGTTAATACCCTAATCACTGTACTGTCCTCCCTCTCTTGCTGAATATAAAATGACAGCTTGGGCTCATCTGTGCTAAAGCAATTCTGCATTCCACAATTTAGTAGCGAGATGGATTTGCTGGAGTGGTGGCCCAGGATCTGTCTTGCAAAGCAGACAAAGGTAGCACTTTCTGGAGCCCCTATTGCTGGTCCTCCATTACACCCTGCTGCTGGCATAGAGGGTGTGGCCATGGGAAGGGGGAGGGAGCCAAGATTCTTTTGTTCTCTAATGATCCCCTGCCATTTTAATGGCTATAGTAGGTCTAACTTATGCCAGAGCACTAGTTTGACACATGGCTGGCCCAGGACCAAAAGCACAGAAAGGTGGCTCAAAGCCACATTTGCATGTCCCCCATTTGAGTTGCACCATAAGAGTGTGATCCAACTCCCTAACTGACAATCAGGTCCTGTTCCTGTACTTTTTCTTTTTTTTTTTGCTTGATTTTGGAGAATTGTCATTGAAAATATATTTTGTGTCCTTGTTTCCTGTTTAGGTGCCATAAGAGCTGGTGGCTGTGCTAAGGCAGGAATCCTGGGCATTTTGGGCATTTCAATCTGCGGAAAGATCAGTGTTTAGACATAACCCTGGCAGTGCCATTGCTTCGAATGGGCTTATTATTTTCCAGCGGCTTTCATTCTTTGTAAGCCATGAGCAACGTTATTAATTTGGGATCAATCTCATTGTTCCACATAATCAGCCTCTCTCGCAAACTATGATCTACCAATAAAAGAATGAAACATTCCACCTGCCTTGGTTTTCTTTTGCAAAACAAGCAGCACACAACTAAATGAATCCCCTCTCTTCTTATTTTTGTGTTTGTATGCTTCCCTCCAAAGCAAAATAAAGCTGTACTTGTTCCATTCATCTGTTCAGCATGCAATGTGACATACATAATATGGGCTCAACCTTGCAGGGTTTTTTACAAACAAAACTCCCCAGTGAAGTCAGCACCTAGATACGTCAGTGACTAGCACTCCATAAATGTGATGGCTAGGGATAGATAGATAGATAGATAGATAGATGTCATCCAAACTAGCAGCCACATCTTTAATACTTCAGAACTCCTTTTAGGGTGTTTTATTTAAACGTTACTTTTAGAGATGGGTCTGAACCAAAACCCCAGACCTTAACATTCTCAAACTTTGAGAAAGTTTAGATCTGGAAGTTTACATTCAGCCCCTATCTTTATTGTGAGATGAACCAAACATTGAATGTGAACACCATCCCAACTTGGGAAAAGTTTGGATGGGACACTTTGTTTTGCAGTGCATTTCAGGTTCCTCACTGACTTAGACTGCAGTTTTCAAAGGGGCCTAGGTCAAATGGAATTGGCTACCTAAATTACTTACAGCATTTGAAATCTCACCATCATTTATCATCTTTATTATTATTAATAATAATTGTTTGTGTTGTAGTAGCAACTAGGACCCCAGGCAAGGACTAGGTGCTGGGTGCTGTACAAACACAGAACAAAAAGATATGTGCCCCAAAAAGCTTACTTCCCGGATTCCCTTTCCTCAGCACCAATTATAAAAGCTGTGCCAATTGCTAAAGGCACTTCACATGTTTTCCCAGAGGGCAGCTTGCAAGGGGAACTGAATGAGGCAAGGTAGCATAGCATAGCTGCAGCCCTGTCTCTTAGATTTCAGTGCGGGAATTAATGTTTGGGAGGAATGTATATTTTAGAGTTGGAAAATGCAGCCTACTGAGCCTTGAAGGACTGCCAGTGAGCAGAGCATACTTATGAGTCCAGGGAATTGGATAATTTCCTAACCTAGTTATTTTCAAATCTGGCTGCTTATCAAACCATCTGTCACTTATTAAAGGAGCATTTTATCTTCTTATGATGAAACTGTTCTGTTAGACAAATTAATCCTATTCACAACAGGCTGCAGGTCTTTGGTGATCCGGAAAAATGTACCTGGAGGGTTCAAGGCTGGCAATTAAATCTAGGAATATTTGTGTGTGTGTCTCCAAGAGATAGGATTTTGGATTTAATAATATTTTACTGTGAACTCAGTGCTGGTGAAAAGTGCAGGATTGACAGTCTTGGAGTGCAAGGTCCTCTATTGATCCACAGAAGAGGTACAGCCTGAGAAAACTTCCCCGTCTTGTCCTGCCAAAGTGCATCAACATTGCTTTGAAAGTACCACCTAACAGGCTGAGAAGATAGTTCATTCTCCACTCACGCTTTCGGCTGTCTCCTGAATTTGCCATCAAGAGGAGCAATTCAGTTGGTGGGATTTGTAATGTGGATAGCTGTACTTCAGAAACTGGCCTGGGACCGGTGTTGGGTGAGAAATGGTCTTTCCGCCCTATGACAATTTTCCAAGATTTTGAAAAAATTTCCTACCCCAAATCAGGACAAAAAGTACAAATCTTGAAAATTGTCATGAACTGACAAAACAAAAACAAACAAACAAACAAACAAAACAGTTCAGGTTAATTGAAACATTTTTCTTAGATAAATTCTAAATGTTTTATTTCAATTTTGAACTTTTAAAACCCTTTTTTGTCTACATTTGCTAAAATTTGTAACTGAAAAGTCACTTCAACGCAAAAAACTGAAACTTTTCATTTCAAAAGTCAAAACTTTTCATTTCAACAATTTTGAAACTTTTTTTGCCAAAAAAATTTCAAATTGGGAGATTCATCGAAACTGTCCCTATTTCACAAACAGTTTTGTTGTTGACAAATAGGCATTTTTCAGTAAGAAATGTTTCAGTGGAAAATTCTCAACCATCTCTAACTGGGACCTTCCACTAGTTTTACACAGGCCACGAAACTGCCTCTAAATGTTAATTATATGTGTTTATCACCACTGACACAGACTGTCTTTGAACTGATAATGTAGATGTGAAAGTCCACTACATATTCCCAAGTCCTTGAGCCATCCAGTCACCTAAAGACATAGAAACTGGTTGTCTCTATTAATTTAGGCTTTATTACACTGGATCTTCAATCTATAAGTCTCTGGTTATGTTGCTCAGGTTTCAAATCTGTTATGGTGCTAAAACTGAAAAAAGCCCTTAGGGAACTATCCTGCACAGTCCCCTAAGATATGTGCTGGATGCACAAAAATGATAGATAGATAGATAGATAGATATTAGTCTAGGATTATTATTTAATAAAAAAGTGTTTTAAAATAATTAATTTGCATTTATCTGGTTATCTTAATCTGAATTTGACTGTATAACTGGGTTTGTATTTTTACTGCCTGTATTTTTACTCCCTTTAAGACTCCCAAGCTGTTACAACTGGCAAACCCACTACTGCTGGAAGGCTAGTGATGTGAAAGTGAAAGGGCTGTGGGCTGCTGCAGTTCTCCTAACAAAACAACATCAAACCTTTGTTTGTGGCTGTCCTTGGATTTAGGTCTATATCAATACACAGGTCCTCTCTCATTATACTTCAATATTTTGCCAATATTTTTGCAGCAAGGCAGAGAACGAAAAGCAGAATAAGGCAGCAGTGTGGGGCATGACACTAACTTGGTGTTTTAACTTCCAGCCAATATCCTTTTTATTAAACTCTGAGAGGAAAAAGGGAGAGTCAGGCACAATCCCTTTCATGAAAGCACTTTATTTAACAGTTGGAGGCCAGACTTGAAATCAAACAATGGAACGTCTGAAATGGTGTATTTCTAAAAATAGAACAAAAGAGACAGATAAGGTGAAGAGAGAATAAAAAACCAAAACCATGGGGATCCTGAATGATGACCAACAGTTAAGCTTAGCAACCTGAGATGTTGCCACACAGGTAAATGCCCAACAAGCCCAGAATTCCAGAATCAGCACAGCCTTGAAACTCAAACAATAGGGCTCCTCCTTTAAGGGAAAAAGAAAAGATGAGAGATGGTTAGAATATAACGAGATACTTCAGAGATCAATTAATTATACTGCTTAGTGAGAACGTTGCTTCTGACAGCAGCTGAACAATGCCCTAGAAATACACGTTTCTCTAGCCCATTACCAATCTCATCCAGTCCCCATTGAATGCAATAATCTACATTCTCCTTTTTCATGCATTATCATGTTCTAAACACTCAGGCAAAAGTGCTCACCCTGATCCTGTTGTGCGTAGTACGTAGGGACTCCTTTACAGAGTATGTTAATGGACCTTCCGAACTGGGCAACATTCCTGATGCGGGTCTTGGTGATCGAAAATCTCAGGAAAGGTGGTGGTGGCATACTCTTGGCTGGCTATATCATAGCAGAATGTGCACAATGCAATCGATAGGCATCCTTAAGATATGTGTGAGTGTTCATTTGTGTCATCTGGATGTCTGGCCTTGACCCAGGAAAGCATCTTTACGACAGAGGGTTGAAAATGTTCGATCAAAATTGCTTTCTGGCTGAAAACTGAGTTTTGGACTCAACAAAATTTTTCATGAAAAGCATCTGCTTTCTGCCAAAAAAATTTGGCATTTTGCTTAAAAATTGAACACCTGAAAACTGAAAGCTTTTGGCTGAAAGCCAAAAACATTTTACCCCGAAACCAAAAGGTTTTGGACAACATTTTTCAGTTTTGGTTTTTCAAAAAAAGTTGAAATTCTCGACAAAAAAGAAACCAATTTTCCATCCAGCTCTAACCTTTGTGCAGATCAGTACTTATGGCTGTCATTAATTTTAAGCACATGTTTAAGTCTCCTTGGAGCCAATTTACCAATACTTTTGTGACTTCTGAATAGAATTTTGCATGATTTTACTCACAACTGTTCTCATTTTTGTTTTGTGAGCAATTGAGTAAGTGGAGATTTGTCTGTATCAAAACAAATTTTGCCACACGGTGACTGACCCCTTTAAAGGAAAATAGAGTCAGCCCCATCTGTACCATAATTAACTGCATCCCGGCCTGAATGGGCAGGACTAACGGGGTCTGGTGTTCATATGGTCAACACTTGGACCTCATAATAAAAAGGCTTAAGGGAATCAAGTCAGGAGCTGGCTGTGGAGGAAAGTAGTCAGGCTGGGTTGTAGCTGGAGACCTGAGCCACAGGAGTGGCACTAACTCCTGAAACAAGAAACCCCGCTCCAAGGTGCCAGTCCTGGGGGTGATACTCCGCAATAGCAACAGGGAGCTGGAAAAGAGCCCAAGAGGGTCAAGAGACCCAGGCCTGGAGAGGGGCAGAAGAAACTTTTCACGGATGTAAGTGAGAGAAGACTCAGGCCCAATATATGGAATACAATACCACATCAACACAGATTGCCATGCTTTTCTGTCCCATTGAGCATTTTAGAGAGAGTGGACGTGATTCTCCCCTCTTTTACACCAGTTTTAAACTGATGCGACTTCACTGAATTTAAGAGCTATGGACTCAACCTTTCTCCCGCTGATACCAGTGGCAAAACTCCCATTGATTTCAGTAGGAGCTGGATTGTGCCCTGTTTCTAAAAGAGTTTGTTTTGACTAACATTTCCTCATATGTATTGACCTCTCTCACCTTCTGGTCCTTGAACTTGCTGAGTTTCTCCAGACTTGGGAATGCATCTTTATTCATCTTTGCAACAATGTAAGCCCTCTTGTTGAACAGCCTGGTAGCAAAAAGTTCCTTTAAAGCAAAGAAGAAACTGCTGACATGTATATTACATAACATCGATGTGAATGATTACTTATCTGATTCTGTGTAGCACCTTTTAACTAAAACATTGCTTCTGTGACAAAAGTGCTGTATCTTTTTTGCCTTAATCGCCTTCTGTTGTACTCTGTGCTCCTTTATGTCTATGTATGAACCAAATTTCATGGAGCCAAAAGATTCCAAAATTCTTTCCAAATGGATATGCCAACTATATGGAAATTATTTCACCTGCCATTAAAATGTAGCCATCACTGGAATAAAATAAAATGGGTCTTTTATTATAATAGCAACACTACAATAGCAGTTTAGGACAGGAAACAAATAAGAATACTACATCTAACCGAATTAGAGAAAAAGGGAATTATCCCACTTGGAATTTTAATGTAAAAACAAATGCCATGGGCTCTTTAATAACTCCAAGTGGTCGGAACCTCAATTTTATAGCTGATCTGAAAGTTGCACGTAATTCTCCAGGAATTCATTGTGATGGAATATATTTTTGCAGATTTTTTAATTTATTGTTAGCAACTTGTCTACATTAGAAGGTTGTACCAGAATAGTTAACATGACAAAATCCTTGTGTGGACATAGTTATATTGCTATAAAGGGGCTTTATACCAGTACAGCTATTTGTGTACAGGAAGAGGAATAAGCCATCCCAGTATATGGCACCTTTATACTGGGATAGCTGTTTCCACGCAAGGGTGGTAATGATATAACTATTTTGGTTGAAAAAAAATCACACCCCGACAGAAATAGTTATACTGGTACAAAACGTCCAACCGACATGACTTGCATGTGTGCAACGTGCTGTCAGACTGAAAACAACTTTGGATTAGACTGTGCAAAGCCTGGGCATGTCCATGCAAGGGCTGATCAACCTCGGGCCCAAAGGATATAAAGCACAGATGTGTAAAATAAGGGGTGAAATGCTGATCTAGGGAAAACTGCATCCTTACATTTCAGGAGCCTGATCCAGAGCCCACTGATGTCCATGAGAATGTTTACATCGCCTTAAGTGGACTTTGGGTGAGGCCCCAGAACAATAACTGATTAATAGCTGGGGTCAGGAATACATTTCTCCTTGCATGTAGTAATTGACAAGTGGCTCCTATAGGTGAAGGAGGAGTAGGGGGTAAACCTCTGTCCATTCCAATATGTCAGTTGTGGTATATAGAGAGCAGCATGATACTGTGGATATGGCAATGCACCTGGAGTTCGCAATCCCAAATCCCACTGAAGTAGATGGGGATTTTGCCACACGCTTCAATGGAGCCAGGATTTCACCCCTGGGTTCCATCCTGGCTCTGCCACTGATTTTGCTTTGTGACCTTGAGCAAGTCACTTTCCCGCTCTGTGCCTTGGTTTCCCCATCAGTAAAACAGGGATAATGACATTTCCTTTCCATTTGCAGATCACTTTGGATGACAAGTGAGGTAAGCTCTCCATGTAATTATTAATACCCATGTTCTTAGTGTATCCTGACCTTGCTGTAGTCCCAGACTGCATCCCAAACCTTCCAACCATTGTAGCTGTTGATATCGGCAGTGTGGTCTTGGTTGCTGATGTTCACGTTCTGGTGGCTGTTTCCACCATTGTTTCCTTCGTTGTTTTCATTGACCAACTAAATGAAACAGAACGGCATGAATAAGAATGATACAGGTTCACTGCAGTCTCACCCAGGGCAAAACCCACCGGATTTCAATGGGAATTTGGTCTGAGTAAGGATTTTGGAACCTCATTAATAGAGTAAATATTGGGTCAAATGCTCCTGTATCACAAATTGAAATGAGTATCACAGGGGTAGCCGTGTTAGTCTGGATCTGTAAAAGCAGCAAAGAGTCCTGTGGCACCTTATAGACGAACAGACGTATTGGAGCATAAGCTTTCGTGGGTGAATACCCACTTCTTCAGATGCATGAGATGCAGCCAGTTGAAATGAGTGGGTCTTGTCGGCATAACTGTGTGAAGAATTTGGTCAGCTCTGCATAAGATTCTTTGCTCAACCTGTAGGTATCATCCATTAATATTAATGGGAATTATATTCATTCACTAAGGGTCAAATCCTCAGCCATGCCTGAATTGCTGGACATGGGGGGTGGGAAAGAAGCCTCTTCCCAAGCCACGAAGTAGCTGTGAGACGCAATGTATCAATCCGTTTCCCCATGCCCCACCATGCAGGAGCAACCACTATAAAATCCTCAGTCTTTGTGCATTCCCTTTTCTCCATCCTCTGCATTCTGCTGGACAGGGGGTCCCTGCAGAGGAGGCAGGGGTTGTTCCATGCTGGTGCCTGGTCTGTACCTCATCTCTTTGGAGTGACAGAAGCATGATGATGCTGTCAAGGGGCCTTTCATGGCCCTGGAAAAGATAGCAGTATTTACCTCTCCCTGCCAAATAATAGGTCAGTATGTGCCTCGGACACTTCATATTGTAATTTTAGGGGGAGGAAAGCCAGACCATAAATGAATACAAAGTACTTTAGATAACAGCAGGAAAACCTGCAGAGTCTCTAGGGAGCTGCCTATCAATTTGAATACTGCAGCACTGATTAAATCCCGTTGCACAAGATGAGTACTTTAGGTCAGATTCTAATCTCACATGTACCAGTGTGAATCTGGAGTGACTCTGCTCCAGTGTGTTTACTCCAGATTTACACCAGCATAAACATGATCAAAATTTGTCCATTTACTCTTCGGCTTGTCTTTTCTAGATCAGAAGTATATTGTGGACTTGGCCCATTTCATGTTTTTTATTGTTTAAATATTGATTTTACTACTTGTTTCGATAAGCCCTGAACACAGAAAAGTACTTGCATCCACTTACATCGTCGGCCAGGGCCTGAGTCAGGCAGACTCCCAGGAGAGCACCAATGATTATCTGAAACAGAGACAAGTCATGCAAAGTAAAGCCATGGAATTTCTACACATTATGCAGCATCTCATAGACCATCACAAAGCAAAGAGTTCTTTCAAAATGACTCTAAGCTTGCTCTAATGTTGGAAGTGTTCGAGAGTAATACACATTCACATGGCTAAATAACCAGCTTTTAGAAATAATTAAGGGTGAAATTTGTCCCTGTGCAGAGAGACAGCAAAAGGCCTATGTATTGCTGAAATCTTATTTATGCATTATTGTGAGGGCTTAAGTGGTGTATGGAACTTGTGAAGAATGTATGTCACCAGTAAGGCGATATTTTCAGAAGTTGTCTCTAATTTGGCTGCTTCCCTTTTTTAACATCTGGTCAGACGCTCAAATTGGACATTCAAAATTATTTATTATTTGTATTACAGTAGCGCATTAGGACCTCAATGTGGTAGGTCCTGTACAGGCTTATAGTGAGAGACAGTCCCTGTCCCAAAGAGGTTTAAGTCTTAGTAAGGGAGGCATCCAAAATTAGAGACCAGTTTTGAAACACTGAACCTTAGCAAGTCTACATTCTTAAGGCCAGCTCCTCAGCTGGTGTATATCTGCAAAGTTCCACTGAATCCAAAGCATGAGATTCTGGTCCCACTGAAGTCAGTGGGAATTTTGCGTCAATGTCAGTGGGGCTAGGATTTCATCTAAAGACTGGCTGTGCAAACCGATCAGAAGTCAAGCAGACCCGGCTGTCTGAAAGTTCCCCTTGCATAAGGGGACTCCATGGATGATGTACAGCTGTGGTACTAGTTCAATGCACCCCTGTGTATTCCCTGGCATAGGGATGATGGTGAGGAAGAGTGATGTGGCCAGAACTCCCTCCACTTCAGAGTTTCCTAGGTGTCACAATGGTCCATTAAAGCCATAGAAACTAGTATACATTAGAGCAGCCCTGAGGTTGCTCTAAACTGGAGTGAGGAGTTGGGGACTAAACTGTCCCTAGCCAGCAGTGCAAGCTGCAAAAGTATCATAAAGCAACTTTTACTTCCCACTTCTCACCCTTCTTTGGCCCTGAAATGATCAGAGGATCAGGTCCTATTTCCATGTTTTTCTCTTTTCTGTTCCTCTTTCTTTTTAACATAGACTCAGACATAAACTAACATAATAATTACAATAGAATTAACAATTCCTGCAACCCAAGCATAAAAATTTAATATATATATATATATATATATACACAATATAAAATAAAACAGAAGTATCATGTTACAATATTCATAACATTGGAATAATGTTGCAATACATTTGAATATATATTTGAATAACTGATACATTCACTTCATTCTCAGTATATATCCCATTAGTGTTTTTTTAATTATTACTGTGTGGTTATTCAATGTGGGCATCCAGGGAGGCATAAGGGCCAAATCTACCTACCGCTGAAATGGAGGGAAAAACACCGGTTGACTCTTGTAGAACCAGGGTGAGGCCCAAGCAGTATAAATTCATAGCAGCATCCACGTCCATCTAAAAGCTGACTCTGATCTCACACTGGTTCCACTGCCTTCAGTACAGTTACTCCAGATGTGTGAATCTAAACTCTTGTTGAGGAATTGTTTTGGGGAAGGAAGTTCTCTGGCCTGTGTTTATGCAGGAGCTCAAACTAGATGATCACTGTGGTCCCTTCTGACTTTGGAATCTATGATCAATGCATCCATGAGGACATCAGTGACAAGCTGCGTGTAAAGGAGATCAGTCAGACATGCCGATTCTTAGGGAATGAGGTTTGGATGGCTCAAGTATTGTTAATGGAACACAGAACCCTTCACTTCAAAGGATCTGATCCTTCGCAGCTTCACTCAGGTCAGAAATGATCACTCATAAGAATAATCTCATTGACTTTATGAGTGAGGATTACTCACGACACTAAATCTTGCAGAAACCTGCCATTACCAGTTCAAATCCAGTCTTGTTTCAGGGTTCTATGTGAAATCAGCTGACAGTCCAGTTCCTAGAGGACAGGCATCTATATTGCATAAATAACCACCACAGCTGCTACCGTGGGCACCTTTGTTGGAAGTGTCAACATAGCACCTAAGTACTGAATGCACCAGGAGGCTGAACTGTTTGCCCCTGATGGTTCTGAGATACTAACTACCCATCTCAGATGATCATTCCCAGTTACGTTTGAGGCCCATTGGGAGGACAATGGAGGGGAAGCTTGTTTTGCTTCTGCACCTGCTCTAGAGATAACCAGATGACTTCAGTCTCTGCTAGTGTTCTCGGGGCTGCACCTTTTAAATTTACTACAAATATACTTTAATAAAATAGACTTTACAAATCCCGTCGGCTGATTAGAGCTAGATGGCCTGCATTGTAATGCCGTAAAAAAGCAGAGCAATTCCTTTACAATAATAATTTAATAGCCATCATAGCGAAGGTAGAAAACACCCATGAGTAACCTAATACCCGTCACACTAAAGGTAGAAAATATACTTACTAGGGTCTTACATAGGCAAATCTCTGTTAGAAATTAGTGGCTTGAGTAAAGTGAGTAAAGATGTGGCCTATTGACTTCAATGGGAGCAGAGGGTATGTAGCACCTTATAGGAGTCAGTCAGTACTTTTTGCAAGTTCAGGCCTATATAGCACTTTTCATCTTCAAAATGCTTCCCAAACGGTGTTGATGATGATCATAATTTATTACTGCAGTGCCTAAGGACCAATCCAGCCCATTGGGTTAGACCTTGTAAACCTGGTCCCTGCCTCAAAGAGCTTACAACCTAAACAGACAAGATGGCCACGGTGTGCGGCAAAGGGATATAACACACAAGCAGAGTGCAAATCTCATGTTAGTTCTATGTTTTGGGGGGAGTGGGTTTACTTAGGAAGGGATAGGCTTTAACTCTGTGCTCACAACACCCAGGGGATTCATATAAGTGCACACAGTTATCCCCATCTATGCGATGGGGAAACTGAGGCAGGGAGATTAAGTGATTTTACCAAGTCTTTAGAGGAAGTCAGTGTCAGAGCTGGGATTAAAACTCAGGAGTTCCTAGTTCTATTTTCAGCCCAATACATCATGCCTCTCTCTCTCTCTGGCTTAAATTTCTCCGTCTAATCATACTAAAATGAAAAGGGACACATTTTCATGGTGGGAGGGATACAGAGCCACTGCCCCCACCTTTTTAGAAGTGCCCCTCACAGAATCATGAATGGCAGAGGCCGACGGATAGCTTCCAGTTATAAGTAAACCAATGCAGTGCCGTGCAAGAAGATGCAGGCAGTGCAATGCACCATTGTTCATATATACCGTGTCCTGAGATGCTTTGCTGGATGGATCTGCTCTAAGCTGCAGGCTAAACGTTTTTGTTCGCACAGAGGGAGGCAAGATGTTTGTAGTGCTCAGAAAGAATGTCTAGAGCGTACGTGGTGCTGAAAGCCCTGAGAGCAATGGGCCGACCTGGGGAACGTCAGGGTGGAAATGGAATGATTGGAAGAGTGTTTCCCTTCAGCATATCTCCCCTGGATCAGAAGAGAAGTGAAGGAACAAGGTGGGAAGATTGTTAACGAGTGCTATCTCCTCTCTCTGGAGCATTGTAGTGAGAGAAGCGCCTGACCTCTGCTCCCCAGCTATCTCGCTGGAGAGTTCCCCTGCCGCCTCAGTATGGCTTTGTTCATTACTCTTCAGATTTTTTTTTCCTGAACTTTAAAATTACAGCAAGCAGTATCAATGACATTGCTTTGAAAGGTGCAAGGCCAAATTCACCGTCGGCTACGGTGCAAGCAGCATGACTGAAGTGAGTGGGGCATGAATCACTGCTGGCCTAGGCGGTCACAGCTCTGGTGAAGGCAGGGGAGCCAAATTTAGTGAGTGAGGTCCAGATCTGCAGAAGTATTTAGGCTCCTAACTTGCCTGTGGATCTCGATCAGTGGAGGTTGTTCCTCTTGACACCAGGGCTTCCGCCCTCCCACTTCCTGGATCCCAGTAGGACCAGGGCTGAATTTGGTTCAATTGAGCTGTGCCTGGTTATCCCAGCAGAGAATTTGACTCACCACAGCTGTTAATTACTGGTCAGACACTAGACTGGACTCTGTCTACCTGTGTTTTAATAGTGCGCTCATCTCTGCCCCCTCTGGATGCCGAGCAGGGTCTTTCACAGAGTAGTCAGAATTGCTGCGCATTCTGCATATTGTCACAGCCAAGACTTGAACCAGGCTGCCTCGAGGTGTCATCTCTGCCTGCAGATCCCTGGTGCAGGATCAGGGTTCAAGACAGTAAGAGCTGTGCTAATCTCACTGCATCTGACAGCTGCTCTTGCCTGCTCTTGTCCTGGAGGAGACAATGCAAGTGATAGTGGGATTATGAGAGACCCAGCAGGAAACTGAAATAGTGCAAACCCATTGTTATAATTTTAACATGAAATGTTATTGCTTTTGTTTAAAAAAATGGATTTACAGCACAGCTGATAATGTGTGCACAATCACACTGCACATCTGAATAAGTGACTTATCTCCCATATGTTGCAATTCACAAGTGCCCGCCGGAGAGCAGATACATATTCCCGAAGGGCTTGGTCCTGCTTTTCTTTCTCCTATTAATGGGAGTTTTGCCTGAATGAGAAGTTCAGGAGTAGACCTAAATCAGACCATGACATAGATATTGTTATGCCGGGCAACAGAAGCTCAGGCCCTCTGTTATAGCCAAGGAACAGACAGAGCTACTCAGAGCACACGTGCAAAGATGGCATCAAATTTACCTTTGCACTCCCCTGATGCCGGGAACTAAACTAAATAGAAGGAAGCATTATTATCCCAATTGTATAGAGGGAGAACAATGGCACAAAGTCTCAAAGGTAGTTAGGTGCCTCGCTCCCATTAAAACCAAGATCCTTTGAGGATCTAGGCCACTGAGATTGAAGCAACTTGCTACCAGTTGATGGTGTGTCTCTGACAGAGCCATGAACTGAATCTAGATCTGCTGAGCCCTCATCTAGTGCCCTAACAAGACAATCTTTCCTCTGGACATTAAATGTACTTTTCTTCATAAAAATGGCAAACTCAAAAGTAGGGGGGTTTATCATCTGAGAAAGCAATACTGCCCAATTAAATATTAACAAGCCTTTAGTGTACATTGTCTATTAGTTTTGAAGGCAGTGCTGTATATGCTGTAGATTTGTGTTTGGAACTCACGCAAACGGTGAAACAAAGAGCTTCAGTGGAAAGCTCCTAGATACATTATCATGCTACCGTGTGGTTTGGCTGGAGAGAGGAGGGATAAAGTGTTCTGCGTTCTGCCCCGTTTGTACTCAAACATGGAAGGAATTTGATCCAACTTTTCTTGATCTCTTATTTGAAGCTTAAATAACATCCATCAGACCTGTTGGAGACGTATTTGGGTTTGTGTTTAAGTGTGTTATTGTCTGAAAAGTGATGTCGTAGAGTCATATTTATCAATGTCAGCCACCTTCCAATTGAATTTGCTGGGGTTACTGGTCAAAAGATAGGTTTCAGAGTAACAGCCGTGTTAGTCTGTATTCGCAAAAAGAAAAGGAGTACTTGTGGCACCTTAGAGACTAACCAATTTATTTGAGCATAAGCTTTCGTGAGCTACAGGTCACTTCATCGGATGCCGATGAAGTGAGCTGTAGCTCACGAAAGCTTATGCTCAAATAAATTGGTTAGTCTCTAAGATGCCACAAGTACTCCTTTTCTTTTTGGTCAAAAGATGATTTTTCTAATAGCCAGTGCTCCAAATTTTGCCAGAAAGCTGAGGGGCAGGCCCTCAGCGGAGGAAAATCAGTGTAGTTCTGTTGAAGTCAATGGAGTGACACAGATTTACACCCATTTAAGATTCTGGCCTCGAAACTCCAGCTGGGCTATTTCTGCCTCTAACCCCAATAGCAGTCAGAGAGATTCTGCAACCAGAACTTAGCGGACAATTTGTGGATGACGCATGAGCCAGAGTAGAATCCAGCTCCCTCTCCTGTAGCTGAATTGTGTCTGAGGAGTTAAAGCTCACTTATCCCTAGTGAGGCATTTGACCTCACGAGCGCATAGAGCAGAACTGCATCTCCCCAGGTAAAGCTAAGCATGAGAGGCATTTATCTGAGACAAAGAATGACTGTGAATCCGTTTCATCATCATACATCATTAACAGCAGGGGTTCTGAACCTTTCCCATGCCAGGTCCCCCTAAATCCCTCTTCCACAGAGATGGGACTCTCCACCTGTTTAGTAATATAGGCTGGGTAAGCTGATTGTGATCCCGTGGCAAGTCTTCCTGAGAACTCCCAATTAACAAGCACTCTGACCCTACATACAAACTTCAGGCCTAATCCTGTTGCCATTAGCAAAATTCCCATTGACTTCAAAGGGGAGCAAGGATCAGGCCCTAAATGGCTGCAGAGCAAAGCTGGGGAGAACCAAAACCTAGACAAATACAAGTGCACACCCAGCTGCAGTGTGAAACAAAGCAGACTTGCAAATACTGAAATAAATAAGATCCTTTTGATAGCTTATCAAGTTGATATTATTGTTGATTATTGGCATTTCCTGCCTAGGAACAGTCTCCAAAATATATAGATTCCACTAGGTCCAGTTGTTGGGCTAAAGAGAAAGGCTCGGGGTATAGATCAAGGGAACAATAGATGGGTTGTCCTCTGGAAACATGGCTCACATGTAGACTTAAATGACTCTAACCTGACAATGTTTTTGCTGTCTGAAACAACAGCCTGATAGCAACGATGATTACTTTGAAGAAATTTATCTCTCTCCTTTTACATATGACTTCACTTCATAACAAGAGATACAAAAAGCATTTGATGTTGCATATCTTATGATGTAACAATAATATTAGTGGTATACAGTACCCTTCATACTGCAGGATCTCACGGTTTCACCAATTCTATGTAGATCCTTAACCAGCTCCTCTGCAGTTGACGGAAAGAGACCCATTTACATCAGTGGGAGACGGATTGGGTCCCAAGACCATCACCAGTGTACAGCTCCCTTTTGGGTGGAGAACAGCTGGCAACCACCAAATGACAGACAACACAATGGTGGGGCGAGGGAAGTTTTGTTCAGACTCGACAAAGGAGATCCCTTACTTGTACCAAATTTCCAAAGGATTTTCAACGTAAACAATGCTCAGAGCACACAGGACATGAGGGTTTGTTACCCACAATGAGAAGACCTGCACAGTGAAAACTGCATGGGAGTTCATATATCTACATCAGGAGGGATGAAGGGTTGAGTCCGTCGGACCAGAATTTGAACCTGTATCCGGGGCAGACTGAAAACAGCAGGCGTGAACTAAGGAAACACTAAGAGGAGTTTGGGGAAGGAATCTGGGAAGAAAAGCAAGGATAAGAAGATAGCAGGGCTGTTACTCTTTGCAAGTTATCTTAAAGAACCCTGCCGACCGCTGACTTCCATCAAAGTGCAATAGGGAGTTGAATTTAGTTTGGCTCTGACCCCATCCTATACTATGTCAGAGCTTTGGGAACTTATTTTTATAATAGAGGAGAGAGAGCGTGTGTATGTATGTGAATTTGCCCATCAGGACTGTTTTCAAGCAGCTTTTACTGGTCTAATTAATGAGGATGTTAATCCCAGACCAAGATATCAGCATAATACTGAGAATGGATTTCCATCTTATTAAAACCAGAATGGTGATTAAAAGCTTGTCTGGGATCCCAGAGCTGGTATCATTCAATGCACATTGACAAGCAGTTAAAATATGTCAAGTATTCCATGGCGGGAACGAGCACAAATTCCAGTCTCATCTCTCAAGCTCTGCTATGTTTAACCTTTGTCGATCTCCATGCTCATCAGTGGGGCAGTAAAGGTCTATGGTCATCCACTGCCAAGCACAAGTATTTATCTAATCACACACACATGCCATGGAGAAATCTAGGATCTTTTTAGTATTCATCCCATCCCATACACAACAACTCCCCCCCTCCAGTTTCCATTTCTCTCTCATGCATCATGTGGAATTCAATGTATTGCTCTTATGTTTATAAAAATATATGGGACAATATATGAAACACTGTGTTATATATAATATGTCGGGCAACTGTAATCGTTTTAAAAACAGGGGGGCTGATCCTGAAGCCCTTACTCCTGTGAGGAACACCATTTAAATTAATGGGACTAGTCAAGTGAGTAAAGACTGCAGGTTTGGGCCTATCTCATCTGATACATGGGCCAGATTCTCCAATCTGCTGAATACTTTGCACTACGCAATTAAAGTAGCTGGTTATTTGCATTGGAGAATTTCCCCTGTCTATGGATTATCTCCACCATTATAAAGCTCACTGTAAACAGAACTCAGGCAGGGTGGGGAATAAAATCCAATAGGTTATACTTAATAACTAAAATATTTGGTCTATTTCACCAGTGCCCTGCACCTTTTGAAGTCATTTACACCTGGGCAAAGTGGTTGTGAATCACAATCATTGGGATTTGATAGCATTTTATACTCTCTTTGCAAAAGCGTAAGATGATCATACCAATTCAAGGCAGCAGAGAATACCAGACACTTAAACTTTAGGGGAAAAAAACTATAGGACCAAATTTTGAATGGGTTGCTATGCCTGCATAAAGCCCAGTGAAGAGCAAATTGCTGCAGTCTAGCCTTGAGACAATGAAGGCATGAATGACATGGCAAGGACCACTTGCCAGGATCATCTGGGTATATCTCATGTAATCAATTCCCTGCCATTGCAGAGGCCTTGGACGTTGGTGCATGTCAGTACCTCCTGTTCTCTGCCTGTGGCACATGATAGTCTAATCTCTTGTGGGCTGTAATACTTGATCTAATTTCGGTTGTTGGGTTTAGTGCACTAGTGGCTGGGTACTGTTAGTAGCTTGTGATATACAGGTGGTCAGACTATCTGGTCTGGTGGTCTCATCTGCGCTTAAACTCTCTATGCAAGATCTATGTTCAAGAGAAAAGGATGAACTTTCCAGAGAGAGTGGAGACATTTACCAAATTTGAATGAAGTTGCTGAGATTTAGGCACCCAATTTTGAATATATTGGCCTCTGATGAAGGTGAATTAGGCTTTGTTAGGTTACATGTTTAAATAAACATATGCCCTCAAGTGTCATTTGAAATGAACTTTCCACAGCACATAGTCTGGCCCAGGAACAGGAACTAATTACTGATGTAATTTTCATTGACCACTAGATGGCAAATGATTACAGTAATCAAAGCAGTGATGCTCCGCAATTGCACTTCCAAGTTCAGTGTTATTATTAGTCAGTGCTGGTGTGTTGCTCTTATTGGCTTAGGTGAAAAACTAAGTTAGATGAAATCCATACCTTAATTAAAAAAAAAACCCTCACTATCTGATCAGCTTGAGACACATTAATCAAGAAGTAAAACACAGGTCAGGATGCAGGGTATCAAAATTATTTTTTTTTATTATTTCAATACAGTTGAGATGTTTGTTTTCAAGTGAAAGTGCTCAATTCAGTGAATCCCCCCAAATTTTTCAACCCCTGGACAATTGCCACTTCTGTATTGTAATAAATAATCATTAATAATTATCCTGCAATAAAGCTTCACTTTTACCCAGGGCTTATTACCCAAAGATCTCAAAGTGCTTTAGGAATATAACAAATTAAAATGCATAACATCCCTGTAAATTAAATTGGTTCATCTCCATTTTATAAAAGGGTACAGTGAGGCAGGGGGAGATTAAGTGATTTTCCCCCAGGTGAAACACATTGCCATAGCAGAGATGGAAATAGGACAGATGAAATCAATGTCCCAGGCATTTGCTCTGTCCATAGGGCCTCAAAATAGTCACCCTCTAACCACTGACATGTGGAGGAAAAAGAAACTAAGCACATAAAACCATTTCCATCACACCCCCTGTTTATCCCCCTGCACCTTATCTGCTTCTTTATCCTTTGCAAAAAAGCACTTCTTGATTTAGGGTTCTTCATGGTCATGCCCTCATTCATCTCCCACCATCTTCTTTCTTCCAATCCTGCCATTCCTTTCCTCTAGTCCTCCAGCTCCAACCTCCTCACTTCTAGTAACATGGCTTCCAGCCTTAAAGTGACTCAGCAACTCCAATTTCAGTGGAAAGCTTTGTTTTCATGCACTCCCAATAAAAGAGAAGTGCATAGGGTTCATAGAGTCGTACGGTGAAATCCTCACCCCTGCTCCAGGCATTTTATGCTGGGCGAAATGGGCTATGTAGCACAAAGTGTCCCCCACAGCCCTGTCTGTGGCCAGAGGATTCCCCCTTGGCCCAGGCACTGCAGAAACAGCATCACAAGCCCTAGCGAAGGAGGTGTGCAGGGGTAGGGCTGCACCACGGGGGACATGTCGGGGGTAAGGATGCAGCACTGTGGAGAATCCAAGCTAAAGCCATCACAGGTCCCCAGGCTGCGAGCTCTATACTGCCAGTGTAATCCACTGGCAAGTGTTAAAGGTCTCCCAGAGTGCCAACATACAAGGACTGAACCAGGGCCCTCCAGAGCTGAAAGCATAAGCTGCTATATCTTGAGCTAAAGCCAGGGGCTTTACCAACTTGTATCCTCAGCACAGAGAGGGACGTCTAATGCACGCTCACTAGTGGGTTATGCCAGCTCTTAGATGCATCGCACAGAATCTTGCCCATAGGTATTAAGACCACAACGAACTGTTATGATCACCTACCCTGACATGCTTAACACAGGTTGGAGAATCTCACCCAGTAATTCCTGCATTGAAATCCTTATTCAGCAGATCATTTCCGCCCTGCGTCTTAAGTCCATCCCTATTCGGCAAAGCATTTAGAGATGTGCATAATTTTAGACAAAGGCATGCAAGTGCATTGCTGACTCAGGCTGGGCCTGAGCCCCTAGTGGTAGCCAGTGAGTTTTTAATCTCGTGCTGTCTGAAATGGGTTCAGCTTTCCCCTAAAGAAATTTCCATGCTTCAGAAATTTGCTCTGAGCCTGTTTTGAGGTGTTTGACAGTAACACATTAAGTGAGGTCCCTGGGGGCATTACAGTGAGAGCTAAGCCAGGGCACTCTGCCACTAGCTGCAGATAAGTAAAGCCCTTTAACACCAGAGACTGCTAGGGGCTTGTTCCATGCTCTCAGTAAGATAAGCTGCCATCCACGCCTCAAAAGACACTCCTATCTGCCAAGCGACTCTGAGAAAAGCGGGGAGATGTGCAGGCTGATGTAAAGCACGTTACAGATTTGCCCAGTCTATAGCCCTTAGACTCTTCTGGTGTCACTAAATAAATGGGGTGAAACTGGGGAAAGCCTTCAAATATAGGATTTATTTGTTATACCTGTTAAATAGCCGTAGTAGTGATTATTATCATTAATAATAAATATTGATGAAGAGAATGGAGGAGATTCTTAATGCACTGGTGTATGACCAGCCACTGACCAATATATATTCTTTATGATCACCATCAGTCCCATTGTTAAAGTGGGACACCCCTTTGGCTAGCTTCCAAAATCACGAGCGAAAATAAGCCTCGTGCTATGAGGGAATGATTTTTTCCCTTGTGAAAAATTTTGGCAAAAACAACACAAAAATTGTTTTTGTCAGTATTTTTCTTCAATATTTTTCGGGGTTTCGACAAGAAAAATGACACTCCCTCAATGGAATATTTTTCCATTTTTAGCAACTGAGTGTTTTCAGTTATAAAGTTTTTTTGGAGGGTTATGACAATGCAGTCTTTGACAAAATAAAAATATTTCCATTCCATTCCAAAAAGCCATTTTTCACTGAAAAAAGTTTCAATGTACATTTTTCAAACACCTCTACATACAGTTTTATGAGACAAGCAGCAAACCCAGCTCGTTCATTCATTTGCAATATATTAACTAACCCATTTCACCTGCAGTGATAATAAACATAACTCCAAATTAGATCTTTTGTCCTGTTTTAGACAAAGACATAAGAAGGAAACAACATGGTGAATGCAAGATGGATAAAAAGTTCAGAATAACGTCTGAAGCCTTTATGAAAGTTCTGAGCAACATCTGAATCAACTTCTGTGATTTAAGCCAGAGATAAGTCAAATTCTCGACAACACTTCTATCTAGGAGGACGAGAAAGGGGAAATTGTAAATTAGCTTGCATGACAGACAAGGGTAATGGAGAATTGGCAGCTTACCGCCCTAATTTTTCTCTGTTATAGACTCTAAAGCATCAGTTTTCAGAATCTCAGGGCTTATCAGTATGAACACTTAGCTCACACTTAGCTCATGGCAAGCTTGAGCATAAATATGCCCTACACTCATCTGCTGCGCACTAAATGTTCCCTAGTGTGCTTTAATCTGCTCCCATTTCAAACTGGGATAGATCAAAGTGCACTACGGAATTGTCAGTGTGTGGCACCAGGGTCCACACAGACATTTAGTGTGTGCAGACTAGTGCACGGTAGATTTACACCCCAGCTTATTGTGAACTAAATGACGATAGAGACAAGCCCTAAGGCATAAGCTTAATATCTTCAGTTCTTAGGGCTTCTTGCAGCTGAACTTGCATGGCTACTGTGTACATTTGATCAATGTATTACATCAGCCCATACAATTTACTTCTCCTGTGTTTTTTCCTCCCAAACCCCACCATCAAATAAAATATATAACAAATAATCAAAATAAATATTAGATATATTTGTCTACTTTTGCTAATTCTAGTTTCATTGAGATGCTTGTGAGCTGTTAAGATTTGTAGTTATTGTTTGATGGCCAAATCCAGTGCCATTGATTGATTTCAGTAGGAGCAGGATCAAGCCCTGGATTAGTATCAAAGTCATCAATTAAATAACTTCAGAGGATTACAGTTATCAACGAAATAATTTCTTTATTAGACCTTTAGTCTCTTACGTTTTCTTCCAGCCATGCCTTTTCATCCACAGCTGTCTAAGAAAAGACAGGATACGTTTAGTAATTGCTCCTTGGAATTTTGTCCTTCTCAGGTTCATTGAGTATTTAAATGAATTCTCATTAAGGAAAAGTATGACATTCTTTGAAATAGCCCCAGGACACAGCTGAGGAAGATAGAGGAACAGGAGTCTGGAACAAAGTTGGAAATTTGTGAAATGACTTTGGTCAGTTTTCTTGCTTTTGTCAATGTCAGGGCAGCTCCCCAAGGACTTGTCTGATGCAACACCCAACTATTATAACAAAAGACCTCGATGATGAGGGAGAAAATTCTAAACGTGTCCAATGAGAACTTCCCACAGTTCTTTTTGGTTTAGGGCTTTGCGCTGACCCAGGGAAGTGGAGAGGGAATAGCCACAGTTGTATTAAATAACATGCCCCCGTGCTATGTGAGTTAACTTCGCAATACAGCAAGCTGCCACCTTTTAGCTGGCACTTTACTAATATTAATTGATTAAATCTGACAATGTCCCGATGGACACATTATTAGAGCTATGTTACAGAAGTCAGGACTCAAGTAACATTCTCATGGCCACACAATGTAACTCAGGTAGTGACAGTAATTTTGCTCTGAGCCCTATGTCCACGCGGCCTCCCTTGCCAAAATAGAAAAGGGCCCCCAGCTGAAAGACATGGATTTGTGAACTTTTTCAGGGTTTGCAGGTACTAAATTTTAAATGATGTTTTTTCCAGTGGTATAAGCATCCACACACACGCACACACACATGCACGCACGACAGGAGTTTGAGGACAATTATTCGATTTCTTGATGAAGTCTCCAGTTTGGCAATTAACTTCAGCACCCTGTGATGGGGTGGACAAACCCCATACTGGGCCCAGAAGGGTTAAAGGACAATACTGGGCCCAGGTAGCCCCGCCCCTCCAGACCTGCAAATCATGATCCAGCTGGAGAGGAAGATTACAAGGGAGCGACCCAGTTCAGTCAGGGAGCGGTGTGGAAGAGGAGAGACCTACCCTGAGGGCTCCTGGACAAGGGTGCCAAAGAAGCCTCAGGACCGCACGCTGAGCCCAGCTGGGAGTGAAAGTTTAGTTGTCTTTTCTTTTTCTTTGGTTACCTTATTTTGGTCTTGGAGCCATGGGGGAGAGGCAGATGGTAGGAAGTGACTCAGGGAGAGTATTTCCAAGGGCACCCCAGGGTGCCAGACACTGTTGACTCTCATAGGGCCTGGGGTTGGAGGCCAGTGGATTGGGAGGGCCTGGGCTCCCCTCCTAACTGCCCTTGTTGCAGGAGGCACATTCCAGCCTTACTTCTCCTCTGCTAAGAAGCAGGCAAGGTCATTGCAACCTAAGGTGAAGCTAACTCCATCCTCGGGGGAGGAACTGGACTGAAAGGCTTTTACTCTGAGAAGGGATACTGGGTGCACTGCCCACTAGACCACCTGGTCCTCTGAGGGCTCTATTACACATCCACTTAACTTGACTTCATTTGGAATGGTCACAGGCTTAAATTTCAGCACATATGCAAATGTTTTGCTGTATTAGGGCCCAAGAAAGGACTAAAGGGTTGAAGGAGAAAAATAAATGCTGGAGCTTACAGAAGGGAGTGACATTGCATAGATCTGCTTTGTCATTCCTCTATAAGGTCATGTTGATTTGTTTGTATATTTCAAACACCGTGCTTTGGCCTAGCTGCACCATTATCTCACTGGGAGGCTGATTTCTCTAATGCATAATAAGAGCCGCGTTAGAACATGTTGCCTTTTATTGACAGTAATAAAAAAGAACCAAGCAGACCACAAAACAGCTGCTCTTCCAAATAACTATGATGGAAACAAGCATCCTTAGGGCTGCCTGGGACTCTGTGTATAACAGCTAAGCAACATGCCTGTACTGAATGCTCTGCATGTGACACTGAGAGCACGTAGCCAAACCAATTTAAAAAATCCTTTATGTCATTCCACAATCTGGGCTTCCCAGTTCATCCCATTTCTTCTGTTCGTTTGCAAACTCTGATAAAGATTAATGTTTATATTTTAAATTTATTAATAACTGCATGGCACTTTAAAACTTCAGCATGATCAGCAGTGCGGGACAACTTCTACCTCCCACTCTCTGCAGCCACCAAACACCATGAATTTGATGCAGCCAGTGTGCTTCCAGGAACCTACACAACTGATCTATATCCCACAAGTGCCTACAATCTACTATGGACATAGCAATCAGGGGACCTAGGGATCACAGAAGGAATGGAGTCTCCATTGGTGCCCTGTCATCGAGGCATAAGCCCCCAGCCCCATCTCCATGCAACAACCCAGTTAATGTAACTATCTCCCTTAGAATTTCCTTTCATGCCCATGGGTATAACCCATTTGCTCAGAGACTATGCTAGGGTGAGGATTTGTTATTACTGTTTATTTGTACTGCAGTAGCAACTAGTGTCCCACGCTATGGTCAGGACTCCGTTGCGCTGGGTGCTGCATAAACACATAGTGAGAGACATTGCCGACTGGAAGAGTTCAGTCTAAACAGAGACGTGAAATGAGTTGGCCAAGGTCACGCAGTTAAGTGGTAGAGGGAGGCACAGAACCCAGCTGAAAACGAAGATGTGCCACAGGCTTCCGACATAAAGCTAGTGATGGATGTTTCAATGTTCTCTTCTAAGGGACACCGCAAGATCATGTTGTATAGCATGCTGCACAAATCCCTCCCTGCCAACATGGCCCCACAACAACTTTCCTGCTTCTCCCTGGGTTGGAGGGTTCATGATATCTTGTGGTCCTGTTTCATAGAGTCACAGAGTTTAAGGCCAGATGGGATCATCAGATCATCTAGTCTGACCTGCTGTATAACACAGACCATAGAATTTCGCCCAGTCACCCCCACACTGAGCCCAATGACTTGCATGTGGCTAAAGCATATCCTTAATATCTAGGCATTGTCACATTCTCTCCCTCTGGACTTCTTTTTTTTAACACCATCTTATGCATTTCCAGTGACATCAGAAACCAGCTGGGAACGGTCCATTTATGGAAAGGAACCCAAGAGCAGCCATGAACCGAGACGGGAATAAGGATTTAGCGAGATGTGGGATTGGAAACTAATTTTAGTTATTCCACTGCAAGCTCATCACACTGTCAGTGTCACACGCTTTTTATCTCCCATATCACATCCAACAGTTACCTCATGCCGCAGCCATCTTCTGATGGAGACCATTGTAGGGAATTTTCCTAATAATTTCCTACCCATATTTTGGAAAACGTCCTACCACATGTCACGGCAGTCACTAGACCAGCATGGGTCGCATTGCTCCATCACTTCCCCGAATGGCACATGCACAGATGTTGTCATTCCGATTAGAGAGGGACCTTGAACCAGAATCCTTGCATTTGAGCACCCTCAGATTTAAGGAAATGTGCAAAATCTGCCAGATCTGAACTTTTTAATTGGCCCTTATCTTTATATTGGCTGGCCTAAGGAATTGAATGTGGATTTTGAGATCTGACTCAAACACTGTTATAGAATGCTATTGTAGCATCCTCTGTCTGCCTTTGTCCTGCAGTGGATAAAATGTGTGTATTTTTCAGAAGGAGATTTATTAGTGGATTTATAAGGACAAGCAGTATTTGGCATCATGGGCCTTGAAATATTGCACATGCTGACTCAGAAAGTAAGAGGCATGCACATTGTCCCATGAAAATACATATTTTCACCTTCATTAATCTTACATTGCTTGAGTGGAAAAGGCCCAACATGACTGGGAGCTAGAGCACTCTGTTATTCATTGAAAAGGCACTCGTTCTTGAAAGTGAGAGGTTTTTAAATAGCTGCTACATCCTAATGCACAAACAAAACGTGCTTTGTATTGAAAGGCAAATAACTTGCAGAACTGGGAACAGAGAGCATATCCGCTAGTGATTAAAGCAAGGCACTAGAGCTGGACCCCAGAGAGCTGGGTTCAAATCTTGGCTCTGCCACAGATACCCTGTGTGACCTTGGACAAGTCATTTAATCTCTCAATGCCACACTTCCCCATCTGTTCAATGGGGATACTAATATTTCCTTTCTCTAACTCTTTGCCTATCATGCTTATTTAGATTGTAACCTCGTCAGGGCAAGGATTGCCTTTCACTATGTGTACAGCGCCTAGCACAATGTGGTGCTGGTCTCAGCTGGGGACCTTAGGCATTATTATCACATAAATACTAATATAAAATATTTGTTCACATGGTGAATACTTACAAATAATAGACACACCAATAGAAACATGGGTCAGTTCATGAGCAATTTGTAAGCAGAACAGAAGGCGGACCTTTAAAATGAATTCCATGCACAATGAATATTATTTGTAATGAAAAATGCGAGCAGCTGTAACAATAACACAGAAATGTATGAGGATTAATTAAATGATATTGCGACAGTTCTTTGAGATCTTTAGATGGGAGCTAGGTATGCGCCAGATACTGGTTCTGAACCTCCTTGGATTTGGAGGATGTTTGGGATTTGGATCTGGAATTTGCATCTTGACCTCAGCTCTACAAGAAAGGTTCCAATGAGAACACACTGGATCCAATCCCTGTCATACTCTGGGAAAGTTTAGAGCTGGATTGGGCCTGAACACATCCCATCCTTAGCTGGGATGAAAGGTGCTGTGGTACATACTAGAGGTGATCAAAAATTTTTCATTGAAATGTTGTTTTGATTTGGGTTGTTTGGTGGGGGCGGAGGGGGGGTTCTGGAAAATACCTTTTAGATTAAAAAGAAATTTTTGCATCATTTTTTTAAATATTTCAGATTTTTGTCAGAAAACTGAAAAAAATTGCTTTACAGTTGCTGAAAACAGAATAACTTTTGGTTTTCAGGTTTTCAGTGTTTTGATGACAACCAAAAAAGAAAGATTTCAAAAAAAATGAACAAAATCTTGTAAAGAAAAAAAGTAATGTCCTGACCAGCTCTGTATATAGCTGCAAAAAGTTATTAGAATTCTCTAAAGGAACTAGTTATTGCATATCTAAAATCTACCTTACTGGATTCATATGGTGAGAAAGATACAAGACCTTATTATACCTACTACCAGACTTGAAAAAGAACTACCCACAAGTTCAAATCCAAAACTCGATAGCACACATACAATATCACACTTTTTCTCCAGGGGAGCCTCCGTTCTAGGCAGGGTAATGAGAAGAGGTGACCATCACTTAAAAAATAATTATACTAAAGAAAGGTAGGACACCATTAAAAATCACTTCACATTCTTCTTCCCCACTTCCTCTTGCACAAATAAGGATCACACCCTTTCAATCATAGCATATCGTCGACCTTGACACTTCTTAAAAGCCCTGCTTCTTTTTCTAGCCTTTCAGCACCAAGCATGCTTCACACATTCCTTCAGAGACCCCTGCAATTCCACTGCCTCTTGAGAGAAGAAACCCATAGAGGCTGCTGCTAGGCAGAAGGTGTGGGGTGACCCGAGATCAGATTGCATTTTGGAGCCACTTCCATTAGGGAATGACCCTCTGAAAAACAGAGCTGCTCCCGGAAGCTGGACACCTTCAATTCCCATTGATGTCAACTGGAGTTAAGGGTGCACAGTAACACCCTGACATGCTCAGCACGTAAAAGGGGGGAAATCCTTTCTGTGGTCTATGGATTGTTCCAGGTTCCCAGATTTTCATGGCAATATAAGAACTGTGATATCAGATTGGACCAGGGGCCCATCCCATCTCTGGCAAAGGTCAATATCTTCAAGGGAAGGTCAAAATATTATTTAAATAATGTCAAATGAGCCACGCTACAAGTGCTGAGGAGACATTGTTCCCTGACCCTGTTGTGATCAGCTTAAGCCCAGAAAGAAGCTTGAGATTTCATTCGCTATACCGTACCATGCACAACTACGAATTATCCCATCCTTCTTTGGATTGTCAGTCACAGCACATAACACATCTCTGGAAAGCGTTCTGACACCAGAGTAAAAGAGAATTTACAGTATCATGAATAATAAAAATACAATGTAGCTAGCTCTGTACATTTACATGGCACTAATCAGCCACCCCATGACTCTGATCCAAGTCCCTTTGAAGTCAATGGGTATCTTTCTGTTGATTTCAGTGGGAGTGGGATCAGGCCCCATGTTTGCAGAGATGCCACTGGCTTGCTTTAATCCCAAAATAACAACCTGTTAATTAAACACAGCAAAAGAGCAGAGCTATATCGACCACTTGAGTGCTAATAATCTTTCTGTTTTTACTATTCCCTCACCTGAACTTCCCAACGGTGCCTCAGAGCGTTTGTCCAGGTTAGCTATCACTAACAAAAAAGGTAAATTAAATGTGATTTTAGATGAAGGAGACTCAGGTTGCAGGAGAAGCCTAGTTTTGTATGTAACACTGGCCTCCATGCATGCTCTCTTTCCTACAATGCTGCCTACCTGTCACGTCATTTATTGCTCATAAACAGGCACACTGTTAATGCCATAAAGTTAATAGTAGCAAGGATCAGTAATATTCCCTCTCCAGCTAGCCTTCTTAATCTGTTTAGCATAGGTTTCTGCATTTAGCTCAAAGGAAGTTTCCTTTTCTGCTCACCTCTATCACACATATGATGTAAATATGAGAAAAAAACTGTAATTCTTTTAAGTGGAAAAGTGAAATAAAACAGCCTTATTTCTAGGCCGTGCAATCCAGTCTTTTAATTCAGCAAGAGAGCTGCATGGTTTAAATTCTTCATCCTGCAAAGCAAAGGAAACAGGAAACTCTTTTTATACCAGATGTCATGTAGTTGTACTGTACATCTGGCAACCCCCCAACAGCTGTCCAGGGGCTAAGCCACGTGAGCTAAGATATTAAGCAGTGGCTTGTTTGTGTAAGACGGTAGGCTGTGTTGCCCTCGGGAAAGTTGTTCAAAGGGTTCTCAGACAAGAGGGGAAATGCAAAGAGATTTAGAATGTTTGAGCTGTAATTCTGCTTGTAACAAGGTATTGATGAGAGATGGCACATTTATAGGTTTCAGAGATATATGTCAGATTACCTTGTGTACTCCAGTCTTTACTTATGTCTATGGTGTCTGCTGGCTGCGAAATGTGACGGTCACTGTCATGCTTTGTGATGTTATAGCCAAATAAACCAAACTTGCACTGTAGGCTGGAGATTCTAATCTACAGTGGCGTGACTCTGGAGTGACTCCACTAGAGCGACTCTGGATTAGCATGGGTTTAGCTGAGAGAAGAATTTGTTCCAATATGTGGCCAAAGACCAAAGATAGTCCCTGGAGTCATAAAACACAACTCACAGCCATGGAGTGAGAACTAAACCAAAACCTTGGTTCCTAACAAACACACACACACACACACACAAAACCCACTTCTAGCTCTGAATCTCATGGCAAAGTCCTGCCTTTGTAATGGGTCAGAGAAAACCGTAGATTCAAACACTTCCCAGCACTGAAATGCAGATTTGCATTTTGCTGCTGGTGAACTCTAGGAGCAATTTCTGTCCATATGTCAAGAAAGAGCCAGATATGACCACGTACTGATGAGAAGGGCAGTTAGGGCCTAATCCTGTGAGGTGCTGAGCGATTTCAACACCCCTTGACTTCAGTGGAAGCTGAGAGCATGCTCTACCTCTCAGTAGATGCTCATCTCCTTGCAAAATGTATGCACATTTATATGCAAAATCAGTGCAGCCTTCAAGCGTTTGACAAATTCTATGCATGGCCCCTGGTGTTGATCACATCTGGTATATCTGAAATAAATCCTGATACAAAAAGCAGGGCGTGGCAAGAAGCTAAGACTGCAGCAAGAGACTGCCAAAGATGGAGGGCAGAGGTGAGGGCCCAGTGTTCTGCATAAGACAAGTCAGTCAAAAAACGGGACCTTTTGAAACCACCTCTGTCTGCAGCTCAGCACAGCCCTTGCGGTAAATCTACAGCCCCTATCCAGGCTCTGTCAGACCATATTTTTCCAAAACAATCTAAATGCCTACAGTTCCCGCTTGGAATGGTCAGACACAGACACTCTGAGATGGAAAACCATGAAGAACTTGTAGGCAGTAACTTGTGATTTCCTTAATCTTGATTTCATTATGGACGTAAGGTCACCCTCCCTCCCGCCCCGCCCATGCAGCATAGCCAAGAGATGAATCACTCAAGAAAGGAGCATTGCGCTTTCACTTTTAAATTAATAAATAATGAAGATCTGCGTTCAGATCCAAAACCCTCATGAAGTTTTGGGCTGCTCAGATCCACAAAAGCATAAAATACAGATACAGAGTAAGTTTGGGGGTTCAGGTTCAGACTCAAAGATAGCCATGGAATTCAGATCCCGCTCTGAATGTTCCTCCAAGGAGTGTCTGGTTCTGCCTGGGCCTCTCTGTAACAATCAAAATGAGCTTGGTCATTTATTTTGTTAAACTTTCATAGTAAAATGGCAAGCTGTTTGAGAGGAGAGTATTTGGAATGAAGCAAAAGAACAAAGGGCCACATAAATGTATGGCTCGATGCTCTTAATTAATGAACATTCCTCTCTGTGAAAATAATCTTAATAAATACAGTTGTCTTTATTCAAAACTGCATAAGTGAGTGCAACATGAGTGAAGTTAGCTAGAGTTGTGCCCCTTAGTTTTGTTTGCCTGCAGTACTCGAACGTTTTTGGAAAATACAAAATTCTGAACATCCCCACTCCCCCGCTCAAATTATTTTTTCTGAAAACATGAACCTTTTCCATGAACATCTTTCTGTGGTTTTCAACCCGTTCCGGTCACAATGTTGATCTACCGCAGTCTATGGGCCTTAATGTTTAGTTTCATGCCAGTTACCACAAAGCTCCCTGGTGGGAGATGAGATGAGGACACTCGATGTAACAGAGCTCATCAGTGAATGTAACTTGCCAAACCAGACACATAGGGGCATAAACCTTTTATGAGCCATTTGCAGTTGATCCAGTGCTCCCTGCTGATTTTGTTTCCAAACATTTCTGTGGAGGTCATCGGACCAGAACTCCTCCCCAGTCGGCTGGTGTCACTGTTTTGGGTTGAACGGGAAACACTGGTTTATAAAGAGCATAACTAGCTAAAACAAACTCTGCTGTAAAGAGAATAACTAGCAAAAACGTTTGCTAATTGCTCTTTATTCATACAGGGCCAAAGATGGTGGGGCCAGCACAGGTACAACCGTGTCAGTGTGTAAGAGAGGAGAACCAGGCACAGATCTGCTGGCCATGCCACAGGCTGTCCCCTGCCTGCCTTTCTCCTGTCCCCAAAACCCTTTTCCACAATGCAGCCCCTGCATAAACACAAGCCCACAGCTGCAGTGAGTGCAAAATCTCTGCATTCTGTTGCTTAATATAATCACACCCGTTCCATTGTCTTCAGGGCCTCCTGTGGTCTTGTTGTTGTTGTTGTTATTTATTGTTTGTATGACCATGGTGCCTAGGAGCCCAAGGCATGGACCAGAACCCCATTGTGCTAGGTGCTGTACAAACAGAACAAAAAGATGGTCCCTGCCTCAAAGCGCTTTTCATCTAAGTAAAGCCTTTACTTGGGCTGGACAATTTTGATCTGGAATAGGGGATAAAGGACACAGGTGTAACTCTGTTAATATTTAAGTGGGCTTTTATTTACTGTTGGTATACAAAATCCTAGACCTAAGCTCTGTGTCATTTGCATGTTCGACTGAAATCATAACAAAGCTGCACGGATAAAAGTTGGCCACGCATGCCAAAGAAAGTCAGCTACAAGGGGGAAAAGGAAGGGCAGATCCAGTCCAAGGAGAAAATTGTCCTATCTCAGAGGGTCCAAGTGCAGAATGTTTACAAAATGCTCATTAAGGGAGAGGGGGTTTGTGAGATAGCAACAGAAAATCTGGTGGACAGCTTACACTACAAGAGATAAGAGAGACAAGGCTACCATAGGAGAGAGCGTGTTATATCCAATTACTGAGACCTGGTTTTGGAGGGTTGGGGGTGGGAGAGAGAGACAGTGAGCGAGGACTGATCACAAGCTTCAGGCGAGGGCTTCCAAACTTGTCAACTCTGTGACACAAGCTGCACACAACCCAGAGGATAAAATAGCCACTTAGCCCACACGAGAGCTAAATCTTGTTGAGTGCAGTTGGAGGCTAGAGCGAAGGAATGGATACTGTCGCCATTCAGCTGTGGGCAACCCTCTCTCTGTTGGTGCACCTTGCAGCTTGCAGTCCCATCATGAGCCTGGAGCAGTCTTCCCTGGAGGAAGATGTGCCCCTCTTTGACGAGCTTCTTTCGGAGCAGGACGGAGTTGATTTCAGCACGCTGCTTCAGAACATGAAAAATGAGTTCTTGAAGACGTTGAACCTCTCTGATATTCCCCTGCATGAAACACCTAAGGTGGAGCCCCCAGAATACATGTTAGAGCTATACAACAGGTTTGCCACTGATAGGACCTCAATGCCATCCGCAAATATTGTTAGAAGCTTCAAAAATGAAGGTAAGATCCATACTCCTCGGAGTGAACTAAGAATGAGTGGGCATTGCTTATAACCAACAAGACACCGGTTTACAATGCATGGAGCATGAAGACTGAATTGGGGGGCAGGGGAAGGAGTTTACAGTGATTAGATAGAGATGCAACTGGAGTTAACAAACTAACATGGCATGTGCCTATAATCAACCAGCTCACATTGCTTTTCTGAGGTAACCTTTCCCCCCATTCTTTGCCTATTATATCTTTGAGACAGTAAGCACTTTGGGGTAGGGGCAATGTCTTCTTTTATGTTTGCATATTGCAGGTACGTAATACAAACAAATCGTCATCATCCCAGGAAGCATATGAATCATTTATATGTTACCTTCATAGGCATCAGATTTTCAAAGAAAGACGGTAACCGAATTAATGGGAAAAACCCTCTTTCAGAACCCATGCAATGGTACAAATTCTCTTTTGGGAAGCCCAATCTCTTCATGGATTCCTAACAAAACAGTGAATGACACTCTCGTAATATTTTCCCAATTTAGTCTTTAGTGGGTCCCAAGGGTTGGTGTGTGAAGTAAAGTCAGTAGAATATATAGAAAAATATGCGACTAGCACCTCTCTAGGATGACTTTTGCTAACCCTCGGTGTTCATTTTTGAGGAAATAAAGTAATTTCTATTTTTCAAAAAATTTTAACTAAAAGATACATAAAATCATATGAGTTTAGAGAGTTCCAAATATCATGCAATTGAACATTTTCCTGCAATGGCTACATAATGAGAGGAATGTAAGGCTCACATACGAGCTGCTGATGATTCCTTTATGCTTCATGCATGAGTAACAATGTGGGCGATATATTAAAAAGGCTTTTCAACAAATCATATATGCTCCGCGAAACGTTCTGTTTGCAAATAGGATTGAGTTGATTTTTTTTAACAACTCAGCTTGACGTGTGATAATTCAAATAAAAATGGCTCTTCTATTATGCCAGTCTCAGTTTTACTGATGAAGTCCAAAACTACAAGATAACAGAGCAATCACTGAGTATATGTGACCTAAATTTGACAATTCAGCTTGATGCTATGACTAGCTATGGGCTCATCTATACCTCATTCAGATGTGTGCATTCTTATCCAGCTACATGTTTCTGGTTTTCAAAGGCTCTGCCTTAAAGTTCAAATCCACCTTAACTGTGTATTTCTTCAACATATAGATAACATTTAATTCACTGAGGGCTGGATTGCGAACCACTTATGCATGCTGAAGACCATGGGATGAGTGACTGCTCAGGGGCGTAGAGAAGGCATTCACAATCTGGCCCTGAAGGAATATGGAGTAATGAGTATTGTCCTTTTCTGACACTTGCAATTTTAAGATGAAAAAGTATCAGGAATATAAATGGACTATAATTGGGCAAGTACAGTATACTAAGGGGGAAATCCTATGTGTTTTACTAGTGTAAATTCGCAGTCGTCCTTTATTTTTAGTAAATGTAACAATTCACAGTTCCATTCATTTTCTTAAATACAACAGAGAGGCCAAGCATCATTTTCATCATTATATGAAGTCTGCAATGGCTGTGTCAAACTCAGAGTAACTTCCTACCTTTTCGGCAGGTTCCTGTCCTTTCTTCTAGTCCAGAAGCATAGATTCAGATACTCATATGATAACACAAATGCTCTCCATATGCACACGTATAGTACAGAGGGTTTATTTTAATTGCCTCTCCTTTGTATGTCTAGAAAGTCAGTAACAACTAGGGGACCTGGATTTTATGTTTTATGGGCCTTTTGTATGGTTAAAAATAAAGTGCTTGCAATTATACTGATAGAAGAGATGGAACAGATCACACACTGCAATCTTTATACTTATCTGCTTGTGTCAGCAGAAGATGATAATGGAAATTGAATGGGTGGAAGCAGTAGGACTTTATGACGATTGTTCATTCACAGTTTTAGCTCCTGGAGCCGCCTGGCTCAATTGCAGGTATGATTCTAATGTGGTCGTGACTTGAAAAGTTAAATAAACTTTTCCGGGCTAAATCCTCCTCCTTCGGACAGCAGTGCATCCTCATTGACACCAGTGAGGATGTACAGGTAATCATGAGAGGGGAATTTGACCCTTTGAGTTTTCCTGCTTAGCCAGTCTTGTGGCTGGACACCCATCCTGCCTTATGTTTCTCTCTAATCAGGAAGTGACACGCCCAGTTTCCCACAAGAGCGTGTCCCTACCCCCTTCCAATGAATTATTCATGTCCATCTTCTATGCAGTCAGCTGACTTTTCCCCACCCCATACATGTCACCATGACAGTGGACTTGTTCTCCAGCATCCTGCGGGCTGGGAAGCCCTCGAGGTCACACTAAGTTCTGATGCCACTTCCAGTTTTGAAGTGAGTCATGCTCACTAGACATGGAGACAAATTCTGAGTGCTTTCAAACTCCCAACTAAAGTCAATGGGAAGAGAGGGCAAACAGGACCTCTCTTGTTTGGCCTCTTTGATATTTTTTTCTTTTTAAACAACAGATGGGTTTGCAAACATCAGAAAACACTGAAGTCCCATTAAAGTCAATGGGACTATTCATTTGCTGAAGTGCTTTGGTAGCTCAGGGCCAATATTTGTAGCTTTGTCAACCAAATGTTTCCATAAATATATCAATCCCAGAGTCATAGAAATCAGAGATGGGAAAATGTATAGGTTCCATGCAGTCCATCCCCTCTGCCCTTGTCGGCATGCTTGCTAAATCTACATTTCCTAATCTGGTTTCAGAGTTGTTATTGATATTAGGGAAATGCAGCAATAAATACAAAAATTTTTCTAAATGTCCTATATGTATGAAGAAATGCAGATGGTGTATGTATAAACAGAGATAGATAGATTAGATTAGATTATTTGCTTGTTATACATTTGATTAATTAATACTCTCAAAAGCTCCTAAGTAAGTACAACAGTTTTCTTTTGCTCCTTTCAAGACAGATCCAAAACCTATTGACGTCAAAATGGGAATATTTCCATGGCTTCAGTGGGCTTTGGATCAAGACCTAACTTCCTCCTAGTTATAAGCCTTTGCATCACCCTAAACAACTTGTCTCTTTCCTTGGTGGCTGCAGTCTTCAGACACTGGTGGAAGCTTATGGTATCATTTGTTTCTGCTGGGCGATCTATGCAACACTTCATCAGAGACAGCAGTAGGGATTTTAATGTGTTGTACCAGATCACCAGTGAAGATACAAATTCACCATGTATACCTGAGGAGTGTGGCACTGTAAAGAGGATCAATTGAAGGTAAAGGAGATCACACTATTTATGAGGGGATCTAGTAGATATTCCATAGAAAGATAGATCCCCTCTTAACAGACAGAAAGATAAACAGATACAAATGCAGCCTACTTTTGCTGCAGAAACAGTGTATGTGTCATTCTGCCCATCTCCAATCCCCCATGTCCCTTCAGTTGGATATAGTATTCTTCTTCATTTCCTGTCCTAAGATTTTGTGTAATGGTGATATTCACATGTTAAACAGCTGCTCTATTTGTGCTCCAGAGGTGGCTTCATCTCAGTGGTGGGCAAAGCGATTCCTATATACAATAATTTGTACAATCAGGAAGGACCTTTTATAAAGCACTTGGGTAGCCACGTTGGAAGAAAGAGAACTATGAATCCAAGTTCATTGCCATTATAATGATCTGACCTTGTTTTCCTTGAAGACCCAATACAAACCATCCACCTCACTGATGACATGAATAAAATGTTGTGTGACAATCCATTATTCCTATTTATTATCATTTTCCTGTAACTGTTCACACTGAAACCAAGGAATGCAAGGCATGCAAGGCTGAGTTCCATGCATGAATATTTCTGCTGGAAATATTTTCAGTTCCAAAGTGTTTATTTATGTTGATCTTTGTCATTTCCAGATCTGACTTCCCACCCTGTTGGTATCACAGGAATCCGGAAATACCCTCTTCTCTTCAACGTTTCCATCCCTCACCATGAAGAGATCACCATGGCAGAGCTGAGACTCTACACACTGGTGGAGCGGGACAGAATACTCTATGATGGGCTGGATAGGAAAGTCACCATTTTTGAAGTACTGGAGAACAACCATGCGGGGAGAGAAGGAGAGGAGAGAAAAATGGTGGCACTTGCATCCAGGCAGATCTACGGCACCAACAGTGAGTGGGAGACCTTTGATATCACAGATGCCATGAGGCGCTGGCGTAGGTTAGAGCTTACCACTCACAGGCTAGAGGTGCAGATAGAGAGCGGAGAAGGGGAGGAGCCAAACGGAGAGGGGAAACTCGATATTGACATCAATTCCGAGGCCAAGCACGTGCCTCTGTTGATTGTGTTCTCAGACGACCTGAGCAATGACAATAAAGAGGAGAAGCAGGAACTGGACGAAATGATAGACCATGAGCAGCTGCTGGATTTGGAGAAGCTGGGCATGGGCAACTTCCACAACGGGCCCGGTGAAGAGGCGCTGCTCCAGATGCGCTCCAACATCATTTATGACTCCACAGCCCGTATCCGGAGGAATGCCAAGGGCAACTACTGCAAAAGGACTCCGCTCTATATCGACTTCAAGGAGATTGGCTGGGATTCCTGGATCATCGCCCCGACGGGATACGAAGCCTACGAGTGCCGCGGAGTGTGCTCCTACCCTTTAACTGAACACGTCACGCCAACTAAACACGCCATTGTCCAGACTTTGGTTCACCTGAAAAATCCTCAGAAAGCTTCCAAAGCCTGCTGTGTACCTACCAAGCTTGATCCCATCTCCATCCTCTACTTAGACGCAGGGGTGGTTACTTACAAGTTCAAATATGAGGGGATGGCAGTTGCAGAGTGTGGCTGCCGATAGTAGAAAGGAATGCATGCCCCGTGCGTGCACCAGGGGAGTATTTAATAATTCAGTCTGTAAATTTGTACATTTTGCATTTCCTATTTAAATAAGGTTATTTAATGAGGCGTGTACAGATAATTGTATGTTTCATGTCATAGGGAACAGGCAGGTCATATGATTGTACGGAATGTATATTTTGTTCCAGCACTTGCTTCTTCTTGCTGTTTCGCTTCTTGTGGGAGAGGCTTCCTTCAGAAACAAAACGAAAAAGGAAAACCAGGTCACTGGGTTGTTGGGGTTTTTTGCCCCAGAATAAACAGCCTTAATGCCATGGAGTAACCTTCATGGATTTTATTTCTTTAAAAAAATATGTGTTGTGGTCACAAGGACATTGTTTGAAATGCATCCCCGCTGCGGGGATTAAAACATGAACTGAATGAACATAATAAAGTGATATGCTACATGCTTTATATTAGGGCATATTCTGATAGGTGCATTCCCATCCCTCCCTTCCCCCCACAAGCCCAAGTTAGCATTTGATTCTCAGGGATGTTCCTGAGTATTTATGCTCTAACTTTTCATTGCATTTCAGCAGAAAATAATTCCTTGCTGATGTGTTTGGAGTCAGTGAAACCAGTTTTTGCAGTGACTGTGTTCACATTAAAATTTGCAGTCAGTGAAACTGTGAACCTGTAATTGGCTAAGATCGAGAGAGAAAGTCTTTGTCAAATAACCAAGTAAAACATTTGGCAAAATCAGCTCCCATTAAGAGTCATAGAATCTCAGGGTTGGAAGGGACCTCAGGAGGTCATCTAGTCCAACCCCCTGCTCAAAGCAGGGCCAATCTCTAGTTTTTGCCCCAGATCCCTGAACGGCCCCCTCAAGAATTGAACTCACAAGCCTGGGTTTAGTAGGCTAGAGCTCAAATCACTGAGCTATCCCTCCCCTCAGTGGGACTTAGGCTTCTAAGTAATTTAGTTGCTTTTGAAAAATTTACCGTGGCTCTTTAAGAAATATCTTTACCAACCTGGGATTAAAATAAAAGCCATTTTAGCAGGGATGGTTTAGCAGTATCCAAAGAGAGGGATGGAAGCCATGAAAAGAAAGGAAATTTCCCCTCTTCTAACCCTCCTCAACCAAATACTGCCTATCTGCAATGTCAGGCGGGGGGCAATGCTCTGGCAGACTGCCCCTTTGCTGTTACACAAAGCAAGAAATGCTTCTACCATTTGTTTATTATCGAATCCCTTGTATATAGCAGTGCTGCTGACTTTGGATGTAAAATTCCACATTTGATGCATGTTGCATATCAAGGGCTAGGTCTTTAGCTGTGTGAAATCTGTATAGTAGCTCTATTGAACTCCTCAAAGATACACTGATTTACACCGGCTGGGAGCCTGCCCCCAGGTGGCTAATGGGTTATGTATAACTAAATCTATATAATCCAACTCAAATGGCAAGTAACACTGTGCTTAGTCCATTTAAACCTAGGCAGAAAAGGAAATCCCTCCTCCACCCCAACTATACAGAGAGGATCTTTCCTTTCTGTACGTGTTGAAGTTGTCAATTCATAAAGACATTGCTCCCGCACACACACACACTTAAACTATATATGATGGAGTCACATGCCATGTTTCCGCCACTCTTCTGCAACAAATCATGGTGATAAGAAGGTGTTGGAGCTGAGAAACAATAGGCCCGTCACTTTATTTATATTAAGCTGCAAATTTGTCAGATTCTTGGGGAAGTGTAAGTGACGTTGACTCCCCCAGCCTCCACCAGAGCCTACTGTACTGTCCTGCATCTGTTCTACACTTTTAAGGCAAAGTTATCTTCACTGGAAGTGATAAGAGACTTGTCTTTGAAAGAACTGACTCTGACACTTCATGGGAATGAACACAAAAGACTTTATCGAGCACCAACTGAAACCAGTTTCACCTCCATCCACACAAACCCTTCTGTGCTTCCCATTATTTATTGATCTATTTATTGACTGTCCGCCTTTGTAATATAATGTAGAATACAAAATGTTTTATTTTTGTGCTCATATGTATTCCCACTCCGATAAAACCTTGTACTGAACAACTTATATTTTGAGGCCTTCTGTTGAGCATTACTCCAAAGTGGGTTGTTTTTGTTTGTTTGTTTTTTATAGATCTTTGTAAATATAGTACATTATTATAATCTTTCCTGCCTTCAGACAATCCACCACAGTGATTTAAGAAAGCATCTTGGAGAATGCATAGTCTTGTCTGATAGATACAAACTCTATCAAGGATATAATTGCTTTAAGTGCTCTAGCTATGTAGTCTATTGTAAAGTTGTGCAGAGTAGGTGGTGCATTTCCAACTAGCAGGCTCGATCAATGGAGCTACACTGATTTAGACCAGCTGGGAAAATGACTGTCATTGCCTTGTTTCAGAGTAGCAGCCGTGTTAGTCTGTATTCGCAAAAAGAAAAGGAGGACTTGTGGCACCTTAGAGACTAACCAATTTATTTGAGCATAAGCTTTCGTGAGCTACAGCTCACTTATGCTCAGATAAATCTGTTAGTCTCTAAGGTGCCACAAGTACTCCTTGTCATTGCCTTATGTACCATTCCACTTTGCAACTTCATAATCTGAACCTTGGATAAATGGCAGGTTAAAAACATGTAATAGATGTGAAATCTTCTTAATTCACTAGCATGAATCACTTTAAGTGAGACCCCCACAAATTCCTTTTAATATGGCATGCCCAAACTATCTGCTGTTCATACGAAGCTAGTACAAACCGTTCACCATGTCAGTGGTATAACAATTATCCTTTGCAATAATCCATCATGTATTTTATCATCTCTTTTCTGCAACAGGCTTGTGTATATTTGTACCCCTTTCCTCTACTGAATAGAATCGGAAAGGCTCAACCGCATATCATACGACCTATACTGTTAATAGCCAGTGAAGAATCTCCTTTAGCTTGAGCTTAGGTAGTTGGAGACTACAAAAGGACGTGTTCTGTTCCCACACTGTCACCAGTAGGGGGCCATGTGGTAAAATAATGAATTGTCATAGATCTGTTACATTATTATAAAAAGGTTAAGAAAAGTAGGGTTCAATTCTGCAAGCATTTATGCACAGGAGTAATTTTACCTACGACCGAAGTTACATGTATAAGCATTTAGAGGATCAGTACCTAGGAACATAGGAACCAAGACAAAATAGCACAATGGTTCATCCAGTCTATTATTAATTAACCTTTTTTCTGCAGTACAACAAAACACTAAGGAACTAGTGGAGTGCCAGGTTTGCCACAACTCCTAGGCAAATGCTGAAGGCACCTCAGCTACTAGGCTTTGTAGGCACTAACTCTGGCTAGCAGTGACTGCATCTTGTCTCTGACTGAGGCCAGTCAGGGGAACCAAGGTATCAGAGGAATGTGCAAGAACCCCCCTAATGGCAATTAGTAAGAAAATAAGAAACACCTTATTATGATGTTCTTTGGGAAAACATTGGTAAACCACAATTTTAATATATCATGAACCATGCATTTGTGTATGCTCTATATTGTTCATAACATGAGATTTTAACTAATCGGAATATTTCATCTCTTTGTAAGGTTTCCGTTTTAAAAAAGAGCCTTTGCTTTAATTGAATGACTTCAACACAGTGCCAAAGATGACTGGGTAACTGCAATTTGCTGGCTCTCTGTGCATTCCGACTACAATATAAATATTGTTTATATTATGATCATGCATAATGCAGTGGGAGCATGTGGTCTATTTTTTTTAAAAAAGAGGTTTTTTGTGTGTGCCATTTTTAAATTAATAAATTAAGCCCGATCCTGCAAACACAAACATGCTTAACTTAAATGTGTTTGGAGGTTCAGGGCCTTGGTTGCTAAAAACAATACAATATAAAACATCATGTTTCACATTCTGTTAACAATAAATCAAATATGAATCTCTTGAAGCATTTTCCAGGGCTGGGAAGAGATTAATTATATTAATGAAAAAAATATAATTTATGATTTCTGCTTCTTACATTTTTTACACATTTATTTTTCACTTTAATTAATAGCCTAAATTGATTTTCTTTTCTTTCCTGACCTGCTTGATGTCAATGTTAATGGACTTTTGTCTCTTATTTTTTAAAGCCAAATAAAAAAGAAAAGGAAAAGGTATTCCTAAGAAAATAGCTTCAATTTTGGAGTGTTCTTTTTTAATAAATTTTGCAAAATATCCCTAAAATGTTGCACATTACCAAAAGATATATTCTTTGCAAACTACCTACCTCAGCAACCTTTGCTCACATAAACTGCCAACTTCAATGGGATTCCTACTTCTGACTGTTTATTATTTATATTAGAGTAGCATGTACGGCCTGGTCTACACTTAAAATTTAAGTCGACATAGCTGCAACTCTTGGGGGTGGGAATAATCCACACAGTGGAGTGCCATAGCGATGTCAAGCTAATCGACGGGGTAGATGCAGCTAAGTCAACAGCAGAATGCTTTTGTCGACGTAGCTACCATCACTCTGGGAAGCAGTTTTCCTACAGCAACAGAAAAACCCCTTCCGTCGCTATAGGATGCATCTACACTACAGGCTTATGTTGGAGTAGCTACAGCATGAAAGCTATGCCTCTATATTCCCCGTGGTGTAGACACAGCTTTGGTGTCCCAAGCAATTTTAGGTCCCCTTTGGGCTAGGTACTGTACAAACATATAGTAGCAGACAATCCTGGCCCTAAAGATCTTACAACCTAAGTAGACAAGACAGATGAAGGATGGGAGGGGAAACAGAGGCCCTGAGAAGGGAAGTGATTTGGGTTAGTAAGGCTCGCTGATGCTAGCGAGGGTTGCAGAGTTCTGCTCTCAGATCAACAGACGTGGTTCTGGGTGAATTTGAACCTCTGAGAGTTTTATTCTCCCCTGCGGGAAAGGTTCAGCATTTGTGACCGGCTCAGATATCCACCTGAAAGTTCTGATGTTTCTTCAAACTATCTACATCTCTTGGGTCTGCAAAACTGGACTAGAAAGTCCCCCCAAAACAAACTTTCCCAAGCGGTTTTCTTGCACTACCCCTTCTAGGCCTGGCTGAAGACAACAGAACCCAGGAGTCCTGACTCATGGTCCCATGCTCTTTCCACTAGATCACAGCCCATCTCATGGTTTCTTGGCACTTTGCGGATCCAGTCATCCCCACGCTCTGGAACTGTAGCCTAACTTGGTAGCTCAGAATCTCCTTCCCTGACACCACGACCCCCAGCTCTGTCTGATCCTAGCCCCTGAGATTGTGAGCAGTCTGAAGTGGTTTACTGAGCTAGTAGGCTGCATGAGAGAACCACATGATGAACTGGAAGCAGATCAGAGCATTCTCTTTCCCTAGCTGTGGCTGGTTGGGGTGTGAGGGGAACCTGGCCATAGGCACCAACTCCATGGGTGCTCCAGGGCTGGAGCACCCAGGGGGAAAAATAGTGGGTGCTCAGCACCCACCAGCAGCCCCGCCGATCAGCTTCTCCCCCTCCCCACCTCAGCGCCTCCTGCCTGCTGCGATCAGCTGTAGCAGGGGGAGGGGGCGGAGCCAGGGCAGGGCGCACTCAGGGGAGGGGCAGAATGGGGTGGGAAGAGGTGGTGAGGGGGCAGGGAGGATGGGAAGAGACGGGTGGGCTGGGGCCTTGGGGGAAAGGGGCGAAGGGGGGCGGGGCCTGGGGCGGAGCAAGGGTCAAGCACCCCCGCGGAAATTAGAAAGTCGGAGCCTATGAACCTGGCCATGGCTCCCAGCAAATCACACCCCGTTATTCCTGGTCATCACCCTCCCCCACTGCCAGGGCTGGCCCTAGATGAAATGGTGCAGCAGGCGAGGAGTGTCTTCAGCGCCCCTCTCCCTCCATTTGTTAAACGTTTGAATACCTTATTTTTTATTTCATGCACAATTTGCATGCATGATTTATCCCTGTCATATAAGACAATGAATTTGCACGCTAGGATCTGTCAATCTGTACTTCTACCTCACTGTCTGACTGGCGACGCCTCACCCCTCATATGCCCGCGAGGGCCTGGCTGACAACTTTCTAGGAGGTTTGAGGAAAATGTCGTTCTCAGAAAGTCTGGAAGGTTCCATAAGATTCTACAAAGGCCCAGAACATTCTAGGAGGACAGTAAAAAATGAATCCACACACGGAATACCTGAAACATGTGACTTCAAACGTTCTATTTTCCCGAGTCCAGCGCCCCCAAGCCCCGCACCCCAGGCAGTGACCTGGGTTGCCTGCCCCTAAATCCAGTCTCTGTGGTGCCCTGGTTCGTCTCTGAAACCCCTCATGGCTCTTTTTAAGTCCGAGGCAGAGGGAGAGCCAGTTGCTCCAGGTTTAGGTCCTTGATGTGGCTGCCTGTGGGGGGAGGTGGGGATGCACCTGGGAAAGGTGGAATTAAGGAATCTGGCCTGCAGCAGCCATCTGTGAAGCAAGAGGTGGCCGTGAGGTAACTGCACCCAGATTTGGGATTAGCCATTGGTTGGAGGTGTGAGCCCGGGCAAAGGGAGTTTGTCTCTGAAAACCCCTCACACAACAGCTCTCTGACACTCAGAGCTGAGGGAAAAGCAGAAGATGACTTCAGGTAAGGACACATTGCACTTTTATAGCACCCTCGATAGCACTTCACAAACAGGGACTCACTGGCCCTCACCACACTCTGGGCTGATAACTAATATCATTGTGTCTGTTTTGCGGACAGGCAAAAGGAGGCACGGGGAACCTAAGGCCCAAACATTTCAAACCTGGCAGCTTCTAATTCTAGGTGCCCAAACTGAGATCCACCGATGCCAGGGGAAGCCAGGGGTGTTCAGAACCTCTGCTGACCAACCCTTATGTTTCTTCAGCAGGTCACCCAAAAACTGAGGCCGTTTCAAAAATGTTGTTCCGAAGGGATTTGCCCAAAGTCATGCACTCAGAAGGCAGAGACAGGAGCAGAACCCCGGAGTCCTAACTCCTACTCCCACCATTAAACAACCCTTCTTAGGATCCACAGAGATCCACCTGAGAGCGCTGCCTACCTGAAAGAGGGGATTTAGGCTGGAATTTTCAAAGAAGCCATAAAAATCAGTGGGGGTTGGGTGCTAATTTCCCCCTGCCCCTTTGAAAAATCCAGCCTGAGCCACCAATAAAAGGAAAGATACAATGAAGCATTTTCTGTACACAACACTAAGTCAACTCCTCGCTACGCCCTTCATAAAAAATGATTTTCTGGCACTTATAACATCTGCTCCAAGTGTTTGAAAAACTGCAGCCCAAGGTTAATTTAAACTTCCTTAGGACCCAGTTCAGCGTTTGGCACGGTTAACAGGATGGGAACTGTGTTGATGCTGGGTTGCTTACTATGTTGGGAAACAAAGCCAGAACAAAAACCAGCCTGAGATAGAGGTTTTGTTTATTCTGCTGACCCATCTGTCTTCATTAACGCGCGATTTACAGGAAAAGTTAAAAAATCGGCTTCTGTTCCTTCTTTAGCTGCAACAGAAACAAAAAGAGGCAAAAGGGTTTGTTTGCCCCCAAACTAAAAATGGAAATGCTTATCAGAACCACCAGGAAGGAGATGTTTATTTTAGGAATTTTATTATTGTTCGTTACTAGAGTTGGGCTCAGCCATTTCAATCAGGACTTGTTCGTTTCTAGGCGCAGAAGCCCAGATCCTCAAAGGTATTTAGGTGCCTAGTTCCTATTGAAATTAATGGGAGTTAAGCACCTTAATACTTTTGAGAGCCAGTGCTTAACTTGTGCCAGGACTTGCCAGGGCAGGGAGTTCATCGTCCCGGCACCTCTGGGATTGTTGCGTCAGTTATGAAAGTAAAAAAAAATTCTTGAGCCCCGGCACCTCTTTCATTACAAATTAAGCCCTGCAGAGGGGTTTAGGAAGGGTGGGTGTCCCCGTGAATATTTTGCTCTCCTCATTCTGAAACAGGAGGCACCTCCAGCATTATTACAAAGAGCAGATCTCTGGCAGTGAAATGGAAGTACTGATGAGCCCTGAATGCAGACTCTGAGCTTGGCCTTGCTTCATGAAGCAAAATGTGTGCTCATACCTCACATCCGTTTACGGGATTATACGACAGGGTTGCCTACCGCTGCTGGGGACTGGACTTGATGACCCAAGAGGTCCCGTCCAGTCCTATGTAACTAGGGTGACCAGATGTCCCAGTTTTATAGGGACAGTCCTGATTTTTGGGTCTTTTTCTTATTTAGGCTCCTATTACCCCCCACCCCATCCCGATTTTTCACATTTGCTGTCTGGTCACCCTATATGTAACTAACACAAGGTAAAACCCTAATGTACTTTTCGCATGAGTTAACAGGTTGAGGTAAACCCTAAGATCTCCCATAGTCTTTACCATTGACCTACTAACTGGTGTTAGAACTACAAATTGCCTTGTCTTCACTAGGATTTTCCTCATGTTAGTTACCATGTGTTAGCGAATGCCAGGTAAGACCACACCTTCACACATCACCATGTGAGCTATTTCACCTGTTTTCATCCCTTCCTTAATACTAACTTAACGGAAGAGGTAGGAGTACAGCCAGAATTTTGCTAAAGAGGTGGCAGAGGTTATCTGTCTGGCTGCTCCAGCTTTGAGTAACATGACAAATCCATGCACCAGGTCGCAAAGCCACTCACTGAAGCTTGGCACACCTGCCCTTCTGTCATGACACTGGGAGGGGTGCGCCCGCCAAATTTGAGTGAGTGGTGTTGTGACTTGGCTCACAGGGTCACATCCTCATTTATGTAAATTTGGCTTAGCCATGCCTCCGTCATCTAGTCAGGAGCTTCCCCCACTGCGTCCCTGACAAGGGGGAAAGGAGGGAAGGATGGTTTAGTGATTAGGGTACTCGGCTAGGAATTTCACCATAAGCTAGAAAGTGCCTTAGTGTCTGATTTCTGCAAAGGTCTAGCATACATCCCTATTCATACTTCATTCATGAGACATATTGATCATCCTCCTTTTCAATGTTTTAGAGGCTTTGCAGCTCCTTTGATTGCCTTTTCTTTCTAGTAAACAAAGGAACTGTGAAGGTTAACACAGTAATTAAGGCAGCCGCAATAAAGGAAATGATAGGAAAGGCATGGGTTTCCTTGACACAAAACAATGCTTCCTGAAAAGAATGGCTATTTTTCTCTTGCTCCCAGAAGAATTGTGGTTTCTCAGCACTGGGATACTAAGATGAGGCAAAGCCTGAGATGCAGCCAGTGGGGAGATTTCCCCTTGACTTCCGTGAGTTTTAGATCAGGCTGAGATCCCTTCAAACTAAAATCATTTTGTTCAGTTTTTAGGAAGCAAAAGGATGTGGATAATCGTAGAATCCTAAAAATATGGGGCTGGAAGGCACCGCAGGAGGTCAACTAGTCCATCACCCTCCTGCAGGACCAAGGAAACCTAGAAAATAAAAATCTACTGCAGATGCGATGTTCATAATAATGTTATGCTGTGCCCTTGGGCGCATCATCGGCAACAGAGATCAAACCCAGGACTCTTAAACATCAGCCTCTCTTGCCGGAGCCAGAAGACCCAGCTCTAATGAGTTCTAAAGGAATATTAAGCCTGACATTTTTCCAGCACATACTCTGAGTTCAAGTGAGTTACTTCAGTCTCAGCCAGAGGAGAATTGGGGCCTTGGTCTCTTCTTTAGACAGAGAAAGGACCTTCATTACCTCATTAACTGTTGCTGCAATTCGTGCTACTCTGGATGCAAATGATCTCATGTAGATTCTTCTACTTAGTGAAATCAGTTTCTCAAACTTCTGCCTTGCTCGTCCATTAGTAGAGATGAACGGACATATCAGCAGACAAACCCATCCTTTCATCACTCTGTACAACCTTGTTGAAAATGCAAAGGTACAAATTCGACCCTGGAATAAGCAGGTCTATTGACGTCCACAGAGGTGCACTCACTCACACCAAGGCAATCGGATCTCATGAGTACAGAGAAGTTTATGATCCATTGTAAACAAAAAAAAAAATCCTTTTTTTTAAAGAAGTTCTCCTTTAAAAAGTGGGCAGTGTGGCCAGTTTTGATTTCTTTCTCCAGTGTAGCAGCTGGACGCTCTGTGTTTTGAATCAAACCTTAGCTTACCCTGATCATGCCTGAATGGGACTTCAGCACATCCTTAAAGCTAAGCAAGTGTTTTGCTGAATCAGGGCTCACATAAGTGAGAGAAGAATCAGACACATGGTTTCTCCTTGCTGTCGACCACTCTGACCTACCATATTATCTTGAAGATTACTTAACACAGGATCGAGTTGAATTCGTTGAGTAGGTAGCAAATACTGCTTGAACGCAATGTGACCTGCAAATACCTTAAGATGGCTGTGCTACCAGCAGGTTTTCTCTCTCTAAGTTCTTTGAATACATTACAAACAAACAGACGTACCAGGAGTCAGTTAGATATTTGAGTGCCAGGCCTGGAAAGTCCACATCAGATAAAGGAGGTATTGTTGAGATCTTAGATGATTTCTTTGCTTTAGAATTTTGCTTTATAAAAGAAGTGGAAGGCAACATCCAGGGAACGTGGGTAACATTTCCTTAATGAAAATGAAAAAAGGAGCTCTGGTTTTTGAGGAAGTTCTGTAGCCTGAGTCATGCAGGAAGTCAGCCTAGATGATCACAGTGCTCCCTTCTGGCCTTGAAATCCATTAATTTATGAAAGCCTCCAAACCTTTCTATGGTCTTACAAACTATACTCGCCAAGTGCTGCAAACGTTGGACTTAGATTCTAAGGTTAACTAAGGGCTTACTTTTAAGATAAGTTAACTATCCATAAGAATGCCAGCTATGTCCTGTGATATTGACATTTATATAGCGTGGACCAGATAAATGTCAAAACCAATCCTCTTTCTTAATCATTATTATTTCTTCATGTCTTGGGTCAGCATGCTCAGCGTTGAACAGACAGAGGCAGAAGTTTGACAAAAATAAACCGTCAAATCAGTTGATTGAATGCCTCCGAGGACTTGACAGAATGTAGAAGGTTACTGGCTTGAATCCCGCTCGGGCTGATGGTGCCTCGAAATTATTTCCATCTAATGGCTGACTGGTCAGTAGTTTGGGAGCTGATAATCTCAGTCCAGTTCCTAATGGACAGGTGCCCCCCTTCACAAGTGGAACTATCTCAGTCGAGAAGTCCAGGAGTGCCTGGGCATAGAAACTGAATTAACTCCTGACTCTTTGGAGTTTGTCCCTCCAGTGCACAGCTGCTTGAACTATATTAATGAAAGGCTACCCTTTGCGTTGCTCTGGTATCTGTTCTGTGGAGAGCTCGGGGGAGGAATCTCAGCCTCCAGGGGCAGTCAGAATGAGAATCTCTCACAAGCAATGCATTCATTTTTAAAATCCTGCAGCTTAACGAGCTCACTCCTTTAGCCAGCACTGCTGCAGCAGAAAGGATTTACAAACACACACGCCATGGATCTATTCCTGCTGTCCAGATGCAGACAAACTCCTACTTGTGTCGAGGGAGTTCCTGGTCTGCAACAGGATTTCAGGATCAAGCGATATATAGACCTGGTCCATTGCATGCACGCACGCACACACACACATTATTTTATTGATACTTATTATTATCAATTAGCACTTCAAAAATCATTGATACATAAAGTGTAAGTTCTTTAGGGCAAGGACTGTCTTTTTATTCTGTGCTTGTACAGCCCCTAGCACAATGGGGACCATGATGGGGGCTGCTAGATGCTACTGAAATACAAATCAGAATCATAATAACTCCTTCCAAGGGAGTTCCTGGCACTTGTGTCTGCAAAAGGAATTCAGGATCAGGCGATGTATGGATCCAGCGCATTATATGACTGGCCATAGACACAGAGACCTATGCTGCTTGGCTTCTTTCTTTGGAACTCCCAAACAATGTCGTTTAGCTGTGTGCTGATGAGGCTAACCAGGATGCAAGCTTAAGCTGGTGTTGAAAAGATATGCGTTGAGTTAAGTGAGAAGGTTTAAACACAGGGTGGTCTTTGAAAGCAAGTATGGTAGTTCACTAGCAACCACAGCTAAACAACAATCCCATCGTCCGTAGCTCTCAGGTTTATGTTGGCTTTGCTGTAGCAACTCCTTATCTTTTTGGAGATTAGAATAGTTTAGATCAGGAGTTGCGAGATTTGGTGGGATCCATTTTCTGAGCTGCCGCTGCAGGCTCATCAGGCAAAGTCGAAATACGAAGCTTCAGGAGACAGCGGTAATGCTCAAAGAATGAGGATATTCAACTAGCTGCTATGGTGAATGCCGTTTACTGAACATCAGACAGAATACTCAGCCAAGGGCAGTTCTGCTGCCTAAAGTTTAAGCCACCTATGCTGAAAACAGAGTGAACATCATACTCCATCAATAAATGGGACCGTTTATCATTTTTGCAATCAATGGCTCACAGAAGGCCACCATGCCAGTGTCATTGCCAGTGACTATCCATTCCCAGGGTTTATCACCTTAGCGGTGTGCCCACCTCTTTCCGTTCAAGTCTCCCTGGCTTCACCACCACTGGACACTGGACACTGAAGTGCCCTAGTCTTCAGCCTTGTGAAATCCAAATTGCACTGCAGGGGAGTGTGAAAGCGGGGAGCAGGGAGTGACCCCAGACTCCAGCAGAAAATTGGAACAAAATCAGGCCTATATGGGAAATAAACAAAATGCATAACATGACAGCATAGAGCAAAGTTATTATGGGTATGTTTCTGGGGATGACCTACATCACGAGCTCAGCAACTGCCTCAGATGAAGCCAAAGATGGACTCTCCTTTATGCCTTCCTACAACATGCTCTGAGGGCTTCTCTCCACGCAGAAGTTGCAGCAGTTTAACTTAAATTGGTTTAAAAGCCGATTAAGCTAAACAGATGCAAAGCCCGGTGTGGATACATTTGTAACAGTTTTAATCTGGTTTACATCAATTTAATTATGGCTGTTATAGGTACAAGCTAGACCGATAAAATCCACCTTTAAAGCAATTTAAGTGTGTCCACACATAAAGTTGCTTTGGTTCCATTAAATAGTTTTAAAATAACATCTTCAGTTAAACCAATGAAAGCGTATGTGTCTACCCAGCGTTTCTTTTCCTTCTTCCCTCCAGGTTACACCAGTTTACACCATGTCTCACTGCCTTGTCACTCACCAAGGTATAGCTTCCACCAGCTCTGGATTTTCCCCAATAGTATTGATTGCATGTTTATTTCCTGGGCTTCAGAACTCTTCTGGTTTCCTCTTTCATCCCTAATTAGGATGTCAAAGATAAACAGTGCCCTCTGAGCAAGGACCTCGCCCCCTGTTAATGGCAGGACTGGGAAGGCACAGGGGATGAGCCGTGCTTTGTGAAATGTAACCCATGGAAGCCCCTTCTCTACATGGGCTGCAGCACGCATTCCTCTGTGACATTGTTCAGGGCACTGTGTGTAACACTAATGAGCTCCAAAACAGGCAAACAATTTAGACAGAGAGCCCGGCATACTCCCCAGAGATGCATTAACCCCTGCACTTTATTCACTATGCAGCATCATAATAATATTTGAGACACAGCCGTCATCCCAGTAGGATTCTGCTGCGTGTCACGAACTGCACATATAGAATTCACTCGTCATTGGAACATACTCAGCTCTGGGATTGGTGGGAAGCAGGCAATACACGGAGTAGCCACGGAAGTGAGAAGAGATTTGGGCTATGGATACCATGACAAAGGACACACAGTAGATAGAATGCCCCTGAATGAAGTCTCACCTGAAAGACCCCTTCCCAATGGTGCTCAGTTCAATTGACTTTACCAGGATTTCAGTGTAAATTGCTAATGGTCAGAGTAATTAACCAGTGACACAATTTACCAAGGTTCATCATGGTGGATTCTCCATCGCTGGCAATTTTAAAATCAAGTTTGGATATTTTTCTAAAAGATCTGCTCTAGGAATTCTTTTGGGGACATTCTCTGGCCTGTGCTGTACAGGAGGTCAAACTAGATGACCACAGTGGTCCCTTCTGGTCTTGGAATCTATCAATCTATGAGCTTGTGGGTCTAAGGAGTTTAGCTCTTATATACCACAGGGTTGGGCCACAAAGCCACCCATCCCTAAGCATGACAAACTAAGGGGAAGCTCTATTTAAATGCCACTTAAAGAACAAGGATTTGATTCAGCCCCTACAAACTTGGACAGACCGTGGAACACAAGCCGTGGTCTCCCAGACACAGTAATGGAATGATGCAACTCGCATGCTGCTGGGACTGGCCAGAACAACCGCATCACTATGCGGAGCAGATCTGGATTGATCCAGTACTTCCTCTGGACAGCCTCCTCCAGTGAGACTCCAATGGATTTTACAGCTGCTTTCCCCTGGAGGAAAGCTACAAACCAGTGCAGGTGCCTCCTTGGGTGTGAATTGACACTCCTAGGGCTGGATCTGGCCCTGCAGTGAATGTGAATTATAGTCATGATGCCAAGGTGGTCTATGGTGAATACTGGCTTGCTGATTGACATTTCCCAGCATATGTAACTTTGACAAATATGTATATTTCATAAGCATTTTGGAGATAGAACAGTGATCATACACAAAGGCTCATAAATGTTTATGTCTCACTGAATAAACACTAATCCAATGAAGAGGCTGATTTGGTTAGGTTATTTTTCCCACCCCAATGGTCATTTTCTCTCTGCCCAAGGCAGATAAGCAGCTACTCAGCATCTGGCCTTTGTTAATGGGTAACCTGGCAGAGCGTTTTTGAGGTCAAAGGGACCATTGGTACCAAAGCTGGCAACCTCCTGCCTCTGTTCCTCAGCCAATTGATCTGTGGGGGCAGGAGGAGGTCAGGATTATATGGAGAACACCAAAGTCTGGTCAGAGCAGGTAGTTTAGGATCCAGGATTCCTAGGTTCTTTTCTGGAGCTATTCCCTACTTGCTCTGTAACTTCGGACAAATTGTTGAGATGTAAATTTTCAGAAGGGTCCATCAGTTGTGTGCATCTCAGTTTTTGGGAGGCCAATTTAAGACAGTAGAGCAAGATATTCAGAGGCACTGAACAAGCATCGAAGTCAATTGGCATTGTGGATGTTCAGCACCAATGAAAATCAGCCCATGGTGTCTCCAGTTGGACACCCACACATGGAAAGCAAAGTTTCCTCAGTTGGGGAATGTGTTATGTTCCCATGAAAAATGTCAGTGAAAACTGGGGAAGAAATCATTTGATCAAAAAATTTCTTCAAAAGTTTTCAGGTTTTTGTTCAAAAACTGAAAAATGTTCAGCTGAAATTTGTTGTGTTTTGGTGTCAAAAAACAATCAAAAAATGGGGGTTGGGGCGGGGTATAGCATTATGAGATCTTTGCATAAAAGACGCCATGTTCCAGCATTTATACTGTTGGTCCTTGATCAAAAGGTGCCACAAAAGTGCAAGGTGCCATTTGTGTTGTTGCTACATGTTTAGCTGCAGTCTCTGCCACAAAACTGAATTGCAGCCGTCTTCTTCAATGTCCCTCTCTGCTGTCCTGTGGAGTGGGAGACCAGGCTTTATTTAAACTTGGGCCAACCCGCGCAAATACCGTCCCATCTGAAATGTTAGGCCCGAACTCCGGGCAGTCAGCCTGTCCCACCGCCCCTGTGGCTGCAGCTACACAGCTATACAATTAACTTAGGCTTGAATAGAGACTGGGAGTGGTTGAGTCATTATACAAAGTAAAACTATTTCCCCTTGCTTATTTCCCCCCCCCCCCCCCGCCACTATTCCTCAGACGTTCTTGTTAACTCCTGGAAATGTGCTGGAAATGGCCCACCTTGATTATCACTGCAAAAGGTTTTCTCTCCCCCCACCCCACTCTCCTGCTGGTAATAGCTCATCTTAAGTGATCACTCTCCTTGCAATATGTATGATAAACACCCATTTTTTCATAGTCTGTGTGTATATAAATCTCCTCACTGTATTTTCCACTTTATGCATCCGATGAAGTGAGCTGTAGCTCACGAAAGCTTATGCTCAAATAAATTGGTTAGTCTCTAAGGTGCCACAAGTCCTCCTTTTCTTTTTGCGAATACAGACTAACACGGCTGCTACTCTGACAGCTATTTTTAGCATGCTAGTTTGACCAAAGCTAACCCAGGTATGTGTACCCGAGCTGGAAATTACAGCTGCAGTGTAGATGTGTCCTTAGTCTCTCTGGGCCTCAGTTTCTCGCCTGTGAAACAAGGATCATTGCATTTCCCTATTTCGCAGGGGTTACTGATGGAGGCCATATAACTACTGGAGAAAGAAAGAACTACCAGAGAGACCAGTGGCCTTGCTGAAGGGCACACAAGAAGCAGGAAATTGAACATGGCCTCCTTAGCCTTAGGCTAATGCTCCAACAACTGACCATCCTTCCTAAGGGAAAGCATGGATGCAGACAACATTATATCTCGGCTGTGCATTGCATTAGGTGCCAACATGCTTTGCCCTCTGTCTGAATCCCTGGGTGTTATTTCTGAGCCATCGAATGAAACAGAAGAATGACTCTGCCATGAATTCATTTTTAAAATCCATATTGCTGGCCGCTCTCTGCAAGGCTTTATATTTTGCTTCGCTCTCTGAATAAACAGGAACGGTTAGGAGTGGGTGACAGGAATGTAATCTCCTAGTGCTTTTCCATAACTTCTTGTGATGTTCTTGACCCCAAGCCAAGGCCCCAACACTGCCAACTGGTGGGAGTGTCCAATCTCATTGTGCTAGTAAGTTACTGAACCTGCTTGTCAAATGTACCAAAGGGTGTTGCTTACCTCAGTGATAACAGGAGTTGATCCCAATGGACAAGACAACTAGACAAATAAGTATCCTGATCCTCCTTTCACTCATACCAGCATAAATCTGGAGCAAAACCATTAAAGTAAACACAGTTATGCAGGTGTAAATGAAAAGGGAATCAGGCCTTTATATGTATGGGTGTATCAGGGAGACTAGCATATTCAGGATACAATGGGTCAGCTACAGGATAAAGAGGAAATAAAAATTCAGTACAAATGAAATTAGATGCTGCCAGTTATGATTTAGCTATAAGACCTGATTCTCATTTACACCAAAGCTCCTTTACACTGCTCTGGTGTAAATGTAATTTATAGAGACAGTTCACTTTGGCTGGAAGACGAGAATCAGTCTAGCAGAGTAAAGGCAAACCAGTGCAATACAGTGTTAGGGCCCGGTTCTACAATGCATTGTGCCGTTATCTGCAGGAGTGAGGGTCTTATTTGCATAGTGTGTCTCAGACAAATGGTATCCTAAAATGGATTTTAAGAATGGAACTATAGAGTTAAATGGCAGATGCCAGCAAAGGGCGAGAGTGAGGAAGAACAACAGGCGAAGGAGATATGATCAGTTGAGAGGTGAAAGGAGATGGAAAGTCAAAGGGGCACAGAGATTCAGAAGCTGCTTAGTGAAGGCTCTGACTTCAACCAGCAGTAGCCAAACTGCAGGAAAGGGCAGAGTTGGAATGCCAGCATTGGATAGGGAGAGGGCAGGGAGCGGAGCAGAGAGAAATAGAGAGAAAGACATGTTTGGGGCTTCTGATTTTAGGTTTTAACCGATAAACACCAAGAAACAAACAAATGAAATCAATGTTTATCCAAAAACACAAGAAAATCACCAGACATGGTTACTCAATTTATGTTGACTTTGCCCCTTTCCCAGTTCAATTTGATTCAACAGGTGATGTCCCTGCTCCCTGGCTTGTCTACACAGAGCAGTAATGCGGACTATGGAGGGTGTGCGGACTGGTGTAAGTCCACTCTTCCATGGAGTTGCTCCTGACTTACGCTGGTGTAACTCAGTGCTGAAGCAGGCCAGAAGTTCTGTCAGAAGGTTGGATTTTGTGCTGTAGAAGTGGTTTCAGACAGGTTATTCTGACACCCACAGGCATTTGTGGTTTAGCAACTCAAAAGCTATTCTGTGCAATAAATTGTAGTAAAGTTACATGAATAACTAAATAACAAAAGAGAGGCAGTGTTGCCAAGTGGATAGAGCACAAGACCTGGGGTCTAACTGCTGATCTGCCAGTGGGTAACCTTTCGCGCTCTGTGCCTCAGTTTCCCCATCTATAAAATGGGCATAAGGATACTGACATCCTTTGTAAAGCACTTTGAGAGCCATGGATGAAAAATGCTATACAAGAGCTAGGTGTAATTATGGCTACATGAAAGGCAATCTGTGTCTTTTCTTTGTCGAGTAAATGCAGTGCTTAAAGCATGTGGTAGGGTGAGGGCCCTGGAAACCACAGGACCATGGCCAGGATCATGGGTAGCTGCAAAGCAAACTTTCCCCGTGCTGCCTGTCACAGCAATAAACCCCCTTCACCCTTGCTACGGAAAGAACACCTCTAAGGGTGTGAAAATACTTCAGTTTCCATAGGACATTCAACCCTTCGCTTCTCTGCTACGCCTGCCAACAGGGGTGTTAGAGTTTGTGTTCTGGAAAACTGTCCACTAGGTACTTGACTGAAGTCCCCAACTAACACCTTAAAAACCGCCACACAGATTCTCGTCTTCCAGCCAAAGTTAACTCTGAGGCAAAGTAATGATCAAGCAAATTTAGGGTCCAATCCTGCCGTCATCACTCAGGCAAATAATCCTCAGCGCCCAAAAATGGGGCCAGGTTTTCAGCAGACCTCAGCACCCTGGGCTTATATTGGGTGCTGAGCACTTTGGAAAATCTGGCTGCAGATGTGGCTGTTGGAATCTGGCCTTGGAAGTCTAGGGGATTTGTTCACGTGAGTAATGGCTGCAGTACAAGAGTGTCATGGAAAAGAATGATAACACAATTAAACATTTGTTATGCGTAGATATTGACTAGGGGACTCGGCCAAAGCCCACTGAAGTCAGTGGAAAGAAAAGGAGGACTTGTGGCACCTTAGAGACTAACAAATTTATTTGAGCATAAGCTTTCGTGAGCAACAGCTCATTTCATCAGGTGCATTCAGTGGAAAATGCATCCGATGAAGTGAGCTGTAGCTCACGAAAGCTTATGCTCAAATAAATTGGTTCGTCTCTAAGGTGCCACTAGTCCTCCTTTTCTTTTTGCGGATACAGATTAACACGGCTGCTACTCTGAAGTCAGTGGAAGCCTTTCACATTGGATCAGACCCTGTGCCAATTATTATCACAGGGGTGAGAACAGAAGGGAAGCAAGAAAACGTTGACTGGGGAAAGGAAGAATTAGCCACTCATGTGCTCAAGAAGCGAGGCCATGCACTCTTATATCTGTGCTAATTTCTTTAATAAGAGACTAACACTCCTCCCCATTCCCCTCCTCCCCGCTCCAGCTGTTTTACCCATAGTTAAATGCACTGGTTTGAAAATAGCTCTTTGGATGCAGCAACAGCAACTCAGCCAGCAGAAGAGATTAAAGGAACATTCCCCTGTTCCCAGTCCCTGTTATCGGAACATTGTGTTAAGAGGGTCTAAATATCACATCGTGTTTTTACGCGTGATAAGGCAAATTTGCACAAGCCGCACCAGTGGCTGCAGATGATATTACTGTACGTAAGAGCGTGCTCCACCGCTTCTAAGAGAGGGTCAGGAAGATATGCTGGGTGAGGACGAAATAGTGCCACTGTTTCTGAGAGGGCTGTGTATGAACAGTGAACGGCTCTGCTTGTGATGGATGGGAGTACTGAAAAATTCCCTGCGCAGCATTTCCTCTACGTTAGGCCAATCCTGTATTCAGGGGGTGAATTGCTTGCAGAGTACACTACCTGCAGTGTAAATTCTTTCAAGTTTAAATTATCTGAAGCGTAAACTATTCATGGTGCAAATTACCCGTGCTGGGTAGACTATCAGCAACACCGATTGTTTATGGTGTAAACTATCCCTGATGTAAGCTATCTACGGTGTGAAATCACAGCACAGTTCCTCAGGGTATAAAATAACTACAGTGTAAACTGTGCATTGCACACTGTCATTACCCAGGGTGTAAGCTATCTGCAGTGTGAATTATTCACACTGCAAATCACCCCTGCTGTAGCAGTTACTTACACGCAGTCCTACTGGGATTGTTTGTGTGGGTAGCGAAGGGATTCACAGTCTGGCCCTCAGTCTTTTTATGACCCAGCTCCCCATCTGTAAAAGCAGGCTTGAGTTATGAGACATTACAAGTATTGGTTACAAGGTTCATAAAGTACATACACAATACAGAACCAGCATAGACCCAGACTAGGGTGTGGGAGTGTTTAAAGCCTCAGTGAATAAGTGATCTCGGGTACGCCACCCATAGAATGTATTTAGAGTCCAAGTCAGTATTGGTGTAGGGAATAGGTACATGGGTGGGGTGCGTCCCTTGGTTCGTCAGGGAAGGAAGTGGGTTATTTCCCTGACCGGCGGACATGGAAGAACCTAGCTAGAGTTCGATATTGATACAGGCAGTACTGTTGGGTGACTGTACAGGGCCACGCTGCACCAGCCTTACCATCATTGAATAGTACCTTGAAAACAGGCGACTACTCAGAGAGTAAGGGATTACTCAGAGTAAGGATGGTGGGGATTTTCAAAGGCACAGGTGGGCGATAGATCCCCAACTTCCATTGGGTTTCAATGGCAGCTGGTCACCTAATCAAGAGCTAGTTTCTGAATTCTTTACTGACATTGCTGAGAAGTTATTCGCACGATTAGCCCAACCTGGTGCTATTTTTTTTTTCTAATTTAAAATGAGCCCATTTTGGCACTCTGGGTTTTAGTTATTAAGTAATTCCAGTGGTGAAAAACGTGCTCACTCTCTTACTCTCCTCTCTTATGGACAAGCCCTGGTTAATGTCTGGAGAGCTTTCCCACATGCCCGCCTAACCTTTCTTGCACAAAAAAAGAAAAACTTTCTATTTTATGCAGCAGCCAAGCTAAAAAAAGAACCATTACAATCATGCCAAAAATGCAACATTGATAAAACTTGCGGGGAAAAGGCAGCCTAAATGTGACCGCTTTCAGATCCAAAGAGAATCAGACGAGAAATAGGATTTTATATCCTCATCCCATGTGTCATCTCCTTGGGTAAAAGGATGCAAATATATAGGAGCAATGGAAAATGGATTGTTTTCTTTAATCCGACAATGTCAGGTAGAGAGAGCAGACCTATATTCCAAATCTTTGGCCTGGTAGAAGTGATGTCTTCTTGCTCATTCACGCATGGTTAAAAGAGTATAGAGCTATTAAAGTGTATGCGTGAAGTTATAATTGCTCCCAGTGTACAAAACTCCTACGGTGTCTAACAGAGGGTGAGAATCTATGTTTTAAAAAAATATTCTATAGAACTGAAGAGAGAATTCTGTTCCTGCCATAGGATTCCCTGGGGTGAAAACATCTTAAAAAAGACACTGCTCATTGTTAAACTCAATGGGCCTGGTTCTCCCTGGCCCTGAACCTTGCACAATCGGTTATACCTGTGCAACAGGAGGGCCACGTGGATGTAAAGTGCTGCTGTTCTGATGCGGCAGCAATTCACCCCCACTTTGCACAGGTGTAAATAATAATAACGCCCAGTTGTTATCCAGCACTTTTCATCAATAGATCGCAAATCACTTTACAAAGGAGGTCAGGATCATTATTCCCATTTTACAGATGGGGAAACTGAGGCACGGAGCGATGGGGTGACCTGTCCAGGCAAAGAGTACATTACCCCCCCAACAAAGTTCCACAGGAGAGAGAAAAAATGTGGCTGTAAGCACAGAGGGAGTGGCTAACACTCAGTACTCCTGGGGTGTAGGACCGGGAATGTCCAGCAAGGGAGAAAGCTTGGCTGTGGCTTCCTCCCCTGGGCCCCATCACGCCCCGGCAGAGAATTTACAAGAACGAGAGAATTCTGAGACCCTACATCAGTTTTCTAGGGCCCCGCATTCCTGCTTATACCTGCAACAAAAAACAAAGTGAGACTGTGTTACCCTCTCACTTGACAGGTCAGGGCGAAGGTGTGTTGACAGCACAGTGTGGCAAGCGTGCACTGCCTCGGCCTATGACATGACTCTCCTATGGAGACCAAATTCTCCACTGGATCAGTCCACTGAAGTCACTGCAGTGACATCAGCAGAAGATCTGGCCCACTGCAACTTCACTGATAGTAACTGGCTTTTACCCATATTGGGGAACCACAGTTAAGCTGAGTTTAGCCATGGCTCCAACTGAAAGGATTGGGCCAACGACTGTGGACAATGGCAAAGGGTGTGAAATGCATCTGTTCCAGGGTGGGATCTGATTTTGGGATTACCAACAGCTGTCTTGTGTGGGCCATAGGCACAGAGTTCAGATTCAGATCTGCCTTTGGTTCAGCCCCAGATGTAAACCTCCCCAGGGTTCTGGTGTCTTCAGAGATAGAATGTGGGTTTGGGCCATGTCTAATACAAAATGAAGCCAGATCCCTAATACAGAGTGAAGTCACATACACGCATACACACACAAATACTAACACTCATTTGACGGGACGCCTATACTTCCCAGAGCTGTATGCTTCCCCCCAACCCCCAGCCATCCACTCACCCCTGCCCCATGCACTTGGACTTTCCAGCTTACCCGACCTCCAGATTAGAATGTGTGCATCTTTTAAATAGTATCTTTGCAAACACTGCAAATTTTAATGGTCAGAAAATCTTTGAGGAGGTTTTTCTGGTCTTCGGAAACAGATGTGGTTGGCTAGAGGTCCTTCTTTCTGGCCTATCTGCAAAGGAAGTGGTGGAATTTGCAGTTTATACAAAATTAACATGCACTTGTCCTGATCTCAGAGACCTTTGAGACCCAGCCAAGCTTTCTCACGTCACTAAGATCTGCTGTTGGTCTATTAAGGAATTAGCTGCCTCTTAGAATCATAGAATATCAGGGTTGGAAGGGACCTCAGGAGGTCATCTAGTCTAACCCCCTGCTCAAAGCAGGACCAATCCCCATAGTTGCCCCAGATCCCTAAATGGCCCCCTCAAGGATTGAACTCACAACCCTGGGTTTAGCAGGCCAATGCTCAAACCACTGAGCTATCCCTCCCCACCGTACGTTTGGTATGTTTGATCTCAACAGAGAAGACCCTGTGACATTTCCAGCACAGATGTTAATTTTTCCCATAGACCTATTTCAAGTAAATGAAACTAAGTCCCTCTAGTTGTCCACCAAATGGTAGCACAAGATTCTGCCCAACCGGCTAACGTGCTTTGACCCTAAATGAGGAAAAGCAGCGCCTCTAAGAAAAAGTTGTAATGAGATCCAGTGGTTGGAAGCTGAAGCTAGACAAACTCAGAAATAAGACGCAAATTTTTAATTGCAAAGGTAATTAACCATTGGAACAACTTGCCTGGGGGCAGGGTTTCATTCTCTATCACTTGCAGTTTTTAAGTCAAGACTGGATCTCTTTCTAAAAGCTAAGGAGTACTTGTGGCACCTTAGAGACTAACCAATTTATTTGAGCATGAGCTTTCGTGAGCTACAGCTCACTTCATCGGATGCATACCGTGGAAGTGAGCTGTAGCTCACGAAAGCTCATGCTCAAATAAATTGGTTAGTCTCTAAGGTGCCACAAGTACTCCTGTTCTTTTTGCGAATGCAGACTAACACGGCTGTTACCCTGAAACCTTTCTAAAAGCTATGCCATAGCTCAACCAGAAGTTAGGGTTCTGATGCAGGAATTACTGGGTGAGGTTCTTTGGCCTGTGTTATGCAGGAGGTGATCAAGATGGTCTCTTCTGGTCTTCAAATCTACAAAAACGTGAATTCAGTCTCCAGGGCCCATTCAGTTCTTGGCCTCTCTGATGAAACTGCCAAAAATGGGGGGGAAGGAGCGTGTGTGGGGTGTGTGTGTGTGGAATTAGTGTCAGTTGTGAGGCTGAATTTTGTGATGTGGACACCTGGCACTAGATGGCACCCACTTTTCAGAGGGTGATATATGCCACTGTCGCCTAGTACTTTGGAAGTAGGAGGATAGCAGAAAGGGTCTTTTAGTGGTCATTTTTAATACGTTATGTTAAAGGAATCAAGTTTTTACAGCAAATACTAGAACAAAGAACTGAACATTGTAGCTAGGAGGAGGAAGAAGAGCCAGAAAACAGCTAGTAGGTGGTAACAACTTTCTATCATTTCTACTGAGCGGTGAAGCAGCTGAGTACGGAGTTTCTGGGGCCCCATTTAGAGTGAGGCGAACTATGTTCTTCAATACCAGCAGAACACCGCAAGTGTTAAGAACTGGACTCAAGAAGCCATTTGCAGTGCGTAACAACAATATTGAACCTACTAACTTATGAGCAACACTACCTACTTTTGTACGCCAGTCCCTGGCACTTTTTATATTAGCTAGCTACATATGCACATATCTACAACTATGTACCTATCTTTGATACAGGACTCTTGTAACTGTGAGGTCTGGTCTAGGGAAAGCAAGTTAGCACCTTTTGGGGCGGGGTGAGGAGAAGTACATTTAAAATAGTTCTGGCTAACACCACTTCTCTCTAGTGTAGACTGAGCCATTGTCTGGCATGGAGAAGATCTGCATACATTAGGGGGGAGAGAGGCCAGGGCTGCTGATCCGACAATTTTCATCAGTAGTGGGTTCACTTTAAAACCTTGGTTTGGTTGACCGGTTGATTGACTGAGGTGGAAAAACTTATCTGAAATCAGACATGAGAGAAAAATTGGGCCCTGAAAAATTCTCTAACAGCGCAAAAATCAATGGGCATTTATGAACATTTCTGGCCTAGGCATCGAGAAGATGACTACCTTGAGGACTACCACGGTCTTCTAGGAGTGGGGATCATATTACAATTCTAGATGGAGACCCCTAGGTGGCAGCATAGGTGCACTCAAACGATTGGCATTGCCATGGGTTGAGAACTGCACTCTGACAGGCCTTGCAAGTGGTCAGAATCATTTATCTTAGATGCTCTGGAGTAGAACGTTAAACTCTCCTAGGTCCAGACTGGAAACCCAGAGTGAGTCGTACTGTGATTCTGATATAGGCACTTTGGAGATTTCTCTTCCAGGAGAGAGGAACAATGCAAACACCGACTGCTTTATCTCATGTCCTCCTTTTAGCTGCTATTAATGTTACACAGCCCATCAGCACATAAATCACACTTGTGTTTCCCACGCACTGAATACTAATTCTAATGCTACACTACAAAAAGTAATTTTCCTTATGTTGATATTCACCCCTTTTTGTCAACTGCTGGAAATGGGCCACATCCACCCTAACTGAATTGGCCTCGTTCGCACTGACCTCCCCTCCCCCCTCACTTGGTGAGGCAACTCCCATCTTTTAATGTGCTGTGTATTTATACCTGCCTACTGTAATTTTCCACTCCATGCATCTGATGAAGTGGGTTATAGCCCATGAAAACTTGTGCCCAAATAAATTTGTTAGTCTCTAAGGTGCCACAAGGACTCCTCGTTGTTTTTGCTGATACAGACGAACATGGGTACCCCTCTGAAACCTGTACTAAATTGGTGCAAAGTGGCAGTACCTTCTTCTGACTTCCATTTCCTACCCAATTAAACACTGGGGGAGGAGTCTTGCCCCTGGGGTTGTAAACACTCCTTAGCTGGCCGGAAGAGACTTCCCAAGCATGGAGGCAGCTGGGTGTGGGAGTGAGTGGGATTGCAGCACACAACACTGGGATGGTTGTGAGTAGCTCTGTGGAGCCCAGTTCACTGTAATCAGAGGTGTGACGGCAGCACGTATAGATGTACCCACTCTAGCTTTGACCTCGTTCGCTCGAGGAACAATAGTTTGCATGGGCTAGCCACGCAGGTACAAACCCAGGGTCCCCAGTGCGCGCATACAGCCTGTCCTGCCGCGGCTTCATTGTTATAATTACTGGCTCTAAATCAGCTCGCTCACCTCAGGAATGTGTACAGGTGCAACCACACCTCTGATTGCAGTGTAAACATAGTTCTGCTAAGAGCTGCTGCAGGCCCTATGGCTGGGAGTTTTGTGCAGTGGCCCTTCGGGTGGATGTAGTCTACAGCTTATGACTTACAGTGCTGAGCGTAGTAGCTAGATCTAGGTCCTAATCTGTTACAGACTTCTTGGGTGACCTTGGGCAAGTCACTTATCCTCTGTGCCTCAGTTTCGCATCTGTACAATGGGGATAATAGCACTGCCCTGTCTCACGGGGGTGTTCTGAGGATACACACATTAAAGACTGTGAAGTGCTAAGATACTACTATTGACTGCTAGGCACCTGCTGTCTAACTTACCCCTGTTGTCAAGGTCATTGCTGAAATTAGCCCACAAGAGCCTCATTTAATTACTTTTGGTTCAGGCTCTGGCCTACTGGAGGTAACTCTCAGACCAAGTAATTGTGTATTATGGGAAAACTATTGTTTCTCATAACTAAGGTTGCAACAAGGATGCCATTGTAAGGAACAATCCTCCACACACACCCCACCTCACTGTGAACAGAGAAAATAACCTAGTACATCTTTTTCCATGATTAGTTTATATTGTGGGAGCAGGAGGGAGGTGGGGGCATTTACCTCTTTGTAAAGGACCCCATTTAGCAATGCTTTTACTTTTATTATTTGAGGCCAAAGGTGTAAATAGTGCTTTAAAAATACCTAGAAAGACAAGGTTCCTTCCTCTGAAAATTTGCAGTCTTGCTCTGGTTCTTACAATCTGTTTTTAAGTTAGTTAGTGTTCCAGCTACTAAACCACAGTTCAAATGGTATCAATCTTGCTATCTTATTCTGGGTGTGGCTGACTTTATGTACATGCTGCCTTGGCTAGAGAGTGTTGACTAACCTTTCTTGAGCTGGAAAATCACAGGAAATCACAAACACAACCACCACCAGGTTATTTTTCAGGGCTGTCTGCTGTTTCTTTTTTCTCATATGGAGTATCAGATTTGTAGGTGCTAATCTCCATATTTCTTAGAGTAGAAAGAAAGTGACTGAAGGTTCTGAAACAGCTTCCCTTGCGCAGTGGGGACAAACTACCTAAATAGTTCTAAGATGAAGATGCTCAATACATTTATGAAGGGGGTTACAGGAAGGGGTTGCCTGCAATGGCAGGAGACTGGAGTCAGTGACCCAAGAGGTCCCTTCCCCTTCTATATCCCAATGAAAGGCCATCCTGTCATCTATTGGCCAGATCCTCAGTGATGTACCTCCGGATAGCACCGCTGAAGTCAATGAACCTCTGCTGATTTACACCAGCGGTTCTCAACCTTTCTCTTTCTGAGCCCTCCACCCTTCCAACATGCTATAAAAACTCCATGGCCCAGCTGTGCCACAAGAACTGTTTTAACCGTGAAGCTGAGCTGTTCAGGCTTCAGCTCCAGCAGGGCTCCAGGCTGCAGTCCCAGGTAGCAGGGCTTCAGCTTTCTGCCCTGGGCCCTAGCGAGTCTAATGCCAGCCATGCTTGGCGAACCCCCTGAAAGCTGCTTGCGGCTCCCCAGTGGGCCCCAGACCTTGGTTGAGAACCACTGACTTACACCACTGGAAAATCTGGCCCAGTTCATCTAAGTCAAAACACTACTGTGATGGGATCCAAGCTAAGATCCTAAATTCCCAGGCTGATGGGGTAGAGGGCGTTACAAGACACAACTCATGATTATCCCCTCTGCTGGATGAGCTGAGTGGCTGTGCTGTGGATTATCTTGCATCTGACTCTTCTCCCTCAGAAAGCAGGTGACTGTTATATTTGCAGTAACAGCATTCAAGACTCCAGAGGTCCAGTTAGAAAAAATAACAACTGCTTTTAATTAAAAAGCTTAATTCGACTATGCTCAATTCAAACTATACGGGCAGGAACATTCTGGCTTATCCACAGCTCCCACTCACAGGCTACTGAGTGACAACACAGTGAGCCAGTAAAACGCAAGGTATAATCATTACATCATCAGAACAAGCTTTCTCCAGCAATGATTGTATTAGTAGGAGCATTGCCAGCAGATCGAGGGAAGTGATTATTCCCTCTATTCGGCACTGGTAAGGCCACATCTGGAGTACTGCGTCCAGTTTTGGTCCCCCCACTACAGAAGGGATGTGGACAAATTGGAGAGAGTCCAGCAGAGAGCAACGAAAATGATTAGGGGGCTGGGGCACATGACTTATGAGGAGAGGCTGAGGGAACTGGGGTGATTTAGTCTGCAGAAGAGAAGAGTGAGGGAGGATTTGATAGCGGCCTTCAACTACCTGAAGGGGGGTTCCAATGAGGATGGAGCTCGGCTGTTCTCAGTGGTGGCAGATGACACAACAAGGAGCAATAGTCTCAAGTTGCAGTGGGGGAGGTCTAGGTTGGATATTAGGAAACACTATTTCACTAGGAGGGTGATGAAGCGCTGGAATGGGTTACCTAGGGAGGTGGTGGAATCTCCATCCTTAGAGGTTTTTAAGGCCTGGCTTGACAAAGCCTTGGCTGGGATGATTTAGTTGGTGTTGGTCCTGCTTTGAGCAGGGGGTTGGACTAGATGACCTTCTGAGATCTCTTCCAACCCTGATATTCTATGATACTGGGGGCAGACTAATGCTATTTCCGTCATGTAGGTTTTGGGGAGGGCGGCATTAAGGAGTGCTACAGATTTTAGAAGATTCCATGAGCACTGGCGATGGGTGAACCTGATGAAGGAAGAGGTTTTCTGAAACCCCATGAATGACTTTTTGGGGAGGGTTCCCAAAAATAGTTCCACTTCCCCAAACCTTTCTGTTCCCTGTACTTGAAACTCAGATTTGTCACGAGGTTGTTTCAGTTTAAAGAAATGCCGGTGTGATTTCTAGCTTAAAGAGCATGGGCTGAGTGTTCGGGACCAAAGAGCCCTGCTACAGTTAGGATGGCACAAGCGGGTGCTTTATAAACAAAGTAGACATTTGGACTTTGCATTAGCATTGTCCCCACTCCTCACTCCCTTTCACACTTTCGGCATTCGATTGTTTTTTCTCTGCTTTTTTTTTTTTGTTCGTAGTCTTTCCCAAACAGAACTTGAGCCAAACTTTTGAGCCTATGAGGTCCGATTAATGCAGCACCGTTGACTATACTGTACATGGTTGTAGGAGGTCACCCTTTGTATTAAAGTTCCAGTCAAGTACATAAAAGATTGTTATAGAGAGGACGGTGATAAATTGTTCTCCTTATGCACTGAGGACAGGACAAGAATTAATGGATTTAAATTGCAGCAAGGGCAGTTTAGGTTGGACATTAGGAAAAACTTCCTAACTGTGAAGGTAGTTAAGCACTGGAACACGTTACCTAGGGGGGCTGTGGAATCTCCATCATTGGAGGTTTTTAAGAACAGGTTAGATAAACACCTGCCAGCGATGGTCTAGATCAGGAGTAGTCAATAGGTATACTGCGAGCCAAATCCAGACCACCAGACGTTTTTGAACGGACTCCGAAATCTACATATTTACTTATTATTATAATTTTTTAAAATTATTTTCTCTGGAATCTGGACCCTGACTATACCTTGACCAAGAAATTTGCACCTTGACAAAAAATAATTGACTACTCCAGGTCTAGATAATACTTAGTCCTGTCTCAGTGCAGGGGACTGGACTAAGATCATATCAAGATCCCTTCCAGTCCTCAATTTCTATGATTCTGTGAGTTATAAATGGTTTATGAAGGGTTAATAAATGATGTTATAAGCAGGTTACAGACATCAGTCGCATGTGTTATAGATGATTAAAAGCACACAATTAGCATGTTATGTTTATAAGCAATCTATTGGCCTATTGGAGTCCACAACAATCTAAAATGATTGACTAACCATTTATTAAAACAACAGTTATGATTTATTAACCTGTTATAGACTATTTATAAATGGAACCTTAATATAAAGTGTGACGGGACAATATACTTTGGGGAACAATCCTGCACTGAACTTCCGGGGGGGAGGGGTGCATAAGGTGATCTAGTTGGTTTTATCCATCTCTATGACAGCAATCCTAAAATTTAGACTTTATTCTGAAAACTGTAATTTCACTCAGGCTAGGAGCAGAGGATGGAGAAAAAGGATTTAACTGTAGGATGTGGTATAATGTCCAAACAAACTCAGAGCAGTTGCCTATGTAATGATAAGGCCACAGGCTCTTCCAAGTTCCTGGTTCCAGTTTTTCAGTGTTATTTTTGTTCCCCTCTGAGAAACTTAAAACCATCAGTCCTTTCTCCCCGGACAAGTGTTATCACCCTTCAGGCCAGGGAACTGGTGTGTGACAGAGAGATTCCTTCAGGGCCACTGTGAATGGGCATCATGTACAATCAGCATGTGAAACTCCCTGCCACATGGTATTATTCATGCTGAGTGTTTAGCAGAATTCAAAAAATTATTGACCATGTATACGGATAACATGAACAGAGTAGGAGTAAAAAAACAAAAGAGAGAGTTTTGAAAAGGCTGTAAACCCTCCTACTTCAGGGCATAAACCAACCTCTCACTACTAGAGGTCAGGAAGGGACTTTCCCTAGAGGAAGATTAACCTGTAGAGCTCCTTACACCCTCCTCTGAACCAGCTGGTGCTGGCCATTCACAGCAACAGAATTCTGGACAAGAGAGATCCCTGGTTCAACCCAGTCTGGCAATTCCTATCTGAAGGGGGAGGATAATCCCCCATGCAGCTGTTCTCCATGTGTGTGCAAATCCAGGTCCGTTCTCTTATTTTCTTTTGTCCCTGGGATCACTCATGGATTTCATGAAGTCCTGGATCTCCTGCTCCAGCACCTTGTTCCTCTTTTCAATGTCTTCCCGTGAGCGCTCCACATTCTGAAGCTTCAGTTCCAGCACCGCAAACTTCTTCTTCTCTTTCTCGATCTCTTCATTCAGTCGTACCACTTTGGCCCAGACTTCGTAGTTCTCCTTCTGGAGGCTGCAATGGGAAGGACAGGGGACATCATGTGGCTTCTGGTAGCTCATACCTCTACGTCATCCAGCAATACAATACTTGGCAGTGCTACCCTGAATGATGAACAGCCTCGTTACCCAATCCCATAACACTTTGTCATGCCCAATGAATCCATAGCAACTAAAAAGCTCTGGGCATAATTATGAGCCAGATTGTGTCTCTTGGCTACAGATCTGTACTGGAGCTGGGGCAGAGCTCAAGTGACCTAGAAGGAGCTTTGCAGCACTATAGAAGGGTCTACCATCGTGGTTTTCAACCTTTTTTCATTTGCGGACCACTTTGGAAATTTTGAATGGAGGCGCAGACCCCTTTGGAAATCTGTTGTCTATACGTAGCTGAAATCTGTTCAGTCAGTTTTCAGTCTAAGTTTTGCTGACCCTTTAGACATAGTGGGATCTGCAGACCACAGGTTGAGAACCACTGGCCCAGCACTTGCGTCCCTTCACTGGCAGCAGCAGGGATGCATGGATCTGTGAGTTCGGGGCGTCTATGGGTTGCTAGATAGATATGCAGTTATGTCTGGTCCTTAAAAGGGGGGCAAAAAGGATGGGGGGACAAAGATGCATGCACCCTCCTCTGCTCTTGCAAACTCACAAAGGGGCCTGCGGCACTGGGGCCCTATAGATGGGAACCCATCTAGAGCTGGTTGGGTATTTTTCAATGAAACTTTTTTTGCTGGAAAATGGCAAAAACTGAAACTTTTCATGGGAAAAGGCGAGTTTCGACAATTTCTTGACTCCAAACGTTTTTGAAGCAAAGTTTAGAAGGTGTCGATATGTCCCATTTCCACATTTGCTAACTGAAACTTTTTGGTTTTCCTGTTCAAAACAACTCTTTGTTTCAAAATTTAAACTGATTATAGGACACACACAAAATTAGAAAACGCAAATGGTCAAAATTAAAACAAAATCTTTTGAAATTATCAAAACGAAACATTGTTGATTGGCCTGATCTGAAAAAAAAAAAATCAGAGTATGGGATTGTGAAAATTTTCACAGTTTTGACTTTTCATCCCAATTTTGGATCTCAATTTGGGACAAGGAAAATTTCCAAAAATCTCATAATTTTTTGGTGAAATGGAAAAACAGATTCTCTCCCAGCTTGAGTCCAAACCAATATTTCAGATGAGAGCCACCCTTAACTGCAGAAGTTTGGTTCCAAATCCAAGTTTCATGGCTGGCCCCGATCTCTATAATGGCCAAGTCCATAGTAATTAATATTGCCTAATATTAATATGGTAATAATATGATACTAAAGAAACATTAGTAATTACAGCTATATGATAGTGCAGTAACACTCGGAATTAACAGTATTAAGTGTATGATATGATACTGTAGTAATGTAAGTAATCACTACTTCATGATACTATAGTAATAACTCACGTATAATAATGATACTATAATACAGGGGTCTCAAACTCAATTTACCTTGGGGCCAGCGTCAGTCCTCAAATCCTCCCTTAGGGCCAATAATGTCACTCATGCCGCCCAGAACCCGCCCCCACCAACACTCCACCCCCCACCTGCCTAAGGCTCTGGGAGGGAGTTTGGTTGGGGGAGGAGGTCTGTGGTAGGGGATTGGGGTGCAGGCTCTGGGAGGGAGTTTGGGTGCAGAAGGGGTGAGAGGTTGGGCTTTGGGAGGGAGTTTGGGTGGGGGAGGGGGTCTGGGGTGCAGGCTCTGGGCTGGGGCAGGGGGTGGGGGTGCAGGAGGAGGGGGTGGGGTTGCAGGCTCTGGGAGGGAGTTTGGGGGCAGGAGGGGGTATACGGGGAGGGGGCGGGGGCGGGGGTGCAGGCTCTGTGAGGGGCTCGGGGCTTATGTGGGGCTCCAAGGCGGGGTGGGCCGGGGGGGGGCCTCCGTGCACTGCCGCCCCCCAGGTACTGCCCCCGCAGCTTCCCATTGGCCGCAGGGGCGCTTGGGGCAGGGGCAGCGTGCGGAGGGACAGCCCCACCCTGCCCCGCCCCGCCCCGGGGCCACAGGGACGGGACGGCAGACACATGGAGCGAGCGGGCAGAAGCCGCTTAGCTCCGCTGCACGGCCAGTGGTGGGCGGGGCCCCGGGCCATTGTAAATTGCACGTGGGGGGTGAGTGCCCAGGGGTGGCAGGCAGGGCCAAGGGAGAGACCCAGCCCCAAAATTGCTGGGGAGGTTCTCAGGCCGCAGATGGCCCACGGGCCCAGACTTTGAGACCCCTGCTACAATAGTATATGATAGTAACATTAGAAATTACAGAATACTACAGTAATACCAGAAATTAATCTTATATAGTATTAATACTATCATACATTACAATAAAATCAGTCATTAGTATTATATGATGCTATAGTAACACTAGTAATTAACCCTTTATGATATAATACTATTACACTGCGAGTTGAGGTTTTCACACTCTCCTGAATGCAGCACTGAGAATTATTTACCTTTGCGAGGTGAGGTGGGTCATATTTTTTATTGGACCAACTTCTAAAAATCGTTATAAAATCTATTACCCCACCCAACTTGTCTTTCTACTATCCTGGGACCAACACGTCTACAACAACACTGCAAACCATCAGTTACCTTTTAATTTGCTCTTCATAGTCCTTTTTCTGCGTTTCCATTTCTTTTTTCAGCCCCAGGGTCACCTTTCGAAGGGCCTCCAGGTTCTCCTGACCAGAGCCACAGTCCTCAGCACCGATGTTTGGACCCGATAGTTCCTTTGGCACAAGGCTGGGGCTTTGGTTTGCTAACAAATCTTTCTTGGAGGTGCTGCTTACTGTGCAAGCACTCTCCCCACGCTCTGCCTGGCAGGTAGGGACATTGTCGTAGGTCGAAGTCCGGTGAAGGTCGAGCAGCTTAAAAAGATCCTGAGACAATGTTCTTTTGTGTCCATCTGTCGGGGAAGTAGGAGACAACTGACTTCCTGAAGATGTCCAGAAGTCATTGTTGAATATGTCATTTTTATCGCTGCTGGCTTTCTCCCCCTGAGAGGAAGCAGTTAGGAAGGATTTCCTGTTAGGAAGGGTCTGAGTTCTTTTCCTGGACTGTATTTTCCACATTTCCAGCAAATCTTTGGGTTGGTTTACATCATCTTCGAGAGATGCGCCCAGTCTGACTGCTGCTCTGGAGGAAGTGGGACTGCTGGTATCTAGGTCATCTCTCTGAAAATAGAGCCAAGAATATGAGAGAGTAATTCCATTTTCATTCACACACAGTAAGATGACTGTACTGATGACAGTTCAAATGACTTTGTGGTGACAAAAGTAAAGCCATGCTTTATATTCAAGTTCATTTATAACTCGTTAAGAAATGATGAGTGGACATTGTAAGTAGGGCTCGTAAAAAGAATTTCCGTCAAAGGATTTTCTCTGGAAAAGTGGGTTTTCCACTGACTTAAAATTTCTGTGGAAAGTATCTGCTTTCAAGGGACAATTTTGACTTTTTGTCAAAAAATGAAAACTAATTTTTTTTAGTTTTCCAGCCAAAAACCAAAAAATTTTCGTCTGAAAATTTAACTTTTTATTTTTTGCTGGAAACTTTTTGGTTTGTAGTTTTTCAATGAAAAGTATAAATTTTTCATCTAAAAGAAACCCATTTTCCAACCAAATGTAGTTATAGTCATATTACAGGGAGACTGTCACGCGGGAGACCGGGGTTCGATTCCCCAATGGGGAAGCGCTGAATTTTACAGGGGAGGGATAGCTCAGTGGTTTGAGCATTGGCCTGCTAAACCCAGTGTTGTCAGTTCAATCCTTGAGGAGGCCATTTAGGGATCTAGGACAAAAATTTGGGATTGGTCCTGCTTTAAGCAGGGGGTTGGACTAGATGACCTCCTGAGGTCCCTTCCAACCCTGATATTCTATGATTCTATGACTCTGCTACTGGCCTACTGGGTGACCATTGGCAAGTCACTTCACCTCTCCGTGTCCCAATTTCCCCACCTGTGCAATGGGGATAATAATACTGACCTCCTCCATAAAGCACTTTGAGATCCCATGGTTGAAACGTTCTCAAAAAGAGCTGGGAATTATTATTATCTCACAGGATCGAGTCTTACCCTTGGGCCTTGGGTTACAGTATTTGCCTTGGATGCTGGTGGATCTTCTGCAGCATCCCAGCCCACGGAACTGCGTGGCACTTGGATCTTCTTAGAATCGTTCCTTTGGGTGGCGGGTGGAGAAGGGGGCTCATCTTTGGACACGGGGAAGAGCTTGGCATGGTCACTTATCATCACAGTCATCACTCTCTGGATCTGGGGGGTGCCTGCAATAGAAAAGAGCCACGTTCTACAGCGCCCAGGGAGAACTCACTCATACCATTATTTTAAATCAGGCACTCAACCCTAAATTCTTTCCTTCCTAGTATTCACTGTACATTATTAAAAAGAGAGTGGAATTTGGGTTTTGTGTGAAATTCTTCCCTGTAAAAATCGTGGGACTTAAGCTTCACATTCAGTGGTCACCGTTTCTTAGCTCTATGGAGTGAGCAAATCTTATACACCCAAAGCATTTCCCTATTAGTTCTGGTGCATTTTCCCCTTGGCCACAAAGTTCAGTGGAGAGGTCAAAATGTCTGGATCATCTTGAGTGACTATTTTCTGGAGTTCCCTGTGTGGTTGCAAAGGTACGAAAGAATTCCACACCTTTCTAAGGCCCAGAACATTGCTTACCCACCCTTGTATGGATGGAATGCACAATACAAGAGCTAGGTATTATTATTGTAGGGCCATTTGTTGCCTGATTGACCTGCCGTGGTCTGAGATACCAGGTAGAATGTTTTCTGTCCAGGCAAGATGGCGCTTTGGCTTCTATACTGTGTCTGACTTAGGAAGTTCATTGTTTTAATCCTTTGGATACAGTGATCACCTGAATACCACCTAATACTGTATACCACTTGAATACTGCCTAAGTCAATGGTGTTACAGGATTCCATTGTACCTCTCATAATAACTGCAGGGTCCTCTATCTTCGGCCTGATGATATTCACTCCAATCACTGTTGCCAGGTTATCCACACTCATCTTGTTGACACTGGAGTTCAGCTGTATTTCATGTAGGAACCTGCCGGAATCCAAGGGGAAAAATTCCACATTGGAAAACAAACAGTCTGAAGATAAAGCTGTTAAAGGTGTTATAAAATCCTAATAATCCAGCCAGCGCTTGCTCCAGGCCGCAGGGACAGAAACATAGATACAGGCCCCTTATTATTTCAGAGCACACTGAGACTTTGTCTTTTAGGCATCTCTACAGAAGCCAAATCTGTCAAGCAGAAAAAGAGTTGTATCCCCCCCCAAAACAAAAAGAAACAAAGATTGGTTTGATCCTCAATGATGTTGCCAAAGAAAAATGAGACAGCAAGCAGGGCTGGGGTGGGGCGAAACTCAACAGTTTCACTGTGCAAGAGTTTGGCTAAATACTGTCCTTGATTCTGACTCTCGTGGATTCAATGTGCTAGACATGGGAGCGCACATACAGGGCCAAATTGAGCTCACTGAGGTCAGTAAATTCATAGGCTTTAAGGTGAGAAGGGGGCATTTTGATCATCTGTTCTGTGGAGCATCTATTCTGACTTCCTGTATAACAGTGGCCAGAGAATTTCACCCACAAATTACTGCATCCAGCATAAAATTATGTCTCCATTCACCAGGGCATGATTTAACCCACAGAGTTTCCCTCTCAGTTTTGGGCCAAGCAAAATTTGTGACAACCCCTGAATTTTTAACAGGTTTCTCATTAAAACTAATTGAAACCATGTGTCAGGTAGTTTTTTATGAGAATCTACAAACTGGCTCATGTTTACTCAAAGCACAAAAAGGTTTGTGAATCTCTGCTCAAGCCAGAAAATCTAGACCCAGGTAACAAACCACCCAAAGTTCGGGAGTGTCCAGATCTGAGATTTTGGTTCAGGCCTTTGCAGTGTGTTGATTCAGATTCAGGTTCAGATTTCAGACTCTCCCAGTGTCCTGGGACATTTGGATCCAGGAGGTTGGTGAGAGCCTGTCTTTTTGCACCTGAGCTGAATTTCAAGTCTGCAAAAGAAAAGAAAAATGAAAAGAAAAAACCCAAAGCAGGTGAGTTTTGCATGGTTTGGGATTTATTGGTAGACAATTTTGTTCAAATCTCTTCAGCTCATCTGTCCAGTTACAGAGAAATTCAGCCTTGTGCAGGGGGTCACAAAAGAGCTTAGTTGCCTGAAGTTTTAAGGGGAACCAGAGTGGAGCCTAAGGCAGCCTAGTGGTTGCTCTCTGCACAAGTGTCAGTTTCACCTTTGGAGACTAAGGCCTAGAACCCCAGATGCACCATGATGCAAGTTGGGCTGTTTGTACATGATGAAAGAGCACATACCTGCAGATATAACTGAGGAGGTTGTAATTGACTCGGGGAAGCACGGACAACTGCTTCACTAGCTCCTGATGACCCTAAATACAATTTAAAAATTGCTTTGTAAAGGCTTATAAACTTATCTGAATTCCAAACGATCTGTGAATTTGCCCAGTTTCTCCAACGACATCCTGGTGTGGTATCTCCACTCAGTTCTTGCTCGCCTTTGGAACTAAATCCACATGTTTATTTCTTTAGAAGCCCTGATACGTGACACGGCCAAGATTTTCTAAGAGGCTGAATCATCAGTCGGGGCCATATTTTCAAGAGATCTCACCTCCCGTTAAAGCCGCAAAATAAGTGGCCAGATTTTCAGAAGCACTCCACTCTGAAACGTGCTGAGCTCTTTTCAGAATCTGACCTAGCATGTTCTTCTTACATTTATTGTGTCAAATTATTTATCACATGGCATGGGTGATCCCAAAGTGAAACTACCTGCAGAAAGCACCCACCACTGAAATGCAGCCACCACTGGGATGAAACACAGCAGCTCTTTGAGAACACTCTGTTGATTAACAGATGTGCCTTACTCTTGTGTAGAGTGGTCCAAAAGACAGGAACAAAATTGTGGTAGCACCTAGGAGTCTCAGCCGTGGACCAGGACCCCATTGTGCTTGCTGCTGTACAAACACAGAACAAAAAGAAAGGCTCTGCCCCAATGAACTAAAAACTTCCATTGACAAATTAAAAGTCAAAGGAAATGTCAACCTGATCTTTTCTGACTATCTCTAAAGGTAAGTTTTACACCACACACATTATCATAGTCCCGTTAGTGTGATGGACAACACTGATTAGTCTGATCCAGTATGGCGATTCCTATGTTTCTATCTGAGTGACTGGAATGTTAAAAGAAACCCATGGGTTCTCAGCGTCTATATATATAGATCTCCCCTCAGTCCCCCACAGGTAGCGACACACAATGGCTGGTTGGTTGGATGTGTAGCTTCTGTGAGAGAGCAAGGCTGAAGTCTTCTGTTTGACATGTCACCCCCAGTAACTCTTCTCTGTTCTTGGAATGAGCTTCTTGCTGCGGGGCCAGCTGCTAAGAAAGTTCTGATCCCAATGACTCACTCATATTTCCCCAAACCATTGTTCCCATCTGTTCTTTGCTTCTCTCAACCTCTGCATTTGCCCCATCTCCTTTCGTGCTCACCCACCGACCACCATCTCTACTCAGAGTGACACTGCAGGATGTTGCACTTCCTTCCTCTGATAGTTGTTTGCACTGATCATTTACTGCAGGGACTCAGCTAAAAAAGGAAATATGAGAGACGGGGCAGCTTTCAGGATTCGCACACCCCTGACAGCTAAACCTTAAGATAGGTAAGCCCATGTGGTCAGACTGGGGAGCTAAGTTTACTTATTTTAACAGCAATTCAGACATGAAGACACATTCTGGATTTAAAACCCAGTTAGTCACGCACAAACCCCTCTAACATGCAACTGAGTGCGCACACAGACACTCTTCTGCTGGAAGTGACAATACCAAGGTGGGGCCTTCAGGGTGGATGAGTCAAGGGATGAAGGGGAGAAAGCAAAGAGTATCTTTCCCTAGGGCACCAATACTGGCCAGGATGCTAGTGTATCTTCTCAGCTACTTTTCTGAGACTGTTAAGCACCAAATTTGTCCCCCGCGTAAGTCCATGGCCGTCGGTGAACCCCAAACTTGGTCGAGTTACACCAGCGGGGTTGTTGTTAATTATATTTACTGCGGTAGTACTCTAAGGGCCAACCAAAAATATGGCCCCATTGTGCTAGGCACTGCACAGAGTAGTAGACAGTCCCTGCCCCAAATTGTGTCTCTTCTTTTCTATATATCTATTCCCATACGCCTCCCTTTATCTAATCTATCTACCTCACACATCCATCACCATTGTGTTTAAGCATTGAATTGTAGATGCTTTTGATTCGTAAAGCACTTCAATTTCCAATAAGTGCTTTTTTAAGGCGTGGGGGGAATAAATGCACAGTCATTGGTACCTTCATTTCATCGGCATTCAGAAGCATTCCACACAGGAGGAAGTCCTCATACTGCAACCAGGGTACAACCGGCTCTGGGAGTTCCCTCAGGTAGAGTTTGAACAAAGATGCCACCGTATGTACATCTGTATCGCTGTAGAATAAATGGTGAGATTGGAATAAAAGGATACACTCAACTGAGACTCAGACGCTGTTGGCTAGGGAACCATACATCTGTTTTGTTCATCTTGGTTGAGTGAATTTAGCGTTCAGGAAAGGTGCCTATTTTGAGCAACAATAGCTTCCCCCTCAGGAGAGGAGAGGGGCCGCAAAGGAACAAGAGGACAATTAAAGAGTGGGGACAAATTAAAATTGTAGGAGCAGGCCACCAGTGGGGGACACCAGGCAGAGAACCCCAGACAGCACCCACTGCTTTGAGACGGGACTAAGGGAGACAGTGGAAGAGAAGTGGATGCTTGGCAGATCGTTCTGCTCGGCCATAGCGTTGGTGGTTTCCCAGCATTCATAATCAGGGTAGTGTTTTCCTAGCCTATATTTGAGTGATGGGTGTTTTTATGCATTTACTTAACAAGCAAATTTTTCTAGCACTCACATATTTGGCAGGCCTTTTCCATTCAGAGTTGGCAAAGCTTGTCTGGGTTTTTAAGGTTCACGGCAATTACTGAACATGTTCTGCGAGGACAGATGTTTGCAGCTTTGCGTACCATATAGTTTATATTCTGTCAAAAAGGACACTGTCAAGATAGGTCTCTGTTTTGACCTACCTTGAAGTTGTTAAACTGTTACAATCTGCTGGCAAGTATCCACCAGGTCATCTATTTTTTAGGCTGTTGGGTTTTTTTCTTTAAAGCCGACCACTCACTCACTGAGAAATGCTTTAAAGGCCACCATTTTTGTAGACCGTATCAAAACAAAATATCATGAGTTTCACCTGCCTGCTCGGCATCAACGCTTCTCTAACAAGCACCTTGCCACAGTCCCGTGCTGGCAAAGATGACCGTGCCAAAAAAAAAAAAAAAAAATAGACCTTGGAAAGGAGACTGAAGTTGTTGCTGTCGTCATTATATAAAAAGAGCCAGTGACTGGTCTTCCCCAGTCCGTCCCAGGAATTAAAGTAAGAGGAGGCAGAGGGGAGCACTGCTCTGCTAAAAACAGAGGAGAGCGGTCTATGGAGAATCTAGTCCTTAGTCCTTTCGCTTTGATCAGTGATCTAGGTGGCCTAACTGTCATCTAATCACCGCCAAGACCTGAGATTTTGACAACATGCCTTTGCAGATTCTAGATCAAAGCTGAGAAATGGTAACACCTGTTTTCTCTTGAGTCCTGACCCACATACAGGCCGAAGGATTGATTTCCTATTGCTGCAGATAGCGCAGCCCTATAAACATGGCATTGGGTGCGCATGCGCTTTATACTGAGGTTTCTAGATCTTCTTTTCAAATCCACTCGTGGCGAAGCGCATCCTTCTCAAACATCGTCGAGACCAGGGGTTTAGAGCAGGTGCCATTCTTGGTGCTGTCACTGGCTCACTGTGGGTGCGTCTACACAGCAAGCAGCAGCCCGCAGCCGCGCGTCTCAGAGGGCTTACGCTCACGGTGTTAAAAACACCACACTTGGGCTTACGCGAATGGTGTTAAAAATAGCAGCGTACACGCTCGGGCTCTTAAGTCTAGGGAGCAGGGTGGGCTTTAAGCCTTCAGAGCCTGGGCGCCAGTCCAAGCCACAAAGTCTACCATGGCTGGTTTTGAGTTAGCCCCACGAGCCTGAGTCTGTTGACCTGGACCCTAAGGCATGCTACCATGGTTCTGTCGACATACCCCTTGTGGCAAGTCACGTAACCACTCTGTGTCTTGCCTCTCTACCTACCTAATGCCTCATCCTGTCAACGCTTAGGCCGTGTCTCCACTAAAAAGGAATTCCTGGGACAGCTGTACCAGCAAACCCTCCTAGTGCAAACAGAACCTCTACCAGCTAAAGTGTGCTTTTGAGCTTAGACCAGTCCCCCAAAGAAAATAAGCGAAAGGGCTTTTTTGCGGGTATAACTGCAGCTACCCTCGAGCTGTTGCTGACATAACTCTGTTGGTCAGGGGTATGATATTTTTTAACAAGCAAAGCCCTCTGCTTCACTATCAGCCAATGGACGGCTCACATGCTAAAAGTTAAGCATGCATGTAAGTATTTGCAGGACTGGGGCTCTTCACAGGACTGCTGTGAGACTCGGGTTTGGTCTAGACACAGATTTTGTACTATAGAACTACTAGTGCGGGTTGTTGCTTTTTTTTTTTTTTTTTACCATTAATGTTATACTGGTGAAATCCCTAGGGTGGATTCAGTTGTACTAGTACAAAGGTGCCTTCTGCCAGTATTGCTAATTCCCTTGCCTATACAGGAGTAGTTATCCTGGTATAAGCACCTTTATACAGATATAAATGAGTCCATACTATGCAGGTTATACCATTCTAATTACACCAGTGCAGCTAAAGCGGTATGACTTCTGTGTGTAGACAAGCCCAAGACCCGTGCCATTTAAGTCAATCGGAGTTTTCCCATTGGTCCAGTGGGAGCCAAATCACTCACAGTGTTTGTAAAGAGCTTAGAGATTCTCAGTTTAAGTGTAAAGTATTATCACCATCCAATGATTCCCCTGGGGACTCACACACTGTTTATCCCAAAGCCTGTGATACAAAACCAACATTACAGGGCACTGAGAAAACAACGGCTAATCCTTTTTCTTTCATGTCCCATTGCAAAGCCTTGTCCTGCAAAAAGGCTTTATCTTCCTGCGAACCCAGCACAGGTTGTAACAAGAGGATTTGCCACAGACAGGCCAGGTTATGATTCAGAAGCTCAGAGCTGTTCTGCTCCAACAAGCAAGACCCAGGGAGGCCAGGTTTCAAACACAACAGACACAGTGACTTTCAGATGTCAGCTTGGCCCAGGGATTATTCTAAGTGTAAGGGCTGTGGTGCACCTAACTGCCTTTATGTGAACTTTCCTTTCTATATAAAGAAAAACACCCCAGAGGAACAGTGGTCTTGTGGTTAAAGTGTTGGGCTAGGCTGCTAAAAACAGTAGTTTACTTCTCAGCACTGCACCTTGGGGAAATTAATCAAAACTTTAAGTGGGCTCTAATTTGGGGGCACCTCCCTTTTTGGATGCTCAGTTTATGATAGCTCGTGCTAGATTTTCAGAAGCACTGAGCCCTTGCAACACTGTTTGATATCAGGAGCAGCCCCTCCGAAATCAGGTTCAGGGGATCTCAAAGCTGAGCTTCGCAAAATCGGCAGTCAGTTTTGAAAGGATCAGCCTAAATCCTGGTCCTCGTGGGAAAGTTGCCATTGATGTGAGCAGGACTCAAACAAGGTGCCGATGCTGCAGAGGTCAGGTAAATAAGCCCAGATCTGGCTGGTGCCTGTGGAGAAAGGGGCACTGCCATGTCTGAGAGAGAGACAGGTTCATCTACGCCCACAGAACCGTGCGCCTCCTTGTTTCCAGTATTGTGAGTGGGCCTAGATCAGAATCCCTGAGCCAGGTCTGATCCCCCAGTGCCCTGCACCTCAGAGGAGTGCTTACACCTGTCACACACATTCCAAGTCAGCAACATTTTGCACTGCCCTATGTGACTACACCAGGCTCAGGGCATGGAGAATCAGGCCCTTGTGTATATAGCACCAAGCCCCAAGATCCTTCATCAAAAGCAATCAGAGGGCTTAACCCCATCTCCAAGCAGGTGAGAAGGGTTAGGGATAACGAGACAGGATAGCTCACTGAGGGGAAGGGGTTCAATTAGGAACTAATGAGTCAAATCAGGAAGCTTTATAAAGAGAGCCCCAGAAACCTTAACCCACCCCTTTCTTTTTGCAAGGCCTGTGTGATAGAGTGCAGGGAAGGAGGGAGGGAAGGTAGCAGTTTATGCTATTACAATAACTTCTACAATAGCACATACCTGGAGGGAGGGGAGCTGAGATATAGAATGAAGCCCTTTATTGGTGATTGCAGTGGTTGGTAGAGTGTCTTGAATGTGAACTTTGTGTTAGGAAACAGAACATGGTTTGGAGGCTGGGGGGGATACAGAGAGTGGTATGAAAAATCCTCTTTTTTCAAAATGAGGTAAATCATAGAAATGCAGGACTGGAAGGGACCTTAGGAAGTCATTTAGTCCAGCCCCCCATGCTGAGGCAGGACCAGATGTTACACCTTGTCATTCATTATTATTATTCTCTGTAGTGTAGTGCCCCAGAGCCTTTGTCACGGACCAGGACCATGTTGTCCTAGGTGCTGTACCAACACAAAATGAAAGGACAGTCTGTGCCCCCAGGAGCTGACAATCTAAATATAAGACAAGAGACAACAGGTGGGGGAGTCAAGGAAACAATGGTCAACATGATAGGGCATGATCTCTGCACACCAGCAGCCTAGCCATTGTTAAGGTTTTTTTATAGGCATCAGGGCAGAAGAGAGTTTTAAGAAGGGATCTGAAGATGGGTAATGAGGTAGCTTAATGGATGTGTACAGGGAGCAACTCCCAGGCATGGGGGGCAGCATGGGAGAAAGCACCGTGGTGCTTGTTAGAAAATTTCACAAGTCGCCAATGGACGCTAACATCCTGTGCAAGTCAGAGGCAAGTGTCAACAGCTCAACCGTGAACGAAAGATGCTACAAAGGGATAGGGCTGACTCTGAAGGGCCTTGACAGTGAGGACAAGCAGCCTGTGTTCAATGCAATAGAAAAGGGAAAACCAGTGGTGGGATATACCTGAAAGCAGGAAAGAATCAGTGGGAAAAGCAACTGGAGGATAGGATCCTTAAAGATTTAGCATGAATGAAATAAGACCCATCCAGAATCTTCTCCACTGAGCCTAATGACAATCCCCAGTTCACTTCCACCTCACCCAGACTTTCATGGCTGATGGCAAAGGCAGATGAGAGAAAACGCCATTTATGCTGAAGAAGTTGATGGCATATCATGTTCAACTCCTAGCACAGGCAGCTTCCCTGTGTCCCTCCCTTTGGGGCCTTGTTTCCCATCTGTGTCTTGACAGGTGGGAAATGAGTGGTTAAAATGGTTCCTCCTCATTACAACATTCAGTTCCTCGGCTCTGCATTTGCTGTTAATCCCAGTTTGAAAAATGACAAAACCATAGAGATTAACGCCAGAAGGGACCATCTTATCTAGTCTGACCCCCTGCACATCAGAGGCCCCTACACAAGATCCAACCCGCTCCATAAAAAGCTCAACAACCAAAATTTGATCAAGTATTACATGAGGGTCTCCTTTTGTAAGCAAAGTGTGATTGCTGATAGGTAACACCTCCTTGAAATCCTTCGCTAACCTGTCCTTCCACATTTAAAAGGAAAGGTCAGCCATGCCTGAAAGTTCCTGTCATCTCCTGACTATTTGGGGATATTTGTGGAGTGAGTTTGTGGGTCTCAGCCAAACCCCTCATTAGTGGCCATTTGTCTGCATCACCCAAGTTGCCCATTACAGTCACCAGTAACAGGTGGTTTCAGCAGATGGGCCAAGGGCTGAATGGGGCATGAGGACTAAACTCCGCCCTAGAGGTGGTTCCTCCGGGCAGGATTGGGGCACATTGTCGAGCCAGAGTTTATGGGAAAGATCTGCACTGAGGCTGTTTGCTGAGCGTGTTCTGTAGGTAAAGAGGGGACCTGAATTTCGGACAGTCCAGCACCTTTCCCCACATGGGAAGCTGGTAGCTTTCTGGGATTCTTTTCCAAAACAATAAGCATTGTTGTCTGACCAGTGTGCCCAGTTATCCCTCCAACCCTGCTCTCACAGCCCATGCTTTGACTTTCAGTTGACCCCCATCTTTTTTGAACCCTCCTTTCTAACTGGGGGCATGATCTTTCTTGCAAAATGGGAAGGGTCTTGTTTGCTTCTCCACGGAGATCAACCAGGCCAGTGACTTCCAGAAGCCTTCAGTTAACAAAAGCAGTAGATAGACAGACTGCACCCCGAAGGTCTTAGCTGGGTGGGATCAGGAAACATAAAGATTACCGGTCAAAAGATGGCCTTTCCCCAGCGTCAAATGCGTCCCTCAGCTGCTTCACCAGGTTGTCCTGGCCAGGCAGTCGGAAGATGCCCTCCTCATTCATGCCGTGCTCGCGTATGAACTCTGCACATGTCTCCACCAAGATAGGAACCAGGTGCTGCCCAAATTTCTGTTCATATGCCACAGTCTCAGCCAAGCGCTGGCCAAATACCACTAGACAGAAGAAGGGTATTGTTAGTAAAGGATAGAGGTAGGCCCAGAGGCAGCGGTGGGATTTATCTCTGGTCCCTTGTAATACTGTCATTGTATGGAGCTACTTTCAAAGCTGAACAGAGGTTTGGTTGCTAGATGACAATACAGGGCCAGATCCCCAGCTCAAAGTCCACTGACTTTCATGGAGCTATGCTGATTTACATCAGCTGAGCATTCTGGCCCACCATGTCATCAAAACTTAGAAACTGCTAGACCAGACCAGAACTATGGTCCATCTAGCCTAGTATCAGTGGCCACTGCAAGATGCTTCAGGCAGTATACCAAAGGGTGCAATGGAGACGTCTTCTTGATGCTTATATGTAGCTCAGTTTATGCTCTGTCTGCCTGCTTGTTGTAAACTTCTACTGAAACTCCTTTAAAGGAAATCCCTGCCCTCAGATAAGCAGAAAAAGTCGGCTCTGAACTTCCCCAAAGTTCAGGGTTTGAGGCCATGGTTTCAATTCATTTATGCATGTTTCCGTTTATACGTTCCCTCAGCACTGCACAGCAACCAGCTGGTAATGTTAACATGCCATGGGATATGGAGATTGAGGTAGCCCATGTGGAAGTTTGCTTTATCTTTGTCTTATAATATCCAGTGGCAAACACTTTGCTACAAACATTCCTCCTGAGTGTTTGATGGCAGAGACATCAGGAGAAAATCTAAGAGGGTAACTCATAGAAACCACTGAAGAAATGACGGAAAATAAAACATCTTCCGATTAATTAAATTAACCTGTGTTAAACCCTTTCCTGCAAATAGTGTTAATATTTTACATCTTCTAAGTGCCAAACAACTGTAAACTAACCCCTCCTCCGAACACCCTGGTATTAAGTAATAGTGTCTCTGCTTTATAGATGAGGAGCCTGAAATACAGCCACGATGGGGATGTAAGAAACATGCTGGGGGAGACGAGGAATGAATATGAAAAATGCCAATAGAACAGCAAAAATGAAGAGGGCTGGGGATATGTCACTTCATTTCCCCTGCCACTGACACACACCATGGAGGTGCCGATGAGTTAACTCCAGGTGATGCCAACGGCTCAGCAGTTCTAAAAACTGGGCCCTTCCATGTCGAGCAAGCTGTTAACATCAAGTCAAATGTTAGAACCAGGCTAGAGCTCAGGGATTCTTAGTTTCCAGTGGCCTGCTGGACCTCACTGCCTCTTTTAATCAGAGACGAGAGATCACTAGTAAAACAGAGGTCTTAAAACTAAGATGGCAAAGGAAAAACAGCCTCGTAATGCAGCGCCAGCTGGCTTTGGGCTGGGAGCCTTTCCCTAGCCTAATCCCTAATGTGTCCTCCGCCAGTCAGCTGTATTTTTAAAAAGGGGGCAAGTACCTTTCCTCCGGAGCAAAGGCTTTTTCCTCCTGAACTCCCAGCAGAAAACCATCCCTAAGGCTGGAATGCAGCAGCCCTCATCCCAGCTCTTCATCCTCGGGGCTTTAGGCATGATGACAGCAGAGACGCCCTACACCCAAGTGGCTCCAGAATATTAATGGCAAAGGGTCCTGTGGCCTCCTACAAGATTTTGCTCCGCAATGTGTTCACCTCCTGTTCCGAAGGCTGAAATAATCCTTGTGTATCTCTTACAGATCAGCATTATGCTCATAAATACTCCTGTCTGGAACCGCAAGACTTGTCAGCACCTGCCTTATGGTGTGTTTTTTTCATTGACAAAAGACTCCCTTTTGCTTTTAAATAATGAACATAAACCTGTCATTGTACTCAGTAAAAGTATAAATGGCTCCTTTTTCTTAGTAACTCATTATTTGCCATTCAGTTATCACCCTGGAGGATCATAAAAATCAACCCTCTACCAACATGGCTCTCTACATCCGTCATGCCGTCTGACACACGGGTAGCATGTCAGCCAGCTCAGAGATGCTCCTTGGGTGTCAGGCTGGTAAAGGGGCTCAGAGGCATGTTGAAAGGTTTCATTTCATTCAGTGCAGCCTCTCTGCTTTTTAACGTGGAGCAAATTAACAAACAGCTGCCTTATCTGCGTGAGTCACCAGGGGCATTTTTCAAGGGGGATGCAACCCAAGCCTAAGGCATGCAGATATACAAAATAGACTGTCCTATTCTCAAGCCTGCCCTTTGGGAATCCATTAACCCCCGAGTTAATTTATAACATGGTATGGGTCAACATCACCGAAAAGAGGCCTGGATCCTCATTTACCGTGCGGCCCCTTTACACCACTCTGGGGCTTGCATTTACACTTGCTTTAAGGCCACTTTACCCTGCCAGCGCAATTCCTTTGGTGTAAATGAGCGTTAGGGCTGGAGTCTTTATTTGCGATCATGTGACTTTTTAGGGGGCTGATCTTGGAAATCCTTGCTCAAATGACCCTAGTTTTGAACCACTGATGGTACTGCAACTTTCCAAACTATCAGAGTGGGTTTTAGAGCACATAGAAAAACTGGCTGTTAAACATGAACCTAAACTACAGCAGAGTGACCGGCTTGGCTGGAATAAAGAAGCTCTAATCAATGCCAACCCACTAACATCAGGTCTTCATCTGGGTATAGTTATTATTTGAATCACCGTAGCACTGAAAGCCCCCAACTGAGATCGGGGCTCTGTTTTGCTAGGTGCTGTATAGTCACATAGTGAGAGACAGTCCCTGCCCAAAGAGCTTAGGGCTTAAATAGACAAGATGGACAGGGAAACAGAGGAGGAGAGATTTGTCCAGGTCAGTCAGAAACACAACCCATGTCTCCGGATTTCTAGTCCAGTGCTCAGTCCATTGGACTATGCTGCCTCTCTCTCTCTTGATAGATACTCAGTTCACTCCTGTATGAAATACTACTAATTCTGAAGACGAATCATTCTTGATTGCAAAGCCCGTCAGCCCAGGAATCTGAGCCCACCACAGAAGTTTCCTCTGTTGTATGCTTTACCCCGGGGCTGCTCCAAAGTCACTTGCGGAGAGTGTCAATAATGCCATAAGATCATGAGCAAAATATTTACTTTTTTTTAAAAAATGTATAGTTAGTATTATAAAGCACTGTAATGGTCATATACTACAGTGATGGGCATTCCTGGAAATCCTTAAGATAGGTGGATGAGGTTGATACTCCCTTTGCCTCTGGGCGTATCTACAACACTGACAAATTTACAAAACACTACCTTTCTAATTGGCTCGTCTCCCCCACTTCTCCCTTTGCACGGGCATAAATAGCTGCACAAGGTGCTGGGCCGTGGGGAACCGGATGCTATAATGCCCTCCTGCACCCAGCAGGGGGAGGGGAGATGACCAGGATGCCCATGTTACGAAGACAAACCTTGTGACATTCTGCCGAGAATGGGCCAGATGGCTATGGAACACAGGCAGTGTGGTCGAGAAGTTAGAGCGAGAGAATCAGTACCACTACAAAAGGTTCCCCCACCCCCACCCCCGCTCTCCTGCTGGTAATAGCTCACCTCACCTGATCACTCTCGTTACGGTGTGTATGGTAACACCCATTGTTTCATGTTCTCTGTGTATATAAATCTCCCCACTGTATTTTCCACTGCATGCGTCCGATGAAGTGAGCTGTAGCTCACGAAAGCTTATGCTCAAATAAATTTGTTAGTCTCTAAGGTGCCACAAGTCCTCCTTTTTTTTTTTTTTTTTTAATTCTATTCTTGTCTCTTCCACTGACTCACTGAGAGCCCCGGCTAGAAGTTACTCTAGGGCTGGATGCCCACTGATGCCAATGGGAGTCTCTTTCCATGGGACACCTGGATCAGGTCCATAGCACCCTACTTAAATTGCAAGCTCTTTGGGGGCAGAGACAACCTTTTGCTCTGTTTGTACAGCACCTGGCACAGTGGGGTCCTGATCTGTGAGTAGGGATCCTCAGCACTTGCACAGAACAAATAAATAATAATATGTAGATAAATAACATGTAACCCTTCCATGCTCCCATTACAACAATTTACCTACATGGCAGCTATGTTGAAAGGTTTAATTAGCATATGTAAAACGCTTTGATTTCCTTGGGTGAAAGTTAAAAATATAAGAATTGCCATACTAGGTCAGACCAAAGGTCCATCTAGCCCAGTATCCTGTCTTCTGACAGTTGCCAGTGTCAGGTGCCCCAGAGGGAATGCACAGAACAGGTCATCACCAAGTGATCCATCCCCTGTTGCCCATTCCCAGCTTCTGGCAAAAAGAAGCTAGGGACACCATCCCTGCCCATCCTGGCTAATAGCTACTGATGGATCTATCCTCCATGAATGTATCTAGTTCTTTTTTGAACCCTGTTAGTCTTGGCCTTCACAACATCCTCTGGCAAGGAGTTCCACACTTTGTGAAAGAACTACTTCCTTTTGTTTGTTTTTAAACCTGCTGCCTATTAATTTCAATTGGTGACCCCTAGTTCTTGTGTTTATGAGAAGGAGTAAATAACATTCCCTTATTTACTTTCTCCACACCAGTCATGAATTTATAGACCTCTATCATATCCCCCCTTAGTCGTCTCTTTTCCAAGCTGAAAAGTCCCAGTCTTATTAATCTCTCCTCATACGGCAGCTGTTCCATACCCCTAATCTATGCTATAGAAGCATAAGATGTTACTGAAAAGCCACCCCCAGAGCCATTTCAGCTCCCCTTTACCTCCTGATGGAGATCCCACCACTCTTCGGATAGACTTAACCCACTCATCCATCTCGGATTGGGAGTTGGCCATCAGTACATAGGAGTCTTGTCCTGTTCGATTCTGGTCTCCCGAGACCCCTGCAAAAATAATTACTCGTAAAGGGAGTTGGGGGTGGAACAAAGACACGAGCCCTTATTGATTTCTTAGCTAAGTGCTATGGGCCCAAAAAAACCCATTATCCCATTCATCTCTATCTGGCTGTAAAATGAGGTGGTGTCTCAGGGAGACGAGTTGTTTACACCATCTCTCCATCACTGAAGCTTTCCACCAAGGAAATGAACTAATAGAAAATTAACATCACGGTGGAATGAAGAGGTATCCTGTTTTCTCTCAACACTCTCCTTGGTGCATTTACCTGGTACTTTCTCCCAAAGTATTTTCCAGAGTGATTTACAAATTTGGGGCCTGACTCTCTTCCCACCACAACAATATCACACCAGCGACTTTAGAGGAGATACTCCTGGTTTACCCTGGTGTAAATAAGAGGAGGATCAGGCCCTATGTATACTGTACAGGAATCCCTTAGCCACCAGTAAAAAGCAGCCAACTCTGGAGTGGAATGTGGCACTTTTTCATCAGTTTAAGACTGTGAGTGAAGAACACACGCACAGTTGAAATTAGTCATTTTTAATTAGACCCAAATTAGGCACTGGTCAGGACACTGGAGTTCATCTCCCAGTGAGTACAGCTGGCTGGAAAATGGAATTTCTGTAATTTCCTGACATTTCAAATGTTTTGTTCTGAATCAGAAACAAATTGAAAATTGTGAAATTGCTCACAAAATGGAAATTGTGAAAAATTTTGATTTGGAAACATTTTGTTTCGATAATGTCAAACCATAATATAATATAAAATATCAATAAAATATAAGATTGAAAATAATATTAGCCTGCTAGCAGCTAAAAGCCTATGCTATCACATGGGTGTAATCTGTAATATCAAATGGCTGAGATCTTAAAAACTGGAAGGTTGCAAACTGCAAATCCCAGTGATGGTTGAACCTGGGGATATTCTGAACACAAAAGATCTCTGGACCATGTTTGTAGTAGTTTCCATCATTTCACACTGACTCAACAGACATTCTAGGCTTCAGAGTGAGGCACACAGAGTGACAATCCTGGAATCTTATTATATAGACCATATAAGAACCAACAGGAAGTCAAATGAAATGAGAACATTGAAATGAAACATTTTTACCTTATCTTATGACATGTTTTGACATTGAAATGAGACGAGAGAGCCAAAATCATTCATTTTGACACTTTTCCAATCAAAATTTTTGCCACAATCAATTGTTCCCAGAAAACATTTAGATGGCGACAAAACTGCATTTTCTCACAGAAAACCGTTCCATCAAAAAATTTTCAACCAGCTCTCCCAGTGAGTCTCCCCCATGCTTGGTGGATCTACAGCTGGGGCACCATATTAAGCCATAAGCATGTGATGTCTAGCCTTATGAGACAAGAAGCAGACAGGAGATCTGTGTCGTGTCATGATGCTCACCTGGGATGATTTCAAATATAAACTTCCCCGCTTCCTCTGGGTTGCTGACTGACTCCTTGATAGTGCTTCCCTGCAGAAACAGGCAGCCCTAGAAACGAAGACAGCAATAGCCTTCAATCAGCCATTTAAAAATGGTCCTGTTTGGTCCACGTTGGTAGTGATAGATACAATACTCATAAAATCATAGCAATATCGGGCTGGAAGAGACCTCCAAAAGGCATCAGGTCCATCCCCCTGCACTGTAGCAGGACTAAGTAAACCTAGACCATCCCTGACAGGTGTTTGTCCAACCTGTCCTTAAAAAACCTTCAACGATGGGGATTCCACAACCTCCCTCAGAAGCCTGTTCCAGAGCTTAACTACCCTTACAGTTAGAAAGTTTTCCCTAGTATCTAACCTAAACCTCCCTTATTTCAGATGAAGTCCATTACTTCTTGCCCTACCTGCATGGAAAACAATTGATCCCCACCCTCTTTATAACAGCTCTAAACATATCTGAAGACTGTTAACAGGTCCCCTCTTTAGTCTTATTTATCAAGACTGAACCGGCTGTTTTTTTTAACTTTTCCACATAGGCCAGGTTAAACCATCATCATTTCTGTTGCTGTCCTCTGGACTCTCCCCAATTTGTCCACATCTTCCTGAAAGCGTGTTGCCTAGAAATGGACACGCTACTCCGCCAGTGCCTAGGAGAGCGTGACAATTACCTTCTGGGTATTCGCAAAAAGAAAAGGAGTACTTGTAGCACCTTAGAGACTAACCAATTTATTTGAGCATGAGCTTTCGTGAGCTACAGCTCATTTCATCGGATGCATACCGTGGAAACTGCAGCAGACTTTATATACACACAGAGATCATAAAACAATACCTCCTCCCACCCCACTGTCCTGCTGGTAATAGCTTATCTAAAGTGATCATCAAGTTGGGCCATTTCCAGCACAAATCCAGGTTTTCTCACCCCCCTCCAAAAAACACATACACAAACTCACTATCCTGCTGGTAATAGCTCATCCAAAGTGACCACTCTCCCTACAATTTGTGCTGGAAATGGCCCAACTTGATGATCACTTTAGATAAGCTATTACCAGCAGGACAGTGGGGTGGGAGGAGGTATTGTTTTATGATCTCTGTGTGTATATAAAGTCTGCTGCAGTTTCCACGGTATGCATCCGATGAAATGAGCTGTAGCTCACGAAAGCTCATGCTCAAATAAATTGGTTAGTCTCTAAGGTGCCACAAGTACTCCTTTTCTTTTTGCGAATACAGACTAACACGGCTGTTACTCTGAAACCTGTCTTCTGGGTCTTACTTCCGACACTCCTGTTAATATATCCCAGATTGACATTAGCTTTTTTTTTTTTTTTGGGAACTGCACCACATGGTTGACTCTCATTCAATTTGTGATCCACTGTAATCTCCCAGATCCCTCTCAGCAGGACCACCATCGAGCCAGTTATTTAAGAAGAATATCCCTTTGGCTGGGCACAAGGTGAAACGGTTTGAGGAACATCTCCTTTAGCCTGGATTCTCTCACTGTGGATTTTAGGGAAGCACCAGCTCCAACTGACTGAGCAGGTTACATTCCATTACAATAAAGGCTACAGCAGTTAGATCAGTCGGTATCACCAAGATCATCTGGCTTGTGACTTTTACTTCCACATCAACAGATCACATGTCCAACCTAAAAAGGGATGTGGACTCCGGCTGGCAGACATAACTGCATGACTCAGCACAAGCAATGCCTCAGAATAGGGCTGCAGAGGGCAAGAGTAGGAGGCGGTGCCATGGATGGAAACAGAGAGGGCTTTAGCTAATTACGTGCTTATGTAGCCCACTTTGCTCAGGCCACATGTGGGGATTGCACCCAGCATCTTGGCAGTGCTAAAAGAATGAACCAAGTTGCTATGGTAATACCAATAATAATAATTAATAGTGAACTTCTACTGCTGCAGGCTGAGGTTCTCAACGGAAATATGGATGCATAGTTCCCTTTGAAATTAATGGGAGTAGCATCTCTACATCCCCTGGGTAGCTCTGCCAGTCTTAGTGTTCTAGCTAGAAGCAGTAGCAGGCTCATATCTAGAGCTGACAGGAATTTTGTCATCAAAGGAATCTGAACCAAAAAAATGGCTTTACATTTTCCACAATTTTTTGTTTTTGATGTAATTGTCATTGAAATTTCCCACAAAAAAGGCAGAGTGGGGTTTTTTTTTTTTTTTTATTTGGGGGGAAAACCCAGGGAAAAAATCAGTTTTGGGTTAAAATGCTTTGCTTTTAGTTGAATGAAAAATGGTTTTCAGAAACTAAAAAAATGTCAGTTGAAAAACAACAAGAAAAATTGCAGGACATTTTGTCCAAAATGGAAAAAAAATTGTTTTGTTTGTTTTTTTTAAAATTTCCTCCACAAAATAATTGTGTTTTTTTTTTTTACCAGCTCTACTTGTATGTGGATCAGCCATTATCACTGGCATGTGTAACATATTAAACCAGGGATTATGCCTATGTTTTGGAGACAGCAGCTGAGTTAAAGGCAGTCTGGATGTTAAAAGCTGACTGATCAAAACACCTTGTGTATCCATTGGGACGGAAGACAGGGTACCATGCAGAGAGGGGATGGGGCCAACCTATGACCCGCAGGCCATACATGGCCCATCATAGCATTTCATAAGACCTGTGGCCTGCTTCAACACACTATACTAATGGCCAATTCATTTGCGTTTTGTTGTCATGTTTACATCAGTTTAGTTTACGCAAGTGTGTAAATAGACAGTACTGTACATAGAAACAACCTATCTAAATACACACAAAACAAGCTGAACTTTAAAATATAAATCAATATAGGTGACTATTCATATTTTAATGAGATTTAAAATCTGTTTGGCCCACTCAAGATTGCGCTTAGGCCCGCCTGTGTAATAGGTGTGGGCACCACTGCTCTACATTATTAATCTTCCTTCCCCCAAGGAGACATGGAGCTACAGAAGAAGGCAGGGCCATGTACCTGCTTTACTACCCTGGGAGTTTGTGATCCATTTTTGTGTCACTCAGAGGGGATTTAAGCAGGTTCAGAGACCCAGCTTGGAAGAGTCTGGCAGCTCCTTTAAAGGAAAGGTCTTGCAGCTGTGGGTGAAATTCCATCTAAGTCACTGGAGCTGGTCCCCTTTATACCACCAGCAGTAGCAGATGAAACCTTTGAAGTCAAGGGAGCTGAGTCTACATGGACCAGCAGGAAATCTCCCCACCCCCGCATGCGGCCATGCAAGTGAATCGTTAGCTGTCCAAAGGTGGCCACAGCTTTTTAAAGGTTGTCTGAAGTGTTAGCTGTCGTTAACACTTCTTGTGCGTTCAGCTGTGTTGCAAATGATGTGGCGGGGGCGGGGGGGGGGGTGAGGAGGTGGAAAGGGATGCTAGATAAGTGTCAAGGCATAAACACAGGCCTTCTGAGCTTCCCTCCTATTTTGTGACTATCGCAATAAACCCTTCAGGAGCTGGGGCCCACAGAAATCAGTATAAGTCAGATCTACAAAAGAATATATTTCTGAAGAGCAAATATCCTGGCCTTGGAATGCACCAGATTACATGGTGTTATCACAAGGGATCCCATTCCTAAAGGGTGATCCCTGTTCTGCAAAATTCAGACTACATTTTGCCCTGAATTTTTTGGAAACTCTCTATTTCTTGCCCTTTTCTTCTCCACCTTATTCCCTCCAACCCTCTTGGGTGACCAGGCCCACGGCGGTGGTGGTGGACACCCCAGGGTGCCAGTAGCTCTAGAAGCTCTGTAAATGGGCCCCATATATTCCCTACAAAGCTGCAGAATTCATTCTGCCTCACTGCACATCTACTTAGGTCCTGCCCCTGCCCCTACTCCCCAATTCTTAGCCAGGGAGAACAGAGTTCTACATCAGGGCTTGGCCTGAACTTAAACCCCTGGAGCTGAACAACCTGCAGGCAGGACCTGGAGCCAGACATTATAGAAACTTTCTGCTCCCGGATCTCTAGCTGTCAGCTCAAATGCAACATGGCTAAACCTGTGTTCTTAATCTTCCCCATCTCCTTTCTCAAGCACTGTGAACAACACCACCATCCTACCAGTTACTCAGGACCATAACCTGGGCATCAGCTTCAACTCCGACCTCTCTCTAGGACCTCCCCTGCAGGCTATGTCTAAATCCTGTGAATTCTTCCCGCATCACGTCTCTAAGACATGGCCTTTCCTATCCATCCACCCCGCTAAGACTCTCGTTCAAGCTCTCATCAGGCCACGTCTCAGTCACTGCACCGTCCTTCTTGCTGGCCTTGACAAATGCAATCTTGCCTCTCTCCTATCCACTCAGAATGCTGCTGCAAAGATCATTCTCCTAGTCTGTCGCTTGGACAACGTCAGCCATCGCTGCCTCCCTCTTCTTTAGCACCTCAAACGCAAGCTGCTTGTCTTCACTTCCAGGCCCTTCGTGGCCCATGCCCACTATCAAAATATCGACTCCCACCTCGGATCAGCCCACCGTGCCAACTTCCATCATCTACTTGTTACACTTTCAAACAAGCAGCTTTGTGCTTTCTCGCATCCTGCCCCTCACGCCTGGGATAAGCTTCCCTTAAACGCCTGCAAAACGAACTCGATAGCCTGTTTCCAAACCCTCCTTAAAACTCGCCTTTGCCACAATGCCTAGAAAACACTTGAGAGCGGTTAGCACCCCGGTGTGCTAAGACCGCTGCCTGTCACACTGACCAATACTGTCTCATTGTTTCCTTGGACACCACCATTGGTCTGTGTGTATCCACCACTAATACGTCTCCAAACTCTTATACGTAGCTTGTAAGCAGCTTGGGGCAGGGACCCCTTCTTTGTTCTGTGTTCGTACAGTACCTAGTACAATGGGGTCTTGTTCCATGACTGGGACTCCTCAGTGCTATGGAAAGACAAGTAACAATAAATAGTAATATCAGTAGGGAAGGGGGCAGGATATTCAGGGCTCACCTCTGTGCTACATCCTCCCTGCCAAAAAAACATCTCCCCTATGGCTCCCTTCAGGACCCTTCCTAGACCAAGGACACAAAATGTGGGCTCACTGTACCTGGGGCTTGGCATCTTCCTCATCCTTGTAGTAACACAGCTGCTGGCCCCTCAGTACAAAGTACCGCTGTTGCCAGTTCTTGACGATGGAGCGCTGCTTCTTCAGCCAGCCGATCTTCAGGGGCCGCTCCAGCAGGTTGGGGGAGGCTGTCCAGTTGCAGGCCGCCATGGGATCACCGGTCATCACGCTCCTGGAACGAGCTGGAGAGAGGAAGACAGACACATAGTGACAGAGTGACATGGGATTCAGAGGAGCTCCCAGGTAGAGATTGGCTGTCCCATTAGGGGCAAGCCCACTGTAGCATGGATCGTGGGTCTCTTCTGACAGAGTTAAGTAAAACCTAAAATCGACTGCCCTGAGGCAATCAGAAACAGCTATCTGTCCCCTCTGCCTGCGAAAAGCCAACGGGCTAGAGGCTTTTAAAGGAAGTGGCTGCAGTATCTGTCAAAATATGCTTCCTTTTTCCTGCGTGGGAGTGACTGTCTCACAAATGAGAGAAGAGAATGATTAGTTTCTACATGGGACTGTTTCATTTAGACCCGTCCAAAAAAAAAAAAAAGACACAGACATGATGGGGGAATTTTCAAAATTTGTTTTAAAGCAGTGGTTCTCAACCAGGGGTACACGTACCCCTGGGGTACACAGAGGTCTTCCAGGGGGTACATCAGCTCATCTTGATATTTGCCCACTTTTACGACAGGCTACATAAAAGCACAAGTGACGTCAATACAAACTAAAATTTCACACAGACAACGACTTGTTTATATCGCTCTACATACCATACGCTCAAATGTAAGTATAATATTTATATTCCAATCGATTTATTTTATAATTATATGATAAAAATGAGAAAGCAAACAATTTTTCAGTAATAGTGTGCCGTGACACTTTTGTAATTTTTATGTCTGATTTTGTAAGCAAGTACTTTTTAAGTGAGGTGAAACTTGGGGGTACGCAAGACAAATCAGACTCCTGAAAGGGGTACAGTCGTCTGGAGAGGTTGAGAGCCACTGTTTTAAACTAAAAAGAAAAGGAGTACTTGTGGCACCTTAGAGACTAAGCAATTTATTTGAGCATGAGCTTTCGTGAGCTACAGCTCACTTCATCGGATGCATACCGTGGAAACTGCAGCAGACTTTATATACACACAGAGATCATAAAACAATACCTCCTCCCACCCCACTGTCCTGCTGGTAATAGAGACAATGGTAATGGAGAGTGGTCAGTTTAGATGAGCTATTACCAGCAGGAGAGTGAGTTTGTGTGTGTATGGGGGTGGGGAGATGTGAGAAAACCTGGATTTGTGCAGGAAATAGCCCGACTTGATTATGTAAAGAGTTGTCACATTGGATGGGCTAGCACCAGCAGGAGAGTGAATTTGTGTGGGGGGGTGGAGGGTGAGAAAACCTGGATTTGTGCTGGAAATGGCCCACCTGATGATCACTTTAGATAAGTTATTACCAGCAGGACAGTGGGGTGGGAGGAGGTATTGTTTTATGATCTCTGTGTGTATATAAAGTCTGCTGCAGTTTCCACGGTATGCATCCGATGAAGTGAGCTGTAGCTCACGAAAGCTCATGCTCAAATAAATTGGTTAGTCTCTAAGGTGCCACAAGTACTCCTTTTCTTTTTGCGAATACAGACTAACACGGCTGTTACTCTGAAACCTGTTTTAAACTAATTATTCTGGGTGATACTTCGAAAGATGCCGTCTGCCTTTTGAACAGCTCACACAACACAGAACGTATCTGAAAGATCAATGAGATTGCAAACTCTTTGGGGCCTGGGCTGTCTTTTATTGCATGGTAAAGAGGTTCCTGGCACAAAGGGGCCCTGATCCTGATGGGTCCCTCTAGGAGCTACAGCAATGTTGAATACCGATCCAGGGTGATCGTTGCCTAAAGAGGAAAGGTATAGCTGCTCCTTCTATTTTCATCTGTGGGACAGTCATCCGGGCACCTAAATAGCTGTGCGTCACACTCTCCGCATCGGAGGTCAGATGGCATTGTCGTTATGTGCATGGACGATCCCGACTATATACAGTGCAACTCTGTTTGTTTTACTGTTCCCTGCTTGTGGCAGCCGTTTGACTCTCTGGGTGTGATTCCCCTCTCACCTCATCAGCCTAAATGGGGAATAAGTCCACTGACGTCAACGAAGTAAAGCTGCTGTGAGTGACCTAGGACTCAGGCCCGCTGAATCATCCGTCACATTTCAAAAGTCATTTCCTGTTGGCGTGAATGTTCTTGCCCTTTATGCAACAGTAATAATAAAATCTACCTCTTGTCTCATGCTTTTTAGAAAGGGGATCGGTATTGTGATCCCTATTTTACAGATGGGAAACCAGAGGCACGTGGGGGTGAAGTGACTTACCCCAGGTCACTGAGGAGCAGAACCAGGGATAGAACCTAGGTCTACTGAAGCCCAGTCCAGTACACTGGCCAAGGCCTCCGCAGGCTGTTACAAGAGGTTAATGTCTGCAAGGTTAAAGACTTTCACACCTTTTCAGAGGCGCTCAGTTACAATGTCCACCTATCTACTTATATGGCCCCCGCCACCATTTGAGCACTTCCCATTTACAAGTAAAAATAACGACTCTCTCTTCCTTTCCAGCTTGATTCGTTTTCTGTTTGTCTGCTTGCGTCCACCTCTGTACATGGTGAGCAGGCACATCCTATGCCTATATGGGCATACATGTGCGTGTGTTGAGCGATTGCGTTGTGCACAGGCAAGAGTGTGTGTGTGTGTGTGTTGTGGGCTTGTGACAGTGCACCTTTGGGTGGAGAAATTATTGAGGGAAGGCTGAGCCAAAGAAATGAGTTGTGTGCAGCCTTCTGAAAGTGCTTCGTGGTTCTTTCTGTGGTCAGGGAGTGTCAGGGGGGCTGGAACAATTTGTACAGTGGGGGTGCTGAGAGCCATCAAACCAAACTGTAAACCCTGAATATGATGGAAACCGCTTCAAGCCAGAGGGTGCTGCAGCACCTCATGCATCCCTAAGTCTAGCACCTAGAGGGAGCATTGCAGTTTAGGGGAATGTCAGTGAGGCCTGAATACAGCCCAGCTCCCTGCCTTTGCCATTAAAACACCTCCAGAAGAAGACCCCACTCTGTCGCTGCAAGACAGAAGCCTGCCTCTTTCCACTCATCTAGTCACATGCACCTGTGCAGAGTGGCTGCATAATGGTACCGGTCCGATTTCGTTATGTTTCACACTCACTTTGCACGAGTGCAAAGAACTCCTCCAGGTGCGCAGCAGTAGAGAATCAGGTTTTTTGTTCCTGGGCATATGTTGATATGGGAAGTTCCTCCCTATATGGATCTGGATTTAGGGTGGGCTTTTCAATGGGATTTGAATGCCAAACTCCTTTACGGTATATCTGCTCTGCAATGATAAATCTGCGGTGCCAAGTCTCAGAGTCTGGTCAATTGATTAGAGCTTGCGGGGGGGGTTGCTAAAAAGGGCAGTGTAGATGTTCAGGCCTGGGCTGGAGCCTGGGTTCTGAAACTCAGTTTGTGGGGAGGGTATCAGAGCCCTGGCTCCAGCCTGAGCCCGAATATCGACACCTTCGCTTTTAGCCCTGCACCCCAAGCCCCGTGAGCCTGAGCCAATTGACCCGGGCTCTGAGATGCAGTGCCGTGCGTGGTGCTTTGCAGTGTAGACGCACCCTGAGACCACAGCCTCAACAAGCAGGATCAAAACGGGGGGTTCCTGATCAGAACCTCAGGAGTTAGAACGATTCAAAATTCTGTTGCTAACACGTCCCTGTTATTCAAGCCCCCTGAGAAAGATTCAGAACATGCTAACAAAACACCTGCTAATTTACAGGGGCATTCCTACTCCCTGATCGCATCCCTTCATGCCACACGGGATGTTTACTCAGTGGGTTAGGATTTTTAGAGGATGATGCAGAGCATGAGGGCTAGACAGAGTGAAAATCTGACTCCATTAAACTGAATGTTGCTGTCCGAAGAGCGCAGCCCCCCTAAGGCAAGTGCAGTTCTGCAAATGTTTGTTTTGCAAAACCACAACCTGCTTCTAATGTGTTAAACCAGGACTGGGCAAACTTGAAACCACTCCATCCCTGTTGTAGTACAAGCCATGCTCCCACGCACAGCAACCAGACAAGTGCGAGCTCTTGGCTGACAGCTCCGTTCTGATGAAAAGCGCCATCCGGGAGGCTACCAGAGGGACAAAAGGTGCTGTCTATGCACAAGTATTCACTGCAGAGTTAGCCTGGGGTAGTTTAGCGTGAGTGGAGCGTCCCCACGACAGACCTCTACCCGAGCCAGACCTGTGTGGCTGCCTCCACAATGGTTCTGTACTGGCCCATGTGCGGGGCCGGATTTCTAGCAAGACCTCCTGTGGCTTTGAGTGGTGCATTGAAGTGGGCCACTCTGTGACCTCATTTGCAGAGTATTGTCTCGTCTGTCCTTCCTACGGAAATGCTCCTACGGGTCTTACTGACATCACACCACACCAGAAGGCAGGTATATCAGCTTCTGGCCAACTGCAGCACTGGAGAAGGATTTCTTGGATGGCATCTCTCTGTTCAAATGCTGTACAAGTATAACCGGGATAGGACTGGCAGACTAAGCACCCGGGCTGGGTGAGGCTGAGTTCTCACTGCAAAGTAGGCTGGTTGCCAGCCTGGGCTGAAGTAAAATCCAAGATGTAGCCTATAATCTCAGCCATGACGTTAAAGCACCCTCACGCCCGGGTGAGATGTTCTATGTAGATTGAAGGGGTTGGGGCAACACTCAGGCTAGACCCCAGGCTAACTCTGGAGTGAAGACAGAGACCCTAAAGGTAACCTGCCTGGCCCCTTGGGCCATCCTGTGTGCAGATGCTACGGCATCAGCATGCTCCAGTCTCAGGGGCAGTACAATGGAAGTGAAGGGGATGGTCTTATGGTTAAGGCACTGGACTGGGACTCAGGAGATTCCTGGCTCTGCCACTGTTTTCCTATATGACCAGGGGCAAGTCACTTTAACCTTGCTGTTCCTCAGCTCCCCATCTATGCAATGGGGATAATGATACTTGCTTTCTCCCACCCTTTGTCGATCTTGTCCATTTGGAGTATAACTTAGGGACTGTCTGACACGACGTGTACAGACAGCACCTAGTGCCCTGGGGTCCTGACCTCAGTTGGGGTCTCTAGACCCCACTGTACTGCAAATTTTAATAAATGTTATACTCACTTTGCACCAGCATAAAGGACTGCACGAGACAGCAGGCACTGAAGAATCGGGCCCATCATTTTCATCATTATATTCCAAGCCCATCTGTGGTACTGTAGCTATTATATCTCCAGTAATGGTGATTCCTCAGACCTCCCTCAGCAGATTGGTCCATTCTCTAATAGTTAGGAAGCTCCTCTTTAATATTAAACTTGAATTTTCCTTGCAGCAGGGTAAGTCCATTACTGGACCATCACCTCTTTACAGCCCTGCACATTTCTCGAGACAGTCACTGTGTTTCCGGTGCCTTATTTCAGAGGCAAAGGTAGCTAATGCAGTAGCGTCACCCCCAAAGATACCGCAGTGGTAACAACAGCAGGATCTCCTCGCTCTGTACAATCTACTAATCTACCATCTCCTAACAGGCATTGCCGTGCTGGGATGGATCGAAATGAATGCATAGGTTTCTAGCCAGCAGTGCAAACCCCTCGTGTTGACATGATTTGCACGAGTGCAGTCTGATTGACACCCGTACAGCTATACCAGTGGCCTGGCACGGACAAGGCCTTCAATTGCTCTTCCAGGTGCTACGGCATCACTTGCGTGTGAGCTGCTGACATTCCCACTCTCACTGCAAAGCAAAACCAAAGACCTGCACAGAGCGCTGTTATGTGAACTGAATGCCGGCTTGAGCTTCTCACGCCACATGCTAATGCACTGAGAGCCTGGACTCCTGGCTTCTATTCCCAGCCCTGCTTTTCACTGGGACAAGTTACTTAACTTCTTTGTACCTCACATTCCCCATCTGTCAAATGGGGATTTTAGAACCATGCAAGGTGGTTGTGAGGAGTAGCTAACTAATGGAGCGCTCCTCTGAAGGCTTACCTACACGGGGGGGTAATGCGCTCCCCAGGGTCTGATTTCTGAAGCGCACTGATATGCTGCCCCCGGGCCAGGTAGACCCTGCTGGTGAGCTTTAACATAATGCTTTCTGAAAAGCACACTAAGGAACCTTTAGTGTGCACGAGCAGGATCTACATGGACCAATTAACGTGCAACGCTACACAATGTGCAACATTAGTGCACTTTAAAATTTGCACCCCCATGCAACACGTTACCCCATCCTGTAGACAAGTCCCTAGTTCCACTAGTCCAGCGTTTAGGATTTAGCCCAGTATTTGTTGGGAGATCCTCAGGTGAAAAGTTCTATAAAACAGCAAAGCATCATTATTACTAGAGAGCAGTGAGAATGACTGAGTGATTTTTCAGTTCACTGATGGAACCAAATAGTCAGAAGGAAAAAAATGGTTTCAGATGGACCCGAAATGACAATTTTTCAGCAAACCATTTCATTTTTGAGTGTTTTCTCACCGTTTTTTTTTTTTTTTAATTAAAATTGAACTACATTTCGAAGCCACAAAAGTCATTTGGATTTGAAAAATCCAAATGTTCATGTAGAAAATGTTAAAATGAACCATTTCCATTTTTTCCTGATTTTCTTTTTGTTTCTGTGGTTTTTTTCCTGACCGATGCAATTTGATACAAATTCCGAAAATGTTTCAGTTCAAAATGTTCTGGGTTATTCCCGGATTTTACACCCTGCAGCTCAGTTCAGATTCAGCCCTGAATCTGCATTTTACAGCAGGGAAAAAAAGTTTAGTCTGAAAAATTTTGTCTAGCTCTAATTATTATAGTAAAGCCTTCAGTGATGGTCAGTAGGTAACTCCCTGGGCTAAATAACTGATTTAAAGGCTCGTCAAAGTTGCCAGGAAAATGTTGTCTCACTGTTAAAGACCCATCCCGACTAGGCTACCAACTTTTGTTGAATGTGTGAGGATGGAGCTCGGACCTATTTAGCAGCTAAGTAAGGCCCAGATTTTCAAACATGCTCAACAGTGCCCAGCATGCTAAGCTTTTTTGAATAGCTTGCCCTTAGCTGATTCTCCCATACCCAACAATACTCACGCTAGGTTTTCAGAGGCAGCTGACTCACCAAGGCCAGGCTGTTTGTACAAAGTTCAACGCCAGGGCATAACTGCATTTATTTTGGGCGTGGAAGAAGCAGTCAGATGGGCTTTATGCATGGCTCTTGCGGGCTAAACCCTGCCACAGTCTGCATTAGGGTGAGGTTAGACTGTAAGGGTAAGTCTCCACCGCCAGCCTCCCAGCTCAAGTGGACAGACTTGCAGGGACAGCGAGTTATGTGGGCCCCTGGTGCCCTTGCTCCAGCAATATTCAGGGCACGGGGGGTGGCTCCGCCAGTGTTCGGGGCCGGGTCTCTTCCCTGGCCTCGCTGCTGTCCCGTGCGTCTACCCTGGAGCGTCCCCTGGCCCCGCCTGCCACCCACAACAACGTGTCTCTTTTTCTGTTTGTCAGCAGCATAAGGCTGAAGTGGGGATGGGTCAAATTATATATTCCCCAGAGGCTCTGGAAGTCCCAGGGAAGGAAAATCTCTGTGCTTTTTACACCTCCTCAGAATTTGGCCCAAAAACCTGTCCCATTCCAATGACTTTCCCAGTGATTACATACTTGCAAATGAACTCAGGGCCTGGGAACCAGCTGTTTTCCTCTATCAGCGCTATCATAAAGGCAAAAAGAAAAGGAGGACTTGTGGCACCTTAGAGACTAACCAATTTATTTGAGCATGAGCTTTCGTGAGCTACAGCTCACTTCGAGTAACTTGCCTGAGAACCATTCTCTCTGAAATGGGGGTAGATACTGTCAGCAGGCTGTCAAAGTGAAGGTCAGTACTGTATTCAGCTGCAAGGCACCACCCCGCAGGGAGGGATGTGTTAGCCACAGGGGAATGTATAGAAAGGAAGCAGCATCAGTCTGTTTTCTCAGCATATTTACAAGCCTCTCCAACCTGGCTAAGCTAACAAAGCCTCGGAAAATAGGCTGTGCTTGGAGCTGGAGTTTTGCTTTGGTCCCATCTCTAATCTACCCTTCTTTGTAAAGGTTTTAAGGAGTAATTTAGGTACCGGGATTGTGATTACTGGTCGGCCAATGGAAAACAAATATGCTACCAGCGCATTAGGAGGGGAAGGGGGTTGGAATCCTGCATTTGGGCCCCAGTTTTGCAGCTTCTCCCTTGCTCTTAGAATGCACTAAGCTCCAAACTTGTTTGGCCTTTAGAGATGCTGAAAATCCAGACCTGTCTCTGAATTTTGCAAGGCAAGTCCCTATCGGTTTGTGATGTCTGATGTAGAATGGAATGGGGTAGCTGTGAGGTAAACATATGGCACTGGAATAAGGGTAAATCAATAGAGAGTCACACTAGGGGAGGCAGTGTTGTCTCGTGGCTCAGGTACTGGACTGGGAGCCCAGCAGAAGTGGGATCTAATCCTGGAGCTGCCACTGACTTGGTGACTTGCTGTGTGACCTTATGCCAGTCATTTCCCCTCTCTGTGTGTTATCCATTGAGACGTACGGGTAGGGGGTGTCTCTCACTAGGTATGTGCTTACCCTAGCATGCTGGGGTCTTGATCTTGGCTGGAGCCTCTAGGTGCTACTGTAGTACAACGATCAGGGAAGCTTTAAGGCCCGTCTATGCTACAAATTCTCTGAACTGGTAGACAGTCAGTGGTGTTGACTGGCTGCAAACCGGCTTCACACCCACTTGCAACATGCTAAGTACCTGGTTAGTAACTTGTGCCTTTGCTCTCCTCACAAAGATGATGAAACCACACAGTTAATTTGGGTCCTCAGTAACTGTGTGCACTGGCTTTATATAAACATACAAGGCCTACAGATATACACAACAACTGCAGCCCAGTTAGGTTCTGGTGGCTTCTGCAATAAAAGACAGAGAGGCCCCAAAGTAGAGGGCTCCCAAACTATTTAAAGGGATACCACCCAATTCCTATAACGGACTGTAACTATAACAGGACATGCGTCCATACCAGTGGGTCTGGGCTGTGACGTAGTTGTTTGCCTGTGTGAGTGGTTTGGCTGGTCCTGCGGCTGCCCAAATACCTCCCAGAGTGCAGTGCCCCTATGTGCTCCAGGCTCCGCTCCTTGTGTCTGTCCTGCAGGCCTTATGTCCCCTGCTGAGGCATTATGGACTAGCTTTCCTAGCCTGCACTGATTACCAACACAGTCTGGGGAGCAGATGGGATGGAGTATGGGTTGCGTGCGGCTGTGCTGTGGGGAAAGTAGCAAGGTGGACACAGCACTGCAGGGCTGTGAAAACACATTTGCACTTCTAAAGGAGATGGGGCCAATCATCCCTGAACCCAAAGCTCTGTCCAGGGCCTGGCACTGATGCTCAGTTGGACTGTCCCTGCTCTCCGGTCAAGGATTTAGGTCATGTGTTCCTGTATTCTGGGGTAGTTTGGGGCCAGCATCAGGGCTGCTCTCACTGACATTCCAGTTCCCCTAGTCCCCTAGTGGGCTGTAGGGAGCAAAGAATATCTGGAATGCAGTGTACTCCGACCACAGCCCAGCCTTCTCACCCCACACCATCCGCCAACCCCGGCATGCTGGGAACAGAGCTGGTGTAGGGAGTATTTCTCGGGCCTGTTTCCTCCCCCTTTAAGGCCCCTCTATGCCAGTAGGGGACTTAACACAACGGAGAGGCTTCTGTAATTCACTATCTATGCAGAGCCGTGCATAAGACTGACTCCCTTAGCAGGTTTCAGGCCAGAAACCACAGGGGCTCTATGGGTTCCCGCTTTCGCAAGCTTGGAGCCCAGCCCCCGTGTGCAGAAAGGCCCGCTCAGGTTTGCGAACGAGGCCTCTTTAAAGCTTTCACCTTGAACCCGTTTTCGTTCCTGTGCTTTGAATTGCAGGTGCCCCGGCACCTTTGCCTTTGCTTCTCTGGATGGTCCCAGCGGGTGAGCTGGTAGTGGTTTGGCCCGGCCCTCTTTTCGCCACTGTTGCGGAACAGGAAGCTGATAACAACTGTGAGCTTGGCACATTCTGAGCTGCTTCCTTTTGTTAAATGCTTCTGATTTTGACTGTTTCCCTCTAAACACTCTCGCTGCCCCTTCAGCTAGGAAACAATGGGCCATGTCCACATGCACCCTGCTTGGTCAGTGCTGCTTCTTCACTCAGCCCTTCCATGCTCTTACACATGCCTGGGAGATGAGCTGCAAGCCACGGTGGCGCTCTTCCTCCTGACTGAGGGCTAAGCCCATTGCCCCAGCAGAGTGATTTCGGGGTTACTTTGCAGGTGGGCGAGCTGCCATTGTTCCAGTAAGAAGTAAAGGAAGCTCTGCACAAAGAGGGGTGTTAAACCCACTGCCCTGATCCTACTCAATTGGGGGTCATTGCCTCTTGGCTGCCTAAAATTCCACCGGCGTGGTTTTAGCGAGCCAGGCTCCTCCTTCGCGTCCAGTACCAACTTCCTGGCCAGAGCTGCTGCTGTGCATTCATGTCATCCCCCGAAGCAACTTGCCTTCAGTGACAAACCTGCAAACTGGCCACACAGCTCCTTATTACGTGTGCCCGTTTAAAGTCATGCTTTGTACAGGACATCAGGGCTAACACAATGCCCTCCTTCCCGTGAAAGTGGAAACACAACTACAACCACAGAGCGCCCTCTGCTGGCCGTTGGGGAAGCTGACAGTGAGGGAAGTGGCCAGTTTTTTGCGCCGTTGCAAATTTGATACAGATTTGGTATCAATATGGTAGGGTTGCCAATAGTTCCCTGTTACAAGGCACGTCCCTTACTTTTTCATCTCTGTACGACAAGACTGGGAGTTGCTGAGTGCTGCAAAAAGCAGCAAGAAATACCCCTGGGGAATGTAGGTGAGTACCACTTTATTATTATTAATAATAATGACAATAATAATACTAGGAGGAGGGGGTGTGGCGGGGCTGCTAAGAAAACAGTCCCTTATTTTTGAAATACGGTGTTGGCAACCCTAAAATGTGGTGATTATGGGTGTGACTTTTTACCACTACAGGGTGGACGCCGTTATACCAGCATTCAGATGCCTCGTAGTGGTAGTAAAGATTGTTCCCCTTCCCATATAAGAATAAGCTATCCTGGTTTAAGCTCATTTAGATTGGTGTAAATGTGTCTGCATGACTGAACCACTGAAAAAGTGATAGGTTTCAGAGGAACAGCCGTGTTAGTCTGAATTCGCAAAAAGAAAAGGAGTACTTGTGGCACCTTAGAGACTAACCAATTTATTTGAGCATGAGCTTTCGTGAGCTACAGCTCACTTCATCAGATGTTTACCGTGGAAACTGCAGCAGACTTTATATACACACAGAGAATATGAAACAATACCTCCTCCCACCCCAAAAGTGATGCTGATGAGTCAACACCTGGCACTCTTCCACCCGAGTCAGGGCTCCACCCATCCCCAGCATGGTGTTTAAGGGTTACCTGGGGGGGGTGGATAAACTGAAAAGCTGGACCCTTCCAATAAAAAAGCACTTTAACGGCATTGTTATTGCAGTTCAATTTTTCTGTGTAGGTAACACCTTAGAATACAACAATGCCCAATCAGTTACTGGCTCGTTTCATAAGAACTTTTTTTTTTTTTTTTTTAAATATCCAGACAATCAACAAAAGTTCCTGGTCACTTCTTCTGCTGAAAACATCCATGTTCTTGACACTGAAAAAAATAAAAACCTGACAACCAAAAATGTTTCAGATTTGGGGTTTTCAACAAAAACTCAAGACATTTCAATGAAAACAAACAAAGCTTTGATTGAAGCTCACGAAAGCTTCTGCTGAAATAAATTTGTCAGTCTCTGAGGTGCCACAAGTCCTCCTTTTCTTTTTGCGGCTACAGACTAACACGGCTGCTACTCTGAAAGCTTTGATTGAAATTCTTGGCAAAAAGCAAAGGGTTTTGTTTTGTTTTTTTCAACCGGTTCTCATTATAATTCTGCTCGTTTGTTAATGCCTAGCCCAAAATCGCGTTGGTGTCAAAACCATCAGGAGACCTTAATTTCATACAGTTTCATAGAATAATAGAAATGTAGAAGTCATCTAAGCCATTCCCCTCTGCTGAGGCAGGACAAAGTGAACTTAAACCATCCCTGCAGGTGTTTGTCTCACCTTTTCTTAAAAACCTCTAATGACGGGGATGCCACAACCTCCCTCAATAAGCTGTTCCACTGTTTAGCTATCCTTATAGTTAGAAAGTTTTTCCTAATATCTAACCTAACTCTCATAGATACTGAGGTCAGAAGGGACCATTATGATCATCTAGTCCGACCTCCTGCACAATGCTGGCCACGGAATCTCACCCACCCACTCCTGCGAAAAATCATGGTTTAAAGACTTCAAGGAGTAGAGAATCCCCCAGCAAGTGACCCGTGCCCTGTGCTACAGAGGAAGGCGAAAAACCTCCAGGGCCTCTTCCAATCTGCCCTGGAGGAAAATTCCTTCCCGACCCCAAATATGGCAATCAGCTAAACCCTGAGCATATGGGCAAGATTCACCAGCCAGACACCCAGGAAAGAATTTTCTGTAGTAACTCAGATCCCACCCCATCTAACATCCCATCGCAGGCCATTAGGCCTATTTACCATGAATATTTAAAGATCCCTTGCTGCAAAACAAGTTGATGACTCCCTTGGTGGAAATGGAGAACAACTGATCACTATTCTCTTTAGAACAACCTTTTATATATTTGTAACCCAATCCAAAGGGCCGAGTATGGGCGAAATGGAACCTGCTGGGGTTTCAGTCTGTGGTTCCTGGAGTCTAGATATTTCCCTCCAAAGGCTTAGAAGAGAAAATCCAACTCTCTCCATTAGCTATAGAAAATGACGACAATCACATCCCTGCTTGAAGCTAAGAGAGACGCGAGCTGAAATTAGGATGACCAATGAGGATGGCTGAGAAATCAGTGAGTAGATGGGCTGTTGTAATTATTTTCCAATGGGCAGGCATGAGAGAAGATGAAATGAACAACTCTACAGACTGGATTGCTGTCTAAAGAACCCTCCTTACACAAACGCAGAATCCCTGCTCTTATGGGGACTCGTGGAATGGGCAAATCAGACTCCACCCTCCTATTTATTTGGCATTTCTGCAGCCACAGACTGGAAATTGCTGTGTGTTAAAAACAAAAGCATGAGGCACTAACCACACTGAGTTAGCCCCTGATAAGCTCTACTCCAGCCCTGGCATGCGTACTTAGAGTCAGCCACTGCACGTCCCCTGCAGGGGAGGGGACCGAAAGGGATGGGAGCCACTGCAGCTAAAGCCACTGGCAGGACCAGTAGGGTAGTCAAGGGTAAATGTGGGTAAGGGGAGTTGACCCACGACTCATTTGGGAAATATGGAGTTCAGTTTCAGTTAGTTCACCCATTTCTTTTTGCTACCATTGCACCCCTGGGCAGGTAAATCACTGGGCAGGTCATCCGTCTGATTTTAAACCGCTCGTCTTAGGTTGTCCCCCATCTGATACTAAGACAAAACTGGAGAGTGGTATAATCTGGTATTGGACAACACCATTTTGAAGCGTGCCCCTGGTGCACCCTGCCGGCGTGCCCTCGCACGCATTGTCACGAGGCCGCACGGGCCGGGAGGTGAGGTCACACGGGCGGAGGTAGCAGGGGCAGGGAGATACACTCTCCAAAAGGGTGTCCCCCGTGAGGTGTGGCCTTGCACTCCGGTATCGTAGGAGTTTCTCCCATATTTGTGGCCCCTCCGCTCTTGTTTTTTTCATGACTAATGCTTTCTATTTTGGAGGTAGGTAGCGACCAGCTATAGAGCCAACTCCTGATCCCTCTGAAGTCCACAGGGTTTTGTCCAGATGAAGGAAGTGCAGGATTAGAGCTCAGTCTCTGAGCTTTGCAAAGGCCCTGCTGTAAATATCGGTCCCCAGTCTCCACCAGAGAAGAGGTAATTTGGCTTCTGAAGGTGAGGGCAGCCATTGGCTGAGATGGGAGGTGCAGGGTGCGGGGGGAATAACACTGGAGAACAGGACTGGAGTGGCACTAGCAGCCGGTTAACTGCTGGAAGCCAGTTTCACGAGGCCTTCTGTACCCATCCCTCCATCTGCTCGTATTGTGGGCAGAGCAACATCTGCAAGTTATGAAATCATTTCCTGTTGCTTCAAATGCAGACAGCAAGTATGCGACACACCTCTCAGGCAAGGAGAATAGGCCTGCAAGGAGAATAGGCCGTTAACTCAGGTGATTGGCCTCAGGTTAGCCTAGCCCAGCTCTCAGGTTAGCCTAGCCCTTATCAGGGGCTAACTCAGGTCTCAGCTCTGAGGCTAGCCTAGCCTAGCCGCACTGCAAAGCCCTGGCTGTGTCATTGCATCTTCCCCGCTGTTGCGCTCCGCCGTGAGTGTCGCTAAGGACTTTGGGGGCCATCTCCCAGGGTTCTTTGGGCTGCAGTGAACTGAGCCGCATGGTGTTTCGTTCCCAGTGAATTGTGGGAGAACTCATCTGGGGACAGGAGGGGAATTGTGGGAAGGCACGAGGAGACTACAAGCACTCCCACGGATTAGCCTGCGTCCTCAGCCCAAAGTGACAGTGAATAAGGCCCCCGGGCTCTCACCTATACCCCCAGTCAGGCCAGCTAGCACCACAAAACTCAAGCGAGAGGTTTTTGTGTATGGACAGGAAGGGCCCAGAGGCAAGACCCCGAGTTACCTGTGCAGCGAAGACAGACCACCTCATGTGCAAGAGAGCCAGGTGGGGCAGGTTGGATCTGATTCAGATTCAAGCCCAGCGCAGTAGAGACCAGGTCATCCTTTATGAGGTTCCTTCAGCTCAGGGGAAATCAAGGGTGTGATGTAACAACTGTTGTGTGGAATTCACCCCGTGCAGGGAGCCAGTACCATGCTTCTGCACCTACCAAGTGGTCATCTGCACACCCATTGCCCTGGAGGTTTGAATGTTCAAAGCACCATACACGACGTCTCCCCTCACTCCATCCCAGGAGACAGAAGTTTATCACTTCCCCCATTTTGTAGATGGGGAAACTGAGGCACCGAAAGGCAAAGTGACTGAACCCAGGCTCACAAATGGAGTCAGTGTCAGAGCTGGGAATGGACCTCAGGAGTAACAGGCATCTGAGTCTTGTGCTCAAACCCCTAGATCATGTGAACTAAATGCCACAGTGACTCAACCAGAGCTGCTGTGTAATACTGACCAGCGTGGGTAAATAAAAAACATAAGGAGTGATCACAGGGAAATTAAACAGGGACTGTCAATATGCTTGATCAGCAGGGTCTCCAAAAAGCCTGTTCCATCATGCAAGGTCCTCAAACTGCTGCTTCTCCTTGGGACTGCCAGGTTAGGGCAAAGCAGACATGAGGCAGACTTTTATCGCTAGCAAATTCCAACAGCAATTCATCTCTTTTGCTCTGGGTTTGTACAGCACCTAGCACAATGGGGTCTGGGTCCACACCTGTGGTGCCAAGGTGCTGGGTTACAAACAATAAATAATAACTCTCTCTTTTGGAAGACCGAGGCCCCACGCCTTCAAACAGGAGCAGTGGGGGCAAGCAGCTAGTTTTAAGATGGAGCATAATAAGTTTGTGAGCTGGATTATAGGATGCGGTTGTCTACCATAGCAGGAGATTGGACTCAATGACCCAGGAAGTCCCTTCCAGTCCTATGTCCGACATTCTGAAGCCCCTAGTGGGGCTGGGGGCCTTAATTTTAGCCAGCAGAGCTATGTGAATTCATTCACAGCATTAGCTGCAACTCTGGTGACCCTGATAAAGAGCCAATGCCCCCTTTAAATGTCACAGCCTTGTGCCAGCCCTGACCCATCATCTTCAGAGCCGATGAGAGGCGAGTCCCTTAGCACAAACTCTCCATGGGTCTGGAAAAAACTGGTTCCTTAATGGAGGTGGCCTTCTAATAAAAGTGGAGCCGAACTGTGCTTATCAGATGTCATATTTGGGGAGGTCTCTTAAAACAGGAGATTACCTAATAAGGGTGGTGCCTTGCACAGGCCTCTCTGTATGAAGGAACTCTTTGATCATTCATCAGAGGTGGCTGGTAACATAGGCAAGTGGGTCGGCAAACCCAACGCAGAGTCACTGTTTCCTCTGTGCGTGGGACCCTTTTTCTTCTCTTACTTTCATTCTGACTCTGGTTTGTAGAGGCAGCTGAGGGGGTACAGTTCTGTATGCATCCCCAAACCCCCTTCCACAATGCAGAGCATCCCCAAAGGAGATTCCCCTGACTAGCGCTGACTAATGTCACAAGACCATGTATTTGGCCCGCACTAGCCCGGTCTGTTTTCCATTCAGATTTGTAATCAGTGAGAAGAACATCTAGTGTGTCACTCTAATTTCTTTTCAGGTCTGTGTGTATAAAGGATGTCTAAAATATCATGACATCAAACTCAATGATCAATTATTGCAAATCAAGGAGAAATGACCTTTCCAGCAACATAGGGAAGGGGCTGAACCAAACCCTTGAATCCAAACAACCCAGTCTTTAACCAGAGGAGATGGAATGTATCTAGCTACCTATCTGGGTATTTATACTGTGTCCATCAGTGTGGTATCTGAGCAGCTGTATCCAAACCAGAATCTGATACCGAATTTGTAGCAACCTCTGTGCTTTAATAGGCTGAACTGAATACCTTGATCTAAACATGTAACCCACACACCTTCTTGGTGTGGTGTTCTGTCCCATCTAGCGACACCGAGACCACTTAAAGAGAGAGATGAAATGAGTTTGCTCTTCAGCCTTAGCTAACAGTGAGTTGACTTTCAGCTCATGCGGTAGAGGCTCATGCACTAAGCTCCAGAGTTCCCAGGTTCAATCCCACCTGCCGATGACTGGGGTCTGTTGGCCTAAGAAACATACCCCAGTTTTTGGATGGTTTCAAATCCCAGTCTAGGCCTGAATCTAAATTTTGTAGTTCAGCCCCACCTCGTGACCTAACCTTCTACATCTCATAGTCTCAGATGGCCACACATGGAATCCACAGTTATGATAGGATAAAACTAACAATACCCAAATCTTATTTCACTGGTAGACCTGAAAGTGTTTCACAACATCCAAGGCTCTCAAAGTGTTTTACAAATATATTGTTAACCCCATTTTACAGATGGGGAACCAAGTCACCGAGATATACAGAGCTAGATTTTCAAAAGAGCTCAAGGACAGATTTTTGAGTGCTTCACGCTGAATGTGGGTGCTGAGCCCATCTGAAAATTCTGGCCTAAGTGACTTGCCCAAGGTCACACATCGATTGAGTCAGTGTCGGAAGCCAGGTTTCCTCATTCCCAGTCCTGTAATAACCAGATCACACTAGTGGGCCATCATCATGAGCCTTCATTTGGTCAGCAGTCTAGAAAGCACCAGGCTTCAGCGAATGAAAGCACAACGCTGTTGCCAACCCCTCTGAATCCAAGCAAAGGCGACTGAGAAAAACGCTCAAACTTCTCAGATCTCATGCTACCACGTTGCTTTGCCCTAAAGCCCTCCAGATCCCCAGCTGATGTAAAGCGGCGTGAATTAACATCCACAGAGCTATGCTGATATACTCCAGCTGAGGACCTGGCCCACTGTGGGCACAGAGGCTGGAGTCACTTCATCAGATCCATTGGCCAGACAGGCCCCTGATTCAGGCAGGAATTTAAGGGTATAAAAAAATAACAGTACCTATTTTTGCAGCATCCATTTTCAGGTTGAAATCCCAATTCCGCGGCAGCTTGAGGGACATTTTGAACCAGGGTTTTAGTTGGCTTTTTAAACGTAGCTATTTTTCCAAGTGTCTCTGTACTGTGACACTTCTTCTAATCCCGGGCCCTGTTTTGATTCCCTCTGGAGCTTGCTTGAAAAATGAAGTCTCGCTTGAGGTTGATTTGCCAATGCACTTCCTCCTGTGCTCAGCTCTTAAGCAACCCCATAAAAGTACTTTTCTATCTTTCTTCTTCTTTTTTGCAAAGCTTTCTCTTTTGCTTTTCAGACGCACCATAAGCCTCTTGGCTGGCCCTTTTGCAAGTCCCCCTTTGATAATACCTCAGTCACACTCTAATTCAGAGAAGCTGAAGTCACGGCTGCATTTCATCCACCAGCCTCTGGCTTCACTGAAAAGCACTGATAAATAGCAGCGCTTCTGGGTTTGTTTTCTTTGCATTTGAGGAAGTGGGTGTCTTTTCTGTGCAATTGATGTGCTCGAAAAGATTGAGCGTTTGCCTCGTGGCTGAGGGGTATAGCCCAGCATTCAGTTTCAGGAAATGTTAAACTGAAGAGCAGACTGGCCGCTCTGGGGACCTGCTGCAGTTTTACCAACTAAACCCCTAAAATAGGAACTTAGAGGCAGGTCAGCTTGGCTGGGCAAGTATGCAGGTAATATCTGTGCCTGACCTGGAAACCTGCATTTTTTCCAAAGAGACAAGGGTCGACTTTCAGTTGCTTGGCACCTTGAATCATCCTAGAGATATGTGCAAAATGGGCATAGGATGGTGCCAGATCAGAAGGGCAGTGTTTGCACACACTTTGCACTAGTGGAAACAAATGCACTAGGTGCAGGGCACTGGTGAAGCTGGCCCTACTCACCCAGACCTCGTGCACTCTGCAACACACTAAGGCCTGCCCCCCAGTGCTTAATTTTTGCTGGGGCTGAGCCCCGGCACCTCTGGGCTTGGCAATTCATAGCCCCGGCACCTCGGGCTTGCTGCATTTGTTATGAATGTAAAAAATTGCTTGAGCTCCGGCACCTCTTTCATTACAACTTAAGCCCTGCCTGTGAAGTGGGGGGCGTTGGGGAGTGAGAGAGCAGGGGACATACAGCAGTGAAAGCCGAAACACTGTCCTGGAGGGTGCGAGGTGGATGTCCGCTGGAAATCCTACTCCAGAGCAGACTTCGGAACAATACGCTCTGCTGTGGGGGAATGTGAATTACTCTGAGGGGGGCTGGTTATGATTACAAGCGAGCAGCATAATTCAATGGTTAGAGCAGGGGCCTGGAGATGAAATCCTGTCCCCATTTAAATCAATAGCAAAAACTCCCATTGACTTCGGCAGGGCCAGGATTCCACCACTGGGTTCTCTACCTGACTCAGCCACTGACTCAACATGTGGCCTGGGGAAAGCCACTTCACTGTTCAGTGCCTCACTCCTTTCTTCTGCAAAATGGGGTCAATATCCACTATTAGCGGGAGCTTCACATGGACGGCACCATGTGGAAAGGGAGTCGGTGGCCATTTAGGATTTCACAGCTGTCTCGATCCTGCTCACGCATTCATGGAGTGCAGCTGAGTCAGACCTCCAGAGCCTCCAGCTCCAACAGACTCCACGGGAGCTAAATAGGCATTTATCTGTGAGCAGTGCAGGGTCTCTGACACACAGCTATGCAGTTCCGATTCCATCCAGCAGAGGGCAGTGATGTGCCTTAACCGGTTCATATTAGTATTTCAGTGCAAAGCAAAGCATTGCTATTTGCATGGAGACTTTGTTCACTTTGAAAGGCTCACCTAGCATGCCTGAAGCAGTGTGCTTCACCTCTATGAAAGGAGATCCATTGCAGTATAAAAAAGGAGAAGCAAATTCACCACCTCCCAGTCCTAAAAGTTAAGAAACAGCTTGTCAAACACATGATAATGTAGCGAGATCATTTTATGGACAAACATCAGTGCACACACTGGGAACCCCCTGCGGCAGGGGCAGAGGGAAGTTGCCTTGAACAGGAGGAACAGCCAGGCCGTGAGCACAATGCAATGAAAGCAGTCATGGTCTGTATTTCCTGTTACAACTCATTGTTCAAGGGCAATGCATTTCAGAAGCGTGCATCTGAGGTGCAGCGAGCATGCGGTAGGTGAAGTGCAGCACATTACCATAACGTCAGGCATCACAGCACGGAAATGTCTGTATCCACATACAAGGCGTGGTTCTGCTCTGACCACCCCTGTGTTGTACAGGCTGATTAGGGACTGTCTCATTGAGCTAAATGTGTATCCCCAATTCTAAAGCAATGACTCAGTGTTGCCCAAATATCCACCGCAGTTGGGCTCAGAACACCGATATTCAGGCTGTCAAATGAAATATACAAAAAGTACATAGCAAGACAGCAGGGATCTGGGAGACGGGACTTGTCTATTCAAGCCTTGAGGAAATGCAAGGAAGATGCCACGTTGTGGTGGGTTTTGTGATGTAGAAATTGCTCTCCTTAAATTGAAGACGATAAGGGCTTGTTACACATAAAAGACAATCAGGAATAAGGTAAAATGTGAATTTAAAGCAGATTAACTATTTCTGATTAATGCCATGTGTGGACACACTTATTCCGAGTCATCCTAATCCGCTTCCAAAGCGGATGACGATAATTCAGAATAGAAAGTGGATTGAGATAATCTGGAATAAGAGCATCCACATTTGGAGCTAATCACTCAATCAGGAATAGCAACTGCAGAATAAAACCCCACAGGTCACCATATAAGGCTCGCAGCTGGCCCCATCTGAACTGGATGTGGGGATGTAACTGATAATGTAGAGATGAAAGCTCCATAGTTTATTACTCATCAGCAGCCCACTCTGCTGCCTCTTCCCCTTTAAGGGATCTTAATTGTTCACCAAAACAACAAAGCCAGATAAACATTGGCTACTGCAGTGTGTTTCTTCTGGAGACTACTTTTCCTGTCATTTAAATGCACTCTGCGTGTATAGTAAAGGGTAAATTAAAAAATAAACTTACTTATGTACAGGGCAAGCACTTTTCTATGGCCAAGCCACATAAGCCCCAGGATACTGTAACCAGAGAGACAAGTCAAGTATTCCCCAGTCTCAAATATTCCATAGTGAAAAACCCCAATACATGACAACAGGAGGCAGCTATGGAAAATACAGTCACCGCGGCCCAGCAGCAATCCCATTAGCTTCGCCTCCGTTACTGAGCTTGAACTTCATTAACCCTGGAGTCCTGGCCAAACGCCAGCTTTGCATTCGGGCTATGTGAATTCCCCCTCGGTTGCAAATGGATATGATAACGTCCTATCCTGAACTGTGGTATAGTCCTGCTTTGCACTGCTCTCACTTCCCAGGGCCCACCCTGGGGGTAACTGCATGTCAGTGGGGAGTGAGTAAGCCCTCTCTGTAGTTTGGCTCTTTGATTTTCAGTTTGCAAAGCATGTCGGGAGAAAGGGGCTATTCTGAATGATCTCAGAATGCGTGTCCACACATGGAGTTAATCCGCATCAGGGCCGTGCACACACAGGGACTAGAACAGCAGGTTAGCCAACAAGGTTTATTCTGAAGATGTGACACAACCGTGGGCTAGGGTCTGCTTTCTTGGTGGCTACCAGGCCAATAGACGAACACTCGAGACACCTCAGAGCTGCAGAAAATTATCCACGAAACACTCACGTAGCAGGCCATCTTGGTTTCAGCTTGCCACAGCAGAAGGATGTGAGAATGGTGACATGGCCCTGAGATGACGGGCATGCATTAGAGAACGTTGTTTTCACAAGGATAAAAAGTGAAGTCATCTTGAGCAATGTGTCTCATTTATCACTGTTGTGTAAATACAATGCGCTTATAAGGGCTAAGCGTGGGACTATCGAGGAGGCAGAGGTTCCATTGAGAATGCTCTAACGGCTGGTTGGTGGCTTGTTCACTTATACAGAGCACAGGACTGGAAAGCACAAACTCTGTCATTGCGGCAAAAGTAAGGGGTTTCTCACACTGAGCTAGCTAACTCAATAGGACAAATGGGGCAGTGGTTGGGGCGCGAACCTAGGAGACCTGGCTTTAATTCTCTGCTCTAACATAGACCAGGTCTACACTGCATACTTACTTCGGTAGAACTCCGTCTCTCAGGGGTATGAAAAATCCACGCAGTGAGAGACCGAGTTATAGGGATCTTAACCCCCCGTGTAGACAGCGCTATGTCGGCAGGCGCGCGTCTCCTGCCGGCACAGCTCCCGCGTCTCACAGAGGTGGAGTAACTAAGCTGGCGGGAGAGCCCTCGCCCGTTGGCTTAAGGCATCTTCATCCGAATGCTGAACCAGTGCAGCGTTTGGTGTGTAGACCAGACCTGCCTGTAGCCTGCCTGTGTGATTTTGGGGAAGTCAATTAGCCTCCCTGTGCTTCAGGTCCCCATCTGTAAAATAAGGATAATAGCGGGAGCCGTATCAGGGCCATAGACAGGCTATAAAAATGTAGTGAAAACAGGATCGTTAGTTTGTAGATAGTTGCATCCACCGTGGGGTTTAACCTCCCATAACTACACTGAGGTGAAAACAACAGTGCTGTGACACCATTAGCTTTCTTTTCTTGCCTTCTTTTCTTTCCACCCTGAAACAAGAGCCAGCGTTCTGAGTTGTAATCCCAGCTCCGAACCCTGGACGTAGTTTGGGAGAGGAAGGGAGGGGTGTTGCCCCCCCCAAACTCAGGCAGGCATGGAATTTGCCCCCTCCCCCCTCCACGCATGGCCCCGTTGGCCTGACTGGAGCCCCCTCTCCAAATATAGTTGAAGTCAAACTATACCTATGCTCCTAATACTTCCTGCCCTCAAACACGCCAGAGCCACGCCTGGTGCAACTCAGAGTTGCATTGAAAGCTGTGAAGCGCTGCTGATTTACACCAGCTGAGAGCTGGCCCTTCAGATAACGTGTCTGCCGTCACTGACTCAGAATGGTGCTCCCACGTACCCACTTCCTGGCTGGTAGGAGGCTTAATTAGCATTACCCCTTGAAGATGAAAAGCACCCTGTACCAATTAGGGTAACCAGCCCAGTACACAGACATTAACTTGCACCGGGGGGAATGGGAAGCAAGCGCAGCTGTTTTCTAAAGACACGTTTAGAGGAAGGGAAAAAGTCCCTCACACAGTGTTATGATTCATTTGAGAATGGGACAGGTGGGTGGGGAGAGTTAGACTAGGACTCAATAGACCTAGGTTCAATTCCCTACTCTGCCACAGACTTCCTGTGTGACCCCGGGCACACCCCTTTAGTCTCTCTGTGTCTGTTTCCACATTGGTAAAACAGGGATCACAGCACTGCCCTACCTCCCAGGGGTTATATTTAATCTCCCAGGGTGAGGTTAAATACATGGCAGTGTGAGATATTACATGACCAGGGCTCTAAAGGTACTTTAGATAGAATGGCTTCATCCATTGTAAATTAAGGACCATGTACAAGAGTCAGCTTCGTGGTTAATTAGCCTGTCCTCTAGTAAGTCAGCATAACTGCATAGCTGCACTGTGCGCGCGATAAACGTCCTTATGCCATGTGCGGCCAAACGTCATCATTCAGAAATGTAAAGGGTTTTTAATTTACATTTCAGAGTTGATGAAACGCAAGCACTTCAGAGAACCAATGAATATTGTATTGTACCCTGCACCCATTTTTAAGCAGAAGAGCCACCGTCTCTTACAAGAGGAACAGCTGCAACATAAGCTTGGGGCAGACTTTTGTTTCTAATACATCTTGCAAAATCTCCCTTGGGAAAGGAGAAGAAATGGTCACTTATGTCACCGTGCAAAGGGCGGGGATGAGTCATGATTTGAACATGCAATCTGAATGTTAGCGCATAAGGAAGGTGCTCAGACACCATGGTGATGGACAGCAGCACAGAAGCCTGAGACAGTCCAGTCTAATTTAATGGGGCAAGTTGAATGGCATGTAAACAGCATAAATGGGGGGGGGGGAAAGCAAATTGCATTTCTCAATGTGAAATAACACAAGTTAGGACTTATGGAACCTCCCTCCAGGTCCAGCTAGCCAGCCCAAAACAAGGCATTACCGTAGTTACCTAGCTGTGCTCTTCCACAGCTCCTTGAGGCACTGTATGAAGGTAGGTTTAGCAGGTTGGTTATCTCCATGTTAAAGATGGGGGGAACTGAAGCACAGGGAGGGAAATCACTTGTCCAGGGCACACAGCAGACCAGTGGCAGAGAGAGGACTAGAACCTAAGTGTCTTAGCCCAGCCTTGTATTCCCTGCACCAAAACTTTCTCTGGGCCATTGTGAGCCCTGGGGTTTATTAAGTTTAAATGGACTCTCACGGTCCAAAAAATGGGTGTTGCTCCTGCCTTGCCCCAGTTGCGAGTCAGAAGAACTGGCCTCGCTGTACTGACCAACCAGTAGGGCTCATTTACAGAAGTTATTCTGGAATAGAAGTACTGTAGGACGTGCGTTTAAGGAACTAACTCCCTACGTGAACATACTTATTCCAGCCACTCACATGGTGCAGCTGTTCTGGCCAAGTTCTCCTGTAGATAAACCTTCAGCCTCTGAGAGGTGACAGGACTTGTATGGAGCCTCTCTTTAATACGCAAAGGATTTCTTAAATGTGTTAACCGGTAGGTGGGTTGGCACTAACTTCGCTCAGCCTCATCAAAGTGGGAAGTGATGATGGGTTGGGAAATCAAACAAGATCACAACTCAGCCTCTGCATCTTACATACGGAAAATACAGATGTTTGCAGTCCCCACCGTAGACGCAACTGCTGCAGATTACCCAAGGCTCTTCATTTGTGGCTTTAGTTTAAAATTTCCCAAGCGTCTCTGTTTATTACAAACATTAAAAAAAAGTGGAAGAAAATTGGTGCACACGAATTCCACAGATTTCTGAATAAAGATCAGGATTAATGTTGGGGGATGGGAAGATGGAAATAAAAGCGAGAGAAAAGCACCTGCAGAAAATAAAAACTGTTTCAAGCTGTTGTTTATTTCATGAATATTCATTTTGAGTGTGTGTGTGTGTGTCTTCCACTCCAGTGGTTCTCAGCCAGGGGTCCACGAGCAGCTTTCGGGGGGGTCAGCCAAAATAAACCAGAGACGAGGACGGCCTTAGAGTGGCGGGGGACCAGAAGAGAAAGCCAAAGCCTGAGTCCCACCACCCGGGCCCGAAGCTGAAGCCCAAGCAACTTTGCAAGGCCCCCTGTGGCCTGGGGCCCTGGACAACTGCACAGCGTGCAACCCCCTAACGCCAGCGGCTTTTAATCCATTGGATATGCAGAAAACCAGTTGTGGCATCAAAGGTCGGCCATGGAATTTTTATAGCACGTCCGGGAGGCCTCCAGAAGACACTACAGTGTCTCCTCACTTTACCAGATAGCCTGGTATTTACACGTACTTCTCCACAAACATCCACCTAATTGAATTTTTTTTTTTAAACCATAACCACTATTTTCATGTACGTGAATGGTGCAAATTCAGGTGAAAACTGGTAAAAAAAAAAAAACAAACAAACAACTTTTTGTTAAAAACCTGGGAATTTTTTTGGTAAAAACAGACAACAAAAAGCCTGAAGCTTCCTGCATCATGCGGGAGCCCACAAATCCTGCCTGCCACATCCTGGTCCAGGGAGCCAGCTCCACGCTCAGCAAGAGGTGCTTTGTGCAACAGGCCCGTGGAAAGGCAGTTACACAGATTCACCAGCTATTGCCTCTTATGGGGCGGAGCTGCTGTGGCCTCAGGACCACAGGAAAAGGTGTGTGGCTGGGGGAGAATGGGATTGCTTTCAGGGAGGATAGCTGGCTGCGTTGTTAATATACTGCCTTTCAGGAGTTGTTTCCAGCTCTGTGACAATATCTGTGCTTCAGTTCCTCCTCGATAAAGTGTATGTGTGTGTATATATGTGGAGGAATTATTTCTGATTATCTGTCTGGTCTAGTTGCACTGTAAGGCCCTGATCTCGAAAGGTATTTAGGCTCCTAACTTCCACAGATTTCAATGGGAGTTAAGCACCTTTGAAGATCTGGGCCTAAGCTCTCTGGGCACGGACTGTCTGTTGGACCCCCTGATCTTACTCAATGCCTCTGACATACAAGAAAGGAATTTAACCTCAGTCCCTACAGGGTCTAGCCTGGCTACCCATGGTTGCCATGGATGGATAGGAGGCAGGAAAAGGATTTAGCCCCTCTAATAGTGTGCTTAAGGAGAGCCAACATCCCCAGTGGAAAGTGCTGGTTCTGGATGATTTTATCCATTTAAGTGTCCGATCGCTGGGGAAATTTGGGGATGAGAAGCTTGGGTTCCTCTTATAAATAAAAATCACAAGAGAAGGTTTGAAACAGATGGGATCTTAAGTTACCAGAACAAAGCAGAGGTTACCCAACCCCTCCAAGGATTAGCTATTACATTTTGCCTGGACTGCTACAATACACCAGTGCCCTTTAAGGCACGATTAAACAGAGCTCCCTCCTCTGCCAGTGTTAATAACTTGGCCACAGATAGTAGAACTTACATATTTATTTAACAGTAACATACAGTATATAAATAGGGTAAATACTTTAAAATATACAATATATCACATTCTGACAGTCAATCAAAAAGGCAAATCTACATGTATTGCTAAAACATTGATCAAAAACAATGCACAGAGAAGTAAGCAGATGGCAGAGGACACCTCAGAGCTGGGGAACAGTAACCCAGAGGGAAAATTACTGTAGTACAAAAATGTGACTCTGGGTTTGGCTACAGGTGTCGGGAGGTATACAAGCCCTCATGATGACAGACGCATGCTGACTCCAATTTTAAAATGGTTGTCTCCCCCACCAAGTCTTGATGACCACCGTGGACGGTTTTTGCATGGTTACATCTATTTCCCAAGTCTACAGAACGAGCAGGAAAAAGATTTTTTGCAGGAAGATGGAGAATTCTCCCCTCTTTGCATACAGTGATTGCCTTGGCCTGCGTGCTTGTGGGAGTCCGATGCATGCACGAAACTAGGAGACCTGCCCTGATCCATGTGAAATCAAAGATTCCCAAAGGCCTCTGCAATGTACTTACTGGTGCTTCAGGTTTTTGTGGTGCTGTAGGATTTCCCACTGAAGTCAATGGCAAAAATCCCCCTCCCAATCAAATGGGAGCAGATCCTTAGGGCTAGATTCTGCTAATTAGGATTACTCAGAGTGAGTATAATCAAGTCCAGGGGGGTACACACAGGACAGATTCTACTGTGGAGTAAGGAACCACTCAACCCGAGTAAGCCTAGCAGAACCCGGACGATAATGAGGCTCTATGCTGTGCATTCTGTGCCACTCCTGGCCTTCTAGTCAAGATGGGTCTAATCCACAGCGTAACTTGGGCTGCAACTGGGGGTTGGAGAAGTCAGTTTCCAGTTGGAAACGCCAGCTAAACTGCTCCAAGCTTCCAAAGTGATTGGCAACCAGCGTGTGGCTGCTTAGAACCAAACACAGCCTACCTGTAGGCGTTTGCCCCAATTATTCAGGCATTTTAAATGCTGTTAACATTTACCAAACTTGCCCTCTTTTATTTCAGGCCTTTAATGGAAAGGCTACGATTACAGTCTATCCTCAGTACATGACGAACCTTCAACAGCCCCCTACTGCTTTCCTGTAGTATTCTGCACTTCTGATGCAAGGGGAGAAACCACCACCTGTGTGGCTCAGAAGTTCAGCATTCAGCCAATCAAATCTCCTGACTACAAACTGAACTCCAGCTCCTTGGCTCTATTCGGATAAGACAACACATGCCATGATCGACCATTCCTTCGCTGGAGAGCTAGGGTTTTAACATAAAAGAGCTCACATCTGCTCACATTTCAGATTAGAGGAGAACCCAACGCATACAGGCAGTAATGGAATTCTATCCCAAGGAGTGAGGTTTGCTAATTATAATGTCTCTGAATGGAAAGATAGATAGTACTAACAAAAGACAGCATAACCAAACTAAGTATCCTTGAGAGATGCACCACCCATAGTAAAAATGAGCCTGGCACCGGGCATTTTTGGGGAATTAAATGGATTTAAGCAAAACAGAGAAAACTGGATACTATGCTCATCAAAACGAATACCTGAAGACATTTGGTTCCAGCTGCTATCTCATTCATGGCTTGCTTATATTTTCATTTAGCTCAGACAAAGAATAGAAAGGAATTTTTCGAAGGATGTGCAGCTGAACTTGGTCAACTCATCAATATGTATTCAGAAGGACCAGTCATCCCTTGTTACCAGCCCGTTTCAGCTAGTACTCCCCAGCAACTGCCTACATTGTCACCTCCACTCACCATCGCTGACCACGTAGCATCCTCTAACCTTTGGCCTCTTAGCTCCTTGTACTCAACTATGTTACCTACCTACAATCATCTATGGAGACACCTCTCTCCAAGCAGAGGATTTTAGGCCCCTGGCTCTGCTTGTGGATGCAATGGATCCCCCTGTCCAACTGGTTGCAGGATCAGGGCCTCAGTCTCCAGCATTCCCCTCACGTATTAGAGCATTCTAAAAATCCCTTTACATTTATTTTGGGCATTTCATTTGACCTTGCTAGCAGGTAGTTTCAGAACCAGCCCATTTGTAGAGCTCTAAACAGACAGCAAGGAAGCCCTTTCACAGTTTTGCATTAATTCAGAGACCCAGAATGAGGAACGTTACACCTCCCCCTTAGCTTAGACAATCACAGAGCTGTTGCATCTGTTCCTCAACAACTTGTTCTGACACAGCAGCGACTTTGCTTTTGCAGTTTGTCTCCTTGTACAGCAAGCCGAGAGGACCTTCCCTTTAACCTAAGTACTCACAAAGCAGCTGCCACAGCATGCAGGTCACTTGCAGGGGCTCTTGATTTCGTACATTTCAGCTATAGGAAAAAGTTCTGGGGAGCTCCTTTATGAAAGTCTTGCCAAGGCAGCTCTGTTGTCAGCAGTGTGTTTCATGAGCGCTAGCTACACGCTAATCTTTCAAAGTCACTAAATCTAAGGGCTCACAAGAGCTGTGTTAGGACCAAGGTTAAACACTAGGTGAGGGAAGGACCTAGTCACCTGCACAACACACACAGATACACATGTTAAAGTTGCTGGACTCCAAAGTGCACTCTTAATATTCAGATTTACATCCTGATTTTGTTGACATGAGGCAAAATTAAAGTTTCTGGTCAAATCCTCCCTTATGCAGGCAAGAACCCAAACACTGTACTGTAACTTCAAGGTTTTTAAACCCTGGCTCACACATTAACTACTACCTCCTCTGTAGCCTTAGACAAGTCACTTACTCCACAAGTTTCTAAAAGTGGCCTCTCATTTTGGAGTGGCCAATTTGAACCACTTAGGGCAAACTACCAGCATACAGAGGGTTAAGAAGGTCATTGCTTAGAAGCTAGACAATAGTATAACTTGCATTCACTCTGTTGCAGTGCAGTTACTATGCACAGGCTGAAATTCTCTGGCTGGTAAACCTGTTTCAGAGCCAATTTCAACTATGATCCAAACTATAGAGCTCTGCGCTGCATATGGGGGGCAGGGAGGAGAAATATAGGGCTTTTAATAAAACCAATGGATCAGTGCAATGAAGACAGGCTGCACCACAGAGCTTATGCAAAACAGAGGATTCCATCCTTCTGGTACGCAACTTTCTGTACAGCATATACAGGGTGTTAGCCCATAGTCCCTTGGATGTTAAACCAGTGTAATTATTGTACACTTCCAATAAACCATGCTGTACACTTACCGCAACATGAGAATTGCTGAGTAAGAGCAGTCATACGCAGGACACTAACAAGTAACAGCACTTATGAGTGCCTTTACACACAGAATTAATTTATCAGGATACCTGACAGGTCTGAAGGTTCGTTTTACTTCACTTCAAGGTTGAAGAGGGGGCAGAAGTAGAGAAAACGTACGAACCCAGGTTTGAAAAACTGCACTCGGCCTAGTTCAGAAAGGTGGATGGCTATTCCTATCTCACAGAAGTATGCAGACACTCGAGAACATAGTATGCCCTCCAGTGTTCACAGTCAGTATTAAAACAGCCCAACGTCAAGAAAACTCCAAATCCTATAATTTAAAATCATAAGCTTCCTCAAAAAAAGTACACCTAATAATTGTAAAAAAGTATGAAGATGTAGAACAGATGCCGGGGGAGGACCAAATTCTTACATGAAAACAGGTGAAAGTGTGTTTTTTCTGTAGATCACTACATTGTAATCTCATTTAATACACAGTACTGTAGGTCCACGTGATAACTTGTTTATGAACATCTGCTCAAACAGTTTAGTATGCAGGAATTCCAGAAGATATTGGTATCAGACAAGAAGTATCCAAAAGAGAAGAAACTCTTGTTTTGCCAGGTGATAACCCCCCCAAAAAAACCTAAGGGAAGAAAGGTTTAAAAACAACCTCCTAAATCTCCTTTGAAACCAAATTAAGGGTCCGAATGTAATGCCTTTAAGTCAAAGTCAAGACTCCCAAGGATTTCAGTAGACACGGCACTGGGCTCTAAGCCTACAGTTCAGGAAAGCATTTGCTTAAAAATTAAGCAAAAATGCTTCAATACTACCCTAAATTGGGACCATAGAAACAGGCAAGTCCTGCAATGTGCTGAGCACCCTCACCGGGAGCGAAGGATGTCTTGCATGGTGCAGAGTCCGACCCTTAAACTGCATGTCACCTGGGCTCTGCTTTAATATTCTCTCAGCACCATTTTGCTTTTGATCAAATATTTGTTTGTGTAGCACCGCAGATGCGAATCTCTGCCCTCCGGAACTCTAGTACAGGGAGAGGAGGAAGCGGCTGCTCTCAAGATAAAAATACGCCAGAGGTATGTGGAAGCAGTGGTGGCATGAGACTATGGAGTAAAGCATACAGAATGATCTCAGGGACTTTAGGTTAGCCAGCTTCAAATATAGATCTGTGTTGAAGACATAGGACAGTGACTTGCTTTCAAGACACGAACAGCAGCATTTCTATATTATCTTTCCCGGTCAATTGTTCCCCAGGTTCAACAAATAAGTAAAATCTATTTCTCATCACAGCCTGGCTCACACACAAACTATGGAGAGAAGTCACAGTAAAACAGAGTTCCCTGATACATGACAATGTTAATACAACCCACTACTAAAATGAATTTTTGTGTTGTTACATCACAAATCATCATTCTGACCCTTGGAAACCTCTGAAGTCCGTTAGATTGTGTTTCCATTTATTTATTTATTTATTTACTTACTTTATTTTTAAAAAATTATGGTATGTTTGAAGTCAAGAAATAGAGGGAAATACCTGGAAAACAATTACATGTTTCCAAATGTTAAGTGCAACATACATAAAACAAGACTGAGTCAGTGAAGGAGAAAGGAGAGAAGCCTGGAAAGCTGACCAAACCCAGACCATGGTAAACTCAGTAGCATGATGTCTCGAACTCAAGTCATCCATCGTTGGCAGACATGATCCCTGAAAGAAAAAACGAAGCAAAAAAAAAACCAAACAACCCTCCCCACACCAGAAAAGAAAACCCACCACAACAGCAGAACCAGCTGGGTACTATGCTCTCTGGACTTCCAAATGGGAAAATAAAGTTCTGTGAGTGATAGCTCTCCAAACAGCTAAAATATCAGGGTGTGGTATCTCCTACTCTTGAGAGACGTTTTCATGCTTCAGTATTTAAAAAAATATATATATTATGCTCTGGGTGGAAAAGAAGCCATGAAAAAGTGAACAAATAATTTTTTAAAAGCTTGTTCTTACTCAGGATTTCTTAAATAAAACTGGAATGCTTTTTAAAATAAGTTATTTGATTCACCTTAGAGGCAACCTGAACCTCTCACATTCCCCTTTCTGTATTCTTGTCCCTGATGTAAAGATTAGTTGGGTCTATTTTTGTTTAAATGGCACAGTAAAAATGTGGGTTTAAAATCGACTTTGTTAAATATTTGCTGGAGTTGGGGAAATGTGGGAGGTACAACAAAGATGGCAAGTCGAAGCGTATGCACGTGTCTTCTTGTGTGGACCTTATGTAGCAGGATTAGAGCAAACATTTCTTTCAGATTTGTTGAGCTTTTTGTTCTCTACCTGCAAGAAGTTCTATGCACACCCAGGCTATGGCTATACTAGGGAAATGAAGACCCAAATTCATCAATGCAGCTACCACCAGTGGATAATTACAGGTCCCCAATTTCCCTAGCCTACATACAGGGATACACAAGGTTGCAAAAAAACCAGTGCCCTCTCTATTCCACTGACAGAGTTGCATGGCTTCCAATTTTCTTAGTATAGACACAGCCTGGCAGGGTTAGAGGATACTGATGTAAAAGTGCCCGTGTCTCATCTTCACTAGAGCTTACACTCCTGGAGCTGCACCCGGGCAGAAAAAAGCATACACACATCCCCTAGGAGTCGTGAAGTCAAGTTCTGCCCATACACATTGAAGACAAGAGTTGCCACGCAGATCCGAGAGGACATCTTCGCCCTACGGTCCCTTCAGTTCTTGATTTCTTTCCATCTAGAAGCTCCACTTTGCTTATTTTAACCAAAGCCATATAAATACATATTATAAAAAACCCCAAAACCCCACAAATGCAAACATTTACAAGGAAAGAAAAAAACAACAGTGAAACGAGGCCTTGTTATTGTCTTAGGTCAGGCGAGCTTGGATTTCCTTGGGGGACTTGCCCTCTTTTTCTGTCCTGTTCCAACTGCCTGGATGCCTATGCGTCCTCAGAATTGGCCAACATACCCTTATCAACAAGGTGTGCCTTTAACGTGTTGAAGATGTGGACCTGCTGGTCTGGCCGCAGAGCTAAAAGCTGCTGGATCAGTTTGCTTGGGTTAGGACCCCTGCAACAAACCAAAGAAAGAACTGTTTGCAATGAATCCTAACTCCAGGATCTGGTCGTCTGGGCTCAAATTCAGCAAAGCATGTGCCTAACTTCAAGCATCCCCATCCCTCAGCATTTCACAAGGGAGACAAGCCTCATTCACCCGCCTCCATTTTACAGGTGAGGAAAGAGAGACACAAGTGAAATGTAAATAGTCTTTAATTTCCGATCAATGGCAGAAATTATTCTCCCCCTCCATTAGAAGGGCCCCATAAATCCAAAAATCTACATAAATTCAAATAAAACCACAAAATATCCCTCCAGACCAGTGTTTTTCCTTTCCATTCAGTTATAAAGCTATCTGCCAAGGCCCAAACGAATGGGAAAGAGTTATTCCTTAGTATATGCTCTGTTGAGCCCAAAAGGAGAAGGGAAGCAGGGATCAGTGGCTAGGACACAGGACTGAAGCTCAGGAAACACAGATGCTATTCCAGGCTCTGCCACCTGCCTGCCGTGTGACCTTGGGCGAGACACAGTCTCCCAGTCTCTTTCCCCTCCTGCCCAGTGTCCTGTGCATTTAGAGTTAAGGTCTTCGGGGCTGCTCAGTTGCGGCCGCTAAGTGCTGCCGTGAAGCAATAAATAATACCTGATAAAACTTGCAATGTACACGTTGACAAAGGTAGCCATCAGGTACTGACAGTCAAAGCGATCCATGATCCCGCCATGCCCTGGGATTGTGTTGGCAAAGTCCTGTGCAATCAGAAGAGTTTCACTGAGGTCCGCCAAATGCCCGTTATTCACATTTACTGCACACACGTAGCATGGACGCCCTGCGTGACACTGCATTCTCCCCCAGAACATCTGCTGATAGCACTAAACGCAGCCGGACTGAGGAGGGTGTTCATCACGCCTCCCCAAAGTTACTTTTTCACCCAGCAATACTTCTCGCACAAAAGCGCGCGACATCTGGACTGAGGAGCAGGAAATTCCACAGAGGTTGAAGTTGTATCATCTAAAACCCTGCCCCACTGAGCATCCTGTATTTTAAGGTTTACAAGGTTTATATTTACATATAAAAGACCCTATGTATGGGCAATGTGTTGGAGAAAGCTTCAGCTCGTGGAATTTCCTGACCTGCAGGTACTGAGTTTCTCAGCCTCAATGCTGTATCAACGCTCATTTTAGCACTTCACCGTTGTACTTCATTAACCCATCTTTACTCCACATGAGAAGAGCCCTCCTCCTTCCCCTCAATATGGACAGAAGCCTCCTCCAACCCCACCATCCTCTGACCTACGGCATTGTTTACGGTGGTGACAATAAAATGCGTTCGGTATCAGACAGCAGGTGCATCGGAAGCTGACTATGCATACCCTACCTTGATTTTGAAGGCTCTCTTAAACCCACTAGCAAAGAATCCTCCGAAGGGCCCGATGAGGGAAGCAAAGGTGGAGAGGGCGATGCTGTGGATCTGGAAGGGATACATCCGGACTGTTTTCTGCAGACAAGGACAAAGTGGGAAAAGAATCAGAGAAACGCATTGGGCTCCATTGCAATCTATCCTAACCCTGCCTTCCTGGAGTCCAAGGTCAAGATTTTCAAGTGACTAGTGACTTTGGAAGGCCAACTCGAGGTGCCAGATTTTCAGAAAGCACTGTGCATCTGCCCTCAAACTCAGGCCCCTTCAAGGCACTTCAAGTTGGGCACCCGAAGTCTGTAGTTGCTTTCAGAAACCTTGACCTGGGTGTTGATCACCTCTATTTAAACCCAAATCTGCAAAGACAAATCTCAGACGCAGACTGTCCCACAAGTCATCCCTGCTTGACATCAGAGCAAAGCCACGGATGTATCTGGCCCATTTTGTCACGGTTTCCTTGTATTTCCCCGTCTGTCCATACCCATCTGTCGTCTCTTGTCTCATACTTAGGTTGTAAGTGGCTTGGGGCATGGATTGCATTTGTTCTGTGTATGTCCAGTGCCTAGCACTATGGGGCCTTGGTCTATGAGAGCAATGCACTGCATTCTCTGTAATTGTCTCTCTATTTTGCTAGATCACTTCATTTGCAGGAGGAGCCCTTTCTTACTTCACAGAAAGTCGAGCTGGAAGAGACCTTTCTTGTCCACCTCGAGCAGGGTAAGATTGTTCCCTACAGTATGTTCTCCTGGGCTCTGTCCAATTTAGTCTTAAGCAACTTAAGAAATCTGGCTTCCACCAATTCCCTTGGGAGATTATTCCTTGGTTTAACCAGTCTCGCCATTAGGGGAACATCTCCGGAAATAAAGTTTTCCTTGATCAGTTTCATCCAGTTACCTCTTGCTGCATTCCTTCGTAGTACCTTAAACTAATCCCCTCCCTCCTGGGCATTTCCAGCCCAGTTAATGTACCCCTTTTTAATGGCTATTGCCAAGCTAGGCATAACTGAGAGTGCACATTCAGAGTCCTACCCAGCGAACGACAGACTGAATCACCAGGGGGATGTTATATTCTTGTAGCTGGAACAGCTCAGATGGCTCGCAATCCACAGTGAAGCTGTTGGAGTCGTTATTGAATTCCACAGGACAGGTGAAGCACCGGTATCCAGACATCAAGTACGACAGCTTGGTTGTGGGAAGCAGAAAAGGCGAGTCAAGAGAAACCAAGAACAGAGGCAGCTTAAAATTCACACCTTTGCTCGGCTGGCTATTGGGAGGGTGGGCGTTAGGCTGTGGAACTCCCTCCCCAGCTCTCCCAGCTGCTGAAAGAGTTTTTGCTACGGCCATTCGTGGCCCCATAGTTATTGCTGTCCCTCCTTCTCATCCTCGATTGCTCCCTTCCTAAGCACCCTCATTTTTCTCCTTCCCCTTCACTTCTGAATGTTACTTTTTTCCGCTAAATGTCCTTCAATCTGTTTTTATGTTGCAACGTGTTAAAATACTGCAATGCACCAATAGTAGAAAAGACAGATGGGGGCATGCATCCCCCTCATCAGATGGCTCTGATACAAGCCTTACCCATTCACCTCAACTCCGGAAGGCGTAATGACACCCTCTAAGAGAGAGAGCTGAGATTCAGGGCTGTGAGTCAGCCACATCCTTGGTTCAGTAAGAAGCTTACTCTCTTGCAAAGCATTAAGTTGGCTAGAGGCTTGGTAAGCGGCTTCTTTTCATATACATCAGCTTGGAAGGCAGCAATCAGAGTAACTGTACGATCAAGATAGAGCAGACAGCACCATCCAGCCAACATGCATTAATGAAATCCTTCCTTAACAGATCACAACAGCCTGACAAATTGGGACAGTCCTTGGACTTTTCAGTCTTCAGCTGAATTACCCAGCTCTCTCCGGGCTTTCTGCAACTGCACAGATATTAAATGTGGACTTATCCCCTCTCCCCACCTCCAAAAAGTCCCCCGGGGGACCAGAGCCCTGAGCTCCCCACACAACCTTGAGGCAGATACCACAGAAATGTAGCAGAGCAATCACTGCAGAGGATCCAAAATGCTTTGCCAACACTACAGCACCCACTGAAACGTTGCAGCCTCTGGCATGCACACCGGTAGTAGGCAAAGAGGGGACATCTAAGCCTAGGACACGAGGGCCAAAACACTGTTGTTACAAAGAGCGCCATGGCAAATCACTAGTGTCCAAGCAGAGCAGACTGCTTCCTCTGCCACCCTGGCCTCTACCTGTACAGCTTGTGTAGCACTGGGAAATCCCTTGGAGTTTGGGTGCTACAGGTCTGAGAATATCAAGGGCCACGGGAGAGGAAGCGATTTCTCAGCAGTGGGTTTGACACCTCCTCACTGGAAGGCACAACAAGTCAGTTTAAAGCCCACTGTAAAACTTCAGATGACAACTTGCGTGGAAGAGAGCACAAAGCTCACGTGTGTTCCTTAGCCGTGGCTGACAGATTGCACTGGTGTGTCTTATTATGGAGAGAGAGCCAATTAAATGCCATGGTGAGGTACCTACCAGCAGTCCAAACAGAACAGTGGCAAAGAACCCGCCAATAAAACCCTCCCAGGTCTTCTTTGGGGAAAGCTGCAGATACAAGAAAGAGAACATATTAAAAAATACCCTCAAGGCCTACCCCAAATAGCTCTGCAAAGCCAACACCCACCTCCCACAGAAGTTAAATGGCAAACAATATCCCCAGCTCATGATTTCCAAGGGGGTAACGGCCAACACATGAAGACTGTGGGGCAGATCCTTTCACTTGCTCTCACCCTAACAAGGCCAAGTTCCTAGAGGAAGGGGAAGCAGGCAAGCATCCTGCCTTGCAGCCCCCAGGCAGAGCAGTGGCCAGAATACACTGCCTCTATTTAAAAGCATTTAATATAATCTTAGCAAGGTAAGTAACTGAAACGTTACAACTTCAGGTTATTGGTCAAATATAGAGACACACACAGCCTCATTTCAGCCATTAAAAAAAATAAAAGGCCCATAAAGGGAACGGTTATTAGTCTCTGGGATACTCAACCCACTTAATTAACAGCATCCCTAGGAAAGGTTAGCTGATTAACAGCATCCCTAGAAAAGGTTAGCTTAAGGATTTTATGGTTTAGCCCAAAAGGAAAAAAAAATATAGAGGAAGTTTTTCATTACAGTACATAATTCGGTACCATTAGTTTGACATTTTCTCATCACTAAGGAACGCCGTTCTCAATGCCGACTGTGCATTTAGTCTAGAATTGTTCTCACTGGCTTTTTCAAGTCAAATATTCAATAACTCCAGCTTGCATATGCTGCAATAAAGAAGAGCTATTTCTAAACTACCTCCTCCGATATGTAGTTGGCAAGCGCACGCCACAAGGAAGCGTCCATGCTCCCAAAGAACTTCACCAGATAACTAAACCAAACCTTTGTAGGAAACAGTGTCTTTTAACCATTAGTATGCAGAGCTTGGGATGGGGACAGAATTTAAATAATCAGTAGACATTGGATCAGGATCTAAAGAGGTACAATACAGCACAAATGAGACACAAAAAAAGAGTCTTTTGAAAGAGTCTTTTCAAACAACGATGGACAGGTGGAAAGTTTTTAGGCTGGGACCCAAATGCAAAGGCTTTAGCTTCACCACCCTGATCGATTCTCCAGTCTTGGGTCAAAGGCTCCATAGAGAAACAGAGCCTGAAGACAGGGTTTTGCACAGCTGACAAACCTTGATGAGTGGGGTGCGGCCAAAGAAAAACCCAAACATATAGGCCATGATGTCATTGCAGATCACACATGAAATCGGGACAATGAACCTAGAAGGAAGGGGAGAGAAGCCATTCATAACTGGCACTTTTGAAGTCATTGGAAGCTTAACTGCAATAGGTTATCCAAGCGGGCACTACCTGAACGTGGGCGAGTCTGGCTACACCGTGTCAGACTGACACTACTGTAAAAGCCCAGGTGTCATTAGCCCCAAGGCCCTCGCCAGCTGTCAGATCAGCTCTATGAATTCCCCCTTGCTGTGTTCTGTGCTTGCTCTAACATGCCGTGGGCTGTTAAACAGTCACCGTGATTAACCCCAGAAGCATTTCAGGGGTGAGCCAGGTGCTCTGCCGTTTGTAAAGCACTTGAGAATGCTTCAGATTGCACACCATATAGTGTGCTACGAGCACTGTAAAGTTTTCATTGTTGCTGATATAAGGACCAAGGCGGTTAAGGATATTGGGCTGAATCCTCCACATTGGGCACCAACCAACAAACTGCCAAAGGGGGCTGGTTATTAAAGCCACTTTTCTACCCTCTTCCAACCACGCTCCCTTCCTAACGCGTTAACCTGGTGGCTGCTTTAAGTTACGCTGGCGGCAGCTGTGTCCCAGGGACCCCCTCACCAGGCACAACTGGCTGGCGTGCATGCTCTCCGCACCCACCCCCTATTCGAGTTCGGGTGACAAAGGCAGCTAAGCTACTTTCTGCCATCTGTGGGACTCCTCACTGCCAGAGGAATACGCAGCTGCCCCGTTAGAGTGGCTTTCTGGCTGCACTAACTGAGCAGCGCAAAGCAATCCGAAAAGGGCCCGGCTCATTGTTTGGCTTTCTTATGCAAAGCATGCTGCCGTCCCTTATGAAAGGCACATCCTAGCCTATGCTTGTTGGTTAAAAGTTTTAGTAAAAAACGCTTTAGCAAGGAGAAATCAGGAGCATATACTATGCAACACAAAGCAAAGTAACACGTAACAGGCACCAACTCACCAGATCATCCCGTCAAACAGGTTGTGAATGATGAGGTGCGACTGGGTAACAACAATTAGCAAAGTCACATGGGTCCAACCAAACTGGAAGAGAAAACAGCATGCAGTCCAGTTTGCCTAGAGACATTTCTCGTAACAGCCTACGGCAGAAACCAGATACCGATGAATACTGTTTGGAGAGGGTCATGCCTGTGTGCATCTCAGGCACTGATCCCAGGCGGAAAGAGCATGATGTAAACACAAAGATGGCAGCTAGTATTCATCCCTACTTCGGAGTTAAGCAAAGCAACATGTCCATTACATTTCAGAACCTGAGTGGGAGGATGTTTGACATTCCTGGACCAAGTACCCTTTAGCCCACACCCATCCCATACACCTTAGTCTACTTTGACTAGAGACCTGGAACATAAGAATCCCCATATTGATGACCGTCCATCTAGTCTGACATCCGGAATCCAGAAGGAAACAAAAGCATCCCAATAAAGGATACGGTCAGCCAATCTGTGCATCGTTATACTGTGGTGGGGCCAATCTAACCCCTGCAGGTGATTCCACCAACACCCTCAAGGCATGAGGTTTGAAGAACCTTGTACAATCAATCACTTTAGCTTGCACAACTGAAAGGGTTACTAAGAAATGCACTGCAAATGCAGACAATGGAATTCACATTTCTAAGGAAATCAGTCAGTTCAAAAGTCATATGCCAAATACTTCAAGCTGCCAGGAATAGCTTTTCCATTAAGCAGGATCGCAACACCCAGGGGACACAGAAGCATTTACAGGCTTGTGTTCTTGTAAACCATATATGCAAACAGCCTCCATCTCCCAAAGCTAATCGCTCCGGAGTAGCAAAGCCGTTTATTTAATCTTACCATGTAGAACTGGAGACGGTAATGCTTCTTCACCAGACTCAGGACAAACATGCAGAAGCCTTGTGGGAAGAGAAAAGAAAGAGCAGAGCAAGATCAGGTCTTGCAGTAGTAGGAAATGCCTCTCAATTTCCCATTACATCTGCCATATCATTGCAGCATCTCATCATTGTTTCAGCTACAGAACAAAGTCAGCAACATGAGGGTCATGTGCGCTGTGGATGCAAAATGGTTAATCAAAGAATGGAAATTGTTAAAAAAAACCCAAGGACATATAGCCAATTAACCGTGATCACCCCTATGCAAGTTAGACTGTTTTCTGCCAATAGCTAATCATTTATTCTACCTCTGATCTTCCCATGTAGTATCAACTATAAAGTATTCTTCACTTACCTGTTTAATGGCACAGAGCTCTTAATTAGCTGCTGCATCCCCCCCATCCACCCAGAGGTGGCTGCATTTACAAAGTGACACTCTTTAGATACAGTCTGTCTGCCAGTTGTTTAAGCGCTTTAGGGTCTCGGGAGAACCCTCTTTAGCGTCTATCCTCCTCCCCCAGTTTTTACCAGCTCCCCCACCTCACAAATAATACCCACTGGTGAGCCCATGTTGCTAGGGCCATTGGAAATCTGCGCACAGCTCTCAATGGCAAGTGCCGCTCCATTTCTAGGTTGAAGCCCATCCTAGGGATTCAGGACTCACAGTGAGCTTGCGAGCTGAGAGAGAACACCTCCACTTAATCACCAGAAAGGAGGAGTTAAAAATAGATCTTCAGTTCATCCAGAGTCTGCCTCTGCACTGTTTACACTGCCAGGAGAGTTACTCTAGGTCTGGAGTAGCGTTGCAGAATTTACCAGCAAAGGCAAGAAGTCTACTCACCCTCTCTTTACCCAGAATGAAAAAGAAAAGGATCATTTCCTCACACATCAAAATATTAATCACCAGGCAAGTAAAACTTTGCAAGGCTCGCACAGGGGAAAGAAAGGTGGAAATTACAGTTAGTTATTCTGCCTAGTCACTACCCAAAGGAAGTAACATCAAAGGGGACCGTAGCTTCCCATCTGATGCAGAGGGCATTTTGGTCACTTACACCGCACAATTAGGCAGGTGTGGATGCAGCTAGTCACAGACTTGTCTGAATCCCAAAAGACATCATTGCAACGGCCTCTGAGACGTAACTCAAAGCCAACGATGGCTCCGTCTCCCACAGATGCTTCACTTCTGGCTCATTTCATGAGTCACATTTGGCCTAGAGGTGTGAAGGAAGCCTGGGATGAGGCTGCGTATCGCAGGTCTACAGGAAGAGGAATATTGCTCCAGGGCTGCGAGTCAGGCCCCTTTCCCTACTAGCGCTGCATTCATGAAGTGGGTGCACGCTAGGACTGGAGACTAGGGGAGGCAAAATGAGAGGAGGAGAGGAAAGATCAAAAGCAAGTATCAAGCTCATTTAAACAGAGACCCTGGAGAGAGTCAGGTACTTACAGCAACACCCTACTTAAACCAGATACCGTTTGCTGGGATGGAAGGACAATCTTCAGCAAGGAAAGGAGGACTTGTCTTTCCCTCAGTAAATCAGGCAAGAAAAAGAAACTGAGGAAGCTACAACACTGCTGCTCTCAAACCCAATTACTCCCTATTTTGGAGGCTGTCCTTCACGACAACGACAAGGCCATCTTAGATACAAGGCCCCCCTTCCCCACAGTAACTGAGCACCTCACAAGCTGTCAGGTAGGCAATTGCTATTATCCCTGTTCTATCGGTGGGGAACGGAGGCATGGAGAGGCTAAGTGTTTTGCACAAGGTCAAGCAGGGAACTGAACCTGGATCACATGAACCCTGGGTTGGAACTGTAACCACTGGACTATCCTTCCCCCTCCCTTGTATTTTCATAAGGCAGCACAAATCCAAACAGGGACACTGGAGCTCTACCTGTCTACGGTGGGGGTTGGGGGTGGGGGGAGAGCTGCATTTCAAGAGGCTGATGACGTAACCCCTGCTAAAAAAACAGCAACGAGACAAATTTACCTGGTGGAAACAAATAAAATTACCTGTTAAGTAGAGGGCAAAGGAAATGAAGCGATGGTATTTGCTGAGAATTCGCAAGGGCTCCTCTCTCTGAACCAGGGTGAAAAAGTAATCCGTTACCGTCTCGCCATAGAAAAAGTAGTTTACACACAGCAGAAAGTACCTGTGGACACAGCAGCATTCCCTTTAATAGGACATGGTTGACTGGTAGAAAATTAGACTTGTACACATAAGAGATTATCAGATTGCACAATCTACACTGCGTGCAAGGGGAGGATACGACTGAAGGTTCACATACTGGGCGGCAGAATAATGGTGATTTTTATTTGAAAGTCTGCAGAAAATTCACTTACATTGGGCAGGGGGAAAGGTGGAAGCCGAAGTAGAGGGTCAGGGCCTGATTCTCACTTGCACTAAGGTGGCTTGGGCAGTGTGAAGGAACCTTACTGCAAGCGGGGGGGGAAAATCAACCCCTCACATTTCTTCTGATCGAAACATTACATCTTCATGTAGAAGCCGTGGCTCCATTAAATGCAAATACTTGGCTGTCGCCTATGTTACAGTACAGTCCTGTTCAATTTTTGTTTCGTATTATGGTGCTCAGGAAGCGTTTGCCTTTAGGTGGCACTGCTTAAGAGTCTTCTCCAGGTTCCTGGAGGCAGTGACCCCCTCCTTCTCTGTGGCATGCCATCAGACGCTGGGTGCAACCAGTACAGTTTCATCCCAATCGCACAAATAAATTTCAGTAGGTAAATATCCTACACCCTTAGCCTGAGCAATGCAACTGGAACCACAAGTCACATGTTTACTCATCGCTTCTCTCGGTAACAGCATTCACCACCACAGACCGGGAGAGTCAGACCTCGCTCTCAGCAGACAAGCAATGGAACGAAGCGTATAAATATGACTGAAGATGCCCAGTAGTGGCTGGCTGCACCATCAATGAGGTGTCAAGGGATTCAGAAGCACCCTAGGTGGAAGGCATTACGCACATTGAGAAGGATCATATTGTGCTCCTTGACTCTAATGAAGAGCACCATAGTCGCTCTGCTTACCAGCTGAGGGTCCTGAACCAGGGCAGCTCATATGAGCGATACACATTGTAGCCAATGGTGATAATCTCCTGGAAACACTTGATCTGGACACACATCACCTGCAAAAACAAACATTGAGCAGCAACGTCATTCACAGAGAAACTAAACCAGGACCAGATAATCTGCAATGGGCTGCTAAGTGCATGTAAAAAGTGGGAGCTCTAGAGTGACCCTTCCTTACAGGCGCCACAAGGAGAATTCCTCTCGTCTTGCAAGTGAGCTCCTCCTCACCCCTAAATCTGACACAAGGGGACTCCTCGTAGGCTGAGAAATTGTTCACTTGCTCAACCTGCTAACAGCCAGAGTGAGCTGCTTTCCCTGCCAGGCAAAGCACACTACACCCTGCGAAGCCGTGGACTGGCCGACTCCAAGAGCTCACCGCCCCATTTTAAGTTACGTTTCCAACACTAGGTTTTTCTATCATGAGTTCCGGTCAGTTCTGGGGAGACAATCCCTCCTTCACTGGCACTGTCTTATCACTGTTCATCGCAGGCACTCGAGAGGACTGGCACTTCAAGACCACCGTGAGAAGGGAACATGCCCAGCAGAGATACAGCCAGACTGGAGTTGGGACAGGCTTCACAAAGGCAATGAGGCTGCCGGATGGGTTTCTCTGGCGGGGACTGGACCTGGAATCTCCGGATCTACAAGCAGGCACCTCTACAGCCTGAGCTGAAAATCCCCGCTCTGTATCAGCTCTAAACCCTGAGAGAGAGCCACATTGCAAGCACACATGATACACACAGAGAGTGCTCAATGGCAGACGAACAAACAACCAGATTCAGCTCTCCACCCACACACCTGGGCTGTGATAGCAATAAAGGAAACAGGAGGATTCCACCAAGACGGCACCAATTAAATAGTAATTGTGACGAGGAACCTTATTCCCTGCAGATCATGGAGCAGAACAGCCATTTGACAGCTTTCGGCCATGACCGAACAGGACCAAATTAGCACTGGGAACCTCGAAGCACAAAGCTCTGCGTACTCATTAACTTTCTCAGCCATCTAGGTCCCTGACAACCGTTCATCCATAATGATCCATTTAACGAAGGGTTTTGAAAGAGCACTTACAATCATCATTAAAACCATGGGTCCCAGGTAGATGATGATGAAGAAGAACGCAATCATTGCCAGAGTGAGGATCCCTCTGACCCACCAGTTCTTCCATCTAGATCACAGGAAGAGAAAAGTGAACGTTAGGCAAAGGGCCAATCGAGCAGGAAAGCTGGGAGAGATGCACTTGTTATCTCTTCTGCACAGCCTCCTGGTGAACGGCGGAGGCAGGAAACAGCAGCGTATCCTTAGCTCAGCAGCGGTGCGGAGGCAAGAAACGGCAGTGTATCCTTTGCTCAGGGGCGATGACAATGTCACGCCAGTCCATTCACCCAGCTCTGGTGCAGAGAGGATGACACAGCGGCCGTGTGGGTAAGCTCAGGAAGGGAGTTCTGTGCTGGGGGACAGCACAGGAGGTGCTGAAGATTCATTTCGGTGAGAAAGTGACAGACGAAGGTAGCAGGGAGTAAATAGGAATAGACAGTTATACAGGGCCTTACCTAGTCTGAATTCGCTTTGTAAGAGTATTATGCCCATTTTACAGATACAGAAATGGAGATAAAGAGTTGCCCCAGATCACACAGAAATGGCAGAACTGAGGTTCAAACTCAGGAGCCCCAACATCCAGTACTCCCCCTCAGTCCACTAGGCCATGCTGCAAAAAAAAAAAAACCTCTCAAAGATCACCCTCTAAATCTGCCGGAAAAAAAGGACTGTACCACAATTCTGCCAAAGAAAAGCAATCTCAACACCAAACTCGCTCAGCCAGCCCCAAAGCTCTCTCCCCAGGCTGAGAGCAGGAACAGAATACAGCAATTTTAGCCAAGCCAGTCCCTCCAGAGGGGTCAGTTACCCATGAGGTGTGTTGCTCCTGTCACCATCTACTGATGGGATAGAACATCGTGTCTAAGTTGGTTAAATAGTTGGGTTAGTGCTCAGTCTAGAAGATACCATCAGAGATGCTTTGTTTTGCAGTTCTCAGACTGTGGACTTGTGTCTCCAGAGGTAACATGCTTGTTAACAGCAAAAATGTTTTTAAATAAATAAATACTATAGAGGCGAGAAATAACAGACCTCAACTCTATTGTCCCTCTGCAAATTTGTGTACACAGAGTCAACCCCTTACCTCTCTCTAAAAGTGCAAAGTTTCAAAAAGTTCAATGAATAGAAAGTTGTTGGGGGCAGAATAGATCTGGACAAGGAGAAGAAGTCTGGAGCTAAATGTGAAAAGCAAGGAACATTTGCTTGTTTTGTTAAAATATTATACATTGGCTGTTGAAAAATACTTAATGTTGTTGTTTTACTTAAATAAAACAATCTAAATGTCTGCCTGGTGATGCTCTCCTCCTAATACAGGACGGAAAGAAAATCCCCCAAATATTAATGATTAACCTGTTGAATTGGAGATAGTTCACCTCCCAATGACTTCATAATATCTGCTTCCATTACCTTTGGTAAATGAAATAACCAAACAATCATTCACTTTCGGATATAGCTGTAAAACTAATCTGAAAAGTTTTCAAAATAAATCACTGTTTAAAAATGTACATAGTGTGTACCTTCTAAAAATGAAACCTACATCTCTGAGTTGTGAAGAATATGTATTAAGGTTATAACAACAAACAAGAATGCACTTTTATGCAGAAATCTGGGATTAAATAGAGTCTTCCTGACTAGTGATTTAAATCAAATCCACCCTGGTTAGTAAAAAGGGAAAGTGCACCAATATGCTGGGAGCCCCGGAAGCAATGGAAAAGTTTTATTTAATGCTACCTTGAGGATAGGTTGGAGAGGGCCCTGTTTAAGACCTCGGGAGTGTCATCTGATGTAGGTGCAGGAGGGGCCCCTCCAAACTCTGATTTGCATTCACTGTCCGATGCGGTCTCTCCATCCAGCTTGTTTTCCGACTCGGACTCCTGCAGGACAAACACAGGCAAACAGATGTATCAGATACCGGTGATCGTTCTTCTGATCTTCATTTAAAAATGCACTAGATCAAGCCATTCCACCCTTATTCCATTCTTATTTCCTCTCAACACAGCCTGTAGCTAAAAGGAAAAGATGGCAAGATATTCTGGGCACAAACTGGCTTACTTAATTGACCCTGTTCTTGTTTGGGAGCCAAACACTTAAGTGACAGGACCTACGGGGCAGAACCACCTGCAACTGAAGCCAATGGAAGTTTTACTAAGGACTTTAAAGAGAAGAGGTCCTTTTTTTTGTATCACCAAAGGTACTTTGTAGTTGTTCTAAAGCCTGAATGATGCACCGGAGGTCATGGGTACATGAGTTTGTCAAGAGCCATGTTCGTAAGGTGTTCGGGAACCCCAGGTGGGTCTCTGAGTAAGCAGTAACGCTCAGAATTAGAGTGAAAGGTCTCCAGAAAGAAGGGGAAGACTTGTGCTTTTGGAGGTTTTTCTCTGTACATTTCTATGCAATGGCTTAACTCATGTGCGCTAAAATTAATGCCAAAGAAACCCCCAAAACACCAAGAAAGAAAAACACAATGTTCCCATGGAAGAATATCTCATCATTTAAACCTGACTGTCCCTTTAAGCCACCGCAGTAACCCGATATCCAGGACACATGTACCCAATGCACTAGCCTATCTGTATGAGTGCAACGCCCACCTAAGAGTAGAACCCCATTAAGGAAGGTGCTGTACAAACACACAGTAAGAAACAGTCCACGTCCAAAAGAGCTTATCACCAAAACAGGCAAGATGGACAGGGTGGGAGGGGAAACAAAGACTAAAGGAGACGTGCACAATTGGCAGAACCAGGAACAGAATTCTGGCCGGCCTTCTGACTCCCAGTCCAGCACCCTGGTCACTAGACCACACTACTTCTCTTCAGTCCTTTATACATCAAACAGCAGCAAAGAGGAAGATTTTGCCGTCTGCAAGTGACCGTCAGCAGCGCAGTTTTGTGCCTGGGTTTCACTTATCACTAAGCCACATTCCCGACTATGCAGGGTGTGCCTATAATTACGGCTAAGATTATGTCACGGAGGTCCCAGAATTGTGACTACGAGAGACCTCCATGACATTTTCTGCTTCAGCAGGGCCCCTCCTGCAGCTCCTGGCTGCCATGGGCAGCAGGGGGGCCCCCAAAGCCACAGCAGTGGTTGGTGCTGGACCCAACCTCCCTATTTTGTCAGTTATTTTTAGTAAAAGTCAGGGACAGGTCACGGCTTCCGTGAATTTTTGTTTATTGCCCATGACCTGTCCGTGACTTTTACTAAAAAAAACCCCCACATGACAAAATCTTAGCCTTACCTCTACCATCCACACTTCCGCGTCGAGTGGTGGGTCACGCCCAAGTCTCAAGTCAGCCCCCAGATCCCAGCATATGCTATTTTAACACTCCCAAACAGGAGTGTGTTTTCAGGAAATGCAGGGAGGGAACCAAGTCAGCAAACGCGGTCAGCTTTGTCAAAGTTAATCTCCCTGGGCTCCTGCAACGTTCCGATGCTCTGCCAGATGAGACAGCACCTAGAGCTGGTCCAGGAGAAGCTCCCCGGTAAACTAGAGGTTGGGCCAATATACATTTAAGTGTATCTGGTTTAATAAAATCCCACAGGAATAAAAGCAGGAGCCCTGTTCAGTCTCCCTGAAAGCAGCGAAGGATATTGGCCCTAAGACATCAGGTAGCTATGGTCGCAAGCCAGATTCCTACAGACAAAGACAACCAGGCTGTCAGAGCAGTATTTTTAGCCACTTCCATCCATTGCAACGGGGGGGGGACGTACCGACACCATTTCCTGGGGTGAGTGACCTATGGAATCAGAACAAAGCCACTCTCCCAAACCTCTCTGTTGCACTGTATACCACACCGGATTTGCTCAGAGCCAGCCTTGGGGGGGGGAGGGGGGAAGAGTTTATTGTTCTTGCTTCTGGACTTTATTCCAAAATGAATAGCAAAAGCAAATAGGAACTGGAAATAAATCTGGATTTATGTGCTGAATACCCAACAGGACCGGTTTTGGGGTGCATTCAGCAGAAAGAGTTAACCATTTTAAATTTGTTTTTATTCATCCTAAGTAAAGTCCACTGGCTCCTTTCAGCTTCCAGGAGCGACTGAAATACCATTAATAATCTTATATCAGATACATGCCTGCATGCAACCACTAATTCTTTGCGTCTTCGAGTACAGTAGAACTTCAGAGTTATGAACACCAGAGTTACGAACTGAGCAGTCAACCACACACCTCATTGGGAACCAGAAGTACGCCATCAGGCACCAGCAGAGAGAGACAAAAAAAAAGCAAAACACAGTACAGTACTGTGTTCAACGTAAACTACTAAAAAAAAGGGGGAAAGTTTAAAAAAAGATCTGATATGGTAAGCAAACTGTTTGTGCTGGTTTCATTTAAATTAACATGGTTAAAAGCAGCATTTTTCTTCTGCACAGTAAAGTTTCAAAGCTGTATTAAGTCAATGTTCAGTTGTAAACTTTGGAAAGAACCTGCCATAACGTTTTGTTCAGAATTACGAACAGCCTCTGAAGTTCTACTGTATCCAAATCGTTCAAGGACATCACATGCTGTGAGGTCACTAGCTGAAACGCAGGGGGACTGAGAATGCTTTGGACACGCAGGGAAAGGATGCTAAACCTGGACTTGTGTTGAATCCTTCCCCCACTGATTAGGCTGACCAAGTTATCTTTATTTGAGAGAAGGCTCTGGAAAGAGATCACAGGGGGGGAAAAAATCACAATCATTTCACTGTAGCTCAAGTATAGCACCCATGTATCCTCTGGGAAAGTGCTGATTTATAACTCTACATGGCAATATTCGGGGAAATCGCAAGATAACTCATCTCTGTGCCCCTTACAACAATAGGCGGCTTTGTTCTTGTGCCAGTGACGGAAGCGCACAGATGCACTAAAGCAGAATGGCCTTTTCCGCATGGATACTCATGAGTCCTGAAACTTAGGATGGCACTTCGCCTACTTCACTCCAGATGGCATGTGATCTTTCCATGCTGCAACCGCTACTTTACCTAAGCACATCAGGCTGAGATGAACACCACCGATCTATAGACATCAAACATATTAGCTTGTAAAAACCTTAACCTTACCGTATTTTATTTATTGTGCATTCTAACACAGAGCCTGTGCTTGCAGGCTGTGCACTGAAGAACTGAGCTTTTGTGGTTAACGCAGGAGACTTGGCCCCGAGGAGCTTCAGTTTTCACCCATTTGCAAAGCGTGTGAAATAATTCTTAAATGCTTTCGAGGGGGTGGTGAGGTTTAATGTTTGCAAAGTGCTCAGAGACTAAGAAAATGCACCACAGATGTGCAATGTAACACTTTTATGCTTTATTTTGGGGGCCTGGGTGGGAGGGAGAGAGAGACAGGGCAGACTGGATGGCTCAGGCCATATGATCTTCAGTCTCAAGGGTATAGGTTCAACTCCCACCCAGACTGGTGGATGGTTATTTAAAACAGGATACAAGAGTGTGGCCATTCTGCATTTTCCTGTCCTCAGCATGGGAGATTTCCATAGAATTCTCCATCTGGATCTTGCCATCTGTTCCCCCACACAACAATCTCTGGCTGACACCAATGAAGCAGAGTGTTCCCTCCGAGTCAGGGTTAGGACACGGAGGGCAAAGCAGCATGTGGGAAGTCATGCTGCCTGTGAACAAAGCACTTCATTGCTCCTGAAAGGTGCTCCAGACGATTATATGCATACCCAGGCCTGACTTTTCAAGATGTAGATCACCCCTGGTTCTCAGATCTTACCAGAAGAGAGTACAAAAAAAGGCAGTCAACAAAACCCTGAACTTAAAGGGACACTGAAGGTACATTGCTAAATTAGGAATGATTTCTGCAGTGTGTGTTGACTGTTCCATTTGAGCCTGACAGGCACTGGAAGAAAAGAATTTTCCCTGCCGGGAATCTCACCAGTCAAGCTGACAGACAACATAAATTAGGTTTTCTTTTTAAAGCCACAGTGTCAGAGCAGCACTGCTCCCATGCTAATTTCTCTCTGAAACGGAGCTAGGATTACATATAGGACATTATAGTGCTTAATAACGTGGATTAGGGTGGTAAGAGACTCAGTAATTTTCCACTCTTTTTATACCTCATGTAAATTGCAAGCATCCCTCAGCAAAACACCCTTTTAAAGCAGCTGACCAGGGTGCTAAATAACATGCTGTTTCGCCAGTGGATGATGCACTGTGGTCTGGTCTGCTTAATCCAGTTGTGGAATTTCCATGGTAACAACCTCATGTTGTTTCTTGAAAGGCAGCAAATTACTTTCTTGAAAGGCAGCAAACAAAGCAGATCGATCCTTAGACAGTTCGGTAAAGGATGAGTATCAGATATGAATACATCTTGCTGGTTGGTCACCACAAGCAAAACAACCTACAAGTAGCACAGATGATGTTAAATGATACAGACACAGAGGAATGGCAGGTAGAAAGATATGTCCATTGATATTGGCCTGTGATTGTAAGTGTTAATTTTTAGGTGACGGAATTTAAAAAAAAAAAATCCAGCCACATGTGTCTGAGGGAATAAGCGCAATTCCTATTGGCGTCAGCGTAAAAAGCATAAAAAAAAAATCAATCCCAAAAAGCGTTTCAAATTGGGCACCCACAAAGGGCATTCTGTAAAAACGTTGGCTTCACTTTCTTTAGTAAAAAACACAGGTAATCTGTTAGAGCTTGGAATCACAAGAGATTTAACGGAGACTAATACCCTTTGTACCATTTATGCTTTCTGTTAATGCTTGCAAGACAGACTATCGTGTAACAGGCTCATCAAAGCAATTCAAGATGTGAGAACCCAGCACCTGACTATTCTGTCTCGGGATCTTTTGTTTCCTATCACGTCTTTATGTTTAAAAAGACCCTGCTTGCTCTTCGTTCTGCGAGAAGCGTGCTGCTCTTGTGGGCGAGGCACTGGACTGGAATTCGGGAGACGTGGGTTTTCAATTCCTAGATGAGCCAGCCTTCCTGAATCTTTGTGCAAGTCCTTTAATCTCACTGAGCTTCAGTTCCCTATCTGTAAAATAGGGACAATATACCTCTTGAGGTCCCTTCCAGCCCTACATTTCTACGCTTCTACTCCTCTTCTCCTGCCCTTGGTCTTGTGTCTCTTTCGACTGGGGGGTACAGAAGCTAGCATAATGGGCTCTGAACTTAGCGAGGGACTTTAACATTTAATGCCTCACTGGCTTCATTGTAACTACCTGGAAGAGTGAGCCTTGAAGGATTTGGCCTATATGCGAAGTCTGAGGCCTAAAAATACTACAAACTCCTCACTCAGGCTACATTCTCCGCATCTGTCAGATCCCTTCTTCCCCAGCTGCTCTCCTGAGAATCGCCCTGGGCTACTGATGCTCCAAGTAGCCTTCTATTCAACTCCACTAGAGCAAAATCACTCTCTGCATTCACTGGTTCCTTTACATAAGCACTGCAATACAGGGTCAGAGCAGCAGTTCTTCTAGCCCAGTTTCCCGTCCCCAACACTGGCCAGTACCCGAGCTTCATGGGCAGCGTACATAACATGGCAGTTGGAGGGATTCCCCCACCCCACCCCGTGTCTTCCCCTCCCAGCCTCCGGTCACCAGAGGTTTAGAGTTGCCCTGAGCATGGGGTTGCATCTGACCATCTTGGCAAACAGCCACGGATGGACCTATCCTCCGTGAACTTATCCAGTTCTTTTTTGAACCTATTTATGCTTTTGGCCTTCACAACATGCCATGCAAACGAGTTCCACAGGTTAACCATGCATTGTATGAAAAAGTATTTCCTCTTGTTTGTATTAAACCTGGTGCTTATTTATTTCATCTGGTGACCCCCGGCTTTTGTATCGAGGCAAAGGGTAAATAACACTTCCCTATTCACTTTTCCTCACACCATTCATGATTTGATAGGCCTCTGTCATGTCTCATTGTCTTAGGGTTTTACTACGGTTTCAACCAGTTTGCCCAGGGAGGCTCATTGGCCTGTAATTGCCACCATCGCCGCTGTGAAAACGTTTCTTCAGCTGTGGAAGATCAACAAAACGCGGGTAATAACACTTTGCTCTTCCGCAAAGATGAGTTTATGATTCTAAAACATTTCCCGTGGATGTCTTATCTCCTTCCCGTGGTTGCGGAGACTGAAGCCCAGAGAAGCTAAGAGGCTAGCTTATATAGCGAGTCAAAGTCAGGAACGATACCCAAGACCCCAGACTTCTCATCCCCTTTTCCAGCAATCGACCGTATTCCTTCCTGAATATGAGCCTACACGCAGCCTCTTCGCTGCACTTCAACCAGCTGATCATGGAGACCCAAAAAACAAAGAGTTTGTAGCAAGTTAAGCCATCTTCCAGGGAAGCTGCTCAAAAATAAGTCTCCTCCCTTCATTTTCATCATTTGAGTTCCTTCCACAAAGCCCTTTTTGAAAAGAAAAACAAAGGGGGGGGAGGGGGCGGAGAAGGGAGGTCACACAAAGAAAACATTTCTAAAATTGGAGCTCTGAGGAGAACTCTCCCAGGAGCAGAGGCAGACAGAGCCTTTGCAGTGCGTACTTTGATCCTCTGATCTCAGGCTAGCACCAGAAAACTGTTAGTCTGATCTTTTCCCAGCCATGGTGTCCCCCTGCTGCTAAGCAGACACCAGTCGGGCATTTACAGAGACTGCTCCGCTCGATCGCTCACACAAGACAGGAGCTGGGTAAGAATTCAAATCGCCCCCACCCTCAACCTGAAACCAAGCCTGGGCGTCAGGTCATCCTGGGGTAATAAGGACCATGAGCCGATGGCATAAATACATCAGCCCCACAGAGCTGCACGGTTCTCTCTAACTGCTCCTAAGTCGAGATTTTATTCCATCAGTGATGTGCAAGCAGCAGATCTTGAACCATGTTGCACACACGACATTGCGTCTCGTAACACTGGGTTTCTACATGAAAAGGCTCAGTCACACAAAAGTTGCATGTACCACATCAGATACCAGGAAACCTGTTTACAGTCTCCCTGTACTGCAAACGCTCTTCAAAAACTCTCTCATACACACACCCCCAACTTTTCCCCCTTCACCATTTTTGTTTGTCACCTCTCTATTTAAGAAACAAATGTACGCGGTGACCAAGTCTCTTATCTTTACTAGAAAAGATAGTCATTAAAGATTGCAACTGTTTCGGCTTTGTTTGAAGTTTACACACCTCCAAAAAACTTTACTGCTCTTTATAGGCATAATTTCAAGCCCCTCTAACAAAATGAGCCCCCAATTCCTTGCAGATGGAAGATGGAGGAGGAGCAAATTTGATGACGATAAAGGGAAAGGATGTAGCTGTGCTCACAAAAATAGTGCCCCTTGTTTGAAACCAGTTGAGTTCTGCAAGTTGAAAAAACATTGTTGAGGGTACAGAAGGGGATGGGGAAATATATTTGTCAAACAAAGGTCTGAAAGAACCAAATTTGGATTTTTTTTTAAACCATTTACAGCCCAATTAAGGCCACTTTACATAAGTGGCAGTGGGAGTAAGTTCTATCTACACATATTTAAGGTTCCTTTGCATGACCAGAGTGGAGTACAAGTGACAGAGTATATGGGCCATGAGGCCATTCCCCGAGTCTGGGGAGAGAAAAATGTGTCCCTTTAACTTCATTCAACATTCTAGCAAGACTACAGGAGGGAAATATGCATGCAGTGTTACATTTGAGTAGCGACACATGATTTACCGTGACAGATTAGGTCACTGATCTAAAAAAAGCCTGATACCCTGCCACCAGCAGAGACCAATTCCAAATTCTTTAGGGGAGGGCGAAGAGGCACCCAGCCACGAGGGCTGGCCGGAAAACAAGAATTCTGTTTCACACAAAAACAAAACAAGCAGTTTCATCATTTGTTTTCATTCCACATTCAAAAGGGTTTCGACCCAAAATTTTCATGAAAAAAAAACGCGTGAGACCCACCCCAGAAGACCCAATAGTCCATAGGTTAGGGCACTCCTTTGGGACGTAGGAAACCCTTGTACAAGTGCCAGCTTTACCTGATTCAGAGCAGAGCTCTGGACATGCCAAGTGAGTGCCTTAACCTCTAGGCTATTGGTTATTCCGGGGTGAGTGTCCCTCCGCAGAAATTCCATCCTGGATCTGAGAACCCTGCCCAGTGAAAACTGTCAAAATAGATACGTTTCTGCAAAAAGTTTCAGTATCGACAAAAAGAAAAGGAGTACTTGTGGCACCTTAGAGACTTCTTAGAGCATCTTCCAGTGGAAAAACGTTTTGAAAAATAATTCCCCACCATCCCTACTAGCCTCCAGGAAGGGTTGTGGAGGGCGGGAAGAGCTGGCAGTTCAATGCAGCAATCGGGCTTTCTTACCCTTCTCTTGAGGGATCACAAATAAGGATCATAACATGATGCAGCCTTTGAAAAAATTCAGGCACATGACCTCGTCCAGCAACGAGTGCCACCGATGTGCAACGACCTGTTTCCTTCAATACAAGGCCATTAGTCTGAGCGATCCCTTGCTCTCATAATACAAGTCAGGTACTGATCAGTTCTCATTGTAGCCTTTATAACTTGGAAGTAATTCAGTCGAATCACAGATACACAGGTCCATCTAATCCAACTGTGTCCAATGCTACATGCTTCAGAGAAATAACCCTATGCACAAAGGAAGTTTCTTCCTAACCCATGAAGGATAAGGGGTTATACCATTTATATTTTTATCTCTAGGAATTATTGTGGGGAAGTTCTATGACCTGTGTCATTCAGGAGGTCAGACTAGTCGATCATAATGGTCCCTTCTGGCCTTGGAATCTATTAATCTTATTACATCCAACTGTGGACGTTCCTTGCCATATAAACATCCCTAACTCCTGTCTGAACCTTACTAAACTCATAACCTCAATACTCCGATAGCAAGTAAAAGAACAAGTTTGTAAACAGCAAGGGAGAACAAGAGCCTTGAACTGTGCTGTAGGAACGGAGAACTAAACACTTGTTGTATTCATTAACAACAAACATCCACTGATAGCTATTTTTCAAGCAAATCCTTGGCTGGTGAAAGATCATCAACAGGCAGTAAGTTCCACAGGTTAAGTGAGGTATGTAAAATTAGCAATTACTTGTTATTGGAGTAGCGCCTAGGAGCCCCCCGTCCTGGATCAAACAGAACAAGACGACAAAGAGTTTACAAGCTCCTTTTTAGAATTTGTTTTTCAGTTTCACTGGCTACATCTGCCTCCTCCCTTAGCAAAAAGGATACACAGCAGCACTCAAACCATCATGTTATTTTACATCCTCCTCTCCGGTCCCCTCTTATTAGCATCATCTCTTGGTTGAAGAGCCCTGCTCTTCTGTTTTCCAGGTTGAACTCTGAGTTCTTGCCAGGCTTTTTGAGAGCACAGTTTGTACTAGTACATGTTATAAACCCAGATATTTGACACGGGCTCTGGAATAAGTAAAACCAATTATTAAGAGTCGAACACATACCAGCTTCTTCCATTGTGGCTTTTTGGACTCCTCGGGTAAGCGAGCATCACTAAATAGTCGTGCACGTTTAGTCCAGCCTTTCCCCACATGGACACTGAGCATCAGCTATTTGCCTGAGTATCTGTGACATGATCCCAGTTGTCATGGAAACAAGTGGCAGTATTTCTAGGCCAGAAACCTCACCACCAAATGGGAAAACCGACCCAAGCAATTAACAGCCTTAGATTTGTATTAGTTCAAGAAATCCTTTTATCTGTGCACTCACCTCGTCTAAATGGAAAGAGACAATTATTCTTTTTGCAAGAATCCAGCAAGAAGCAGACACAGAAAATACTACCTATTGCTACAAAAAAGAATCGGGCTTTGGGTCAATAGCACTGACAACTGAAGAACTGGGAACAACTCAGTAAGGCACCAATTTACATTATTGGTGTGTAGGCAGCAACTCACATGTGGAAGGACTTGCAAAATCAAGGCCTACATAACTAGTCAAATGAAATGCAAAACTTGGGTCTTGACCAATTGTGGTCATTAATTATCCCAAAGCCCTTTTCATAATAAGCGGTGTTAGCCATTGTGCCCTGGCCAGCTGTCAACTCAGGTACCTACACTCCACCTACTTACACTCCCTTTCTTTTAGGGAACCAATTTATAGCTACTACGAGAGCTTTGCTCCCCCCTTTGATTGTCTTACAGATAAAATGGGTCCTAGGAGGGATTTAAATGTAGGGAGAAACAGAACACAATTGGCAAACTCGATACCAGATCCTTAATTGCTCTGCTGGATCTATGTTCAGAAACTGCTTCTTCAGAGCTGATCGATCTGCTTGTTTGCAACATCTTCCAGAAACTGAGGCAACTAATTAAGTAAAGGGTGAAAATCTACCCGGCTGAAGGTCTGACAGTGAGACTAAATGTAGAGGATAGGGAAGAGTCTGCAATATAGCAGGTTTCAGAGTAACAGCCGTGTTAGTCTGTATTCGCAAAAAGAAAAGGAGGACTTGTGGCACCTTAGAGACTAACCAATTTATTTGAGCATAAGCTTTCGTGAGCTACATCACGCTGTAGCTCACGAAAGCTTATGCTCAAATAAATTGGTTAGTCTCTAAGGTGCCACAAGTCCTCCTTTTCTTTTTGCAATATAGCAATATGTTTTGGGAGGGGAGAAGGGGAAATCAAACTGCTCTCTGTATTTCTGGGACCACTGTCTGCTTTACAGTGAAGAGAACAGCACTCTTCCAATGCACTCCTTCTTGGATTTGTGTGTTGGGAACCTGAGCCTGGAAGTATTTCTCCACTGACTTCTTCGTTCACGAGAAAGAAGAATAACGTCCCTGGAGTTGGGCGGCAAACAGCCCATTTAACTTGAAAGTATATGTGGGACCAGCGAAATGTGGGAGGACGTACTTGTTTAGCTCTGAGTTTGGGACAGACTGGGGTAGCTAATTCCCCTAATTTCAGCAAACTGGACTTCCAGCAAGCAAGAAAACAGTACAGATGTAATCCCGCAATCATATTCTTGAGGTTATGTCAGACCAGACGCTAACGTGCTTGCAAAAATAGAGCTCTAATTACTTTCAGGTAGTCTGACGGTGATTATGGATTTCCTTGGTCCTCAAGCCCAGGCTCCAGCCTGAGCCTGAATGTCTACACCGCAATTAAATAGCCCCTTAGCCCGAATCAGCTGGCATGGAACAGCCACGGGTAGTGTAGACAACCCTTACAGACTTGCTCCCGCTTCCTTCTGGTTCCAGATGGAGATTTGCCCCCCAGGGGAATGTGACTCGATCAATACTATTCCATCAAACCCAGCTTCCTGCCTCTGGCTGTAGTCAATAACTGGGTGGTCCAGGAACGTCAAATTGCCACCTGATAATGCTACTCGCTAGGTGTGTAATTCTGCATGATCTGGGATCTAGGAGAGGAATTCCGTCCTGACCTCAGGGTTGATCAGTGTGTGCTCTGAAGCACTGTCTATCTCGTCAGTGTTCCTGGAGAACCCATCACTGTGCGCAGTCAGGAAAGTAATTGAAGTACTTTCCTCATGGACTGTATTTTCTAAATGGACAAGCTACCTAATTCTCAATTACTGAGGGACAATCTCCACTCATTGATATATTTTGCTTTCCACAACCAAATCTCTGTACAACTTTTCATGAGTTATGTACCCCCGAGTATTCAGATTCAAAATATCTAATCTGTATTGTTAAATCTATTCACCTAAATTTGGGTTATTGCTGATTATGAACTCTATGTATAACGTGACTTTTAAAGACAAACTTTGTATTTGTGGATAATCTAAACACTATACCCAGATATACAGAGACTCTTTTCTCAACCTACGTATTATATAACTATTTAACATTAGCTTTAATAAAATTTTTATATTTGAGTGCTAGGAGTATAAAGTGTGATTACCCCGCTGACGGGGGGGGGGGGGGGGGGGGCAATAGATCAGTGTTCACATCGCATTCCCCGTCAGTACCTAGCCGAAGCCGGGGAAGCGAATGATCCGACCAGCGGACCAAATTCCGTGATGAAGCCTGGTCACATGCCATCCGAGGCACATTGCGCTTACCCCTCTCTGACCATTAATGCAAATAGCTATTTAGGATACTCAGTCTCCTCCGTGTACATGCATCTCCATGGATCGATACAACAATGACAAAGCACATCAGATAGGTGTCGGTGCTAAACAGCACTCTAGCAAAGAGATGCAGGAGCCATCTGAAAAATGGTTCCCGTGCGAACTCTTTACAATAGGGTCTAGTAAAAGTTTTTCTCAAACAAGTCTAAATATTAGGCCAGGGCTAAGATGATGGAATCTTTCAGCCACTGTACGTTGTAATACATAATACAATAAGGCTTTTGCAAAGGACCGTGAGCCCAGTACATTTACCCTCTCGGAATAAACCAACCAATTTGGAGCAGTGGGGCAGTTCCGGGGGGGGATGTTGCACATCCATCCTCACAGCTAATCATCATGCTGTGCTCACTGACTGAGTCACCAGGATACGTTGTTCTGAATGAATCACGCTTGCTGACACCAATATCTAGTTTTTAATCTGGCTGTTGCTGGGCTGAACGCAGACTGCACACATCTCTGATCAGATCCTACTGACCTGCTAAATTTGATTGTGTTTGAAACAAAGCTACACGGCTCAATAGCGGGGGGACAGTAACACTTCAGTCAGCACGTGTTTTTGTGATGTTCTATACAGCTGCTCTCAGTTTACAAGAATGTCCTAATTCCTGGATGCTCACTGAACTGGAACACATGGGAAATGACTGTGTCAATAAATGTCTGACAATTCTTCCCTTTTTTAAAAAATAAATAAATAACCTTACAGGCTTCATTAGGCGCCAGACTGGTGGGGATACCTGCGTGGGGAAACTTTAACCGCCTGTCACCTTAGACTGGATCTGTGGGGTGGACAGACAGTTGTATAGCCTACATCTAACTGCTTCTGGAGCATCCTACTCTTGTGTGACTTCAGATGCCTGGCTTTTCTTCCAGCCAACCTGAGAATCAGTGATGACTACCTCAGCCTCTGGCAGGCCAGATCCTGTAGCTTTCTTTTCATTGCATTTTAATTGTTCATCACGTCTACATCTCTCTCTTCAGCTTGCTGAAATTCAACCGTTTGAGCCCAGGAATGAAGCACCTTCAACAACAGAGGAAGTTTCTCCCTTGACTAATGAGACAATATCTGTCACGTTTGTAGTGACATTCATCCCAAAGATTCCCAAAGCACTTTGCAGATACCACCAGTGGGCAATGCCACTCCTAGGTGTTAAACAACGCGGTATAGCTGTTTAGGACCGAAAGTAAAGAATGCTATTTTTCACTGAAAGGGCGTAAATAGGTGGAATGTAGGTAAATATTGTGCTCTTCTATATATGAAATTTAAAATGAAGCCACTTGTTTTTGTCTGCTGTTTGGATGTATTTCCCTTTAAATTAACATTCTTTAAACTGAGCTCTTAGCTGCCCCAGAACAGAAAAGGGTGGGGAAAGAGATGGGTTCAGATTCCTGGGTGAAGTATGTTGTGTGTGTACAGAGAAATTTTTCCTGGGAATTTATCAGTGTTTATTACCATCACCACAACAAAAACAGGGTGATCAAAAAATCAGTGCAAAAAAGAATAATTTCTTGTGGGTAAATATTGAGGTTTATTTTGGTGGCCGGAAAGATGGGGGTGGGAAATTTTCAGTAGATTAATGTTCTGAATTGCATTCATCAATGTGGTTTGCTGCAGAACTAAAACAGAACTCAAAACACAATGCCACCTCTGAGTTTAAGAAAACAATACATCCTCTAATCCCCAAATAAAACTTTTCATCTGAATACAGAGTTTACTGTTGTAGACTTGTAAATATTTATAGACGAATAGTTCTGTTTAATAATTGGGCCACACCAGTTACAGCGCATACACTCAACTTCATCCTTTTCTCCTGTCCTTTTTTTTTTTTTTAAACTTTCAAATACTTCCTTGTGTTCTGAAACAGATTTTTGTTTTCTTCCCATTTCAGTGGGTCGAAGCTTTAAACCGTTATTTGCTAACGGCTTGAATGGGTACCTGGTGGGCATGAGATTCATCAGTACATTCAGATGCTCAGGCACTTCAGAGCTTGCATGTGTGTCTGTTTATTGTGTGTATCTTCTAGATTAACACATAGCCTTACTTCAACAGGCAGCTTCGCATGTACACACAGAGTAAGGTATTATTGTAATACACATTGGAAAATACAACACATGGCATGAGCTAATAAAACGTGGGTTTTTTTGTATTTGAAGGATACAAAAGTAGGGTGAAAAATCAGAAAAAAATACTTCTTGTAAAACCCAGGAAATTTTCAGTAAAAATAGGTTTAAACTGAAAACGAAGGGGCTTATATGCAAAGCAGTGGTTTTCAACTTTTTTTCATTTGCAAACCCCGAAAAAATTTCGAACGGAAATTCCGTTTGGAAATCTTAGCCATAGTCTGCGGACCCCCGGGATCTGTGCACCGCAGGTTGAAAAACACTCATGCGTAGGGTCAATGAACAGAGCAAGAGGTTTCAGAGTATGATTTCATCTTTCACCTTGACCGCCGTGGGTATAAAAAGCTTTGTGAAACGGGAAGGAAGGCTTTATTGGGACACACTGCTGCGTCTGACCAAGAATCAGTGAATGAACTGATTCACAATGAATGAATTCTGAACATTTTTACTGTACGTGCAGTTTGCTCAGTACTAAATCTCAGCTCCTACTGTCACATTACTGTTTACGTGCATAAAGTCATTTTAAAAATGGCCACTCTCCCTCACTTCAGCTCATAATTTTACAAGCACAAAATTTCACACAAAGGTGGCTTTGTGCTCCCCATATACTTTAGGGCAAGGAATTCTTGGGTAAAGTTTCAGGTGTGTGGTAGGGAGGGTGTGACAGGTGCCACCTGGAACTGGGATACCACTGAGCCCTCTAACCCACCAGCCCGGGCTCCCTCTCACACTGTACTGCTGTGACAAGCTGCAGAGCCGCTCCCGGTCTTACAGTTTCACCGGCATACACACAGGCAGGGACACACCCAGCTGCAGTTACATGCAGGCTCTCTGACCAGCCACTGCATGTGAACCAACAATAGAGAGGCTACAGCCAAAATTACCACCAGCTTCCCAGCCGAGCACCCCAGAGCTGTACCGTCCTGCCCTGGTCCAAACCCCAACCGGTATGAATTTATTGTCCAGTTTGCCTCCCCCTCAACGTGGAGAGGAACAGCCTTTGTTCCTTCAGCTACGATCAAAGCAGATTACCTAGCAAATAAACAAAAATGCACACTAAACTTAATATACTAGATTGGATATGAATTAGCAGATTCTCACCCTATCTAACTAATGGTACAGGAAGACTTACAGATTCTTAAGGCACAAGCTGCATAAGCTTTACAGCTTGGGTTTCTCAGGTCTTCATACACAGGCCAGAAATCCCTTTAGCCTGGGCCCAGCACTTCCTCAGGTCTTTCCAGGAGTCTTCTTGTGTGGGGAGTGAAGAACAACAGACGATGTCACTCCCCTGCCTTACATAGCTTTAGCCTACGGCGGGAACCCTTTGTTTCAAAACTTGGTTCCCCAGACCGGTTTGTGGAAAAAGAGTAACATCTCAAGATGGAGTCCAGCGTCGTGTGGCCTGGTCACATGCCCTTGTAGTGTCGTAGCAGCCATTGCTTACGGGCTGTCTGGAGTGTTCTCAGGATGGTTCACCCAGTGTGAGATAAGCTTCTCTTAAGGCCTATTGTTCTTTCTAACGGCCCATTATCATGAATAGGTCCTTCCGCGCCAGCGACCTAGACTGGAAGCATCTTGCCTAGTGGGCGTCACCCAGGTGTGACTACATGAGAAATACAGACACAGTTAATATTCAGAACTTCAGATACAAAAATGATGCAAGCATACAAATAGGATACTCATATTCAGCAAATCATAACTTTTCCAGTGACACCTTACACAACCCGTCTTGCATAAAATAAGTCTTAATTATGCTATAATCCTATCACAATGAAGAATATGTGGTGCAGCGTCACAGAAGGGATGGGGAGTCTTTCTGAAGAGCTCGAGGAAAGGACAAATCTCCAAGGATGATACATCAGCAGCTGTGTTACGGGGAAGCAGTCTTGTCCACGCATGAACCAATAAAAATATGTGCATCTGCATGTAAGGAATCACTGTTATAAGATTTAATGATTTCCTTGTTTCAAAAGAGCCCTAAAAACTTTAAGAGTGGTCACTTCCAGATTGGAATACAGTTAAAACATGGAATTTAGCCAAACACCAGCTAAGCCAAACCACAGGGGAGATTTTTTTTTTAAATCTTCCTCTTACTATCTTATCAGTAACGTGTGCGCAGTAACCTCTGAGCTACCTGCTATCTTAAAAGACCTTTGACTATTGTTTCCAGCGTGTCCAAAGCTTTGTCACTCACCATCCAAAACTCTACCGGTCATTGCAAATAAGTTCCAGCAGCCACGCACCCTCATGCAAACCCTGATACTTCTACTCCTGAAGCTATTGTACAGCATCTTCCCATCCAGTGCCCTCACCAAGGGACAAGCTGTTAAATTCACACCAGAGCCACCAATGCTACAATGCCAGTCCCTTCACTGAAGTGCTTCCCACTGAAAGCAACGGTCTCATTCGAGGTCTTCTTTCTTGTCTTTGCTTCCTAGGATCACCTAGCATCAGCCAATTATCTACCCTTCTAGATTATCTCACACCACTGCCAGGTCTAGAGCCTTGTCTTCCATTAGGAACAGGCTTGTTCTCTCTCTCCCCCCTCCTTTACCTTCTTTCCTTTCACGCAGTTCACAAGAGGTTAAGGAGAAGGAAATGTGGCCCTTGGCCTCAAATTCCCAGACATCAGAGCTAGCTAGGGCTGGAGAATGTCAGCAAGGCTGGGGAGAAAAAAAAAAAAAAAAATCAGATCTCTCCTAACCAAATGGCTAAACTGACCAGCTAGAGGCAGATGTCAAAGAGTACAGGAGGAGCTACCTGCAGAGTCCAAGGTCAACACTTCCAGTGCTGCAGAGGCTCCAGCAACAGCAAAATGGAATAGCAACGCTGACAACATCCCTGCTGCGTACAAGTTTCTGAACAGCCATTTGAATCATAGAATATCAGGGTTGGAAGGGACCCCGAAGGTCATCTAGTCCAACCCTCTGCTCGAAGCAGGACCAATTCCCAGTTAAATCATCCCAGCCAGGGCTTTGTCAAGCCTGACCTTAAAAACCTCTAAGGAAGGAGATTCTACCACCTCCCTAGGTAACGCATTCCAGTGTTTCACCACCCTCTTAGTGAAAAAGTTTTTCCTAATATCCAATCTAAACCTCCCCCACTGCAACTTGAGACCATTACTCCTCGTTCTGTCATCTGCTACCATTGAGAACAGTCTAGAACCATCCTCTTTGGAACCCCCTTTCAGGTAGTTGAAAGCAGCTATCAAATCCCCCCTCATTCTTCTCTTCTGCAGGCTAAACAATCCCAGCTCCCTCAGCCTCTCCTCATAACTCATGTGTTCCAGACCCCTAATCATTTTTGTTGCCTTTCGCTGGACTCTCTCCAATTTATCCACATCCTTCGTGTAGTGTGGGGCCCAAAACTGGACACAGTACTCCAGATGAGGCCTCACCCATGTCGAATAGAGGGGAACGATCACGTCCCTCGATCTGCTCGCTATGCCCCTACTTATACATCCCAAAATGCCATTGGCCTTCTTGGCAACAAGGGCACACTGCTGACTCATATCCAGCTTCTCGTCCACTGTCACCCCTAGGTCCTTTTCCGCAGAACTGCTGCCGAGCCATTCGGTCCCTAGTCTATAGCGGTGCAATCTGTTGCTATAAGCAGCAGGGTGGTTCTGGAGCCCGTTGCAGAGCACCCCCACCCCCAAAAAGCCATAGTTCAACAATTTATCCTCTGTTCATATCTGGAAAGATGTTTTTGCCATCACAGAATACAGAAACTACCACCCTTTATTTCCCAGGGGCAAATATTTTTCAAGTCCTAATAGAAGATCTAGCTTATCAAGTTAATTTGCTAATAAGAACATTGTGCAAAACCTTGCTTACCTTCCTCTATTGATCAGTCCCATTGACTTTAATTGGGCTGCTCACGTAAGTAAGGCAAGCAGGATCTGCCGCTCTATGGATAAACAGACAATCCTATTGATCTAGTGTTGTCAGTTTCATGACGTCACCGCTACCTTTACGAACCTAGTCCCTGATGTATAAAATTCATTTCTAAAAAGCAATCCACTGATCTTCACCATCTTTCATGCACTTGGGAAATTTTAACGTAGCTATAGAAAAAGGTCAAGAGAATATTACAAGCGAGGCAGCTCACCGAGTGAGACAGACACTTATTACACTGGACTGGATCTTTGGGGCAAATGATAGCAAGCACTGTGAAGTTTCCACTCAAAATTCCTGCAGGAAGGGGGGGATAGCTCAGGGCTTTGAGCATTGGCCTGCTAAACCCAAGGTTGTGAGTTCAATCCTTGGGGGGGCCATTTAGGGATCTGTGGCAAAAATTAGGGATTGGTCCTGCTTTGAGCAGGGAGTTGGACTAGATGACCTCCTGTGGTCCCTTTCAACCCTGAGATTCTGTGATTCTATGAGCTTTGTCACCTTAAAGCAGAGGTGGGCAAACTACGGCCCACGGGACCATCCTGCCTGGCCCTTGAGTTCCCGGCCAGGGAGGCTTAGCCCCAGCCCCTCCCCTGCTGTCCCACCTTTCCCGTAGTCACACTGTGCGGGCAGCGCTCTGGCCCTCCTCTCCTGCTGGGCAAAGCAGCAGTGTGTCTAGCTCCAGCCCAGCGGCGCGGTTGCCAGACATGTTGCTCTGAGCAGCACAGTAAGGGGGCCAGGGGGCTGGATAAGGGGCAGGGCGTCCCAGGGGGCAGTGAGCGGGGGGGTTGGATAAGCGTGGAAGTCCCAGGGGGCCTGTCAGGGGGTGAGGGTGTGCATAGGGGTTGGGGCAGTCAGGGGACTTAGAGCAGGGGGGTTGGATAGGGACCGGTGTCCCGGGAGGCGGGGGGGAGGGTCCCAGGAGGGGGTGGTTAGGGGACAAGGAGCGGGGGGCGGGGGAGAGGAGTTGGATGGGTCAGAGGTTGTGAAGGGGGCGGGGCCAGGTGTTTGGGGAGGCACAGCCTTCCCTACCCAGCCCTCCATCCGGTTTTGCAACCCCAATGTGGCCCTTGGGCCAAAAAGTTTGCTCATCCCTGCGTTAAAGAGTTAAGCAGCCAATCCTTTCCTTGCATCCCTGAACCAGGAGACACGACTGGTTGGCAAACCATAGTGTATGTATATGGACTGGTTTCCTTTATCATCTGTACTCATTGTGTCTGGCACCTTTCAGCCAAGAAGCGCTAGTCACTTCCCAAACAAAGCCAAATTCATCCCTTATGCAAGTCCGTTAAGCGTTACAATATCCCAGAGAGATAGGTATATGCCGTTTACACACCAGGTAATTCATATGTAGATTTAAGAAGGGTACAGAGAGCAGCAGAGTAGGAAACAGAAATGCAGAGCTCTGATTGCTAGTCCCCGGTTCCCATGAAAGAACCTCCCGTCCACCTCAGCTTTATCTGTCTTGTCATTAACCATATGCTTCAGAAATAGAAGGAGGGACACCATACCAAGAAGGATTTATTCTTGCAAGGTGCTGAGTACACTGCAGTCAATGGGAGCTGAGGACATTCAGCACCTTGGCAAGCTGAAATGCCAGAGCCTCCATCACAATGGCCTAGAATGGCCTGATTATAGATTGGGAATAAACATAAGCTCTGCAGAGTTTAAGACAGCAAGAGTTCAGCACAACAGGTCAGTCATCTGCCTGGAGAATACAGCTGATCCGGTGCTGCAAGCTTAGACAATGAAACACTCAGCCAGACAGACAGAAAGAAATAAGTTAGCCACTTATTAGCATGAAGGTAGCACTGGCAACATCCCCATCAAGACGATTCTGTGAACAAACCAGTGTGTCTGTCTCCCCATCACTGTCCGTTTGAGATTTTCTACCAACAGAAAACACTGGATTCAGCATTTCATTTCTTGCTGTGTCATGCCTGGCCTTTGTTATGTGGCAAAGCTCAGTGCAGTTTTACGTCTATAACAACAAATGGGTTAGCAGAAGTCGAGCACCTTGCTATGCATTTCACTCACACAAAACATTGTCACTGAAGGATTCTGGGACCAGATCCTTAAGTTACCAGATTCCATCAGGGATCAAAGCCACTCCAGCATCGATATGAACCTGGAAAGAAGCAGGCAGCGAAGAGGAGAGTTGCATATATATTTTCAGCTTGCCAAGGTGCTGAATGCCCTCAACTCCCACTGACTGCAGCGTACTCAGCATCTTGCAAGAATAAACCCTTCTTGGTACGTAGCGACTGATGGAAACCAGGATCAGCTAGTGACACTTTCCCCAGCTCGAGGCCAGATTGGCAGAGGTGCGAGTTGCTACCATCTGATGGCAAACCATCGTGAACTATATTAGAGTGGTCTCAGACCAATTCCTAGTTGCAGGATGTCTTCACAATAAATGGCACCATTGTAAAAGACTAACTGGCACCTCTGTTGGCAGTTTCAGAGACGCCAAGTATTAAGTGGGCAATGGAGACCAAAATGACCTTTCGGGTCAGGGCTGAAACACCACTTTCAAGCGAGGCAGCAGCAGCAAACTGAGCAATGGAAAATTTCACCTGTATGGCCCACTGCACAAGTATGCCTCGCAGCAGAGCTGCTAAATGGGCTCCTGCCGCTGCCACTATAGTTAAAAGGGACGGTATTTTCCACCAAGATGTAGGATGTGAACCACAAAGGGTGGGCGAAGAAAGCTGTAAGTCATGCATCAATAAGATCTGCAGCCCTAAAGACTCTGCTTCTAAATGGCACGGTCTTGCCCTCCTCCCTTCCCACACGTGCTAGCTGAATGTATTACTAGCCCCCGAGACCCTTGAAAAATCCCTGGATCTCACGTAGAACAGAAAAAAAGAATTAGATGTGTTTGCTGCACTTCTGTAAAATTGCAGTTGAAGGAAAACGTGATTCAACAGGATGCTTGTACAACGGGCGCTAGACTTTGATCTCACTCACATTAAAGTCTTTCCTCACTTCAACTAAGAAGACTCCCACATCCAATTTTATAGCAAATAAAAGAAGGAGTTTATAAACAGCAAGGGAGAACAGGAGAACTGAACTGTCCTGTAGGGGCTGAGAACTTTCATCGTATTCATCTAATAACCAACATCCACTGACAGTTATTTTTTAATCAAATCCTTCGCTGGTAAAGATGGTCAATAGGATTGAGTTCCTATTTATCCACAGCAGGTACAGCACAATTAACATCAACGTAAATTTCTCCAATTATTGCATTTCACTGTGATCTGGAGGGAATTAAAAGGATCCTATCCCCTATCTTTGAGCCCCAGACTCTAAAGTCTTACAAAATCTAACACTCAGGGAAACGCGGAATGGGTTTTTATTCCAGTAAAATGTTTCACATTTAAACATTCCCTTGTACCAACGGAACAACAGCTAATGTGTTGTGCCAACAAACAAGGAGCAGAAAGCGAAACTAACTCTTGTTTCCATTTGCAAAGCTGACTGAAGTGTAAAACACCATGGAGGTGGGGAAAAAATGCTGAAATGCTAGATTTTAATAATGTACAATTTTAACTTTAAAAAATTAGCAAAAGGAGAAAATGTTTAAGAATCATACAGGGCTTCTATTCTTTTCAAAGCTATTTTTTTTCTGTGAAACAGAGAGAACACTGCTAAATTATTATTCTTGGCAAGGCTACAAATATAACAGAAAACGGGTAACACAGTCCCCTCGGTACAATGATGCTCAGACGTGATACGCAGGGTTCAGTAAAAAGATCTGCACATACATTACAGCATGCACTCAAGCTGCACTCAATTGCTCTTATTTTTATTGCTGTCATGCCTCAAGCATGCCAGGCACTTTCCAAAACATTGAGGAAGATAACCCTGGTGCTAATCAGCTTTACCCTCTCAGACCCCAAGGGGTCTTACAATGAGCTTGCTGCACAGGTCCGCTCACATGGACCTCATTGCACATGCAAGGCCTTGGAAAATACATTAAAGAGAGAATCTTGCCAAGCACCCAATTTAGGTAATCACATTCCGACAACCTCATTCTCGCTCCTTAAATTCAAAATATTATTTGCTTCCCACCCTAAATTGCTGTGTATTGTTGCACAGCTGCCACCTTTAACATCAGAGGGGGCTGCAGTAATTCTTTGTCTTCCCATTTTGTTTGCTGGTTTGGGTTACTTTGGGATGAGCGATGCCTGGTAATTCCCAGACTTCTATTGGGAGGATTGCATCTCAAGGTATTGACACACACATAACTGGAGGACACACCTTTTAGAAAACTCACTGTATGAAAAAAACAGCCTTGTTATCTGCAGATAACCAGAGAGATTGCACTCTAAATAACAGCCCTTTGACCTTCTTAAAGAACATATCCCACATAGCTAAGACGAGCTCAGCTTGTTTGGCTGACAGAGAACGTTTTCATCTCAGCTAAGCAATAGTAGCGTCTCCAAGCTTCCTAGGAAGCATTCCAACTCCTACAAAAGTATCGCAGGATAAGTAAGCTTGGCAGAATTCCGTGTTAATGATTTCAGGGGAGAATCAGTTTATTTTAAGCTTTTTTCTATTTTTATTGATTTACATTTTTACAGTTGTGCAAAATTATGGGGTTTATGGCTTTTGTATTTTTACCTATTGAAATTTTCAGAGTTAGGGAAAATTATGGGGGAGTCAGGCAATAGCTGGAGGAATCAGACACTTATTTAACAAGACTATATACTGGGATTCAAAAAGTTAAAGCTCTGTAACAGTTAAATCACAAACCGTCATCCCATGTCAATAAATACACAGTAAATATCCTTAAATCAAACTGTAATAAGTTCTCAAGCAGCATTCTTACTTGGCCTATCTGAAAATGTTGATAAATATTGATTGAAATATTTTTCCAATCAATTTGTGGGCATGTTGAAATTGATGTTTGTCAACATTTACCAATAAAAACCTAATCCCAGCCTAGGTATGAGAGTTCTTTAAATTCCCCTGGCGCAAAACAAATTGCAATTGAAACAAAAGCAATTACCTAGATGATGAGGGGTTAATCCTCTTTTGTTTAATATAGAAAATGAAAATGTTATTACCACTGAACAAATGGAAGTCAGTAATTTTTGAGAGGATACACCTTTATACAAGCTATGAGGCAGTCAGCACCTTGGACCTAAATCAAGGCAAGTTTTTAGCAACCCCTTTCAACAAAGGGTCATTTTCTCCCTCAAGTTTCAGCTCTATAATGATATAGGTAATTAGAACCAAAGATGTACATTAAAACTCATGTGAGATGTTAGAGGAACATGGCTGCAATTGTAGAAACAAATGCAAACTGTCACTTGATGTTTACTTAAACACAGAAATGTTGTCATGATTTTAACTTCTTTATTTTAAGTAGTTCAACCATTCCACTGCAGTGTGGGAAATACAGGCACACCACTCTACTGCCCTAATGAACAGGAGCCAAAAGGAAACTGACCTGCCGGTGTAGTCTTTAAGCTGAGCAAGATGCAAAAACTAATCTAACAGCATGAGAAAGTAAAGAGTAAATACAATTTTTCAGTTCTCGTTTTCAATGTCCCTAACATGACTAATTGCAAGGACAAAGGTGCATTTTTAAATACGATTTTTATCTTGACAGTACAACCCTTTTACAGTTGCTTTACAAGACAACTTGATGGCGACTGTTTTCCCCCTTAAAACATCTCGATGTGTTCTTGTTTGAAAAATAACACAACCAGTGTATAAGAAACTTCTATTTTCATTCCCGTTACAATTCTTAGCACCTTAAATGCTCTCATTAGGTTGCTGAAATCATAGGTTCTGTGTAATCCAACAGACCACACTTTTCATTGCAACGCGGTATCTTTTCTCAGGGGTAGCATATTATAGCTCCCTTGTGAGCTGCTCCACGCAGGGATTTTGGTTTTTTAGGTAGGTCTGTAAAACGCTGTGCACACTTGAGGCAGTCAAGAATATAACGGCCCCATTACCAGAATAATCAGAGCTCCTGCAACAGAAACCAGCTGCACTCCAAAAAGGGACCCATAATGCCTGCAGAAGCGGATGCTTCTACCACGGTCTAGCAAAGAGCAGCACAGCGAGGTCTTCTTTGCTCAGGGCTCTTCTCAAAGCGCTCAACGGCCCAGCCCCGGGGTGCAGCTCTCTGGGCACGGAGACGGGCTGCAACAGACCAGACACCCCGTCCAGCCTCGTGCACGCCCCCGCTTCTTGGTTCGCGGAGATTTTGTCTGCCGGCAAAGGCACGTGCACCCGAGCACCTTCCAGGGAGGGGACAGCCAGGCAGACAAGGCTACAGCTCCGAGGGGGGGGGGACCCAAAGCAAACCTGTTTACACCGAAACACACGCCGCCCACACCGCTCTTGCGAAGGCCTGGCACTGCCCCCGGGCCAACCCCCCGGCGGCGACCCCGATTCCTTAGGGAGGGCGGAAACTATCCCGGTTCCCGTCCGGGCGGATCATCCCATCAGCAGCGCGACCCACGCGCATCCTACACCCCAACCTCGCACGGCCCCCCCCCGCACACACATCACCGCATGGCACCCCTCACTCCCTCTGCCTCCCCGGCCTTTGCACCCCCTCTCCGGGCCCGCGACAGGCTCCCGCAGCCCAGCCCGCTGAGCAGCGTCTCCGCTGCACCCCACGACCGCGCCCGCCCCTGCCCACCTTCCGCACCCCCCCGCCGCTGCGAGCACCCGCCCGAAGCGGGGGGCTGCCCCCGGCGCAGCGCTGGCCCCGCCCCGCTACCTTCTCCTCGGGCTCCGGGGCCCCGCCGAGCCTCTGCCGCAGCTCGCTCATCTTGGCCCGAGGCCGCGGCGTCCGCCCCGGCTGCCGCTCCCGGTGCAAGAGCCGCCGCTCCGAGCGCTGCAGCGCGAGACCAGGCGGCGGCAGCGGCGCGAGCGGCCCCGGGGTTCCATGGGGGGAGGGGGGGGGGAGGGAGAAAGCGGCCGAGCCAATAGCAGGCGCAGGAGGGGGGGAAAGGGGGCGTGGCCGCTCCTCTGTCTCCGCCAGCCTCGTTCTCAATGCGGAAGCCGCCGCCGTTCCCTCTCTTTCTCGCTCGCGCGCGCGCGCGCGCAGCCCCGCCCAGGTGTGGCAGCTCTCCTGCCGAGGCCGCCATGATCGGTGGACGCAGGGGCGGACGTGGGGCCGTCACCCCGCGCCCTCGCCCGTCCCACGGGATTCCCGCTCCAGAGAGCGATGGAGGCCTGGGAAGCGGGGCCAGGCGGGCGGGGGTGCAGTGCAGGGCTGCTGGAACTAGGGGTGTTGCTGCACCCCTTGGCTTGAAGTGGCTTCCATGGCATGCGGGGTTTGCAATTTGCTTCTCAGGATCCCCACCATACACATTGTTCCCCTGCCCCTGCTGCCGGGGGCACGTCATTACCGGCCAAAGACCCCCCCCTCTGCACCCACGCAAAGGGCTGCATCCACCACGTGGCGCTGAGTCTGTCTTCGCAGGCAGGGCTTGACCCTCCAAAGAGACACAAAGGCCACCGTTTGGGGTGTGAGGACAAACAGAGTCCCAGGCCAGTAGGGACCAGTGTGACCATGTAGTCTGGCCTCCACTATAGCACAGGCCAGAAACCTTCTCCACAATCTTTCCTAGAGCAGATCTTTCAGGAAAACATCCAGCCTTGATTTTAAAATTGTCAGTGAGTGATGTAGAATCCACCAGGAGCCTTGGTAAATGTTTCCAATGGTTAATTACGCTCGCTGTTTAAAATGTACTTCCTATTTTCGGTCTGAATTTGTCTAGCTTCAACTTCCAGCCATTAGATCTCATTAGACATTTCTCCGCTGGACTGAAAAGCCCATTATAAAATTTTTGTTCCCCAGGTAAGGACTTATAGATTGTAATCAAGTCACCTCGGTATTGTTAAATAGATTGAGCTCTTTGAGTCAATCACTATAAGGCATGTTTTCCAATCCTTTAATCATGCTCAAGACTCTTCTCTGCACCCTTTCCAAAATGTCAACATCCTTCTTGAACTGTGGACACCAGAACTGGACACAGTATTCCAGCAGTGGTCGCACCAGTGCCAAATAGAGGTAACATAACCTTAGTTGTTCAGCATTCAATGAACAACAAATTGGTGGGGAATGAGAACTCTGGACAGCTTTAGAACTTGGTTTTGCAATTTCAAAGAAAAGTGGCAAGTGATGGTGTATTGAAGCTGCCACTGATACTGACATTGTAATGCAGTTGCTGACCTGGGTATCAAGGGTCTCTCTACTGGAGAGGCTAGGCTGTGTGTTACAGGCCTTTAACTGATTGCAAGTAAGGAACAATGTTTAATTCAGGGGGGCTTGTGCTTTTGTAGGAAGTGGCTCTGAGCTCTGTGATATTTTGAGTGACCACTGAGTGCAGCATCATGAAAGCCGGAAAGTTCCTGGGAGGTTTCAGATTGATTACATCACCACAAAAACCACCACAATCGGTGCAAGTTGGCAAACTCTACAGCTTGACCAATCCAAACCCATCTGGCAGCCCAGAACTGCCATGGGGCCTTCAGCGCATCAGAACTCCGCACTGCCCCAAAACCTTCAGGACTTCAGCTTTCCACCCAGGCCCCTCCCATGACTCTCGTGAAACCCGAGGAGCGCCAACATGCCATCCTGCCGCTGCAAACCCTGCTTTCCCACTCAGTGCCACTTAACCACCCGGGGCCCAAGCTTCCAATTATCAGCCCCTATGCACAGAGGGGTGCACAACTGCCCCGGAACCATTGGGGCCCCAACAATTCATTCAACAGCCCCCCACATTTCATAGACTATCAGGGTTGGAAGGGACCTCAGGAGGCCATCTAGTCCAACCCCCTGCTCAGAGCAGGACCAATGCCCCAGCACATTTGCAGTGGACCCTACAGAGTCCTGATGTTCCACCCAGCAGCAGCCCCTGCTCCTCTCCTCCAGCGGCTCCGAGGCCGACAGGTCCCTAAATGTCCCACCCAGAAGCAACCCCCTTCCCCCCCCCCGATGCCATGGGAAATTCAAGGCCCCCACATTCCACACAGCTACTGCTGTGGAACATTTGGCGCCCCAACATTCCATCGATCCCCTCCCATGGAACTTACGGGGCCCCAACATTCCATTTACTCCCACCCCCCGCTCCGCCCATGGGACAACAGGGGAGAAGCTGGGAGTGGGAGGAGCTGTGGGCACGAGGGCGGAGCCCAGTGCTGAGGAGAACAGCGATTGGCAGGTACGTATGGACAATGAGAGCCATGCGTTGATTGGTGGTCGTACCGTAAGTGGTGGGTGTGGCTCCGATTGTGACACGTAAGGTGATTGGCAAGCATGGAGCGACGTTGTCTACGTCGTGATTGGCTGAGCACAGGCATGCGGGCGGGATTTCTGACGCTTCTCCGGTGAGCGGGTGTGCTGTCAAGGGGGCGGGACTACCGGTATGACGGGGGCGCTCATTGGCGAGCGAGCCGCGCGCCGGCGAGGCTTCCGGCGCCAACCTGTGTATGATTGGTGCAGCGCGACGTGTGGGCGGGGCCAGGACGCGAGGCCCGAGGCGCTATAAGAGCCGCCGTTTGGCGCCCAGGGGAGGCAGTCGGGGGGGAGTCTCTGTGTGCGCGGAGCAGCGCGGCGCTGGGTTTGGGTGGCCTCTCCCCCGCTGGCAGGATGTTCGAGGCGCGGCTGGTGCAGGGCTCGGTGCTGAAGCGGGTGCTGGAGGCGCTCAAGGACCTGATCACCGAGGCCTGCTGGGACCTGGGCTCGGGCGGCATCAGCCTGCAGAGCATGGACTCCTCGCACGTCTCGCTGGTGCAGCTCACGCTGCGCTCCGAGGGCTTCGACACCTACCGCTGCGACCGCAACATCGCCATGGGGGTCAACCTGGCCAGGTAGCGGGGCTGGGAGCAGGCCCCTCAGCGACGGGCGAGAAGCGGGCAGAGCCGTGGGGGGAGGGGGAGGGGGTTACTGACTGGCGCGAGAGAGCGAAATTCTTGGGGGGGGGGGGGGAGCGGGGGCGAGTGGTGTCTCGCGCCGTTTCTGCAGCGCGCGCTGCCCGCGAGCGGAGGTGACGTCATTTCGGCGCCAGTCGCACAATGCCCCGGCCGCGCTGGCGGGAAAGCTGCACGGGGGGGCGGGGCCCGAGTGCCCGGGCCTGGGCGGGGCGCTCCGGGGCACGGTGGCCAGGGGCGTCCGGTGAGCGGGGTCCGAGTTACGGCTTCTCGCCCCCCGCCGGCGGCCTTGCCACCTGCCCTGGCCCGCGCGGGTTGGCGGGGGGGGTTCAGGCTGAACAGCCCCCGGAGCCGCCATGTCGCAGGGGCTGATCTCCGTTCCCCGGCTGCTGTTGGCGTTGATGCGCTGGAGGCAGCCGCATGAAAGCGGAGTGTGAAACAGACACCACCCCCCCCCCGGGTTTCTTGCCCATACCACTTTGGTGCAGTCTGGCTGAGCGAGTTCTCTTGTTCTTTCCTAGTATGTCCAAAATACTGAAGTGTGCTGGCAATGAAGACATCATCACCCTCAGAGCAGAGGACAATGCAGATACACTGGCTCTGGTATTTGAGGCACCAAGTAAATATCTCGACTCCAAATCTTTTCACAATTAAGATACAACTTCTTTAATTCAGTTATGAAGCAAAATTGGGGTGAAGTCTTGTAATTCTGCATTTCTGAACAGCTCATCAGTGCCTTGGCTTCCTTTGCTGTTCCAGAATTAAAATATATGCATATCTTTGAACCATCAGTCATTGCTTAACTTTATTAAGCACTATATTTTGGGTGGACTTCAGTGGATATTTGTCTAAAGAATAATTGTGGCATTGGGGATAGTCACAAAGTGGCAGCAAGAAAAATCTAAAACATTATTTGATTTCTTTATCAAATTAAGACTACACTGAGGAAATCTTCTGGGACAGAATCTAACCAACATCCCTAGCTTTAATATTTTAGAACAGTTCTGGTCAAATATATCCTATCTTTTTAGATCAGGAGAAGGTCTCTGATTATGAGATGAAGTTAATGGATTTGGATGTGGAACAACTTGGAATTCCAGTAAGTCTTGTCTCCACTGCTGACCTAAATTAGATTATTGGGTTTTACAAATAAGTCTACAACTTGAAAGTTTAGTTGTCATAAAATGTTTTGTGACTTTCTTCCCGTTAAGAAATGTAATAAACCTGAACTTTATTTCAAGGCAAACTTAGTTTCCCAACAAAGCTCTCATTAAATTTCAGCAGAAGCCTTAGACTTGTTTCTGTGTGTGATATTTTTGGCCTAAAGCTGCTGGCTGGCTGTCTCACATGCTAATGTACAAGCTCTTGCTGACTTTTCACTTGTAAAATCCCTTAAAATAACAAAACAGCATGAATTGAAATCCACAATAGAAGGTACACCTTATATGTAAATGTTTATCATTACGTATTGGTTCTAGTTTGAATAGACTAAAGCAGCATAATGGGACTGGGTGGTACTGAATCTGGAAGCAAAACAAACATGCTTGGGTAATTAACTTTCAGTGCTGCAAACTTCACTGACTCAGTCAAGCTGTTTTTCCATGTCCATAAAGATCTTACAGACTAAATAAGGCTGTATAAGTATCCCTTTTATGGCTTCTTTGCTTTAAGTGGATTTTCATAAATATAGCTAAGAAGTTAGCAAGCTTAGATGGACTGTGAAATGGAATCCGCCTGTAAGTACTGCAGAGCCAATGTAAGTAAAAAGCTACAGACTTGAAAGTTAGCAGATAAAACTGAAAATGCCAAGGCCAGATCTTGCTAACAAGCTGCTGTTTTTTCAGCCATAGTTCAGATTAGAACTGCACCTCAGAATATTGAAGTGGAATAACAGGATTTTCTTTTCTGAAAGAATGCAACAACTTTTGTCTTGAATAGAAGTGACAGAGTACAAAAGTTTGTTCAGGTACTGTTAGAAACTATATCTAAGGTTGTCTTCTCACAGGAACAAGAATACAGCTGTGTAGTGAAAATGCCTTCTGGTGAATTTGCACGGATCTGCAGAGATCTCAGCCATATTGGAGATGCTGTTGTCATCTCTTGTGCAAAAGATGGTGTAAAATTTTCTGCCAATGGAGAGCTAGGAAATGGAAACATCAAGCTGTCACAGACCAGTAATGTGGATAAGGAGGAAGAAGCTGTAAGTTTGGTGGTGGTCTGAAAATTTTCTAAAATACGGGGACTCGAGTATCTCACTACTGTTGGAGCAGGAGCAACTTTCGAGTCATCAATTCTCTGCAAATTTTTCAGAAAGTCCAGCCTACCTGGCTGGGTCTAGAGAACTGACAAGCTACAACATTCTGGGTCTTTCCTGTCTCTAATACAGGGCTGAGTAATACGTGGGTATTAGAAAAATGGGAGGTGGGTGGGGGAAATGTTACTAGTGTTCTGGCTGGCGTTTGCTCTGTTGTGGGAGAAAATTGCTGTCACTGCGGTTGCAACTAATAGTTGATAGGTGCCCAGAAGTTGCTTCTTGTGCCATGCTACATTTATGGGCTATGAGAACATGAAGAAATCTGTCCCTGGAAAAAGGTTCAGAAATGACATGAATACTTAATGGGGCTCTACTGATCATTGTCCTTGCTTTTAAGAGAGCATTGTAGTCTTAATTCATGATTGGTGGTTTTGATTTCTTCCTGTTAGGTTACAATAGAGATGAGTGAGCCAGTCCAGCTCACTTTTGCATTGAGGTACTTGAATTTTTTCACCAAAGCCACACCACTGTCACCTACAGTGACACTTAGTATGTCTGCAGATGTTCCACTAGGTAAGTAATACTGCTTTCAGTTCTTCAAAACAATTTTGTATAGCTACACCACTTCTAAGCTGCATTGTAAAGTCTCAACGCTGGCCTAAACTACACTGTTTGTTGGAAGTGTTCTGAATAACTGACTTGCCTTTTTTCTCCCTCAGTTGTGGAGTACAAGATTGCGGATATGGGACACTTAAAATACTATCTTGCCCCAAAGATTGAGGATCAGCAGGATGGTTCTTAAAATGCACTAGGATCAAGGGAAGATCCCCTGAGAGCTGTTGAGAGATGAAAACTACTTTTCTGAGGAGGAAGGAAGCCTCAAATAATGCTGTTAGGCATGTTTGTAGATATTTCTCTGTAAATATTTTTTCAACTTATTTTTGTTTTGTATCTTCTTTGAAAAATGCTTGTATCTTTGCTATTCTTGACCACGGGTCTATTTACACCTTTTTAGATGCTGTTTTTAGAACCTACGCTTTAACTCTCTTTGGAAGTTGCTAGTTGTAAAGGGCCGCAATATTGAAACATTGCGTTACTATAAAAAGTGATCTTTCTAGGGCTTTACCTGTGAAACCTCAGTCAACTGAAGTTACTAAGTTTCTAAATGACTTAACAGAAAAAGAGTTCAGTCTTTACGATGTCCTTATCAAAACGGGAACTGTACTATAACTGAAATGTGAAAATGGTAATAATTTTTGAAGCTTATTCTCAAACTATGACTAGACTTAACAGTAAGTCTGAATAGCACTGAGAATATTTATTTTGGTTTTAAGTCAAATGTATACCTCAGCATGAGCTTAGATCTCAACATTATTTGTAATCCAATAAAAAAAAACTTGGAAGGCTTCTGGTATTTCATGTGACCATGACCTGTACCCGTCAGCTTTTTAGTGGACAATCACATGACTGATTTTAAATACAGATAACTAATGTGGTGATTAAAAGATACTGCCATCTAGCCAATTTCAGTTTGCAGTTAAAATTAAACATTCCTTATTTGTTGGCTGTAACTGGAAGCTAAGTGACATAAGTGAGTGTGACCGATGTCTCTTAAACAGCTTGTATTTGAAACCTGCATACTTGTTTTGCAGCAGGTTGTCTCTTGATGTAAGAGGGGAAGTCTAAGGCCAGAGAGCACAGTGATCTTGATTGCACACATTGCAGCATAACCACAGATGTGGAAGCAGTTTGCCTAAACTAAGGCAACTTTGCATAGATATGCTTACTATGATTTAAAAGTGGTTTACATCAATTTTGATTAAGTTGATTACTTACTGACTCAAGCTTAATTGACTTTTTTTAAATGTGTTTACAGAAGTGGCATTAAAATAATTAAGCATACCTCTTTCAACTATTGCAACTTTCAATTTCCAGACTTGTCTGACCATGTTAATAAACTGGAAATTTTGTAATTGCAGCTCAACTAAATTATCTAAACTTTCTTAAAATAGTGTTAAGATGAATGACAAGTTCAAAATAACTTCTACTCAACTTGTATACAAAACAAATACAGCCCAATTTAATTTTGTTACTGATTGCAAAATTAGTGCACTAATACCACTTTCGGGTAAGACTTTGAAATACCAATAACTCTTCCCATTTTCCTTCAGCTTGTAACAAAGATGATGCATTATTTGATTTTTTTTCCTAAAAACCATTTACAATCAATTGGAGTAAAAAACCTGTTAAATTGCAGCCAACATTTATATTAAAAGTTACTCAAATTCTCGGTAGGTCCAGGGAAATGTCAGGGAGAATTAATTGCCTTGCTGGGGCCCGCAGTTTTCCCAGCTGCAAGAGTATTTGGTTAGCACTTTCCAATGTCAAATGCTTTGGGAGCTAGGGTGGTTTAAACTACCCCACAGGCCCATCCCTAGAGAAATTTGGCAAGAACTTCTGCTCTGTATGGAGAGAGTAATATATTTCTTAGACTGCTCATGACCATTAAATCGGGTGTTTGGGGGCCTGAGTTAACCAGTGTTCCAAATATAATTCAGCTACCATGATATTGCTCAAAACTTAGCTGAAAGTCCTGTGAAACCTCCAACCATCTTCAGTTTTGTTAGTTACAAAATGACTGCACTCACTATCTGTTAGAATGATGATGTAGAGAGTCACAAGGTGGCAGCCGTAGGCTAAAACCAACACTGCTTTGCTATCTCAAACTACAACGGGTTTGAGGATAATATTTCTGCAGAAATTCCCCTGCGTAGCTGCTGTCAGACCATATCGCTCTGTAGGAGCATTAGAGCTGACTTTTTAAGACCCCCTAAACATGTTTCTTTAATTGATTATCTCTCAAAGCATTGAGGGAATTTCCTGTGCTCAACCAAATAGCCTGGCAGAGAGGGAGAATTGTGACGTGTCACCTAGGGTATGATAATCTCACTAGTTAGTCACCATCTTGCAGCGTCTTCCACCCACCGGTGTTTGCAACAAATTTTCTTTTGTGGTTGCAGAGTGTGGCACTTTTTCCTATAATAACTAGGCAAAACAAATGAATATGCACATATACACGTCCAAATCATGGTAATTTGCGTAGGGTGGTGGTGAGTTTTTTTTTTTTTTTTGCAGACTCCATAATAAAAATAATGCTGTAAAGAGTGATACTTGTATGTTTGTTAATATCACTTATCACAGCTTCCGAGCTCACCAGTAAGTCTGCTGTGAACAATGATAGTTGTATGTTAATATCACTTCTCAGCAAGCCCCAGGACAAAATAAGGCCTGGGTGGGGTGGTCAGAGGGGGAAGGCTGTGGGAACCTGAGGCAATGGTGGAGGTGATGAGCTCCACTGCCATGTGGCCAGAGCCAGGGGTCAGCACCCAGGGCCAGCACATGCCTGTGTGGCCAGAGCTGGGGCTGCATGACCAGGGGTCAGTGCCTGCAGCCGGAGCCGGGACTCACTGCTGCACAGCCAGGGCCAGGGGTGCCACCTTCTGCCAGCAGGAATCAGTGCTCACTGGTGTGTGGCAGGGACTGGGGATCAGCACAGGGCGTGGCTGGAGCTGAGGGTCCATGCCTGATGCTGCTCGGTCACAGCCAGGGGTCAGCACCCCTGGCCAGCTCCAGCTGCTGGAGCCCAGGGCCAGAGCTGGGGGCCAATGCCCACCGCTGAGCGGCTGGAGCTGGGGGCCAGAGGCCGGAGCCACATGGCCAGAGCTGGAGTTCAGCACCTGCCGCTGCGCACCTGAAGTCCCGCCTCTGGAGCCTGCCACCCAACCACCCCAGGGCTGAAGCCCGACCCCTGACTCCTCTGCAAGGTGGGTTGAGATTTCACCTTGCTCCTGCAGCATTGTGCCCCACCGGTCTCCACAGCTGGTGCAGGGTGGGGGGGGGGTGCCGATCCTTTGCCCCCCTTCCTCATCACCCCCCCAAGAGGCTGTTGTGGCTGGATGAAAAGCCCCAGGTGGCTGCGTGCAGCCACGGTGGCCACATTTGAGAACCGCTGCACTAGAGAAACACCCCTTTGCAGTCTTTTAATCTGAATGTGGAGGTCTCAACCTTGCATGAGCTATTCATGGCTGCTGTTGGCATCTCTCTGCATAGCTGCTAGTCTCTCCCACGTGTCATATTGTCAGTAGATTGTTAGAAATGGTTTAGAGCACTTGGGTCAGGTGGTGCTGCCTGAATGCCTGTCATTGTCAGAGCCAAACGCTGCAACTGGTCTGGAGCAGTAAGTACCAAGTCAGTAAAGGATCCAAATTCAGTGCCCCTCTTTTTCTCCTGTTATAGCACATTTTCAGGTCTGTTTTAAAGGCCCAATCAGCTGTTCTCACTGTACATCAAATCATCAGAAATGATTAGGGGACTGGAACACATGACTTACGAGGAGAGGCTGAGGGAACTGGGATTGTTTAGTCTGCGGAAGAGAAGAGTGAGGGGGGATTTGATAGCTGCTTTCCACTACCTGAAAGGGGGTTCCAAAGAGGATGGGGAAGGGGACTCAGAAACGTGATGTTGAACCAAGGAGCTGAGATCAGCTTTGGATTACTGTAAAGTGCAGGAATGGTTCTACGCTTCCATGGTGGTAATCTTTAATCACGTTTCACCATCGGAAATGAAGCGGGGCTAATGGTTGTCGCCTTGAGCTTCGCTTCCTGGTGCAACCCCCAGCCATACACCCTCCCCGACCCCCAATTGCACGACTCCCAGTGCTTCCGAAAAACACACAACTTGCAATAAAGTTAGAGGTGCTGGCCACAATGCAGTTCCTGTGTTAAATGTGTGAAGTCATGCTGCGTAGTTATACAGCTACTGTGCCTCATCCGGTCATTTGGGATGGCTGAAGGAATCTCTGGATCTAGCCCTTGGATTATTTTTGTTTGTATCTCTAGCACCTAAAGCCCTCATCGTGGCTTGTTTGGCATTTTTTTAAGTAAGCTTCTCGCTCTTGCTGGAGATAAAAGTTGGAAGGTGTGAACCCTAAAAGCTGAAACGCCGGATGGCAAATAAAAAGATCCCAACATTTATTATTTGTAAAAAGCAGCTCATGATTTTGAGGGCTTCATAATTTTTTTATGTGGTGGGGAGCGGGGGCGGACTGATTATGTGTTGCACAAACCTGTATTATGTGTGTTCAGCCCTTTGGGTTGAAAAGTGCTGGATCAATGCAAGTTATCTGATACACTTTGTAAATAACTAAGAGTGGCCCTTTGAATTTATTGACCGATTTAGAAAGCTTCTGCAGGCAGCCTATCTGGGATTTTACCATCTTGAGTCAAAACTTGTGAGTGAGAAAAAAATATGAGGGAGATATTTATAAATGCCTCATGAAACGACACTGCAGAATCCTTAACTGTAAGAGCAAGATGCTTGGCAAAAAAAAAACTGTCCAGAAATATCCAAAGTTGGGATCCCCCTCACCCACCAGCCCACACAGGACAGCTCTGAATTCAGCCAACAAGCCCCAGCCTGTCCCATTCATGTGACACACAGCCCCAGCAGTGGCACACAGCACAAGCTGTCCAATCAGGTGCCACTCTTCAGCTACCAATCAAGGGCTTGGTTGTTGTTGGTTTTTTTGTTGTTTTTTTTTTTTTAAAGAAGAAATGGGGTCAAATCAAAATGAGGTTTCGTGCCATAACCTGGAAGGAAATGAGTGTCACGGGGAGTAAACTTCCTGGGTTGGTTTGCAGTAGGTGCAGGAGAGGGCACGGCAGGACTGGGAGAGATGGGCTTGAATAACAGGTACAGAACACTGTGGCAGTGAAATTTTTATTCTGCTTCTTCGTGCTAAAACCTTTGCATTTTGCACCTCTTGGGTGCCCACGCTGAACTGGCTGGTTTGATCCGCCACCCAAGTGACAGAGCCATGCCATTCCAGATACGCCTATGAACAGCTCCCTTTTGAATTCTCCCTGTTAGCAGAGAGACTACTGTTCATCAGAACACTTAATCTACATTTGTTTAAAGGGGTAGTGGATCCACGTCCTGGAGTTGGATGTTTCCAGGCTCTCTGGATCTCTCCTTGGAGTTTGTGACACTAGGGAGAATTTAAAACTTCTAAAGTGGTCCCTCTTTATCAGGGTTACGATGGAGAAAGAGTTTGTCGCCCTTACAAGGACAGGAGAGACTCCCCCTGTATAAGCAATCCTGGTGGGGCAGTGGGAGTGGAAGTTTATTTAAAAAAAACACCCTTTCCTGTGACACAGATCTGTCAGTGAGCCTGAGCTTTATTCTGGAAGTAAAATCAACTGACTTTTATGGCATGTAGAAGGTGGCTAGACATCATAAAAAAAAATTTTGGATTGCGGACAGATTTCAGCTGTAAAGAAGGGCAGGTAGGGAGCTAGATACTGCCCATTCTAGATCCCGAGTATATCCGTTGTTTTCAGTGGACGTACTCCAGATTGACGTTGATATAAATGAGAACATAAGACTCTGACTCTGAGAGTTTCAATGGCTTGCTCTGAATCTCCACTTTATTGACAGTTACTAGCATTAACACCCAGGCCTTGATTCTTTTCTCATTTATACTGGGTGTAAATCGGACGTGATTCTAGAAAAGACTCTGGAGTTGCCCTGATGTAAAACTGGGGCAAGTCAATACAGAATTGGGCCCACTTTGCTCTCAGTGGAAATAAGTAGTTATGGCACAAGACTGTGAGTCAGGAAATCTGGGGTTTAGTCCAGCATCTGGACCAGACTTCTGGTGAGTAAAGCACTTCTGTGACTCAGTTTTCCTCACCTGTAAAATGGAGATAATACCTAGCTCATGGATGTGTGGGGGACTTATTTAGTGTATATAAAAGTGCAGCGCAAAGTATTTCTTGTGCGTTGTCTGCCAATACCACGCCCTTCCTGGCAATTGTCATTGAATGTTGATAGTAGGTGAGGACGTAGGCCCCAAAAGTAAAGTGACTGAGGAGTGGGTTATCTCTGTCATCAGTAGCTGCAGAAATTAGAAATGTGTTTTGTCTGCTTGCTTTGTCCATAGAGGAAGCAAAATACTGAATCGAGCCAATGGCTAAGACATTGCTGGCCATCTGCTACTAGGAACTGACCATTCATTTCTTCTGTCTTTTGGGATACAGCTAGGGTCTCCAGATTTAAGTTTAAATCAAAGCATATGCTCAATACATGCAGAGAGTACCTCTGACTTACCACTTGTGCAACGTTTGCACGGGAAGAAGAGGCCTGCTGGCAGAGTTAGATGGGGTTGTGTTCAAGAAAGGGGGACGCGCCTTCAATTCGAGGGAGGTAGCTAGAGCTTGAAAAAGTATATTGTTCAATAAAAAGAAAAGGAGGACTTGTGGCACCTTAGAGACTAACCAATTTATCTGAGCATAAGCTTTCGTGAGCTACAGCTCACTTCATCGGATGCATTCAGTGGAAAAAATCCACTGAATGCATCCGATGAAGTGAGCTGTAGCTCACGAAAGCTTATGCTCAGATAAATTGGTTACTCTCGAAGGTGCCACAAGTCCTCCTTTTCTTTTTGCGAATACAGACTAACATGGCTGCTATTCTGAAAATTGTTCAATAGGTTATAGAGCTGGGCAGAATTCCCCCAAGTAATTTGGGGAATCAGGATATACACTTAGTGAGCAAAAATATTCTCAAGTTTTTCTTCTTTTAGTAAATGAAGCAGGCAGTAAAAGCCTGGTGCAGGGAACTGCACTTTCCCTATCAGCTAAATGGCATTGGAGCCTCATGGTATCCAATAAATGCTGTTTAAATATGGGACTGCCCACTGGCTATAGAGCGCATGCAGACTGCAGAGCAGGTTTGAGGTCATTCCTTCAGAACCATAGATACCTGAGACCAGGATATGAGTCCTAAGCAGCAGTGGTTGTGGAAGGAACAGCTAACTTATCCTGGGTTTCAGACTTCCAGGAGATTTTTCTGGTGGCGGAATGCATTGAGGGCTGGGTTGCTGACAGGCCAGCTTAGACATCGCCGCCTGCATATTGCTACAGAGGCATCGATGGCAGGATAAACGCAGGTTTCAGCTCCGAGAAAGCAAGGCCATCAGCTGTACAACAAAGCCAGATACGCCATCCTGGTGAGTACAATCGCAAATGGGTGTCACTGCCGGCAAGAAAACCACAGGGCTTGGATTCACAGCAAGATGAAATTACAGGGCACAAGTGTGGCTTGGCTAAATAAAGCTCCGGCACTGAACATCACCTCCTTCGCAGATCTAATCTAGGTAGGCAAACAGGGAGCTGTGACTTCTGTTTTTCTGTTTTATTTTGATCCCTTCATCTCCTCCTCCCTATTGGCCTGTTCTGTCCACTTGTCTGTGTCTGGCCTGTCTTGTGATGGAGCGGTCTGGAGGAACAGGCAATTCCATTTTGCAACAACTTCCAAGGTTTTGAAGTTTGTTTTTGTTCCACAATGACATGAAAACTAAATGTTTCGAATGATTTTGCAAAACAGATCTGTGTCAGAGTGTCTGGGTTTAGACTCGGAGGCGTAGCCGTGTTAGTTTGTATCCACAAAAACAACGAGGAGTCCGGTGGCATCTTAAAGACGAACAGATGAATTTGGGCATAAGCTTTCGTGGGTAATTTGTAGACTGGAAACCTTGGTTTTCATTTCGCATCTTTCTCTGGTCCAAAGTGACCAGGGAACCCCAGACCTCAAAAACCTTTGTGTCAAAAGCAGCATGTCTCTGTAGAACATGACGTCCTCAACAAAATAGAGTTAAATAAGGAGCGAGCTCTCTGGGGCAGGTTCTGTCTTCTTTGTTACTTGTCTGTGTAGTGCCTAGCACGGGACCTTGACTGAGGTTCCTGGATGCTAATGCAATATGTTTAATACCAAGCTTTATGGCCCCAGTTTAGGATGGTCTCGTGGCACGGGGTGTGTGTCCATGATCACAGTTAACGTGTGCTCTGGGAGGTTTGGGTACATTTGTGCCTGTGTATAAATTATGACCAAAGGTGTGGCTTTGTTTTTTTTTTAAAACAACAAAACTTTGTAAAACCCTAATACAGGTGGTGGTTTAAATTCCACTGAAATCAGGTCTAGGTTTTTGTGGAATTCAATATTCCATTGTTGTAGTTGTTATCTAGGCTTTGCCACGCTGCGCTTGTGAAACTGAATAGGGCCTATGCTGAGTGAGGTATAAGGAGCGGACAAATAGCATAAATGCGGGGAAAGAATTACCTTTCTAAGGGAGGTTTCAAAGTAGCAGCCGTGTTAGTCTGTATCCGTAAAAAGATAAGGAGGACTTGTGGCACTTTAGAGACTACTAATAAATGTGTTAGTCTCTAAGGTGCCAAAGTACTCCTTCCTTTCTAAGGGAGTTGGCATATCCCACCACACAGCTCACGAGGCTTTATGTTCCCTGTATCGTCACTGTCACTACCCCATTCTGTGTCTCCGTTTCCTCCTCTGTAAAATGGGGATAAATGTGCTTTTTCACATTTGTCAACCACTTTGAGACCTGTGGATGGAAACGTGCTGTATAAAGGCCGGGTGTGGTGGTTTTTTGTTTGTTTTTTAAATGAGTTAAGGTGGTGTTAGGAACACAGGTCAGGAAACTTGTTTCTTTAGAAGTGACATTTAACCTTTCAAGAAACTCCAAGCATTGCGTTCTACCACACTGCCTCTTGTCCAGGCTGCTATAAGCAACAGCTCTGTTTGTTTCAGGTTATAGCTGATGACACGGCCTCCATGTTATGATGCCATCACGTACTAATCTAGCTGCTGGGATCCCCAGTAGCAAAGTGAAGTACTCCAAGCTCTCCAGTACTGACGATGGTTATATTGACCTGCAGGTAAAAGGGGAAAACAGAGGGAAACCTCCTTTTTTTACTTCTTCTTTTTCTTCTTCTTATGTGACAAAAGTATCCTGCAGCTCTGATCTTGTTCCTTGTTGACCTCCATAAATATGGCGGGATGAGATTCCTCTCTGGCCCCTGTGTGCTGCTCTGGTCGGGTATAAGGCACCTACACAGCCTGCAGGAAGGGAAAGAAGAATTCCCCTGGCTTGTGCGCTGCTACGCTGGGCACGTGTCCCATTGTATTATGCTCCATGCGTGCACACGAGTGCCAGGAGAGGGAGTGCAGTCACAGTGTACGTGGCTGCGACCATTCAGGCTTGCGATGGGAGCATTGGGGAGGCTACCATAGCTTTGTACGGCCGAGAGGGCCGCTTGCACCGTGGTGCAGCCCAGAATCAGGAAGGGACAAAGGTGTCTTAAAGCCCCTCTCCTTTGGCTTGCACTTCCTCCAGCTGCGTCTCCAGCACGGAATCTGTGCCGGGCGGCGGAACGGCCCCGGGGATCATAGAATCATAGAATATGAGGGCTGGAAGGGACCTCAGGAGGTCATCTAGTCCAAGCTCCTGGTTATTTTAACAAGGTTAGATCTATATCTGTTCCTTTGCGGGGGGATGAGAAGACCCCATTGTGGAGTGACAGCTCTGAAGGGAACAGACGCTGCTGACACTTCCAAATCTGTCCGAGCTACAGCCGGCTCTGGGAACAAGGGCGTATGAATCCTTGCTCTGAAAGAACAGGGTGTTACGTGGGCAGAATTCCTCTGAGCCGATAGGCACTGAGCAGCTTACTTGATAGGACCCAGCTGTTGCTGCTCTCGCAATCCCCCCGGCTAGGGAAGACCCCTGTGGTGGTTTCTCTGCTTGGTCTGAGGGCCGCCATCCGCCCCGCTCACCTCCTAGGTGTGGGATTCGTGCCCACGCCAAAAACATGCTACATTTTAATGCCATTTAATATCTGCCTTCCCTGCAGTTCAAGAGGAGCCCACCCAAAATCCCCTACAAGGCCATTGCACTAGCCACTGTGCTGTTCATGATCGGCACCCTTCTGATTGTCATAGGAGCGCTTCTCCTCGCAGGATACATTAGCAAAGGAGTAAGTGGGCTAAATATCTTCTTAAATATGGTTTGTGTTCAGTGCCAAAAAAAATCCCCTCCTGCCAACTTTTATTTGTCTTAAATATGGAACTTCACTGCTAAGGCCTGTGGGCAGAGTGAGAGCTTTTCTCCCTGAATAACGTTTGCCAGCGGCCCTGCTGCCCTTGGCTGTAATCCCATCTGCATTCTCTAGCTAGGCGTGATTGGGGCTGGTCTGTGCTTGCATAAGGAAAAATGATGTCCTGCCAGCTACCAGTACTGACCCATCGTGGTGACGGGAGTGCTGGGCTTGCTGTCTTTCAGAGGAGACGTCCAGCTAAGGTCCTGATGACTGCTTTTGACTAAAGATCTCATGGCCCCCTTCTGGAGGAGTGTTCTGGCCAAACTATAGTCCATAAAATTGTAGTTTTGGTTTTTTTTATTATTATTATTTCTTGCTTGCCCATCTAGGCATTTAAGCTGCACTCAAGGTAGTCGGTACCTAGATTTGTGCCTGTCACTCCACTTGGATACAGTATTCTTCTCCTTCTATTCTTAAGCTGTTACGCCGTGTTGCTTCAATAATGGCTGCTGCTTACCACTCCAGAGCTGGCTACATTTTAGAGGTAGATGAATTGATCTCTAAATGGATAGGACTTCAGGATTTGACCCTTGTTCAGGTGCAATGCCAGTTCACAGGAGAGTTTTCCCTTTGCAAAGTTTGCAGGCCTTGGCTTGTGCTGGGCAGTTTTGTTTTGTTTTTAAAGCATCACAAAGTTGCACTGTTTCCAAGCTCAAAAGGAGCCATATAAACCGAATGAGAACTAACAGTAGTTCCCCTCCCCTGTGCCTTGTCAAGTAAAACATTAATCACATCGGAGCTGCTCTGGTCTAGAGTGATTTTTAAAATCAAGCCTGGCACAGAGTGAACTGGCCCTTTATGGACAGCTGGGCTCAGCTCCACCTGGGCCTAGTTATCTGCCTCCCAGAGGATGACCGATTTAGGCCAATGGTCAGACATCACATGATGGTAGCCTGCTTTGTCAGACAGGGGAAGAACAGGAGCTAGGAGAGGTCTCCGGAGAGTCTCAGAGCCTGGAGTGGGCCTGACAGTGTACAGTGGTCGAGAGGAGGAAGAAGTTGTCCCTACCAGCTGGAGGGACAGGTCTGGCTAGAGTTACCTATAGTGAGGGGCAGAAGCAAATCCTTAAGAAGGAATTAAAAGTCCAGGAGAAGAAGGCCAAGAGACTCTTGGTTTGAGTTAGTTTGTGTTAATAAACCGGACTCCACAAGGGCCGAGAAGGTCGGAGCACTGCTTATGGTGATTGCTTGTCTGGGCGAGGAGGGAAACTGAGGCAGGGCCAGGGTGGGACACCAGTTGAGGCAAGCTTCTGTTACAAAGCCTTTGCTTTGAGGATTTATTAATTTTCTCCTGTTTCTCTGCTTCTCTCCTCCAGGGAACAGACCGAGCTATCCCGGTATTGATCATTGGAATCCTGGTGTTCTTACCAGGCTTTTATCACTTGCGCATCGCGTACTATGCTTCCAAAGGCTACAGAGGTTACTCCTACGATGACATTCCAGATTTTGATGACTAAAACGCACCCTGGAACCAGGGAGCGTGGCTCAAGTTATAACGAGCTTCGTGTTAAGGGATGTTAGTTAACTTGACCCTGGGTATCAAAGATGGAACATGTAAGAACCTAAACTAAGTAGATTTATCAGTGGATGCAATTTCCTCATTCTGTAAATATTTTATTGCCAGCTTTTTTGTGTTTACATGAATTCGACAGGCACGATTGCAACATTAGGTGAAGCAAAGGATTTACTGTAGGAGGAGCTCTTCTTGTTTCGAATGGGAGGTTCTTCTTGGGCAAGCCAAGCTGAGCAGTTGCCCAAAGGAGAGATGAACGGTATATAATTTCAGCAAAAATAAAAATGATTTTTGTCTAAAGAGATTTATATTTCTAATGGAGAGTGTATTGTAGAACATATATTGCCTTTCAAATAGATCAAAGCTATAGCAAGGATCTTTGTGGCAAACAAATATAATACATCCAGTTTTGCACTGCTGCATAATCATCAAAATAATTCCAACGTCATCATTCACCATCATAGATTTGCATCTGGAATGTTGACCTATTTGCCAGTCTGATGCAAATGGGAGAGGAAATTGGATGTGTGCGCCATGATTTAGCGTGCATTTGCCATACAAGAACCCCTGTCAGGCTGATAAGTCCACTTACCTGACAAACACATTCCTTGAGTGCCAGCTGCTTCCCACCCTGCTGTTAATTTTGCTAAGGCTTATTGGTCATCCTTTCATAAGGACGACTTAAGATTTTGCTTAATGAAGGATTTTAAACAAACTTTGTGGCGAGGCAGGATGAAGAATTGAAAGCTGGGCCCTGGACCTGAATGTTTCATATCGTAAAATTCTGGTTTTGAATACTGGTGACCATTAGGGAAGTTCAGATCCCCTCTTTGCAGACTGGGCTCATCTGTTTATATGTGTATTTGAGGTCATTTGGCCCTAGATTTAGACCCTGTACTGTACATAATACCCTAAACATATGAAAAGAAAAGCTATGCTTGGACAGTGCTGCACGTTATCCGCTTCTATTGCTCTGTTAGCTGCATATTGTCAGATTATTCTGGAGATTCAGAAGAAACGGAGGACAACGGGTAGATTTCTTCTTGATGTCAATAAGAGCGAAGTGGCTTCCGAGGTGTAATTGAACTGGGTGTCCCAAGAAGCAAGTATGGAACGATAAATTGTAATGTAAAATTCAAGCATATGCATTAGTATGAATAAACTGCACTATAGTCGATGTGTGGTTCATAAGCATGTCTCTTTAAATCCGAAGACGCTCATATACAAAAAGAATGATTCCCAAACTTCCTGGAAGTCATTCTGCCTGGTACCTAGATTGAGCCTTCGGTGGGATCTGCCATTGTCTACTGCCTCCTCTTCCAGTATTCATGCTGCCATCTGCCAGAGACAGTGGGCAGGAGTTTGCCAGGATGGAGTTTTGAGCAGCTTCATCTTCATTATAGGCTCACATGCAGCGAGCTGAATGGCGGGGGGGTGCATTGAGTCCCAGTGCTCACCATCAAGGTGGCGGGAGGGGGAAGCCTAGAGTTAACACACCATGTATTGCAGCAGTTCCTGGAGCCCTTGTGTGAGAGACTGAGAGGCCGACCCTCATATGTTTAGCGGGTCAGGAGGGGCTCCAGTCCCTCCTGGTGCTTCTCATCTAATTCCCATAGGATAGGTTTACAGCTCGTAAATGCAGCCTGAACTGCTTCACATAGGGCCCAGACCGTGAGTGGGGGAGTCTGCTGAAGCTGGAGGGAGCAAGAATGGGATTTATTTACCTTAAGGAGTTATCTCAAAGCGTAAAATGTGGAGGCTAAGCTTTTTTAGAAGAGTGGGCCATCTTGGGTAGAATGGCTGAAATCAATAGCTTGGTCTCTACCTTTCCATCCACAATGCCAACTCTTGAAGGGTAACTATGTTGATAGAAGGAGCACCTTCTGAGCCTATCAAGGGGCTGCGCAAGCAGTTGTCAAACATGAAAATCAGTAATTGGAGGATGGGCTTAATCAAATGTAACAGGACATCTTATTCCTGGGAGACTTGTGCCTCCACCTACCTTCTAGAAGAAAGCACAATACCCTGGGATCCAGCTCGGAGAGAGAGACATTTTAACTGAAGCTGGCACAGGGTACGTGGCTTGACAACCAATAGATCAGTCGCTTTCTATTTTATATATCCAAACTATAGAACCATAGACATGTAGGACTGGAGGGGACCTCAAGAGGCTATCCAGTTCTTTGCCCTACCCTAGGGCAGGATTACCGTCTCTGACTGGTGTTTGTCTGACCTGTTCTTATAAACCAGGCAACTGGAGCATTTTTATTTTATTTTTTTTTGAAGGCAAATGTGTGTTTGTGTTCCAGTAGAACACAGGCCCCAGACCAGGGTCCTGTACAGAGACAGACACCGAGGAGGGACTTCCTGACTCATGATTTTCAAAACTGTCTCGTGCTTCTTTGGGGTGCCTTATTTTGTATTGTTTTTTCCTTTTGTACACATCTTTGGGTACCAGGCGCTTTCTGAAAATGGGGCCCCTTTAACGTGTCAAGTTGAGAACTTAGAAATTAAGGCACTCAGAGATCTCAGGTCACTTGGCATTGTATGCCAAATAGCCAAGTGGCCTTTACTGCACCCATGTAACACGGGAGGGAACTTCTGGGTGCTACAATAGGGACACTGTTCTAGTCTTGACTCCCCCACAGGCCTAGTCTGTAGCTGTGGGCAGGTCATTTATGGCCTGATTATTGAAGAGGGGGTAAGCAAAGGCAGCTGCCAAGGTTGTTCCAGGCGTCTGAAAGGCCACTGTCCCCTCTCCATCTGTTCCCCTAGCTACAAAGCATGGTGATGGCAATGCACGTAGTTATCAGCCGGCAGTGGTGGGAGCTGAGACTTGCTGGATGTGAGAGTCTCAAAGGAAAGCTGCTCCTCCCGTGCAAAGTAGCACTTCTAGTGCACGCCACACACGTGTTGAGGCTCAGGTGAGAATTTTTCCGGGCAAACGTCTCCCATATAACAGGTTGATTTGAGACAATAGTGCTCATTTTTAAGTTCCCTTTGGTTTTCTGCCTCCCTTTCTCTTTTCCCCTGTACACTCTTGTGTTCTGTGCTAACCTCCAAGTCCTGATTTCCCCCCCCACACACACACACACTTTTTTGGGGGGGTCTAAATTCTATTCCCTGGGTTGTTTCACTGTCCTTAATTGAGTGACTTGCACGTGCCCGGAGTGTTAGGGCCAAGGGAACGGATTGATTGAACGCAGGATGTCAGTTCTCCCTGTCTGCTGCTTTAACCCATCTGTTGGAAGGAAATGAAATATACACGTGCCTCTCTGCTGTGCTGTGTCATGCTGGCTCAGCGCTTCACCCTTCCTGACGTTGTTCACTCTCTGGTCAGATGTCACTGCCACTTCCCAGATGTTGTTACATAGCGGCTGGGAGCAGCTGAAATCCATCAAGTGAGAGCCAAGTCCAGAAAGGAAGGTGGCAGCTGACGCCAGGCAATGAGTCAGCATCGTGTCTGCAGCTGACATGGCAGGTGAAAGTTATATTTTAGGAAGGTGGAGGAGAGGGGAAGAAGAGGTTTTAAAGTGAAAGTGAGGATTATACAAGGGGGCTTGTGGATAAGGTAACATAAAAAGTGAGTTTCTGACCTTCCTACTTGCAGAGAAACACTTAACAGTGTGACCCAAGTGCTCTCTGAAGGCTCAGAAACCAGGAGGCAAAGAAAAATCACCCCACATTTATAGTTTTTTTAAGCCAATCTGATAATTTTTGAATGCCTGTGGATAGCAATGTCAGTGTCGATACGATGCTGTAGTAACACCGATGCCTGTTTCCCCCATTAAGAAGAGCTCTTAAGATTTAGACAATGCGCAGCATGGGAATAATCCAACAGAAGGCTCGGGGACAAAGAACAGTAGGGGTAGGTGCTGGTGAAGGGGTCCTGACCTCACGCACTAGCTACAGGGCCTGAATGCAGCCAGACTCCAGTCAATGGTAGATCCCAGGTTCTGGGTATCTCGCCTCTCTGCTGCTCCTGCCACAATCCATAAAAATTGCCGTGTTTCTGCCCTAACACTGTATCCTACTCCCAAGAAGGCCGCTCCCCAGACTGTGCTAAGGCCTTTTCCTCCTGCTCGGGATAGAGCTGACACGAGCTGAGAGAGAGGTGGCCACCAGCAGCTTTAAGCTCAGAAATGCCAAGGATAATTAAAGTGGATCTTCTAACACTTCCTAGGGAGACGTGAAGTCCTTTCAGACAGCAGAGCTGAGCCAAGTGCTTTCATTTAAGCTTAGAAAGACTGAGCCAGCCAGGCGACTGTGCTCTGAGTGATACAGTGATATAGAGGCCACTGACTCAGGTTCTTTGAGTGTCTTTGGGTGAGCTTGGCCAGAACAAAGAGGGAAATTGTAACACAGGGCCCGGGTCTTGGAACAGACCCGTGATCCAACACCCTGTTTCAAGATTCTGGCTGATGGGTGGAGTCCAGTCACCGAAGGGTCTTGTGAAAGTTTGGAAGTAACACTTTGTACGAGAGACCTTGCTCAATGAAAGCGAGAGGGGTCAGGAGAAGTACTTTTAAGAAGCACTTGGCAGCATCCCAGGGGAAAAATCTGGCAGAAGTAGACGGCTTAATGGAGAGAAGCTGTAGGAAAGGCCAAATAGCAGGTCCTGGGTTTTAGGGAAGAACCATAGAGTGTCCAAAGGGTTAAGTTAGCACTGCACAATTCTGTTGAATAAGGAAAGTCCTGACGCTCTGCTGAATAAGGAAGGCTTTTGACACAGTCTCACATGACATTCTCATAAGCAAAATAGAGAAGTGGGTGCATAACTGGTGGAAAGGCCGTACTCGAAGAGTAGTTATGAATAGTTTGCTGTTAAACTGGGAGGGTGTATCTCGTGGGGTCCTGCTGGGGTCAGTCCCAGGTCTGGTACTAGTCAATATTTTCATTGATGACTTGGATAATGGTGTGGGGAGCAGGCTTTTAAAATTTGCAGACGACATCAAACTGGGAGGGGTTGCAAGCACTTTGGTATACAGGATGGGGGGAGGGATAGCTCAGTGGTTTGAGCATTGGCCTGCTAAACCCAGGGTTGTGAGTACAATCCTTGAGGGGGCCATTTAGGGATCTGGGGCAAAAATTGGGGATTGGTCCTGCTTTGAACAGGGGGTTGGACTAGATGATGTGCCCCAAGTGGAGTGCCCCAAGGGTCGGTCCTGGGGCCGGTTTTGTTCAATATCTTCATAAATGATCTGGAGGATGGTGTGGATTGCACTCTCAGCAAATTTGCGGATGATACTAAACTGGGAGGAGTGGTAGATACGCTGGAGGGGCGGGATAGGATACAGAAGGACCTAGACAAATTGGAGGATTGGGCCAAAAGAAATCTGATGAGGTTCAATAAGGATAAGTGCAGGGTCCTGCACTTAGGACGGAAGAATCCAATGCACCGCTACAGACTAGGGACCGAATGGCTAGGCAGCAGTTCTGCGGAAAAGGACCTAGGGGTGACAGTGGACGAGAAGCTGGATATGAGTCAGCAGTGTGCCCTTGTTGCCAAGAAGGCCAATGGCATTTTGGGATGTATAAGTAGGGGCATAGCGAGCAGATCGAGGGACGTGATCGTCCCCCTCTATTCGACATGGGTGAGGCCTCATCTGGAGTACTGTGTCCAGTTTTGGGCCCCACACTACAAGAAGGATGTGGATAAATTGGAGAGAGTCCAGCGAAGGGCAACAAAAATGATTAGGGGTCTAGAACACATGACTTATGAGGAGAGGCTGAGGGAGCTGGGATTGTTTAGCCTGCAGAAGAGAAGAATGAGGGGGGATTTGATAGCTGCTTTCAACTACCTGAAAGGGGGTTCCAAAGAGGATGACTCTAGACTGTTCTCAATGGTAGCAGATGACAGAACTGAGGAGTAATGGTCTCAAGTTGCAGTGGGGGAAGTTTAGATTGGATATTAGGAAAAACTTTTTCACTAAGAGGGTGGTGAAACACTGGAATGCGTTATCTAGGGAGGTGGTAGAATCTCCTTCCTTAGACTTTTTAAGGTCAGGCTTGACAAAGCCCTGGCTGGGATGATTTAACTGGGAATTGGTCCTGCTTCGAGCAGGGGGTTGGACTAGATGACCTTCAGGGGTCCCTTCCAACCCTGATATTCTATGATTCTATGATCTTCTGAGGTCCCTTCCAACCCTGATATTCTATGATGAGAATTCAAAATGTCATTGTCAAATTGGAGAATTGGTCTGAATTCACAAAGATGAAATTCAATAAAGACAAGCTCAAGCGTACTTTTTAGAAAAATCAAATGCACAACTGCAAAATGGGAAATAACTGGCTAGGTGGTCGTGCTGCAGAAAAGGATCTGCGGGATCAGAAACTGAATATGAGCCAACAATGGGATGCAGTTGTGAAAAAGCTAATATCATTCTGGGGTGTATTAACAGGAATGTTGCTTGTAAGACATAGGAAGTAATTGCCCCGCTCACCTCAACCATTGTAAGGCCTCAGCTGGAGTACAGTGTCCCGTTCTGGGGTGCCACACATTAGCAAAGAGGTGGACAAATCGAAGAAGAGTAACAAAACTGGGAAAAGTTTGAGAAAATCTGATCTGTGAGTAAAGGTGGAAAAGAATGGGCATGTTTAGTCCTGAGAAAAGCACTGAGAAGGGGCCTGGTAACAGTCTTCAAATACGTGAAGGGCTGTTGTCAAGAGAACGGGGATCAATTGTTCTCCAGATCTACCGAAGGTAGGACAAGAAGTCATGGGTTTAAGCTGCAGCAAGGGAGATTTAGGCTAGATATTAGAAAAAACTTTTGAACAAGAAGGAGTTAAACTCGGGAATAGCCTTCCACGGGAGGCTACGGAATCCTTATCACTGGAGGTTTTTAAGAACAGGTTGGAGAAACACCTGTCAGGGGTGCTTTAGGTTGACTTGTTCCTGCCTCAGCACAGGGGGCTGGGCTTGATGACCTCTCGAGGTCCCTTCCAGCCCAACATTTCTATGATTCTGTGAAGGAAGGGATTGAAATTCTGCTGCAGTTGGGAGCTTGATTTGATGTACTAGCTGGGGAATTCTCATGTTCTTATGAATTGGTTCACCCTGGCCCCTGCTGATTCCCTTCTTGTCACCTAGGGGAAGTGCAGAGGGTCCCCAAAGGGTGTCCCTTTTTTGGTTGATGCCATGCAGGGGCCTTGAGGGGAATTCTAGAAATGTAAATTGAGTAAAATTGTACGAGATTGTCCAATCTGCCCCCCTGCAAATGATCCTGACAGCGCGTATTCTAGTGTTTAGGGAAGAGTGGGTACAAAAGTGGGAAAAGGAGACAGAATCCTAAGAAGAAGAGCAAGGAAGCTGTATGGATGATCTCCTGGTTCAGTAACTCTTGCATAATGCTTTTGCTTTTGGGCAAGAGGTTATGTTTCCTCAGCGTTGGTTTCAGTGTCCCAGCTCTCAGGGCCTGGAGCTGTTCTGAGGAAGAGTCTAATTAAAAACTCACCCCTGGGAGGCACTGAGAGGTCGGGGGGGGGAGGGGCGGGTTGAGGGGAGAGGCAGCAATTATTACCCAATATCCAAAGTGATGTGGTTGGAGCTATGGGCACTAAATTCTGCTTACTGTTGGATTTAACGAGTTTAAATGCCATGTTCTTTGCAGGATCTTTGCTAGCCCGCCCGCCTCCCTGAACAGCCTTGTGGTAGGTGCCGTGGTGCCGCCCAGAGTGGCTACCTCATCCTCTTGTCTGACAGCTTCCCTACTGAGCCTCTACTCCAGCATCACTGGTGGCAGGTGCTAATGTGAATGGAAAATCTTCACGCCAGATGCAGAAGTTCCCAGCAGCTGTTATGGGGATGTAAACCCTCAGCAGTATTTGAGCGCACTCTGGTTTTGCAGCAAAGCTCTCGGAGCATCACACCAGTTACCCAAGAGGGATTTTGGACCGGCTGTAGGGACGTAAGCCTGATCCCATGGAAATCAGTAGCAAAAGTGAGAAAGATTTCACTTTAAATAGGTATATAACTCGGCCCCTTTTGTGCGAGGCTCTCAAAGTGCTTAAGCAATAGATTACACTCAGTCTGTTACTCTCTGTAATGGGGTGGCTGGCCCATAGGTCGGAGCCCTCAAGCTAAACCAGCCCTGATAAGCCCCACCTGAGAGGAATCAGGTGATTCCCCACATAAAAGGCAGCAGGATGCTGCCAGGAAGGGGATGGTTGAAAAAGTGTGTGAGAGGTGGGAGGAAGCTTGGTAGGAAGCTGGGGCTGCTCAAGTAAAAGAAACCCAGAAAGTGTAGGTAGGTTGACGAAACAGCTGCAGGGTGTAGGACTGGCTCCTGCAGAAAGGACAGAGAGACACTAAGCTGAGTTGGGGGCCTGCGTGGGGCTGGTGGGTACCTGAGGACTGGCTAAACGGAATGTCTGAGTTTTCCTTTGGACTGTGTGGGGGTTGTTTAAGGTGCCCAGGGAAGGAGAAAACAGGGGTGGGGCCCTGCAGAGGTACCCCTGGTGATTGGGAGGCACTCAGTAAGTGGGTGCTGTTCTAGATTCTCAAAGGTCAGATTGAAAAGTGGCTGCTGAGCTCTTTTGAAAAACCAGCCCTTAACGGATGGCTGGAGGGGCTGAGGCTCCAGGGGCTGTGGGTTCTGGCTGATGGCAGGGGTCTTGGCTGTCCTATAGATTTGTAATTTTTGTCCTAAATACTATAGTTTAGCTTGTGTGAAACCTCCATAGAACTGAAAGAGAAATAATGTGACTCCCCTGGAGCACTTTGGGTGCCCTAGAAAGATAAATGATCCTCGAGGAGGGCTTTATTTTCACAATCCTAGTACAATCTACAGCATCTTTCCTGGCATCTAGCTTAGATTAGCCCCTGCAGTAGAGTTCCACTTTGCTCCTGTCGACTGCAGTGAGCCAAATTCAGCTATATTTGCCATTAAGAGGCTTAGCGCTGTACTGCTATTTTTATAGCCATCGTTTAGCTGAACATAAATAAGGACAGGAAAACCTGCAGGATACACAAGGATGAGTTGGCACAACAATCCTGTCCTTTCTAATTAGATTTCAGTGTATGCTTCGCAGCGCCGGCATTGCTGTTGTCTTCCTAAATGGTCACTCGGCGGGCAGCAAACTAATCACATCTCCTGAGCTTTTTTTTAAAAAGGGGCGAGACAGAATAATACAAAGGAGGGCAAGAGAGTGCTTTATTTTTATTTTTTTTTAATGTTCCCGTGCTGACTTATTGTATTTGCTAGTTTCAATTGACGCCAGCCCCGTCAGTCACCAGGGAAAGATGTAAAGATGCCTGTGTGCAAATATGAGTGGCATTCAGCCTCATTCAAACCTGAGCCATTCTCCTAAATGGAAACCTTGCTCCTTGGTGGTAATATCACCGGTTGGCGAGAACCAGTCCGGGGAACCGGAATTATTGAGCTGAATGTAGGAGTCACTGGGTGAAATTCTAGGTGCAAGGTCAGGCTCGATTATCCTAATGGGTCTTTCTGAGCGTAGGCCCTGATTCTGCCAAGCTTTTAACCACATGCTTAACCTCTGTCCCTGTTCTGCAAAGCACTTAACTTTAGGCATGTGTTTAACTTCTAAAGAAAGTCACCGGCATGTTTAAATGCTTTGCTGAACCAGGCCCTTGAAAATCTGTTCTGTGATAGCTGTGTGAAAGGGAAATGTATCTTCCCAAGCAGCTTGTGTGTGGTTTTTGGTTTTTTTTTTGTAATATTGAATTATTTTAAAGTCAATAAAAATAGCCCCGTCAGCTCACTGGTCTATGCTAGACCTTTTAAAAAGGTCTTAATGATCTTGTTAGCAACACATGCAAGCTGTAAAAAAAAAAAAAAAAAAAAATTTCTGATGACCGTATTTTTTGATACATTTGCATTGTTGGTTATTGATGATGCAGTAAGGAATCGGTCTCAAAAGTGAGACCTCTCTCGAAGATAAATATTTTATTTGCATTCCCATTGTGCCTACAGCCCCCAGCTAAGACGGGGACCCCTCTGTGCTGCATGCTGTATGGATATGTGAGACAATCTCTGCCCCAAAGAGCTTGTAGTCTAAATAGACGAGACAAAGGGTAGGAGAGGAAACAGAGGCACAGACTCCTGTCCCACAGACCCCACAAACTGCCAAAGTGAATGTTGCCTTAGTGGTAAAACTAGGGGACTAGAAGTCCTGATCTTGATTTATTTTTTTCCCCCTCTGTGATTTGATCAAGGCCACGCAACAAGTCAGTGGCAGATCCAAGAATAGACCCCAGGCCTAGACGTAATTCAGTGGCCAAATTGCTAGACCACATGGCTTCCCATGCAGAGGGTATGTAGGTTTAATGATGAATTCTTTATCTGCTTTAGATTTCTTTATGCCTTTCAGCAGAAGGACATCAGAGTTGGGATCTTATGAGTTATTGATAAGCCTAAAACAGATTCAGCTCATTTTGAATTCACTCTGGTGTGATTCCGTTAGCTGAAGAAACTCAACAGCTTGCAGTCACCGGTGTAAATGAGAATTTTGGTCAGTTCCCTGTAGGTTTTGTTAGAATATCTTTGATTCACTTTGATAAAAACTGGATGCCTCTAAAAATCCTGGTACAAAACAAGCAATTTAAGGCTGAATTTTTTTGAGTGAAGACTGCACTTGAGAGTGGACTTGTCTCTGATACTTTTCCCATTACAATAGTGAAATCCACATCTAGCAAACTAAGAGGGAGCGAAACTGTTTAGATGGGAGTAGAATCCACTCCTGAGACTGCTAAAGTCCCAGTTGTTGTTCCGCTTGGAAGTTCTGTGAAAAACATGATTTCACTGTAGGTCTGATCCTGATGAGTTCTCGGATAGCACTTAAGTACATGCTCAAGTTTGACTTTAAGTAGGACTTAAGTCCATGCTTAAAGTTAATACTGACCCAGACTACCCACTTTCAGGTTGAGAGCTCCCATGCTCATAACAGAAGGCACTAGGAAAAGGTTCCTTCTTTCCATGCATTAGAAAGAAATGGAAAAATTACTTCAAAATGAATGTATCCTCTTCTATACAGTATGTTAAGGGCTTGACCCTTCATCCAGTGAAATCTCTTCCATTGACATTAATGGGAGCAGGAACAGGGCTTTAAAGAGCAATCTTTTACTTCTGTAGACTGCAGCCTCCACTGGAGTTATGGCAGGACCCCATGGAAAGAACCCCAAGAACTGCAGAAAGGGTCCCTAGAATGGGCCCATTCCCTGTTCATCTAGCTAAATCCCAAATGCTGATTGCAGCACTGAGATACAGGAAATGATACCTCAGCCTCAAGAAAGTCAGCTACTCATCCAAAGAATGAGCTGTCTCGTCTAATTAGTTTCTGTAAATGTCCTCTATGGCTGTTACTTTCCCCACTTACTGACCATACTTGGATCTGTATTGCTTTGCCAGTGCATTCTGCGCAGCCTTATCATAAAAAGGCCAAAAAGCTCCTGAGGGAATTAGGGGGGCTGATTCAGTTTTCAATAATACCATCGAATGTGTCCGAGTATGGTCCCCATTTGCAGAATACGTGGTGTGTGCAAAGATGTCATTTAACAAAAACCTTTGTTTACCTGTCTAAAATGGTAATAGCAATACGTGACTTATCTATCTAGGCTTGCTACTTGAAGCCTCTTTAATTAATGTTTAAAAAAAATTTTATGAGACCTTTGAAAAGTAGTAACATTTTAAACTGTACTGACACAAATTAATCCTTAACTCCCCTGGAAAAAAAGAGTCCTAATATCCCCATTTTACAGATGAGGAAAACTGAGGGTTTAGTCCAAAAAGGAGTACATCACATACACATTTTAAAACATTTGAGAACTACCACGCGATTTTTGTTTGTTGTAGTCTTACATTGTTAAATATAAATAGTCAAGTCTGGGAAACATTGTCATACACTGGGTTAAACCTCACTGAAACTGGAGGTGTAGCAGGTGTCCTTTAAGAAGCCATGAAGTTTCTTTATGGAAGCAAGTAGCTGGAACAATAGCTCCCCTGCCACCACAATGCAGGCCCAGGCCTCTGCCCAAAACAAAGGCATGTGTGAGGCTGCTCATGAATTCAAACTACGTGGGGGTAGGGCTTCGTTGGGCATTGTTTAGTAGAGGGGTGTATATGGGTGTGAGGAACAGCGTCAGGAGAAGGCCCAGAGAAGCTGAGGAAGAAGGCAGCAAAGAATCATCAGCATCAGTGCAATGTAAGCAAGCCATAGGAAAGTGGCCATGAGAAAAGCCGAGAGAGCTTTTGGGGCTGAGTGCTGGCTGCTATGCAAAAGGCTTGTAGCTGTGAGCAAAGAAACTATTTCCCTGTGTTCAGGGGAACAGCCCACTGTACATTGTTTGTAAACAAACAGGATTGCAACAAAGATGCCTGACTCCATCAATTTCTCCTCCTAAAGGAAATAATCTGTCTGTCCCCCATTCCCTGAACTTTGGCTAAGGCCATGTCTACACTGCCACTTATGTCAACAAAACTTACATCGCTTAGGGCTGTGGAAAAAACACATCCCCACTGACATAAGTGGTAGCCTGCTCGTTGGGGGTGGTTTAATTATGTCGAGAGGAGAACTCTCTCCTGTCGGCATAGAGCGGCTACATGGCAAATCCTACAGTGGTACAGCTGTAGACAGAGCCTAACAACTGCCCCAAAAGGGGTAACGATATATTTACTAAAAAGAAAAGGAGTACCTGTGGCACCTTAGAGACTAACCAATTTATTTGAGCATGAGCTTTCGTGAGCTACAGCTCACTTCATCGGACGAAAGCTTATGTTCAAATAAATTGGTTAGTCTCTAAGGTGCCACAAGTACTCCTTTTCTTTTTGCGAATACAGACTAACACGGCTGTTACTCTGATATATTTACTGTGTCCTCTGTAGCTAGAGAATTTGAAACATGATGCTACGTGTTTTCCACTAGGTGGTGGTATATAGCATTCTTTAGCTATAAATCAGTTCACCTATGGCCTCTTCTGTCTCTTTAATCTGGTAGTTCCTATGTTTCTGGATCACACCTCAGGTCCATCTAGTCCAGTATTGGGTCTCCACCAGCAGTCAGTGCAAGAAGCTTCAGAGGAAGGAGCAAAAAGCCCACTGATGGTAAGTTATCAAGTAACCTTCTCAGAGGGAAAGTTTGCTCCCAACCTTGGGGGGCTGATTTTAAATTTCTACTTTCTTTACCATATCTACTGTTAATATAGATGTTCTCATTATCTATATACATATCTAATCCTTTGAATCCTGCTGAACTCTTGGCCACAGTAATACCTTGTGGATGTGAGTTCCACTGATTAATTATTTAGTGCAAGTTGGGTTTTTAACCTTATTCTGACAATGTATCACTCAAGATGGTGAGTTGAGCCTGAGCTACAAAGTCGGGATCCAGAACAAACTTCTCCAAAGACTTCTGAAACTGCGGTTTTGGTTTGAACCTCTATAGAATCCAGATCCAGACTTATCTACGCTTTGAGAGTGTCCAGAGCTGGTATTTTGCTTTCAGCCTATATCTAATTGTAAAGGAACAGAGAATTGTAGACTCACCACCCAATTCAGTGTGTACCAGAGGTTATTCCCAAATAATTTCCCCTCATGTAAGTATGACACATACATGCTGAACAGCTTGGCTTCCAAGCAGGTGCTCAGGAATACAATCTGGCCTTGGACAATGCATCCATTCTCTTCTCACTTATCCAGGACTTTGTGACTTCCAAGCAGATTTCATGGCTGTGTCACATAAATGACACAATTGGTCATGCAGATTTTTTTTAAATGGACACAGAATATCAGAATCGCAATGCCAGATCAAACCAGTGACTCATCCAGTCAGTATCCTGATGCTTCACAGAAAGGTTCAAGAAGCCCCACCTTAGAGAATAACCTGCTTATTGGGGATTCTTCCTGACCTCCTTCATGCCCTGAAATAATTGGATGTTTTCTAATAGTGTCATTAGGGTTAGAGTTATTTCATTCTATTTTTTTTCCACGTGGAGAAACAGGTTTGTCCCAGGATGAGGTGACGCTTGAGTTTAAACTGGAAATGCTGCACAAACAATGGAGATGACTGCCAAAAATATCTCAGCCTTTAAATTTATGCCAGTAAGATACTGCATCGCAACAAAACCCTGACCTTACTTAGCAGCGTCCTTACCAAGCGGTAGAGAGAAACAAACAAAGTAATAGACTGACATGCCTGGGAACGTACTACGAAATGTTAACTTCAGAATATCATGGCAATATTGGTTCCAGAGAAGGGCAAGACCAAGGCCTTGCGCATTCTAAAGCCACCACAATCAGGAACCCGTTCGGGCTGGGTGTGGGTGCAGGGGTCTGACTACACAGAGATCACTGCAACATCGGGGCTGTTATAGTCAATCAGAATTAATGCATGGGTCCAAAGAGTCAAAGGTGTTCCCATGACCCTGTAAGTCCATTATTAAACACTTTTAAACACAGTTCAGGGTTTGGTATACAGAGACGTCCGCCTGCTTGCTGCCCTGACAAAGACGACTGACAACTTTTAAACCTTCTATTATAGATGGAGACTTAGTAGAACAAAACAGGTTAAAGCATTTGACTTGTAAAATATTAAGTAAGGTTTTTCATTTTTAACCATATCCCACTTTCTCTTTAGCTGCAAAGTTTGTATAAGGAAAAATCCCCTTGTTTGCCAGTCTTTTAGATGGGAAGAGCTGTGCTTTTGGGGGGGAAAAAGAAATTAGTTGAGATGGGCTGGAGCTGCCGTTCTAGAAAACAGGGTCAGACTTTAACAAGAAGACGAAGAATAGCGTACATAGAAAGTGCAGCCTCTGTCTCTGGCGTTGACTCTCTTGCAACCTCTCTGCTGGGAAAAACACAGGCCCAGCATATGGTCTTATCAGCCACTCTGCGACCTGGCAAACTTTGGGCTTTCACGACATGGGTTTGAGCTGCCTTTTTCTGGTCAAAGGCTTACCGCAGTATTGCAAAATGTACAGTTTTGGCCAGTGAAGGCAAACTCTTACTTTGGTCCATTAATGTTTTGTCCTATGCTTCTCTTGTTTACCAGCCATAATTTTAACACAGTCCTTGACTTATATAATGTTTGGACTAATTCAGCATTTTGATTCTTTTTGCACCTTTTCCCCATCAACATTCATTGTTATAAGCTACTGTGACAATTTATAAACGTATCCACTTTTCCACAATTGGGCTTACAAATGGTGTAAATATGTAGGCCCAGTTATTACAACCGGGCCCTACATTCTGGCAAAAATTGACTAAAAATATATATGAATTTCTCAAATGCATTTTCTGATCACGACTAGCTTTCCCTCTGGAATTTATACTACATATGAGACGTACACTGAGCGGTTAAAACAAAGAGGTGGGAATCAGGGCTCTGGGATTCAGTTCCTAGCTGTGGAAAGTCCAGCATCCTGGGAGCTGCTTGTGAGTTAATTGTCCATCCAGCCTGGTATCCTGCCCTGGTCAGGGTGGGACTCTGGGCACAAGAGCTTTTCTCATACTACTGCAATATTCCCGCCAAAGCCATGATGTTACAACATGTCGTGTCCTATAACTATATTAAAGGAATCTGGTTACAACCTTGTCCCTAAACTTGGTCTGGTGCACCCAGGCAGAAACCACACCATGTTATAACAACGCGATTTATAGGACATGTATTGGAACATGGTATTAATCGATCGCAGTGTGGACAAGGCCGAACGCTCAGCATCCTCTCTTCATTCAGGTGCTATGGGGAAGAGTTACAAGCAAGCTTACATCCTTGGGTGAGGGCTAAGGACCTAGGCCCAGATCTTCAAAGGTATGTAAGTTGCTAACTTCCACTGAAATGACAGTTCAGAGTCTCTGGGCCGACTTGACCCAAATAGCATGCTGATGAATGTGTTGAACGTGCCCAAAGAGAAATAGATTAGATGTGCATGCATGAAGAAAATTGCAAAGGGGTGTTATGTCCCTCAATATCAAATGTTTGCATGCTGACTAATTGCTATAATTGTACCTATAGCCTGGAGATGTGCTGCTCTTATTGGGATACATACAGAGATCTGTAACTCTTCCCAGCTGTTTATGGTCCAGTGATTGAGTTTGGCAAAAATTGACTACACTTACATGAATTGCTCCCTCTCTTTTGGTCCAGTTTTATAACGTGGACTTCTATTTTCCAATAATCATAGCATATTAGTTTGCATTTATATTACACAGCAGTGAGAGAGGGAAATTGGGGCCATCTCAAAGCTCCACCTCCTGTGTTAGTGCCGGAGGGTCTTTAATATTCAGATAGGAACTCAGTTTTCAAGGTCTTATCGAATACAATTGCAATACAGTAAACCGTCTAGAAGGCAGCTAATCTATCTAGGAAGAACAAAGATGAGTCTGGTGGGATTTAAACATGTCGTTACAGGGAGTCTAGCTATGTCCATCTAACGCTGAGAGCACTGAACATCCACTCTAGCCCCTTGCTTTTGGGGCTGTCCTCCTAATCCCTGGGTTTCCTTCTTTGTTAAATATGAACCTGACCCACGAATTCAATAGGACCCTTTGGATCCAATTCTGCCACCTTCCTCCATAAGTGAGGATGGCAAAACTACATGCTTCAGAGTAGCAGCTGTGTTAGTCTGTATTTGCAAAAAGAGAAGGAGGACTTGTGGCACCTTAGAGACTAACCAATTTATTTGAGCATAAGCTTTCGTGAGCTACAGCTCACTTCATTGGATGCATTCCTACTACATGCTTTATTCATATATCCAAATTTTTTATCCTTCCCACCTCAACTCATATAATAAAGGAAAAGAGAGCTTTCTTTGCCAGCAATTTCCAAGCACAAGAAGTCAATATGGGGAACTTGAAAATCTGCACCAGTAAATACATACAATCAATCTTCCCGTTAGAGGCAACCGCCACCTGCAGAACTGCCTCACTCTCAATCAATCAATCTTGCATTTCTAAAATGCCTCTGATTCCATGGCTTCACACTAATCTACTGTAACAAGCCTTTTGAAAGCTGCATTTCTAAAGAAGTAATATAGGCTTGAGTTAAAGCTGGACATTCTCTGACATGAAGGGTCATATTCTATAGCGGGGCACATAATGAGCGTATGGACACACACATGCATAGACGCATCATGACTTATCCTTACTAGACAGTGTCTCCATCTGGTACAACTGAAAGCCATTTATAGGCTTAACAAAGGGAGTGATCTAGTGAATGTGGAAGGCCTTGTCAGAACAAAGGTTTTAAAATCAGCTTTAATGGGATCCACTGAAACCCTCTTTATGTGGGGCAGTAAGAGTTAGACCTGGTAAACAGCTCAGTACCAGCAGTAAGTGTCGAGGCAGAGGGCTGCAAGAGCAACACAGAATTGCAGGCCTGGGTGCAATGATGTAATGGATTCAAAGTTAGTTCCTCGGGCCTAGGGAGCACAGAGTCTTTCCTAGTGACTTGGATTCCTGTAATAGCAACAAAGCACCTGAATCAAATAAGCAAGGGTGAAGCTTCAAGAGAAAGCTCAGGATCAGTCAGGACAGGGTCGAAGATCACTAGAGACAGTACATCCACTGTAAGCTTATCAGATTGCACTTCGTCGCAATTTGATTGCAGGGGGACAAGCTACTGACTTCCCACAACACAGGAAAGACAGTGGAATAAGCCAGGGTTTCAAAAACTTGGTGCATCTCAGCAAGTGGAGCTGAGTACGATATACTTTACAGGACAAAAAGTAAATCATTACAGTAATCAAACAGCATCAAACCTAATCAGAAAGATAGAATCATTAGGACACTTAAATATAATCAACCTGGACGCGGCAATCGGCAAAGCACAGTAGGGCTGACAAAAGGCAGCCCCTACTATTGACAACCCAAGGGTTTGAAAAGGACAACTCAGGCCCCACAAAAATTATGAGATTAACTTGTGGCGTTGGGGCTTGAACATAAACATCAAATACCACGTGACTTGCAATAAATGACAGGTATTGACAACTGAGAGTTGTGTGTCCTGCTGCCACGTGTGGCCCCAATCCAGCAAACGCTTAACATGTGAGTGGTGCCAGCTACATAGGGCTCAAAGAACATATATTCTCTCAATATCCCTTTTAAGGTAGGTAATATTTTGCAGGTGGGGAAACTAAGGCATAGACAAATTAAGCGTCATTGGCAGAGGTGGCAACAGAACCCAGGATTCGGACTCCTTGTTTTCTGCTTTCGCTGCTGCACGGTAGCTTGGCCTTGTCTGTTGTATTGTAACGAATTAGTGACATCTGCGTAAGACATTTATAGAGTGCTCGTTACAACAGTATCAAGGTACCAGTTTTTCTTTTCAGACTTATGTTCAAAGACTAGAAATACAAAATCTATTTGTATGACAGTAATACAGTAGCTGCAGGCCCCATCTGAAATCAGAGTCCGATTGTGCTAGGCACCAGAAATACGGACAGCAAGAGCTAGTTCCTGTTCTGCAGATCTTGCAACGGACAAGTCAGACGAAAGGTGGGAGGAGAAACAGAAGCTCAGAGAAGTTTGGATTTAAATGTTTCCGATGTTTTGAGTAAATACTGGGGCCAGGTGTTTTTAAAATAGTATTTATGTACTTGTCAGTGCAGAATGCTCTGAAGGTGGGGTATTCTTCAGCACTTAGGGAAGCTATTGCACAATGACTGGAGGCTGAAATGCCAAGGGTAAAAAGGGTTGATTATGTTCCACACAAAGCAGTTCCACACAAGGGTCGCAACCCTGGGTCTCAACTCGACCAGTGGCAGAGAAATGGAAGGAATCTAAAGAGAGATGTCAAGAGTGGACGGAAAGCACATGGTCTGAGTTCCTCGTACAGTTTACCAACACGTGCAAACTATAGAAGCCTTGAATAAAAATACGACAAGGAGACAAAACGTTCCCTAAGGGGTGTGGAGAGGTGTGCCCCACAAAATGGCTCAAAAGGTGCGAGTATCACCCTTAATAGATATACGTATAG